>NC_045429.1:350323093-351035093 GCF_902635505.1 Sarcophilus harrisii | reverse complement strand
AATCTCAGTGTCCTGTCTATGAGACTATCCCCAATTTATATGTGTTTTGTGTATATATATCTCAATTCTGCATAGTTGTTTACATGGCATTTCCCTGTTAGACTGTGAGAGCCTTCCTTTTTCATTCCATTTCCTTCTGTGCACAATGGGGATAATAGCATTTATCACGCAGGATAAGTTGTGCAGAAGAAATGAGAAAATATACATGGAGCCATATTAGTGCTAACGACTGTGACATTACAAAAAAGAGGTGATGTAATATAACAGAAAGTTGGCCTTTGTATTAGGAATACCTGAGTTCAACTTCTGCATTGAACAGAGATACTGCCAAGTCATTTCCCTTCTCCATGTTCTAGAAGGTACTATTGATCCTCTCATCTAGGAGTTCCCTATAACAATGAAATAACAGGCCAAACTCTATACTCTGTATTATCAAGAAGAGAGTATAGAATACATGAAAAGATAAAAAGGACATCATCAGAAGCTTTATGCCCAGACAAAGAGGTGGCCAGCTCAAGAGGGAAGAGTATCAGATGGAAACCTCCTTTGATCCGAATGTATATATATATATATATAATGCAAAAAACAACAACAACTAGAGAGAGTCCCCTAGTAGTACCTTGAATGGATCCCTTGTTGAGGATTTTATAGGTGCATATAGAAAATGATCATATAAAATGAAGATGGTGTAGGAGAAGAGGGGCTATTTCCAACTATGTTACTGGAGGAAGGACCAACATGGAGGGAATCACAGAACCTTTCAAGTAAAGCTCATCTAGTTTGTTCATCATTACAACTTTTTGAATCTTGATTCTGACAACCAATATACAAGCTACTCTCCCCACTGCATATGATTTGCAAAAATGGTAAACAAAACTTTTTTAAACCGAGTTATTTTACTGCTCTCTAACTGGAGAGGATCAGATGATATCATTTTATACTGCCTCATTGGAAGTAACATCGGGACACTCTTTTAGAGAGTCCTGTGGTAAAATGTAGTTGAGATAAAATATAATCCTTGCAGTTAAAAGCAAGAAGAGAGAATTGACACAAATTATTAAAATACAAAACACATGGATAATTGTATCTAACATTATAAAATTGTTTCCTTTGAGGCAGAAAGTATAAGTATTATTATCCCCCTTTATTGATGAGGAAACTCAAATCACAAGAGAAGTGATTTGCCATGGTCACACAGCTATGAAGCAGGAAGTATCAGAAATGATATCTGAATCTTAGTTTCTTGACTTCAAATCTAACTTCCTTTCTACAATACCATGTTACCTCTCAACGATAAATCCCTGTTTCAAGGTTTAAAGCACGGAGAGGGAAGAGAGAGGTTGGAAGCCTGTTAGCAAGAAAGCTGCTATGATATTCCTAGCAAAAATGAGGGCCTCTATTAGGGTAAGAGTAATGAAAATGGAAAAGAGGGAACTGAGGTGAAAGGTGTCATAGAGGTAGGAATGGTAGGACTTGGTTACTGATTGGATTTAAGAGCTGAGTGAAATGGAAGATAAAAGTTTCAGACATCAGAGACTAGATAAAAATGATAGTACTATGACAAAATAGGAGGAAGGGGGAATATATTAAGTTTGATATGTCTTGCAGACATGTTGAGTTTGAGGCCCCAGAAGGGCATCTAAGTAGAGATGTAGATATAGAATTCTAGAATGAGGTGAAAGCCAAAGACAGCTATTTGGTAGTAATCTGGACAGAGTTGTTCATTGATGCTATTAGAGAAACCAAAGTTTCTAAGGGAGAGATTAGAAAAGAAAAATAGAAAAGGGAAAAACCTGAAGAAACAACCAATTTAAGAATTGAGAAGAGATTAAGAAGCTAAAGAAAATAGTAAAAGAATAATCAGACAGTTGGGAAAGAATAATGTGTTATCTTGGAAGCCAAAAGAAAGAAAATACACAGTAAAAAAGGGTGGTCAATGATACTACAGAAAAGTGAAACAGATAATTGAATTTGACAAGAAAGATCCACTTATTAGAAACAAAGAAATTACCTTTCAGAGCTTTGTATACTGAAAGCATTTTGATCAAAAAAATAGGAGAGAATCCTATAAGATAAAAATGGCAATTTGAATATATAAAATGTAAAAGTTCTTGCAACAAAAAGTTATATAGCTAAATTTTTTTTTCTTTTATTTATTTATTTATTTATTTAATAGCCTTTTATTTACAGGATATATACATGGGTAACTTTACAGGATTAACAATTGCCAAACCTCTTGTTCCAATTTTTCACCTCTTACCCCCCCACCCCCTACCCTAGATGGCAGGATGACCAGTAGATGTTAAATATATTAAAATATAACTTAGATACACAATAAGTATACATGACCAAAACATTATTTTGTATAGCTAAATTTTTAAAGGGAAAAAAAAAAGATATCCTGGAAAAATATTTAGGAATGAAAGGTCTGATAAGATTCTCATTTCTTCTAAGAGACAGAAGGAACTTATTCAAATTTATTTAAAAAAAAAAAAAAAGACTTACATGCTGAGACCTTTTGTCAATCAATAAATATTTATGAAGCGCTTCTATGTCAGACACTAGGCTAAACATTGGGATTTTGGGATTATAACAATTCCTACTCTTAAGCTACTTGCATTTTAATGGGTGAGACAACATATAAACAACTATGCATAATAAGCTATACACAGGATATATTGGAAGTAATAAACAGAGTAGGCACTAGAATTAATTAAGGGAGATCTAGAAAGGCCTCCTGGAGCTGGTGGAATTTCAGTTGATACTTAGAGAAAGTCAGGAGGTGGAGATAAGGAGAGAAAGTATTCTAGACATGGGGTGGGGATGGGTAGGGAAAATGCCTAGAATTTGGAAAATGGGATATCTTGTTTGAAAAACAGGAAGGAAGTTAGTGTCACTGGATTATGAAATGCCCTGAGGGGGGTGGGGGGAACGGGGAAAGGAGGATTTTGAAGAGGGTGCTGCAGGCACAGGACAGAGTGCCTCCAGTAGGTATAGGAAGATTAAAGTGGTAGGTATGTGTGCATATGGATGGGAGTAAATTAAAAAGGACATTGAATGCCACAGTGTTATGGGCCAGAACTCTGAAACAAGGATTCTTACAAGGTGTTAAGTCAGTGGAATCGATAAAGACAATGGTTATCTAGTTTAACATGGTGCTTAATAGTTCTCTAAGTTCAGTATGATTGTTTAATCTTACAACAAATAATGGTTTCCTAGTGATATGATTGCTTTATCTACTCAGTGTAGAGCATATAAGCTAGAAGGCAGAGACAGATTCATTCCATCCTCCACCTTTGTGGTGGCTGGATGCTGAAGCATAAACCCTTGGACTCAGACTCTCACACCATCATGGTGGCTTATCCTCCTGCATTTTCTGAAGCCACTGAAACCAAGGCTTCTCTGAAGGCCACAAGAAAGCTAGCTGAGCACCAGGCGAAGGAGACAATAAAGATTTTTGGACTTTAACACCTCCTTATCCTTATGGTGATTAATCTGCTGAAAGGAAAGCTGGCCCAAGCCTCCAGAAAACCAAACAAGAACATTATACCACAGGATTTTATATTTGACAGGATACCACTCAAGTGTACTTGGGAGAAAGGGATGCAGCACTATGATCAGATTGTGATTTAGGAAGATCATTCTGACAACTGAATGGAGAATGGATCGGTGTGGGGAGAGAAATCTGATGCAGGATAACCCACAGCAGGCTACTGCAACAGTCAAGGTGAAAAGTGATGAGGTCTGCACTTAACAGAAAAGTTAAGTGACTTGCTCAGACATATAGAGTCAGTACATAAGTGAGGTGTGACCTGAATCCAGGTTTTCCTGACTTTAAGGCTAGCTTTTTATCCATGATGCCTTTCTCCTAGGATTGTTGAGAAGACCAGGTAAGACAAATGCAGGTAGATATGCTTTATCAGTTATAATGTTCAGTGAAGATGACTGGTATCATTATGATTTCATAAAAAACTGACGGGCAAATAAAAAAAAACAAACCTGATTTTAACAGAGCAAAAAAAGTATATACACTGCTGAACAGTATCAGGGAACTTAACTGCTTGTGCAAGAACTAATATCAGACCTCTTCCCTATTCACAATAGTTTGTTCCTAAATTCCCCCCCCCCCCCCCCCCCCCCCCCCCCCCCTGCTTCAGTAAGAACATTTTGAAAGCAAATTATTTTCTTCTATTAGAAAATGTAAGTACCCCTGATTTAATTCCAACCAGTACCCTTTTGAATTCTGTTTGAAAAGGATGTCATTTATGTTATAAACAGTTACATGGAATTCTGATTACATTTTGTTAAAGTTACTTTTCTGTATCATATCCTCTATGCTAGAATGGAAGCTGCATAAAAACATAAAACAATCTTTTATCTAAATTTAAAAAAAGAATATATCCCTGATTACCTGGCACAAAGTTGCACATGAGATACACATATAATAGCTGTTGAACCAAATCCTGAATTTTTCAAGGAATGGTTAATATATTTAGATTACATCTAGCTTTTTCTCAATTCTCTTGCTACCTTTTTCTGTAATCATTTCTTTGCTTATTAACACTGCCATCACATTCATGAATACCGAGATAGAGGAAGGGACAACATGTTCCAGAATGTTTTACACAAATAGTAAAACATTCATTGTTAGTACAACATTCAGAACACTGAGATAGAGGCAGAAACAAAAAGTCTGTGTTCTGTTCTAAAAGCCTCGGTCATCATGATCTGGTTGGCCTAATTTAAAAACTTATATTTTCTCCCAGTTTTTGTCTTAGTCTATTTCCAATTAGTACAGAATTGTTCTGGGACAGAGATTTGAACAAATCATAAGTCTTGGCAAACCTTCACTTATTTGATATATTCAAGGAAAAGACAACTGAAACCAGCAAAGTTACAGAAAGTACATATGTACATAGGAATATGTGCATGGACACTTTCTCTCTCTTTCTCTCTCTCTTTCTCTGTCTCATAAACCTAGGGAAAATTTTTTCATGACATTGAATCCAACTCTCTTACTTTGTAGATAAACAGCCTGAGGCCAAATGAGTTAAGTGACTTGCTTACAGTCACACAGCAGTAAGTATCTGAGACAGATTTGAACCCATCTCTCCCTGACTCCCAAGTCTAGCTCTCTATCCTCACTGCCTCTCATTTTTAAGGTTTGAAAGCATTTCATGAATATTTTCACATGTGAATGCATTTTTAAAGGAAATAAATCAGATCGAATTTTCAAGTACATTTAGCAACTGTTACAAATGTTGTTAAACAGATCTCTTAGTCAAATTCATTAATGAATATTTTAAAATAGTGAATGTTTATGAGTAACTAGATGGTGAAGTGGTGAGCTGTTTAGGTTTAGCAAGATGCTTCAACAATTTTTTTTAAAGGCTCCTTTGAAAAGGTGAGAACAGACTTTCCCAGAATAATATTTAGTCTGTAATTAATTTGCTTAGAAAAGACTATTTTCCCCAGGTGGCTCAAAAATAAACTCAAACCCAGTCAATGTACCAAAAATTAACCAAGCACTTACTATATACAAGATGATATTTAAGTGCTAGGGATACAAAGACAAAAAGAAAAGCCTTTAACCTTAAGAATCTTAAATTCTATTAGATAAGACAAAAGACCCAAGCAACAAACCTAAATTAAGTTCAAAAAGTTTGATCATATATACTTGCAACTTCAAACATCAACTGAAGCATTTGTACTCTTCTTAAAATCAGCTTTGTTATATTATCCTATGAGACAATCTAGGACAAACAAACCATCCTGTCCTTGTCTTGGCATACTGAAATTAAGCATAGGACTAATGAGGAGGTCTGGGTTTGCTTCCCGACACTATTTTTGACTCTGATTTTTTAAAAATAAATTCACAAACTCCACTATTAGATAATCAGAATCTGATTCTTTTCATTTATTGAAGACTAACCTTACTCACTTTTATAAATACTGTAGCATTAAGTTGCTCTGCTTTCTAACAGTGCTTGTCTTAGAGCTTACTTGACATTTTTAAAATGGTCCTTCCTTATTTCTCTATTCCAAGAGCAAGATGCTTGTTGTTAAGTTTCAAGTGTATAACAGTCCCTCCTGAGACACATTTCCTTCTTTTTCTTTAGTAACTTTCTTTTTCAGAACTATTGTTGATAGGTTCACCTTAATTAACCTTTTGAGATAGATTTTTTTTTTAATTTTCTTTTTTAAAAAGTGTTCTTACTTGTGCAGAATCTGCATGTTCCAGCATCTCTTCAAATTCCTGATACTCCTCATCATCAGGTTCAGCACCTGACAATCGAGCTGCCCTGGCCATGAAATAAGGGGGTAGCTCTCCAATGGCTGTGCCAGCTCCCTAGGGAAAAAACAAACAAACAAACCACACACATACTTACAAAAAACATGAAATTTTGTTCTTTATACCATAGATAAAATTATATTTAAAGCACACCAATAACAGAATTTCTCTACCTGACTAAAAACACCAACCAGTAGACAACCTATAAATAAAGCTAACTAGTATAACAAGTCTTAGGCAGGGCAGTAGAACATACATAAAATGTTGAAGTTGACAACATTATCTCTTTTATAATAACCAACTTTGTAAAAAACTCTTATGTGTTTTACTGAACTTTACACCTATACCTATCTACTTTGTGGTTATGGCAGCATTCATTCATACATGTACTTAATATTCATTATGAAAGTTCCTCAGACAATACTACTGGTTAAATATTTTCTAGGAAGCTTCCTGCTCTCTTTGATACTCTTTAAACTCTCCTGCTCTTTGATATGGTTTAAAAACTGTTGAAAAATTGTGCTCAGGAAGCTCAAGGAATCTGAACATTACAATGGACACCTTTTCACCAGAGGAAAAATGTTTATTTCCTGAGGGTACTGAATGAATCATGATCCTGTCTTCAGTTTTCAAATAATTAAAAAAAACAAACCCACAATGCAAATTTACATGAAGGTGCAAAACAATAAAACAGCAATTTCAATTTGAATCTTTAAAAACAAGGTGTCCTAAAAGTTTTGGTGCAGTTTTAAACTTAGTAACTTCTTCTTAAGCTATTTATAGCAATTCTTGAGCCATAATTAATTTTTTTGTTATTATTATTTGTTACTATTAATATTGCTTTGTTAGCCTACAGATCCTTGCATGAGGATTATTAGATGGTATGAATGTTATGCTTAAAAATCTGGTTTTAAGTGTACAAATGCCTACATATACCACTTGCACCCTCCTTTGTATAATCAATCATGCCATCATATTCTAACCCATTCCTTTGTATATCCATAAGTTAAATAAGACCTTTGAACAAAAACATGTTACTGTGCAAAAAAAGATAAGCTAATATTTGGAGGGGAAGGTGGGAAGGAAAAAGAGGAGAAATAGGTGAAATATACTAAAGACAATATAGGAACAAGGAAAAACAAATCATTTTGCCCAATAAAACTAGGGCCAAAGTTAACATTTTGCCTAAGAAAAAAAAAGATAAAAGTTGTAGGAGTAAACTAAATGTGAACTTGTCTTGAAACTCGCTAAGTCACATATTTAACAGATCTGGAATTAAGTTCTATGATTCACTGTAGGCTAATTGTCATTTCCTTAATGTAAGAAAGAAAGCATTAAATAGATTCTAGCAGCTGTTTACTGTCTTTCAAATCTGAATAACCATATTTATTGTTAGATTTCATTTTGCTCATGTTCTCCTATGGCAGCAAGGAAAAAGAATGGCTGCTACTAATTAGCATTCTTTTTATATGCAAATAAATAAAAAGGAAGTTAGTCATCCAGGCACCAATCTGAGAACACAATGTATCCAAAGCATGGAAGATTTTATTTAGTCCACTGTCTCAGTTCGGGATGTGCTAGCTCTCATTATTGTATAATTCAAGCAACAGATTTTGGTTGTTTCATTTTTGTATTTTTATTTTTTGCAAAAATACAAAAAGATTTTTAAAAGTATGGTTCAAATGAGAGGTAACAGGCTGAGGGGAAAAAAAACTTCCTCAGTGCCAAGCTATGTGATAGAGAGACAATTGCAGTTAAACTTACAAGCTATAGTCTTAAAACCAAAAGAATCACAGTCAATTTATTATATGATTTGCAGTTAGTCTCCTTTGATAAAACTTTATCCAGAGAGAAACTTAAGTAAAGTTTAAAAGACATACCACCCATTCATGGAATTTAAAAGGGTTATTATATTTTATATTATTTATACATATGTATAATATGTATGTCATATATAACATTAACATAACAAAATTAAATATTTTATATTAACAAAACTTCCTACTCCTGGAGCACACTTAGGAGTCAACCAAATCATTTTTCTGACCATCTGGCAGGACTAGGATCTATCTGCTGTCCTGTTGCCCCACTCCTTCCATACTGGTCAAGTACATGTCATTTTAATGTACTTTACAGATTTTGCTTACAAATTGAAGGCTGGTGGCAAATCTGTGTTTAGCAAGTCTATTGGCACCATTTTTTCCAATAGCATGTGCTTACATTGTATCTTTATGTCACATTTTGATAATTCTTGCAATGTTTCAAATCTTTTCATTATTATTATATCAATTATTGTAATCTGTGACCACTGATCTGACTGTTCCACTGACAGGTCTTTCCTCTCTCCTGTCTTCAGACCTCCCTATTCTCTGAGCCATTAGGCCAATTTAGTAACTCTACAATGGCCTCTAAGTATTCAAATGAAAGGAAAAGTCAATTGATTTGAAAAAATTTTTTATTGTCTCATTTTAAGAAATTGTCAGTCACCTCAACTTTCAGCAACTATCACCCAATCAGTCAGCAGCCATCAACACTAAGGCAAGATCTTCTTTCAGCAAAAACATTATGACTTGCTGAAAGCTCAGATGATGGCTAACTTTTTTTTTTTTTTTTTTAGCAATAAAATATTTTTAAATTAAGGTATGGACAATTTTTTTTGGACATAATGCTTTTGTACACTTAATAGCCTATGGCATGGGCTTTAATAAACATAACTTTAATTCGAAACTGGGAAACTGAAAAATTAATGTGACAAGCTTTATTGCAATTTTTGCTTTACTGTGGTAGTCTGGGATCCAAAATAAAGACTTTCCTGCTTATCCCCTACACATCAAAACATACATACCCAGAAGAAATTAATGTGCTCAATAATGAACTGGATCTCAGGTCAAAGCAAATCTGACTTAATGATTAGAGAAGTACTTCAATCACATCTCACTTCTTAAATCCATGCCTTTCTTTCCACTCACCACAACTGCACAAATTTAGGTGCTCTTCACCTCTTATGTAGATTATTACAAGTCTTCTAACTAGCCTCACAGTATCCAGTCTATCCATTGTTCAATTCATACTTCTATAATAGGTATCTGGTGCATGCACAGAATGCATAGGATAGTATCTCTCAACATGTAATGACAGATAACGGGACTGCAACAGAGAGACTATGGAACATGTGGAGCCATTCTATAAGAAATTGGTTGGTTAAGCATGTGGTAAAAAAGAGAAGGTTCTTTGACTGGTAAGGGAGGGATTTAAAAAGGCCTGAGGATATTAATCACTTCTTTTTTATCTCATTCAATCTTTTAGCTACATTTGTGAACTCCTTAGTTCATGGCATACTATGAAAGACTCTGACATAAGGGAAAAAGCCTTGGGACCTTCTTCCCTTCTGGGACCATATGGCCTATGAGCATGTTGGTGGGCTCAATACTATATAGAAATTGAGTTAAATTTTGCATTTACTTCATCCTAGAGACCAAGGGAGAATAAGACTTTAAAGTGTTGGGGGGTAAATAGGATATTTGTTATTGCTCTGTCTTTGAAGTAAATATGTTTTTTAAAAAAAAAGTTAAGTAGCTAAATGGAACTGGAGTACTAACAGATAGATAGAAGGAACATATGTAATGGTATGAAGACTCAAACTGATGGCAGAGAAGAGATGTACCCTACAAACCCCTCAGAGTAAAAATAAGCTGTAGCATGTTTAGCTTTGGGAGTGCAAGTTAACAATACATTCCAAAAAGCTGCCAAGTTGATACATCTAAATCATAGGTATGACTATGTCACTTCACTTCTCAAGAAGCCCCAGCAGTTCCCAATTGCCTATAGGATCAAATTAAAACTCCTGTTTCACTTCTAAAGCTCTTCACAATTCAGCTCTAGACTATCTTTCCTAGACTTATCATTTTCTTTTATGTATCTTTCTAGTTCACTGAAAGGACTCTTCTTGCTGTTCTCCATTTCAGCTGCCCCTGCTTTATAGAATACCTAGCAAACCTCAAGAGTCAGTCCTCAAAACACTTCCTACTGTTCAGATCTCTACAAATTGTTGTAGCATGACTCTGTTTATCTACCTATCATTTAATTTCATATATAAATATATATGTTTCCCTCCATCTCTCAGAGAATGAAATGTCCTAAAGGGCAGAGATGATTTTGTTTTGTCTTTGTAATGCTTGCTAAATGAATGAACCCATGTTCCAAACTTTTTAACAGAACTTGGGTATCCCTCTTACTATACTACTATACTTACAGTAGTTATTCTATCTTCTTCCTGCAAAAATTCAAAAAAAGACTCATCTTAAAAACTGAAAAAGCATTTTCTAAGCATTTTTGAAACCTGAGAGGGAATGTGAGATATGGGCAGGCAGAAAGAATATAGCAATGTAAAGAACTCTAGAATCAGGAGTATAGCGTTCAAAGCCTGGCTTTGTCAGTTACTAGTGGTATGACCTTGGGAAATCTCTGCGTGTATGTGTGTGTTTTAAAAGAAACATAAACAAAAAACCAAACCTGTTTTTCTTTTTCTTATAATGTTATTTTTTTTTCTGTTATAGTCAATACCAGAGTTCAGTGTTTTCTAGCAGTATGGGAAAAAGTACTGTTATTTTTGGGAAGGGGGAATTTTCATTCTCATAACCTCCCAGGTAGATATGAACATGAGAAGTTTTCATCAGACACATTTCTGGGAAATCAAGAGTTGAGTCACATGAATCTCTAACTTCCCTATACCATATCTGCGAAAGACTTAATAATTAGTACTATGGCCAATAGCTACTAAGGATTTTTTTTTTAGTAGCTCTTTAGAAATTAATGTGTATAACAATCAATCAAAAAGCATTTATTGTTTTGGTCAAGCAATATGCTATGTGATGGACAAAGAAAACTCTACCCTTCAGATAGGGTTGTTAAAAAGTCTTGTTATTAGAGACAAGTGGTCGTCTGAAATTCATACATTAAGAAGTTTATCTTTGGGACCCAAAGTCAATGAGTTTCTAGCACTTCTTTTCTGTAACAAATGGACTTAAAATGCTTTAAGTAGTTTATCTATAGAGCATGAAATAGGGCCCAAAATTAGAATTACAAGAAAGTTAACTATCCATTTTGTAACAAGAAGACTTTTTCAACTTTGAAAACCTAAGCAACTTTTAAGAATCTAATGACGTCAGAGAGGAAACTTGTAAGGGTAGTACCAGAATGTAGAAATATCAGAAAAAGAAAGGAATCTGAATGGTACTTAGAAAGCAGTAAAGAAGTATTGAACATTTTTGAGCAAAGGAATGATATGACTATACCTCATCAAATTTGCAGATGACAAAGAGCTGGGAGTAATAATTTAACACACTAGAGAACAAAGTCAGGATCTAAAAAGATCTACACAGGCCGGGACACCTCTGCTTTAGGAAGTTCTCTGTGATTAGAAATTGAAGACAAGTAACAACCTGCATTGTTAAGTTTCTTCAACTATGAATTCCCTGTATCAATGAAATCACAGGTCTGGGGAAGTCTTTCCTAGTCTGTAATCCTATCAATTAGTAAACAGTACAGAAAGCCCCCTCACATAACTGTGCTTTTATTCCCAAAGTCAGGATGAGTAGGAGACACAAGCTTTGCTTTCCCTTCTATCCCTTCTTTGACTCTTTATTTTCTTAAAGCTATGATTTCATAGTCCTCTCCCACACAGAGCAAAAGTTTGTAAGGTTTTTTTTTTTTTTTTTTTTGAGACTGTTCTTGTGACTTCATGAGTAATACTTCTGAAACAAATGTAGAGAGCTTTATTTTATTTCAAACTGAAACACAAGTATCAAACTAGCTTGGTTAGTTTTAGATTACAATAAATAGATATCTTACCCACATACAGGCTTCAAGCCTAACTTTTGAGATGATGGTCCATAAAGAAATAGATCCTTCAATACCCTCTTCATCGGGACAAATAATCTGATCAGGATACGGTGGCTCTGGGAAATTAACTGAGTTGCATTCATAAGCAGCTAGTGTAACTGAAGCTATATGTGGGCCCTGCAAAAAAAAAAAAAAAAAAAAAAAATTAAAGCATGAAACAAAATAAGAAGAATTTAAATATACTAGCATACTAATGATTTTCTAGGACTACTTTTGTGCCTTCTTAGGTGTTACACTTTTATCCACTGAAGCATCAAGCAACAGCTGATTGCTTAGCTCCTTCCATCATGGAGATGGAAAATCAGTATTTTATCCTTTATCTTCTAAATTGATTAAAAAAAAAAACTGCATATTGTAACTTTAAAAGGAATTATGGACACATTATAAAATGGACACCTGAACCTGATTCTTCTCTCCTAACTAGCTCAATTATTTTTCTGCAAATCTTAGTTAAAGCTAAACAGAAAGAAAAAATCATCACTGATTCTATTTCTCAGTGTAATACAATTCAAAACTATCATATTTTAAATCAAAGAATTGAAATTTTTACCTCTATTATATACTAGACTCGTAAACACAGTATATCAATGTTATACAACAAACACATGAAGAAACTTCTGTGTCAAATCAACTGTTTGGGCAAGTTTGTTTTCCTTTCTGTGTTTCAGTTCTATTCTATACAAAATAGGAATATAAGGACCCCTTCATTAAAAACCTAATACAGAATGGGTAGTACAAGTTAGCCTAAGAAGACTTTGACATTAACTAGTTCTATGACACTGAGCAAGTAAATTATAAATTACATGTGAACCAGAAGAGATGTGATTTCTATTCTCAGCATAGTTAAGGACTTTTAAAGTAATTTTATGCAAGTTCAATTCAACTGCAGAAATATGGTACATAAACAAGTCACTAAAACATTGTGTAATATATGCTAATTCACTTGTTCCTCATTTATAGTCACATATTTTAGGAAATCTTTAGATATATTTTCATATAGAAATTATGAGATTTTGTAAATATATTTGGAAAGATCATTTCCCCTAATTCTACAAGTTTATTTATACTCTTATAAATGAAAATGGGTTAAAATTATTGACAAATAAAATTAAGTGGCAATCAAATTCAAAGTAGAAAACTTGCTTATACAAAAATCTAATTTACTTATTGCTGTTATAACATTTTACATATTACTTTGAATATTAATTTTAAATGCATACCAAAAATAAATGAATTTTTCAATGAAAATCTGTATATATAAATTAAGAAAAATTGAGTTTTATATTATTAATAATTGAAACATATGAAGGGTTGTTTTTTTTTTGTGGAAATATCTCAAAAAATTCTTCCTGTGATTTTTCATAAATGAATCAGTCTCTGAGAAGAGTAAGTGGTCTCTATGTAAAAGAAAATCTCTGATCACACAGTGAAGGAATATGTGGTTCCAATAATTCTCTAAAACTAAAAAGGGCTAAGCAGTGAAACTGAATATTATCCTATATTAATACTTAAAAGCATGTCCAAAAATATAAGCTGTTTCTTTCCCGAATTATGCCCAGGATTTTGTGGGATTAAATTTAGAAAAATGTGGTTTACCATTTAGTATTAGACCAATTAATTATTAATAGGTTATTTCATTTTAGTCTATGATGTGGTTTTATGCTTTTTCAAAGATTGTGAAATTTGAGAAACTATAAACTTATCACAATATAGAAATGATATAAAGAATTAACAATGTGTATTAAAATAAACTTACAAAACAAAAAAAGAATTAACAAATTTTCATCAGTTCATAAGTATTCAATACTTCACATTGTCAGAAACAGGCTTTTAAAAAAATCCAGCTCAAGAGGGATAACCAGAGTTAGATTATATTCATGTTATATAGCTATATCCATGAAGTAAAAAGATTTTACTGCACTATTATAAAGACATTAGAAAAATTTTTGAGCTTATTATTTGTCCTACAGTAACCTGTATTACAAGTATAAATACATAAAGCTTTTTTTTTTTATTATAATTACTTAAAAATGTTTTTAACCCATGTTTAACTTTCATGAATTTCTTTTTAAATGCAATCTCTTTATGGGTAGGAAATACCAAACAAAATAGTGATGGATGTAGTAAAAATTAGAGTAGAAAATATATGAAAATCCAACTATAAACAAATAGATATAGGCCTCCAGAAGCTGAGAATACACATATAAAATTCTCACAATGAACAAGTGCTAAGTTGCCATTAATCAGGCTTCCATTTGCTAGATTAATAGAAGCGATGAAAGAAGAAATGACTACTTTTTAAATACCCAAAGAAATAAATTGTTCCCTCTACCACCTTTTAGGTTTTATTTCAAAATTAGTAACAAAAAAACATTTTACATCTCCCCTACCTTTCTCTGGACCTTTCATTCATTGAACTGATCAGACATGCACATTTTCCCACAACTATTCTAATAAGTCAAGTCACGATTACTCAGCCTTATAATTAGATGTATAATTTCACAGGCAAAACGAGAACGCTAATAACTCAGTCTCTTGTTCTTTGTTCCTTCCTAATAGGCCATTTAGCTGCCAGTTCAGCATTTGAGTTTGAACTTTGGTAGTTATATGGATATGTCCAGTAAATTCTTCTTAACACAATAGAACAATGTTCTAAAACACAACATTTTAACCTATACAAAACAAATTCAAAAATAAAACAAAAACCCTTTAGAAATTAAAATGGTAACAAGAAAAGAGAATTTAGATATGTTATATAAGCTCAAAATATTCAAGGACTAAACTTGTCCTTCAACTTTATTTTCAAGACCATAATTTCAAAACAGACTAAAGAGACAAATCATTTTATCTGCAATAAAATTGTAACATCTTAGTAGAGTTCATAGTATCTTGTGATCCTTCTGTGTTGCTCTGTATAATAATTCTAAATAAAATCTACTCCATAAGCTCATTGACTGCCTATTTGTGACATATCTGACAACTGGTTCTGTTTCAGTTCAAAAGCCCGTATATCTATTCTCAAGAACTTTGTTAAATTATAATTTCCAAAGTTTTGATTTTGGAATAATTTTGCCTTGCCTAGTACAGAACATGTAGTCCTTGGTCAAGCCATAGTATGTTTGGGTGAGAAAAAAATCATGATTAGATCATGAGGTAAGATTTTGAATAAGGGTAATAGGTTATAACTATTTTATGAAAAAAAAAAAATTAACTTTACTGTATTTGGCTGTCTTGGCTATACAGACAAAAAACGTTACATTTCCAAAGGTTATCTTTTTGCATATATATAAAATATGGAAACTGAATAATTTATTGACTGAAATAATTTAAGTAATAAGAAAAATCTGTGAAATTAATTTTGTATTTTCAAAAACATTTTGTGAGTTCTGGCTGGTAAAAGTTACTTGAGAATAGCTAATTTTCTATTCTAAATAAGTAGATGTATCTGTCCTGTCTTGAATCACACCCAAGTCTGGAAATGAAGAGTCAAATTAGCAAGTACATATGTGCCAGGCTCTCTCTTGAAAGTGTGGAAATACAAACATAAACAGAAAGAGATCTTACCCTTTCTGAATTATGAAAAGGGAGAGGAAGGAAAGGGACAATGGTCTGAGAAAATCTGGGAGATTCAGTACAATGAAGAATGAAGACATGGCTGGCTTGGGTCAGTTTTAAAATAGTTTCTAGGAGCCAATCAGAAGGAAAAGAGACAGGGACTGACTTTATGATGTTGAGGGATGTATGAATTTTAAGGGTCAAAAGATTGCTGGGACACTGCAAAGAAGGACTGAAAGTTAAAAGTGTACAACAAGTCTGGTAATAGAGAGATCCTTATTAGGCCTGGCTGCTAGAAGGAATGCAATTTATATTTCTATCCTTTTACTTGTTACCTATTCTGTCAGAAGATAGCTGAACAATGCTATTGGCAACTTTCCATGTTCGGGCAAAAGAGGCCTGGCTTCTACCAAAATAAATTTAGGGTCCTAACAAGGATGTGGAAAACTATGGTATTCTTAGTAACTCCATAATTTCACTCATTGAAAAATATTTACTACATTATTGGAACAAAAATGCGGGTGGAAGGTAGGAAATTATATTTTAGTTTAAATCACTTTTCAATATCCTTTGCTGGCTCATCATTCATATTATGTCCTTTAGGTAACTATGAGTATACATCAGGCTTTGTTCTATGTTCTTTTATCTCTTTCACTATATCCTCTCAGTTAATGACCCCATATGCTTCAAGGGGTTTGATTATCACCTCTATCCAGGATTTATATAAACAACTCTGATCTCTTTTAAGCTACATTTGCTAAAGATGAAATATTCTACAGGCATCTGAAATGCAACATGTTTAAAACAAAATTAATTATCTTTTCCTCCAAATAGCAACAATTACCTATTATATGTCAGGCATGGTGCTAAACCCTGGGAATACAAAAAAAGACACTGATAATTCTTGCCCTCAAGATTTTTTTTTTTTAAATTATGGCCAGATGGGATTTCTACCAGAAATTCAAGAAGAGTTAACATAAAGAAAACTTAATTATAGTCATTTATGACAATAATAAAAATGTTTAAATTCTATGATTGGATCAGTTGATACCAAAAAAGTTTTTGATACAAGTATAAGGTTCATTTCTATTAAAAACACTTGAAAACTTAGGCATAAGCTGACTTTTTTTTTTAATCTATCAATTAAAGCTTCTTATTTTCAAAACATGTGATGATTTTCACACAGATGATTTTCAACATTCACCCTTGCAAACCCTCGTGTTCCAAATTTTTCCTCTCCCTTCCTCCCATCCTTTCCCCTAGACAATATGTTGCTTCCCCTAATCTAATATATTAAATATGTGCAGTTTTTCTATATATATTTCCACAATTATAATGCTGCACAAAAAAAGTCAGATCAAAAAGGAAAAAAATGAGAAAGAAAACAAAAAGCAAGCAAACAATAACAAAAAGAATGAAAATGCTATGTTATGATCCGGTCAGTTCCCATATTCCTCTCTTAGGTATAGATGCCTTTCTTCATGACAAGACTATTGGAACTGGCCTGAATCATCTCACTGTTGAAAAGAGCCAAGTCCATCAGAATTGATCTTCATATAATCTTGTTATTGCCATGTATAATGTTCCCCTGGTTCTACTTACTTCACTTAGTATCAATTCAGGTAAGTCTTTCCAGACCTCTCTAAAATCATTCTGCTAATCATTTCTTATAGAACAGTAAGATTCCATAACATTCATATGCTATGAGTTGTTCAGCTATTTGCCAACTAATGAGCATCCATTCAGTTTCCAGTTTCTTGCCTCTACAAAAAATGCGCGCCACAAACATTTTTAAAAAATGTTTTAGTTTTTATTTTTCTTATTTTGTTGCACAAGAAGAATCAGACTTTGAAATAGTGTACAATTAACCTGTGAAGGTAATCAAAAATGCAGGTGGACAAAAATTGAGGGATTGGGAATTCTATGTAGTGGTTCACACTCATTTCCCAGAGTTCTTTTGCTAAATGCCACATATGGATCCCTTTCTCTCCTTTATTATCTCTTTAGGATACAAGTCTATTAGAGACATTGCTGGATCAAAGGGTATGCACTTGTTGATAGCCCTTTGGCTATAGTTCAAATTGCTCTCCAGAACAGTTGAATCAGTTCACAATTCCACCAACAATGTATCAGTGTCCCAGTTTTCCCACATTCCCTCCAACTTCATTATTATCTTTTCCTGTCATCTTTAGCCAATCTGAGAGTTGTGTAGCAGTACCTCAGAGTTGTCTTAATTTGCATTTTTTTGATTAATAGTGATTTAGAACACCTTTTCACATCTGAAAACTGTCTGTTCATATTCTTTAATTATATGTCAACTAGAATACAGCTTGTATCCTCATAAATCTGAGTTAATTCTCTATATATTTTATAAATGAGGCCTTTATCAGAACTCTTGAATGTAAAATTTTTTTCCCAATTTACTGCTTCTCTTCTAATCTTGTCTGCACTGGTTTTATTTCTACAAAATCTTTTAAACTTAATATAATGAAAATTATCAATTTTGCATTCTATAATGTACTCCAGTTCTTCTTTGCCCATAAATTCCTTCCTTTTCCATAAATCTGAGAAACAGACTATCCTTTGTTCTTCTAATTTGCTTATAATATCACTCTTTATGTTCAAATCATGAACCCTGCTCTCAAGAATTTAACATATAAAAAGAAGTTGAAAAGGAAGTTGAAAGAAAAAAAGGGGAAGAGAACTCAGCCTAGGGTCACAATGAGCCAGGGTAGAAAATTATTTTAGGAAGCAAGAGTTATTGTTGATTTTATCTTGTAGGATGATTAGTTTTTGGAGCTCATAAAATTCAGGAGAACAGCCAGGTGGGAAATGATGAGATAAAAACACTGAGTGCAAATTCAAACCAAAGATATGGGAGGAATTCTCCTATGTCCACCCTCTATGCTCTCCAGTGGAAAGGAAGGGTCCTAGTGACAAGGAGTACAAATCCATCCTTTTTTGCATCCATGGCACGATTCCTTTCAGTCATCCAGGTTTGAAATCTCAGTCATTTTCTATTCCTCACTCCCCCAAATCTTACATTTAAATTGGTCACCAAATCTCGTTTTTATTCCCACAATATCTCTTGCATCTATCCCCTTCTGTCCACCTCACATAGCCATCATCCTAGCTCAGGCCCCTATTACTTTTTGCCTAGATTTTCGAAACAAGACTTCTAATTAGATTCTCCAATTCAAAAAATCTCCACTACACCATATCCTTCACAAAACTGTCAGATTGATTTTCCTATAATGTAGCTCCCTATTACCTTCTCTGTCTGGCATTTAAAGCTTTTTACTACCCGGGCCCAGGTTATCCTTCTAGTTTTATGACACATTATTCCCTTTCATACATTCTATAGTCTAGTCAAACTAGCCTTTTCTTCATAGGTGACCTTCTATTTCTCATCTCCATGCCTTTGTACTACTAAGCCTTCATGCCTGGAATGTATTCCCTCACCATTTCTGCTCATAACAAAAATTAAGCTCCCAAAGACAAGGCTATGTTCACTTCTGTACAAAGTAAATATAAGTATATAAATATGTACTGGCTGATTAATTATAAATATGTGTATGGATGATTATATTATAAATCTAAAGATAACTTAATTTTTATATAAAAAATACCCAAAGCTAGATTAATTCTAAACTGCCTCTAATTCATGAAACTGAAAGTTCTGATTTTATTTTTTCATCCCATCTATAAATCGTAAGGAACTGAAAAACCACCAAAAAGAATGGAACATAGGGCAAAAATTTTAGGCTCCTTTCTTCCAAGGTACCTGCTTAAAAGCAAAAAACAAAACAAAATTTTAAAAAAAACCCTAAAATCGGGTCATATTAATAAGGAATTTTACTTATTTAAGCTTCTAGAACAACCAAAGTGAAAAAAAATCACAATAAAAGGTGCTATGTATAACATATTCTATATGTCATATATATTTACTAAAAGCATATTATCAAAACCTATAATGTTTTGAATTTTTATAATATCAATTTATAATCTGATCCATCAGCTATACACAGAAATCAGGTAATTTCTCAAGGGTAAAAAGTCCTGATCAGATTCTTTTAGGAAGTTTAGGACAAAAGTAATGATATAGTCAGAATACTGTGAAGGATGAAAAACATTTGTTTGCCATATTCCATCACTAAAAACTAGGGATGTTAACTTCAGAATGCAATTAATTAAGACTATTTAGGCAGAAAGTAAAATGATTTACAGACAACTAATTGACTATATAAATTACAAATCATATTGTTCTTTTTCTTTAAGGAAATTTGAGAAATCTGTAAATTCTGATGCATAGAATGTAAATTTAAAAATTTTAAATGTAATGTTTTCTTCTATCAAGATCAGAATAGAATTTCATAAAGATTCCATTTTGCAGTGAACAATTCCAAAAGAATAGAACAAAGAAATTTTTAAATTCTAAAAGGGAATTAAAAGTTTAGCCCATGTACAGTAGAAAAAGCAATAAATAGCCTCAATCAGAAGTACGGTTAAAATCCCCCTTTCATCACTTATCTTAATAAGGTCAAAGCTCTTATCTTCTAAATCTTAATTTTATTTTATGTAAAATAGGGCTAATAAAACAACTTTCTCAACAGGTTGGATATTAGGTGATCAAATGGAAGCAAGGAATAAAAAAGTACTTTGTAAGTACAAATCATTGCTTTTGTTTGTAATTTCCTGATGTCATGGCATGCAAATAAATTAAAAGTAAGTGAGAAGGGCTATGCAAAGTCACCTGCTTTACTTTTTCCTCCAGAGCCATCTGGGTCCAGTGGCCAGATACAGATCAGAATGACTGCAGATGGCCCTGGATGCAAATTATATAGTTATGTAAATAAAATTGTAATTATATAAATGGTACTACTATTACTGAAGAAGAAATCATAGAAAACTGTTACATTAAAACATTTTTGGTGGAGTAGTGAATTGATCTAACTGTCCTGGAGAGCAATTTGAAACTATGTCCAAAGGGCTATCAGACTATGCATATCCTTTGATCCAGCAGTGTCTCTTTTATCCCAAAGAGATCATAAAGGAGGCAAAAGGACCCAGATGTGCAAAAATGTTTGTAGTAGCCATTTTTGTAGTGGCAAGAAACTGGCAATTGAGTGGATGTCCATCAGTTGGAGAATGGCTGAATAAGTTATGGTATATGAATGTTATGGAATATTATTGTGCTAAGAAATGATGAGTAGGATGGTTTCAGAAAAGCCTGGAAAGACTTTCATGAAGTGATGCTGAGTGAAGTGAATAGACCCAAGAAAACATTGTACATAGCAATAAGATTATATGATGGATCAATTCTGATGGGTGTGGCTCTTTTCAGTAATGAGATGATTCAGGCCAGTTCCAATGGTCTTGTAATAAATAGAGCCATCTGCACCCAGAGAGACGACTGGGAGAACTGACTGTGGATCACAATATAGTATTTTCATCTTTTTTGTTGTTGTTTGCTTGCATTTTGTTTTTTTATCACTTTTCTCCCTTTCTGATTTGGTTTTTTCTTGTGTAGCATGATAATTATGGAGATATGTATAGAAGAATTATACATGTTTAATACATTTTGGATTACTTGCTGTCTAAGGAGGGGGTGAGGGGGAAAAATTTGAAATACAAGGCTTTGCAAGGGTGAATGTTGAAAACTATTTTTGAATGTATTGAGAAAAACTAAGAACTATTAAAGAAATTGTAGCTGAGAGGAGGAGGAGAAAACCAGAAAATGTCAGGATTCTAGACCCTGGGTCAGGCTTTTAGTCTATCTAGATTTTAACCTGTAAAGTACAGTTAATATCACTTGTTTTACCTAAGTCATGAAACAGAAAAAATTAAAGACTATATTTATGAACCTTCTAAAAAGCTTATAACATTATACAAACATAAGATATTAAGGATGTAAATTTAACATTACCACAATTCAAGTACATAAAGATTTCCTAATAAATGAAAATATCCAGAGGTGACTATTTCAGGAGGTAGTTTTCTCACATTAAATCATCACTTGTTTGATATGTACTAGGGAGGAATTACTATTAAAGAATATGGGCTAGATAAGATGACTTCTGGGGTCTTTTTCTCTTCTGGCACTCTAGCATACCATAAATATTATGCTTCAGATTATTTTCATAATAAAAGTATAATGTTTAGAAATCAGGCCAGACTACTGAACTCTAATTTCTTTAAATCTAGACAAATTTTACCCATAAAATGGCTATCATGATCGACAGAAAGAAATTCAAGAGAAAGACAACTCCAAAAGACACCAGTAACTAACAATCAAGTAAAAGAAGTGCCAGGAATTAGAGTTTCCCCTTGCTAAATAAAATCTTCCCCAATATCCCAGGGAATTTTGGTTTCATTTTTTGACATCATGATGCTTTGATCTCAATATGCAAAAATTTATATCTGAGGCATTTCTTAGAAGAAAGGTCTATGATTCCATAATCAGACAAAAAATAAACACAGGAGGTGACTTCTCATTTTGCAATGCTTATTCACCTTTCCAGGAGTAGTAAAGTCATTGCATGCTTATCATCAAAGTCATTACATAAATATGCAGAAAACAAGATCAACACAGTATCACCTCTTTCTCGTTTTTTTTTCCTTCTTCTCTCTCACTACAGAAGTATTAATTGTACTTTTAACTAAGGATCTTTTGTGCTCAGGCAAATTCCATGGTTTTCTGCCCCCTTATAAAATTTCCCTTATTCTCTGAAAGGCTGAAGCCCAAAATGGCTGGGGTGGTCACCTTTCAGTCCTTGCTGCTTCCAGAAAACTCCCAGTCTTTGGTGCTGAATTTCCCCAGCCTTGACCCAGGTGAGAAATGGAAATTAACCCTTTTTGCCAGGAACACACTCCAACCTCCAACCTGTTCGTGCTGGGAGAGTCTGATGTAGATCACACTTGGCTAAACAGAACAGTACAAAGGTAGAGTTTAGGAAGCACACAAGCTTAGTTTTTAGTCTTCCCAATATGCGCATGCACTTCAGGGAGGTCAAGACACAAAGAAAGCTTACCTTATTTTTGAAAAGAAATTAATGGCTAATAATTGACCTAAAGTCAATTATCTACAGTGATTTGGGAATCACTTGAACTGGACGACACAATTTCGCCAAAATTTTATAGTTAAAAGATTAGATTCACAAGGGTAGATATTGTTCTGACTGTTGTACAGTAATAGACTTTGGGAGCATTGTTTCAAAGCATGGTGCTTTTATACTTGAAAGATATCTTGATTTATTTTTCTTAATATAATTATATTTGCACTAACTACTTTCTTGATATAATATAGCTGACATTTTTACTTCTATGTATATTTATTACCTTTGCAATCTGGTAACCCAGTGTTGTGTCTGCACAAATGTGAACCTTGATAAGTTTGGGGTTGAATATCTTCCATAAGTAATGAGCTGTATTTTCTGTCCCAAAGGGACAGAAAAATGAACATGTAATAAGCATAAAGGATAGAAGGCAATCAATATAATTACATCTTAAATCATTATAAAAGAACTCTGTCTAAATTAAAATGCATGACACCTGAAAAGAGAAGTGGGTCCTTGTTTACTATGGTATGAACTACTACAGTGTAGTGATTGAAGCTATTTGAGATTATTTCATGTTTAAATACTTTTACCTCTGTTCACACGGGCCAAGTTAAAGAGAATTCAAGAAATGTTTAACATCACAAAAAACAAAGCATTTTAATAATCAAGTGAAGTAACCAACAAAGGTTTATTAAACAGCTACTATGTAGTAAATAGGCACTATGCTGGTGGGGAATAGAAAGTGAAATTGAAAGTCTTTCCCCTCTAAAGAGATTTACATTAAATCGATAATTACATATATGTACACATAGTATAAAATACACATACATAATGTATATATAATAAATGCAGAGTAATGTAAGCAACTATGTCCCAGGGAATTAGGAAAAGCATTATATAAAAGGTGTTTAAGCTGAGTTTTGAAGGAAGTCCAGAATTCGCAGAAGTGAAGAAGGAAAAAACAGGAAACAGAGTGCTATGTGTGAAGAATAGTAGAAAAGCTGGTCCATACAGTATGAGAAAGAGAGCTTTAAAGGCCAAAAAAACAAAGTTTGTACTTGATCACAAAGATAATAGGAAGCTACTAGAATTTACAAATTAGGGAGTGTCAGACCTGTGATTTAGGACCATCACTCTGGGAGCTGTGAAATATTTGTTTCTTATAGAGAAACCACAATGTCATATGCTGGTTTTCAATGAATATTATATAGTGATAATGAAAAGTCATCCAATGGCATATTTCAATGACAGAATAACTATAACTAAAAAAAGGGATCAGTTCCAAGCCCTGTACAGAATGTTAAATTTAGTTACACAAATACCCATTACTAAGAAATGTAATGAATACCTATTCACATATCTAAATTTAGCATATTACTTTTTATATACTTTGGAGAGAAATATTTAAATGTTGATACATGCTTTCTGGTAAACAAGAGAATGTAGCTAATTACTATACTTAGAAAGTTACTGGACAGCCAAATGCTTTGCCTCCCCCCTTCTTTCTTGACTGGTACAGCTGTGTCAAGAAGGGCCTTCCCAGTTGCTACTCACAATTATGAATAAAAATCAATCCAAATTCAGGGTTTCAAAACAAATAAGAAGCTTCCCCATAGTTTTTGCTGAATATCAATGGTAACAGAAAAGACAGCTAGGGACTCTTTTAAACCTATCCATTTTTTCAGTAACCTTTAAAGCCAGCTAGAAAACACAATAAAACAGAGTTCTAGCCTGGAGATGTGACAACCTAAATCCAAATCTGCAATCAGACACATATTAGCTAAGTAACCCCTTACAAATTCACTTTAATCTCTATCTCAGTTTCCTCAATTGCAACATGAGAATTATAAAAGCATGTACTTTGAAGAGTTGTTGTGAGGATTAAGAGATAATATCTGTAATACATTTAACACAGTGCCTGATACATAGTAGATGCTTAATATATACATCTTTCCTCCTTATTAATATTAAGAAAGAAACAAGAAAAACTGCTACTTTAGAAATGTCTTTTCCACATGCTTAGGGATAAATATTTCAAGTATGAAAAATATTTTACCCTTTGATGTCCAAAGAAACTGAAAAATCATTTTATATCCATTTAAGAAGATATTTAAGGAAGATGCTAGACTACAAATGAAGAAGCCAGTAGACTAGTTTTTTTTTTTTTTTTTTAAAGTTAAAAAGCAAGATGTAAATTATAAGTATTGGAGTAAGTTTCTCTCAATTCTTATTTTTACAATGATACTGACATTGTTAATATTTTTCATCTGGATGAAAAATAGATAAAAATCAGTAAAAAAAAAAAAAAAAAAAAAAAAAAAAAACTGAAGATCTTATTAGCCACCTTAACACAGAGTAAAATTAAGTAATAATTTCAGCATGAGTAAAATCCATTGAGACTTTCATTGTGCACTCAGTGATGCCCGATTTATTTCCCATGTAATCATAGGATGGCAGACTTAGAAGTTATTTTGGAAGGTCATTGAGTCCTGAAAGCCTAATCTTCTCAGAACCATTTGTTACAAATGCTTATATAGACTACACTTGAGGAATTTCAATGATATAAAATTCTCTATTCTTCTAGGGTAGCCCATTTTCCTTTCACACATCTTTAATTATTAGGAAGCTTTCATTCAGGCTAAACAAAAATGTCTCTGTAACTGATTACCTGAAAGTTAAGCAACATTAAGCAATTCATGTTCCCTACTACATGACTCCCTTGACTTTTAAAAAAATCACAATCCAGAGAGGTAAGCTACCTTACACGACTTGACTCTGTTTATCACTCACAGTTTCTTCTTTTCTTTGCAGTTCCTGTAAAGGAGTGATGGGAGAAATTGGAAAACAGGATACAAGGGAATTTAATTTTCGGGTGTCCTTTACAAATTCTAAACCAGGCAATGTCTCCATCTAGCGGCCAAATAGATTCACTGCATTGTACTTGAAAGCCAACTGAATTTAAAAGTGAGATCCATCTACTTAGTAGTAATTTTTACATAGGACAGAACCTGGTCATTTTCCTGTCTTGCAACTTGGTGATTTACTGTTATTATTTGTTTCTATAAACAGGATATCATGTGGTAATTTTCTTAGAACAAAGCCATAGTAGTTTTTTAAAATAAAACACTCTGGTTCACCTTGTTGATGGTTCACAGTTCCAATAGAAGAGAATTTTATTATAGGAAGGATAATGAAATAACACTGCCACCGATCTCCACGGTTTCAAAATTTAACTTTAATCTTTAAGATTTGGAAAAATCCCTCCAGAAAAGTCAAAGAGTGAATCGCAAGTTCTGATATATTCTTCCCATGCTGAGAAATCTTTGATTATAATCTCAGAAAGAGATTGCTACTGTTAAGTAAGATCTAGCCAAACTATGTACCAGTAGGTTTGATAAAAGTGTTTGGTCATGGCTATCTATAAAATAAAGATAAAAAGTCTGTCTAAATCAATGGTTCTCAAACTTTTTGGTCTCAGAACCTCTATCTGCTCAATAATTACAGAAAACCTTCCAAAAATACTTTTGTTTATGTGGGTTATATCTACTAACTTTTGCAGTTTTAGAAATTCAAATATTTTAGTATTATTATGAAAATAATTTTGACCATGAGAGCTCCTTGAATGGATCTCAAGAATTCTCAGGGACACTGGATTACACTTTGAGAACCTTTTTCACTAAGCAGTAAGGAGCCACTGAAATTAATTGAGTATTAGAGACCTAACTAGATAGATTTATGTGTAAGTAAGACTTATCTGTCAACAGGATAAAAGTTAGATTAGATTAGAGACAGAGACTAGCAGCAGACTTAGGTTGGTGAAAATCCAGGTTGATGATAATGAATGAATATTAATATGTGAGAACCTCTGATGTAGAAGAAGATTACCTTAAGTTTATTTCTTTTTCCCCCCCTCAATGTATAATGTTAATAATGAAAAATAGAAACTAATATCAATCATGTAAACTTAAGCCAAGGTTTCCCCAAAGACCAGAATAAATTTCTTCTCATTTGGCAGCTAATTTACAACTTGCTGAATTTTTCATCTACTCATTTCTTTTTTTTTTCCATCTTTTTTTGCTGACTCAAGTGGGGTTAAGTGGCTTGCCCAGGGTCACATAGCTAAGGCAGTGTTAAGTGACTGAAGTCACATTTGAACTCAGGTCCTCCTGAATTCAGAGTTGATGTTCTACATCTACTCATTTCTTAACCCATAAAATGCTTCCTTTCTTTCTCAACCACTAATGCCATGGCATATTATCTTCAAAATTGGCTTTAATAAAGATTTCTCCAGGTATGTTAAGCCTAACTACTTTTTGCTCTGTAAAGTTATGGCCCAATCATCTGGCAAATGGATGAACACGAGTAAAATAGACAATAGGCAAAAGTCTAGAGGACACACCAGATATGAAACTTCTTAGTTTTACTGGTACAATGTCTCACTCCAAGGACCTCTAATAAGCTGTGAGATTCCAAATAATTTCAGATAAGATTTTACAATTTTATACACCTGGTGATAAAATTGGAACTGAGAGAAGGAACACTTTTTACCCTGAGCATGACTTCTACTAGGCCAGAGGTCAAACAAACATTCCTGTAACACTCATGTTCCAGCTCTGCTGAAAAGGAAACACAATGTGTGTTTGCCAAGATGATGGATCAGTTCATAGTTTTCTGGGAATTTAAATGTAATAGAGGAAGAATATAATTTTTCTGGATGTTCTTACAAACAAATAAAAATTTATCAATCCCCAAATCTTTTTAACCAACTGCCCCAAGGTAAAGCATGTAGCTAATACAATAAACTAAATCAGTCATTCTTGCTACCTACAAGGCATAATGTCTCTGCCTGTACGATTTAACAACAAAAAACAAATAATAAAAAGACACATTTGTATTAGAGATATCAGCTTCAAAAATTCTTTGAATTTTCTAACCTGTCACCGAATGGGGAACTCCCTTCATTTTCTCCCAAAAGGAAAAAAAAGGAAGGAAAATGATATGGAGAGAGCAATATGTTTTTCCTCTCTGCTCTATCTGTAAACCTGGCTACTAAATACATACCTGGACCTCAATTACTTCAGTACTTGGTTTAGAGTTTTCATCCCTATCTCATTCCTCTGTCATCATCTTTGAAATGTCAATATTAATGTTGACAATTTCCTAAAATATTTGATTATATACAATTATTTCACCAAAATTCCAAAGATCTCCTTTTCTTTCCTCCCTCTTCCAATCCACTTCAATCATACACCTATATGGTCATACCTTGGACCTTAGCATTTCAACTGCACCACTACCAAAAAACTGAAATCACCCCAGAATTTCCTTGCCAAATGACCTTCCTAACCTGTGAAACTTTATCTTTAGGCAACTATACTTGTATAAAACATGATTTCTCCTTCTGGATGGAGAGCTGCTGAGTTACACTTAAGAAAGATACAATTCTGAAGTTTTCCCTCAAGTTACAGATTTATGGCAACATAATCCCAGCTGGTATCTCAATAATCTGATAATCCTTTCACTCTATCTTTGTGAATTCAAAATCAGAGAACAATAGAGCTAGAAGGGACTTTAGAGATGATCCAGTCCAAACTCAATTATAGAAAAGAAAAGTTAAATATTATCAAGATCATAAAGCTAATAAATTGGTAGAGCTAAGAGATGATCCTAATTCTTTTCCTTACATCAGTGCTCTTTCCAACACACCCAATTTTTCCCACACCTAAACCTCCTAATCTTTTCCAAATACTTCCATTCCCATATTTAAGCAGATGATTTACTAAAGTTTTCCCACCATTCATTGCCTTGTCTTCCTCAGGGTGACTGCCCTTGGCCACAATGGCCATTTGATAAAGAGGTACCTTTTTATATTTTGGCTCCTTTTTTATATTTTATTTCTATTAGAATGTAAAGTCTTTGAGAGTAAGAACCACTGAGGGCTTTTTGTTTTTGTTTTTTTTCAGTTTTTGGTATTTACATTCCCAGTGCTATACCTGACACATAATATGACCTTAATTAATGTCTTCGTGCTCTATATCCTAGCTTCCTATATCACTGAAAAGTCTGAGGTCACTCACCATGTACTTCTTCAGCTTTCCTCTTCTATTCCTCAATATCTGGCATTACCAAGCATTTTTTCTTTCTTCAGCTCACAATAGTAACATTCTTGCTCTTAGCCAAGATTAATCCTTCTGCATTCCAATATCCTAAATCAGGATTTCACTTTAACCATCATTCATAGACTCTCATGCATTTCAATCACTCCCTCCACCTCTTCCCTACTAGCTCTTCTTAAACCCTGCAGGTAATTAGTTTTCTGCCCCAGCTATCCTACAGATAAGGCTATCTTGAAGATCACTAAAGAATTCCCAGTTGCCAAATCATGTCTCACCCTCTTTGATTTCTCTGCAGTTGTTGACAAATCAATCATTCTCTACTACAGAACGCTTTCTAATCTCAGCCAACCTATTTCTTTCTTTTTTTTTTTTTTTTTTTTTTTTTTTTGGCTGAGGTAACTGGGGCTAAGTGACTTGCCCAGGATTACAGAGCTGGGAAGTGTTAAGTGTCTAAGGCCACATTTGAACTCAGGTCCTCCTGACTTCAGGGCTGGTACTCTATTCACTGTGCCACCTAGCTGCCCCGCCACCTATTTCTTTAACTACATCACTTCTGGTATTTTAATCTCTTTTTAATCCTTTAAAATTTATATGTTCCCCAAGAATCTATCATTGATCTATTTTTCTTCTTTATCCCTCTCTTAGCAACTTTATTCACTTATACAGCTTTAATTACAATCTCTAAGCATATTATAATATCTTTAGTCTTGACTGCTTTGCTGAGTTTTAGAACCACAACTTCAGTTGTTTCAATGTGTCTCCATGAAGATATTTCAAAAGAATTTTCAACTCAGCATGAGTAAAACCAAATTTTATTAATTATTATATCCCCTTTACACTTTCTTTGACACATATTTATTCCATCCTCCATGTTCAAAACCTTGTATGGTTT
This sequence comes from Sarcophilus harrisii, assembly GCF_902635505.1. Classification (NCBI taxonomy): domain Eukaryota; kingdom Metazoa; phylum Chordata; class Mammalia; order Dasyuromorphia; family Dasyuridae; genus Sarcophilus; species Sarcophilus harrisii. The sequence continues at coordinate 351,005,279 of NC_045429.1, read as the reverse complement.
TGTTTTTCTTTTCCATATTCTTTAAATCTAATCAGTTACCAAATTATGTTGACTCCATTTCTTTTATTCCCTATTTTTAAAATATCATCACCTCTTTTCTAAGCACCAGGATTCAAAACCTATGAGTCACTTCTGACTCATCTCCTTACAAATTTAGTTAGTCACTAACTTGTCCAAAGGCTTTTTTCTAAATGATGTCTTCTTCCATACCCACTGAAACTACCTGAGTGTATGGAAAGAGGTTTTAGTCATTTCTGTTAGTGGGTTTTTTTTAGTTCCAAGTTTTCTCCCTTCTTCCATTTCCCTCCTCCACCAACTGAAATGGTAAAACATATGATTATGGGCAACCTTGTTTCACCTCTGATCTTAGTGGGAATGCTTCTATAGTTTATTCCCATCATTTTAAAGCAAACTCCATTTATTTCTATGCTTTCTAGTAAGACATATAAACATGAAGTCATGAAAAACATATAGCAGCATTGGCCATGTTCTGAACTGAGAAAACAAGAGAAATAAAGGAAAAAAATGTTTTAATCTGTATAATGAGTCCATCAGTTCTCTATCTAAAGTTGCATAGCAAATATTTTTCATCAGGTGTCCTTTGGAGTTCTGAGGGGTCACTGTATTGCTCTGAGTTATTAAGGCTTTCATAGTTATTTATCTTTACAATATTGCGGTTACTTTATACCTTGTTCTCTTAATTTTGCTCATTTCACTTTCCTTCGATTTCTACTGGCCTCCCCAGGTTTTTTTGAAAACATTCATATGTTTGTGATGACATGTTAAGCCATTTCCCAACTGATGGGTATCTTCTCAGTCTCCAATTCTTTCTAACCATTAAAAAAAGCTGCTATACATATTTTTATACATATAAATAGTATTCCTTTTTCTTTGATTTCTTTAGATACAGATCTAGTAATGGTACTGCTGGGTCAAAGGGTCAATTTTATAGTCCTTTGGCCATACATAAAAACTGCCTTCCAAAATAAGATTAGTTCAGTTCTATCAAAAATGTATAAGTATACCTATTTTTCCATACTTCTCACAATATGTCAACTTCCTTTTCTGTCACCTTAGTCAATATGAGTGGTTTTAATTTTTATTTCTTTAATTATTAGTGATTTTATCCATTTTTTCATATGACTATTGATAACTCTGATTTCTTCCTCTGAACATTGCCTGTTCTTAATCTTTGACAGTTATCTACTGGGGCTCTTATTTTTGTAAATTTTGATTTGGTTTTCTACATACTTGAGAATTAAACCTTAATTTGAGAAATTTGCTATAAAATGTCCTCCCTCCCCAAGTTTCCTGCTTTTCTTCTAATTTTTGCTGCATTGAATTTGTTTGTGCAAAAACTTTTTTTTTAATTTTATGTAATCAAAATGATCTATTTTACAGTGTTTTATTTCCCCCAAAAAGTGAGTTCTTGCCCCAATAGCTGGAATCATTAGGTTACTGAACTCATTTGCTTCTTTACTAATCAGCCACTCTACTTCTTATTCAGTATTAAATTGTTTTGATGGATACTGCTTTGTAGTATAATTTGAGTTATAGCTAAGTACCATTCTTACAAAATTTTTTTTCATTGATTCCTTTGACTTTCTTGACCTTTTGTTCCTCTAGATTGGGGTTAAGTCCCTGGGAAGTATAAGGCTCATAAAATCAGTTGGTCTGACTCTGCCAAGGCAAGTGCAGATGACAAAAACCTACTGCTTCAGTTCGTTAAGCTGATAATTTCATATAGCTTGTGAATAATGTTATAAATATCCAAATGGTCCTCAGCAGAAAAAAGGTTCCTCATTCTATTTTAAATTTTGTCATTATTTCTTCTAGCTCTCTGGTTAGTCTGATTGGTCTGACACTAAAGAAATAAATTAATTTAGGCAATATTGTCATTTTTTAAATATTGGTTTGGCCTACACACAAGGAATCAATATTTGTCCTCTGATCATTTAAATGTGTCTTTATTTGTTTTGTAATTGTGTTTCAGTGGGTGTTTTGGCAAATAGACTACCAGGGTCTCCACTTATCTGTAAAAAGTAATAGTTTTGTTCCATATTTTTTTTACTTGTCTTACTGCTATAGCTAAGAATTACAAATATAATATTGAATAACAATGCTAATAATGAACATCTTTGCTTTACCTTTGCATTTATAGAAAAGGCTTCCAATTTGTTCCCATTTCATAAAATATTTGTCCATTTGTAATTTTATGAAAAGTCCCATTTATCCATATGCTTTCTAGTATTTTTAATAGGAATGGGTATTAAATTTTTCCAAGATCTTTTCTGTGTCTATTAATATAATCATATGATATATATTTTATTATTATTTTGTTAGTGTCATGGTCAATTATACTAATAGTTTTTCTAATATTGAGCTAGCCCTCCATTTCTGGGATAAATACAGCCTGGTTATAGTGTATGAGCTTTGTGATATATCATTATAATATCCTTGCTAGTATTTTATTTAAAACATTTGTATCAATATTCATTAGGAAAATTCATCTAATAAGGTTTTTTTCTGTTTTTACACTCCCTGGTTAGGGTATCAAAATAATGGTTGTCTCATAGAAGGAATTTGGTTGGACTCTGAAATTTTTTCTTAAATTTAGATATTATTAGAATTGTTCTTTAAATGTTTGAAGGTCATGTGATATAGTACAAAAAGTGCTAGAATTTCAACAAGATGGTACACAGTTCAAACCCCATTGTCTGTCTTTTTATCCTTCCCATTCCATCATGTCCGTTTCAAAAATTAAGTCACTGTGGACTACACTATGGACTAAAGATACTGAACTAACCTTAGATGGCAGAATAAGGAAAATAATTCATACTAGCCTGCTCTTAACTCATTCCCTAATATTTTTCCTTTAGAGATCAGTTTTTAAATGCTGAATTGCTTTTGTATTTGGGGTGTGTGTGTGTGTGTGAATTAGAAAAAAAAATATGAGAAAATGTTCTTTATATGCTTGATTTAGAAAACCTTCCATTACAATTACATATTCTTAACACTTTACCAAAAGCATTCTGCCAATCTAAAAATAATTTTAGAAATGAAACTCTTTTCATTAACATGAACTACATTCATCCTAAACAGTTTATGTTATTTATTTTGAAAATAAAATACAATTGAAAAAAAAGAAAGAAAGAAAGAAATAAGGCTTAAGGGAAGTTTCAAAGACTGGACTTAATCTGTTCAATATTTTATGCAGAGGATAAATTCCAAATTTAATTTTTGCAAGACTATGTTTCAGATTAAAATGCATTTTAAAAAATAAAAAACTGTGCAATTATAATGAAAAAGCTTGATTTGGAAAAAGGGTTGAAAAGATCTTTTCTTCACAAAAGTTGGGGACCTATGTATGTGGAATATTATCAGTTTAGGCTCAGTTGATACGTTGTGGTTGATTTTTCCTGAACTCTCTCTTTTCCCTTTCTTTTTCTTTGTTTTAAAGGATGGCTCAAGTAATGAACTGAACCAGCTACACCAAGAGAAAGAACTCTGGGTGATGACTAAAAACCATTACATTGAATTCCCAATCCCTATATTTATGCCCACCTGCATTTTTTATTTCCTTCACAAGCTAATTGTACAATATTTCAGAGTCTGATTCTTTTTGTACAGCAAAATAACGGTTTGGTCATGTATACTTATTGTGTATCTAATTTATATTTTAATATATTTAACATCTACTGGTCATCCTGCCATCTGGGGAAGGGGGTGGGGGGTAAGAGGTGAAAAATTGGAACAAGAGGTTTGGCAATTGTTAATGCTGTAAAGTTACCCATGCATATAACCTGTAAATAAAAGGCTATTAAAAAATAAATAAAATAAAATATTGAAATTTTTCACAAGAAAAAAAAAATGAAGGTAAAAATAAAAGATATCAATAAAAATTTTCAAATAAGTAATTAAATGTTGCTCTTACCAGATAAAGCAGAAAAGTATGTAGACCTGTTCCAAGCCCAACAGAAGACAGAATTCCTAAGCCTACCCAGTAGGCACACCAAAGAATCTTTTTCTCCATAAATTTCACATACTGAAAAACAAGAACAGTACAATTTCAAAATTGACTGAAACCACTTGTCAATATTAGCTTAAATCAACAATAACAATAACAACTAAAAGACTCTTGTTCCTTTTTCTTATAAAACTTTTTATGTAACAGCAGATGGGTAGCAAAAGGGTTAATTATCATTGAGCTGATTTTTATGTTCTAAATTGTTATTTTCTTAAGCATAGCTATCATAAGTAAGAAGCCACCAATAAAGAGAAGAAATCTTTACAAGTCATAAATTCTCTAAATTTTAAAAAACATGGAGAAGAATGAGAGGGGGGGGGGAAGGGAAAGTGATAGCTATCTTTGTAAATATAACATGTTCTTCATTATTCAGATTAAAAAAAAAAAAAAAAGCAAAATGACAATCACACTTTGGTACTCCAACATAGCAGATGCAAGTATGTTGAGAGGGAAAAAAAAACCTAGAGTTTATCAAGATATGGACATTGGGGGGAAGAATTCCAGAATCAGGGAAGACTAAAAGGTAAGAAAGAGCTAGATGAGACCTTAGGCCAGGGATTCTTTACTTTTTTTATATTATGATCACTTTGGGAAGCAGACTGGTGAAATCTATGACTTTTCCCGGATAATTTTTTTAAATGCATAAAATAAATTAAATAGGTTTACAAAGGAAAGCAATGACACTGAAATACAATTATCAAAATATGAAAAAGTTCATCGTCTCCAGGTTAAGAAACCCTGATTTATAGATGGAGAGAATAAACTACTTAGGACTTGTGAATTGCTTAAGGTCACACAACTAGTTCTAATGAGAACAGAATGATTTCAAGACAAGTCTTTTGTCTAATTGTAGTTCTATCTCCACTAAGTTCTAGAAGTTCTGGCTTCAGTGCCTCACTGTGGTACAGGATCTTAAGAAAGATAATGTAATTCCATTACTGAATAGTTTTTAGACTCTAATTTGGCAACTGCTACCAAGTAGGTTCATTTTAAATTTTCTAAAATATGCAAAGATTTTTTTTGCTTGTTTGATTTTGAGGCAATTGAGGTTAAATGAGGTTGCCAGGGTCATACAACTAATAAGTGTCTGAGTCCAAATTTGAACTCGGGTCCTCCTGATTCCAGGGTTGGTATTCTTTCCACTGTGCTACTTAACTATCCCTAAAGATTGTATTTAAATGTCTATAACAGTATTTTAAAAATCATAGAAGCCTCCTAATTGAGTTCAAGTGTTTAAAAATAAATTCAGATTTTTAGATCTACAATTTAGAACATATTGTTACTGAATATTTTACTTGTGCTATTTTAATCCAAAAAGATGTTCTAAACCTTCTAACTATCCCCCAGTCACTTCACAGTTGTAAATGAACTTACAACATTATACAAGCTTTTTCTCAAAATAACATAAAATCTGTCTGGTACAAAATGTAAGTTTGCTTCATAAATAAAATGTAAGGATCTGACAATTTTCTGAAGATTCACAAAGCTTGGTACTTTTCCCACTTTATTATCTTTGCTATTTTTGTGTGTTGATTTGCAACATGGCTAATATGGAAATATGTTTTGCATGTCTACATATATATAACTGATATGCTGTTTGTTTTTTCAGTGTGTGAAGAGGAGTCTGAATTCAAATTTTAAAAACTTCAAATTTTAAAAAATGAATTTTTAAAAATGTAATTGGGAAACATTTAATGACAGATGAAAATATAATTTTTAAAAAGATTCACAATGCTTGGCTTGGGCACCATCATAACAATGACATTTAGCAAACTCTCAAAAAACCAAAAAAGATGTATAATAATACTAATTGCTCACCCTTGGACAACTTAATTAATATTTGTGCAAATATTATGTCACCTGCCCAAATTGATGGGAAATCTTCTGAAACTTATGGTAGCCCACTGGCAAAAGTGATTTGATTTAACATATTGGGAGCGTTGAAAAGTAGATTAAATGAATTCTTACCTGTTGATGTGTTCCTTCAATATAATACGTCGCTGTAAGCACAGCAAGCAGTAGTAAAAAAGACACCACCATGCTCCGACGATGCCACAATCTTAAAAATAAATAAATGATAATCAGAGTTTTTTGCAGTCTTAATGTTAGGCCTCTTTATCATTATCAAAATAAATCCTTGATGAAACTATTGGGATAGTGAGCATAGAGGAAAACTACTCAAACAAAATGAGTGCCACTTCTTCAATCCATAAATATTCTGCCTTGTGTAGTATCACAACAATCTAGCTTTCTTTGAAGCCTTTCTTTCCTTATGCAATGCTCCATCCTACATCAGCCTAAAGTTCTATGTTGAGAAAGTAGGTCAGGACTTGATAAACTATGCAAAAATTCAACTTGCCCTTTATAACATCTGGAGCTACAAAATTTACAAGCACTAAGCTTTAAGGCAGAATATATTTCCAAAGCATCGTCTTCTCCTGGTACAAAACATTAATAAAAACCTTTACTACATAAAAAGTTCAAGCATTTTTGAACCTTTAAACTTAATAATTTATTCTAAAGCACACTAATTAAGGAGCTGACTTCTCATAGGGCAAGGCTTCTTTACCTCTTTTGTGGTACAGATTCCTTTGATTGCTGGAAAAATATATGGGACCCTATAATTTTAAAAGTAGATCAAATCTATACTATTTCAAGGTATATTATATTAAAATACACTTGTAATTAAAAAAAAAAATTCATAGATTCTCCCCTCACTCCCCTCTCCCCAAGTTCAGATTCCTGATTTAAGTTCAGTTCAGAAAGGGCATAAATCAAAAAAACCCTAAAGCATTCTAAGTGTTTTCTAACTAATCAAATAGAACTTGTAGTATAAGGTAACAGATTAAGAACTATAAAAAGAAAATTGATAAAAACACTTGCAATGTTCAGTCTGACTTTTTTTTTTTTAATGTCTCTGTAGAGAAAAATATGCTTCCACAATGATTTTTCCAAATGTAAATTATAGATAAAAATAGCTTATATCAAAGGTAGAGAAAAGCTTTACTTTACGGTCCATTCCTTCAAGTTTATTAGGATTTCCAGAAAAAAATACTGCAAGGTAATGAGTGGCTGCCTCCACAGGACAATATTCAGCCTTTCTTCCCGATCCCGTCTCTTCTTTTCATTCAATGAAGAGGGGTCTGAAAAAAAATAGAAAAAAAAAAAGGAAAATGGAAAATTCTAGTTCCTTCTCATCTATAACATAACTAACTAGCCCCTTAACTTTTTTTTATTGTTTTACTTTTATTTTCTAGTTTACATGTACATTAATTTTTTTAATACACATTTATGAATCATGTTGGGAGAAAAAAATCAGAATAAAAAGGGAAAACCACTAGAGGAAAAGGAAAAAAAAGCAAACATAGCATGTGTTGCTTTACATTCATTCTCCATAGTTCTCTCTCTGGATGCAGATGGCATTTTTCTCCAAAGTTTATTGGGATTGCCTTGGATCACTGAACCACTGAGAAGAACCACGTTTTTCACAGTTGATCAGCATACAATCTTGCTGTTACTGTATACAATGTATTCTTAGGTTCTGCTTGTTTTGTTCAGCGTTAGTTCATGTAATTCCTTCCAGGTCTTTCTAAAATCAGCCATTTTTTATAGAAAAATAAAGTTCCCTAACTCATATACCATAATTATTCAGTCATTCCCCAATTGATGGACATCTATTCATTTTCCAATTCTTTGCGACCACAAAAAGAGCTGCTATAAACGTTTTTGCACACGTTTGTTTTGTGATTTCCTTGAAATACAAACTCAGTAGTAGTATTGCTGGATCAAATAGTAGGCAGTTTTATTGCTCTTTGGGCATAGTTCCAAACAGCTCTCCAGAATGGTTGGATTATTTCAAAACTCTACCAACAATGCATTAGTGTGCCAGTTTTCCCACATCCTCTCCAATGTTTATCATTATCTTTTCCTGTCATCTTAGCAAATCTAAGAGGTATGAGGTGGTAGATCAGAGTTGTTTTAATTTGCATTTCTTTAATCAATAGTGATATGGAGCTATTTTTCATATGACTATAAATGGCTTTTCATTTTCTGAAAATTATCTGTTCAAATTATCTTGTTCTTCAAGCCCCTTAAATTATGAGTGCTTATTTGAACTTTAAAACTGTAGTACTGAATACTAAATTACATCTTAGATATAGCTGGTTTAAATGTTACATCACATGACATTTCTGTCCTTCGTTAGAGATGAGAGGCTTTGGACAATAATTCTAACTAATTTGAAGCAGTAAACTGCATTTGGATCTAAAATATGTTTAGAAAGTTATAGATGTTTTTATTCCTCAACTCAACTTACCCCAGACTTCATATTTACAAACAAATCACCTTCCCTCTCACTTCACAAGGAAGAAAAATGCACTCTTGTGAGATATCTTAGCTTCCCTTCCCATTTCTAAAACCTTGGATCATTACCTCTTTTTGCTTATAGAAGAGGAATTCATACTCTTTAGAAAGGCTATATTGTCTCTATTACACTCTCTTCCAAAAAACCTCAAATTCAAGTTCTAGAGTAAAATTTTCCTTTCTCATAAATCTTGAATTTCTCTTTTATATTGGCTTCCTTCCCATCTTCCTACAAATGTGCTTAGGTCTCTCCAATTCTACAAAATCTTTCCCTTGGTATTTTTTACTCCAAAAAGCTACCCATCCACTTTCTCTCTCTTCCTCTTACCTGGGAAAAAAGTATTTATATTCAGTGTTGCTAATTCCCCGCTTCCCAATTTTTTCCCACCTCTTCTAATCAACTTTTAAAAAAATCCATTACCTGGGGGGGGGGGGGGGGGGGGGCAGCTAAATAGCACAATGAATAGACCACTGTTCCATTATCAAAAGATAACAATGAGTTACAGGAATCACATTTCTTTTTTTTTTTTTTTTTTTTTTTTTTTGAAAAAAAATTCCTTTACAACATTATCCCTTGCACTCACTTCTGTTCCGACTTTATCCCTCCCTCCCTCTACCCCCTTCCCCTGGTTGGCAAGCAGTCCTATACATGTTGCATATGTCACAGTGTATCCTAGATACAATATATGTGTGCAGAACCGAACAGTTCTCTTGCTGCACAGGAAGAATTGGGAATCACATTTCTTTTATGCTGAATGTGTTTTCTTATAAGTATCAGAATTAAATCAGTACACAACGCTTTTCAATATCTGCTGAACCAAAAAAATTTCAGTTCTAAGCTTGCTACAATTTACCTGTGAAGTTTCCATTGTGCTGTTCCTTATTCATTCCTGTAAGTCTTTGTTCACAATTTTTTCCATTCTCTGCCATTTCATAGATCAGTTACTTTTGAGGATCTGTAAAGAAAAACAAACAATTTTAATAACACATGCCTTCTTTGTACCCAGGCATGTACCCAGGATCTATCTATTGTATCTAGGAATATTTTATCTACATTTTAGGAAAGAATATTTACAATTTTAAATCATGGCATCATAAAAGAGTTAGAATGCATTTGCCATAAAAAACCATTAAATATCTGTGACCAAGTAGGTGATTTTAAAATCTAAAGCAGATATTACTACTTATTCAGAATCTTATCTGAATAAAGATAACATAAAAATATCAAAATTAAACATTGCCTTTTACTTCCAAGCTCTGAAGAGGAGCAAGAAAGTTCTTTCTGCCTCTCCAGACCCTTCGTTACATAGCTCTTCAGTGCCCACTTTCCTTATCCTTTATTTCCAATAATGCTTTTAAAGTAAAGCTCCTTCTGACAAATCTATTAAATTTTCCAATCTGACACAGTTCACTCAGCAAATTTAATTAAGAACATACATTATTCATACATCATTATTATGTGAAAATTTTATCCAGAATTAAAATAAAGAGGGAAGGAAGGAAAGTAATATCTATTAAATTCCTACTATGTGCTAGGGACTGTGCTAAGTGAATTTGATAAAGAACAAGGTTCTGAGAGAGCAATTCAGAATGTGAAAAATTCTTTTTTTGCTGGGAGGCAATAGAGGTTAAGTCACTTGTCCAGTCACACAGCTAATATTAAGTATGTGGGGCTGCATTTGAACTCAGATCCTCCTGACTCTAGGATCTGTGCTCTATCCACTGCACCATCTAGCTGGTCCCTCACAAAGGTATTCTCATAGCTAAAAGGAGTGCTTTATTTCATGAAAGGCAGACAGGCTAACCAAAAGGGGATCTTGTGGGGGCTGAGAGTGAAGAGGTTCTAGTGAAAAGGGATTTTTGTAGAGATGGATAAGGGAAGAGAACAAAGGATGGGGGTCTAGAGAGTTAGGGAGAAGTTAGGGAAGGTCTTAGAGGAAAATGAACTCGTATGCACACCATGTCTACATCAGAAAGTACATGATGGGAATTCAGGAACAAAGATATGCAATGCTGCTAATAGAGTACTTTCTCCATGAAGATTAATATTAAAGGTATGCTCTAGCACACCTACTTAAGAGAAGAGAAAGCCCCTAAACAACAGGCTCTTTGCTGACTGGTGACATGTTTGATAATGAGGCTAACAATGACCCCCTTTCTTGACCAGGTATAAGACAGCAGTTCAGAGTTTTGGATGACATCCCAAGATGTCCTTGAAGGATAGCTTAGTGGAATAAAGATATCAGGGCCAATTCCTTTTTTATTCATATACATACTCCAAGGTTATGCCACATTATTCCCAACAGCTATATTTTTAAGGTGACTACACCAAGGTTAGGTGCCCTAGGGTTTCTTGAAAAGTACTTGAATCTCTACTGCTATTGGGATTTCCATTACATCATTCCCAAGGGCTATAGCCATCATTTTATTACAAATATCATCTTATCATGACATTCACACATAAGATGTGAATGCTTGCAAAGTTAATGCTATTATTATCCTCATTTTAAAATTGAGAAAATGGAGGGAGGTTAAGTGACTTACCAAGGATCACATAGCTAACAGACATCTGATGTTGGATTTGAACTTAAGTCTTCCCGACTCAGGACCTAGCATTCTATCTACTACTCCAGGACCTCTTAAACTTTTTCCACTTGTGACCCCTTAAATTTAACCTAAGAAATTTTTACATGACCCTATCTCAAATATGAACTGAGGTATTTCTGGAAGCATTTATGCATGCACAATGTAAAATGTGCATGCTGTGTGTTCAGAACCAAGGTTGTAGTAAAGTTGTGCAATTTAACACAAGCAAGCACTGCCAGAAACATCTTGGATTTTTTTGCATTTGATTTTGAATTGATTTTGCAAAAAAGATTCAGAAATCTTTTACTGTTGACAAAATTATTCATGACCCTTACATTCAGTTACATGGGATCACCACCCAGTTTAAAAAGTTTTGATATACCAAAAATATAGCTTTGTAGTGATTTTACATACAACATCGTTAAAGTTGCTAATTGTTTCAATTAGTTTTCCAGCTGATTTCTTGGGGATTCTTTAAGTAAACCACAATAGTATGCAGATTCCCTCTTTTTTCTTTTTCTTGTGTTACTGCCATATTAGTATGGATGATAATGGACAACTTTGCTTTATCCTTGATCTTATTGGAAAGGCCCATAGTTTATTTCTATTACACTAATGTTGGCTTTTTAAGATAAATAAAAATTAAGTGTTTTAAACAATGGGAATTTTATCTTATCAAATGCTTTTCTACTCATATAACCACACAAATTATGTTACTCTTGTTAATATAGTCAATTAAACTCAGTTTTCTTAATACAATACAGGAATATAATATATTCCTGATATAAAATCATCCTGGTGATAATTTATAATTTTTGTGATGTGCTGTTGCAGTATTTTGAAGATACCAATATACTTTCAGTCTCCCAGGTTTAGAACTTGTGGATTGTACTCGATTGCTTGCTCTCCATCTTAGATAGTCTATCAATTGCCAAATCTAGCCATTTCTACACTTACAATCTCTCTCACATTCTACCCCAATTTATACAGCTTCCACCTTAACTGGAATAACCTTCTGGCTATTCCTCCCCACACAACCTTTTATCTTCCATTTCTTTGCACTGGCTCTCTTACACGGATGGAATGCACTTTCTCTAGATCTCTGCTGCATTAAATTCAAAAGACGCCTAAAGCACCACCTTCTTTCTATATGAAGCCTTTCATGATTCCTCTTCTCCCTCATCTTCTAGTCCCTTCCCTCTGAGACTACCTAGTATTTAACTATTTTGTATTTGTTTTCCTTATACTTATTCTGTGCATAATAGTATGTGTATTCTTTCCTCATTATGATGTATGCTCCCAGTGAGTAGAAAATGCTTCATTCTTTTATTTTTTATCCTCAGCATGTGCTTAGTACATAGTAGATGCCTTAATAAATGCCTGTTGATTGATTAGGGTTGTTTTTATAAATAAAATAGCTTGTAGCAAGTTGGCCCAATTGGTTAGGGTATATAGTTAAATGAGTCAAGGGCACTTTTCAATTCTCATAGGGCACTTTATTCCTTGATTATTCTTACCTACCCACTTATAAGATCACAAAATAGACCGAGCAAGTCAAAGCTCCTAGAAAAGTGCTTTATGTATACTAAGAGCTCAATTAAATATTCACATATTAAAATGTATTTGATGAAAACTACAGATGGAACACAATTGACACAATGTGTTTCCTGAACGCCCAGAAGGCAAAATCCAGATAATCCAAAGTTATATCATAACTACATATGCATTGTAGTCAACACCTGTTTTATTAACAAAAAAGAGCAGATAGTGTCAAATGAGCTGACTGGGAAAGTAGAAATTAGGAAATGAAAACTGTGAAAAATGGGAACTACTTGTATTAGTAAATAAACTTAAAAAGCTATCTTAATGCTTTATAATATTACAAAGCTATAATGTTATAGCTTCTGTTAGCTATAACAGATTTACATTTAAATAACAGCATATAGAGAAGATGTTCACAATGGGGAGAAGTTTGACACAATCTTAACCAAGTAATAAAAAATGAAGTGACAGGTGGCACTGTGGACATAGTGCTAACCTGGACATAGTGCTAACCTCAGATCTATCCTCAGATCCAGGCAAGTACTTAACCTTAATTGCCTCAATTTTCTCGTCTGTGAAATGAGCTGGAGAAGGAAATGGTGAACCAGTCCAAGTAATTGCCAACAAACAAACCTAGCCCCAAATCCACAAGGGCTCATAAAGAGTCAGACATAATTAAAAAATGACTGAATAAAAAAAGGGGGGGCAGGGATGAAATATGTTCAAATGCTCTTAGGATATATCATTGTACCAAATTTATGTAATATAAACTGACTCCCACAAATGTTTTGGGTATTTTATTAAGCTAAATCAATAAAAGTCATATTAGATTGTTAAGGGACAGGTCAATTCTCCGAGAATCTCCACAGCTGTGGATCATAACAACTGAAGGAGTTGCAGGGCAGCCTTTGCTGACACAGGTGTTGCCACAGAGGGAAGAGGAGAAAGGTCAGACAATGCAATGGCCTCTCAATCAGGTCAGAGAACAGCAACTGCCTCTCAGTTTCCTTGTATCATCCTCTCACAAGAGGAGATCCATTCTGCAGATCTGGGTTGGCTCTCCAGCAGCGGGCGCCCATGTATTCCAACAGCTCCCAGTATTACAACAGAAGATGTAAATAAGAACAGCGAGCTATACTGTAATTCAACTAGTATTTATTAGTTATCCATTATACATAAGGCACTATGCCATTAAAAAATTGCCATTTTATTGCAAATAGAAGGTACCTAAGAAAAACCAAAACAAGGGAGAAAAACTTATTATTCCTAAAGAGTTCATATTATATTGGGAATAAATAAGTAAAAAGGTAAGTTTAAGCCAATTAATGTGGAAGAGAATATGCACCAATAGTTGAGTGGTAGATGAGGAGTAAAGCCAAACCTGGAATAAGAGACAGCATCAGAATTAAAAATTAAAAGAACTTGTTCAATTAGTTCTATTATAGCAGCTAGAATTGGCTGTAGAGTTTGGAAAGCCTAAAGCATGTTGCTTGAATGAACTTTTTGACTCAGACTCAGAAGGGTATCTCATAGGCTTTCTCTTCCTCCTCTCCCTCCCCCACAGCACTCAAAACTTTTTTTTCTCTTCTATCAACCACCTAAATTGCTAAAATTTAAGGCTTCCAACTTTTTCTGGTACTTAACTGCCTGAATTTAGTAATAGAAGGCCACATTCAGACAAACATCTTAAGTAATTTCATTTTTTCATGAATAAAAATTTAACTACATCAAAACCCAATAACAATCTATAATCTAATTAATTTAATATGTTTTAAAAAATGAACTACACATTTAGGATGCTTAAGAAAAATGTTTTAAAACTTTCTTTTGGAAAAAAAACATTCCAAAAATTAAAAATTTTCCCCATCATTTCTTCTTCCCCAGCTCCAAATCTTTTCAAGACAAAACAGTTTTAACCAAAACAATTTGGGTTTCTATGAGTTCTTACAAGAATAACGTGAAATTATTGAAAAGCTATTCATTTTCCAATTCTTTGCACCACAAAAAGAGCTGCTACAAACATTTTTGTAAATGTAGGTCTTTTTTCTTTTTTATTATTTCCTTGGGATACAGACCCAGTAGTGGCACTACTATGCCCTTTTGGGCACAGTTCCAGATTGCTCTCCAGAATGGTTGGATCATTTCAAAACTCCACCAACAATGCATTAGGGTTCCAGTTTTCCCACATCCTCTCCAACATTTATCATTATCTTTTCCCTTTTTTTTTTTTTTTTTGGCCGCCTGAACTGTCAATTAAGAGCAGCAACAGCAAAAGGCCCTATTTAAAAAAACAAAAAAACAAAAAAAACCACTCCCTCTTAATAAAGAAGAATAGTTGGGGATTAGTGAAGCATAACTTACTTTTATAGAGATAAGAGAAGATGAAAGAAGAATCTAGGATATAGTAGTAGGCAATGAGACCTGGGTTCAAGTCCTATGTTGGACAGAAACTATCATTCTGACAATTCACTTAACTTCCCAGCCTAGGAGAAAAGTCACAAATGAAATCATAGATTTGGAACCAAAAAACAAAATTCACCATTAACTTCCTTTTCTTTCTTTCTTTCTTTCTTTTTTTTTTTTTTTGCTGAGGCATTTGGGGTCAAGTGACCAGCCCAGGGTCATACAGCTAGGAAATGTTAATTAAGAGTCTGAGGCCACATTTGAACTCAGGTCCTCCTGACTTCAGGGCTGGTGCTCTATCCACTGTGCCATTTAGCTGCCCCCACCATTAACTTTCATAAAAAGTTGGTATCTGTATTATACAGATTCTATAATACAGATACTTGTATATACACATATACACACATACCAAAATGTGTGTACACAATCATATTATAGCCATTTCTTTTTCATTTGTGACTCAGAGAAATTAATCAGTCAACAAGCATTTACTAAACTGTTACTATATATATAGGCCAGGTTTAGCTCTGATCCTGACTTTGGTCAGAATACACTTCTGACCAAAACTTACTCATTGCAGACTTTCTGGTTAATTAAGAAAATAGAGAGATTATATGAATAAAATTTTGCATTAATTTAAAACAATTACTTTAAATTGAATTTGGAAACTATATTGGATAACTTCAATTTTTTTTTTTTTTTTTTTTTCCTGTTCAGTGATACTGTTAATACTTGGATTTTCAAATTACTACTTTGGTCTTTGACACCTGGGTCTAGATTTTGGAAGTGTGAAAATCAATAATACATGATTCCCCATGTGAAAGATGAAAAGAAAAGATTTTAAAGTGTTTTCTATATACTGTAAGAGCTATGAACATTTTAAAGAGAAAAGGAAAGATAAATTATTTCCCAGAATTTTTATCAAAAAGTAAATGAATTCTCCCGTGTCATCTTGAATAAAACACCACAAATACTATATCTTATCTTTCAGCAACAGTTTTCTTTGAAGAAATAAATCCTGAAAAGTGATTTATTAGATCTACCAGCAGATAAATGGACATACAGAGAGACAAAAGAGGCCAGGATGTCTTCCTTTTGCTGAAAAAGTCTCATTTCACAGAAGAATCAGGGATTTCACACAGATTGTATAAGTTTCTCTGTATTTCTAGTTCTGATCTCTTCCCAGAATTAGGTCAGTATCTTTTGAGTTCCAAGGCATTTTACTGACTAGCCTGTATGAAACCAGCTCCTCAAGAAAACTCTCTATAACACACCAGATCATTAAAAGCTTTGCTTGGACTTTTATAGAGGGGGAACTCACCACTCTCTGAAGCAACTCATTCTATTTTTTTAATCACTTTATTAGAAAATTTTCTTTAAAATGAATGAAATCTGACCCTGAGAAACTCCTACCCATTGCTCCAAGTTCTACACCCCCTTGAACCTAAGAACAGAAAAAAGATTCCCCCTTCCATAAGAAAAACTTTCAAAATACCTGAAGATAATTATCAGATGTCCACAAAGTCTTCTTTTCCCTGTAGGCTAAATAACTCCAGGTTCTAATTGTTCTTATTTTATAGGGTTGTTATAAGGTTGCAATGAGATGATACACATAACACACCTTAGAAATGGCGAAATATCACACACAAAAATGTTTGTTGTTGTTATCATTATTATGTAATAATCTCAAGGCTCTTCATCATCTTGATTATTCTCTTCTGGATATTCACCATATTTTGGAATACACAGGGGCCACCTGACTGGCTGTTGGAGAGCCAACCCAGACCTGCAGAATGGATCTCCTCTTGTGAGAGGATGATACAAGGAGACTGAGAGGCAGTTGCTATTCTCTGACCTCTCTGACTGAGAGGCCGTTGCATTGTCTGACTTGTCTCCTCTTCTCTGTGCCTCCAATTTATCTCATTCCCAATCAGCAACACCTGTGTCAGCAAAGGCTGCCCTGCAACTCCTTCAGATGTGGAGGTTCTCAAAGAATTGACCTGTCACTTAACAATCATATAATCAGGTATATTAGATATTTCCTAAAATGTAGTGAGGAAAACTGAGCCTAGTACTCCATATATGGTGAGACCTGGACAGATTACAATTAGATCATCACTTCCCTTTTTCTGGACACATTCTCAGATTCCTAAATATTTTATACAATCAGTAGTTACTTTAAATGGAATTTCTCTTTGTAATTCTAACTGTTGCATTTTGTTAGTGATATATAAGAATGATGATGACTTATGTGGGTCTATTTTGTATTCTGCAACTTTGCTAAAGGTGTGGATTGTTTCTAATAACTTTTTAGTAGAATCTCTGGGGTTATCTAACTATACCATCATATCATCAGCAAAGAGTGATAATTTGGTTTCCTCATTGCCTATTCTTATTCCTTTACTCTCTTTCTCAACTCTTATTGCCAAAGCTAGCATTTCTAATACAATATTAAATAGTAATGGTGATAGTGGGCAACCTTGTTTCACTCCTGATC
This sequence comes from Sarcophilus harrisii, assembly GCF_902635505.1. Lineage (NCBI taxonomy): Eukaryota > Metazoa > Chordata > Mammalia > Dasyuromorphia > Dasyuridae > Sarcophilus > Sarcophilus harrisii. Next base: position 350,987,862 of record NC_045429.1, on the reverse strand, counting down.
TTATTGGGAATAGTTGCAGTTTGTCCCCATTACATATGATACTTACTGCTGGTTTTAAATAGATGCTACCGATTATTTTAAGGAAAAGTCTGGACACATTCTTATTGCAACTTAATATCATGCTAATTTTTCTATCATTTGATTTTTTAAACTTAATTTTTAAGTCCATTAAAATGTATTTCCCATATCTTTTCTAGATTAATTGCAGTCTAGCATCCCCCATCTTATGAAGCTAATCTGTCAACATGATATTTTATCTTATTAGATTCCAACATTATTCCCACATCCTAACTTGAGATCTATTATCCTGTCCTCCATCATTCATTTTTTAAGCAGGCCTACAAAATTTGTTAAGCATAATAGCATTCATATAGTGATCAGTGTCACAGAAAAATTGATTAAACAACACAGGACCAAGGAAAACTCCTCAGACCAACCAAAAAAACCACCTTTTCAAATTGATACTGAGCTATTAATATAGCTCTCCTCCACAGACAGCCTGCCAACAAAAATCCTAAGCACTGAACCAGATTAAAATGTAATTTGGAAAAATATAATAGCATATAATATTAATTTGTGGCTAAGTCAAAGAAATGAATAACCATTTGTGGAATGCGATAGTGGTGATTAGTGTTCGGTTATGGACATAATAGACATTTGCTGAAATACCTTTGCCTATATGCAATTAACTTAGTGAAGACACTCTCATGGGAATATAGCCTTAAACTATACCTTAATTGTGACTTCAGACTTTATAATAACAAATAGAGATATAGGTAAAAAATTGCAGGTGTTTGTCCCCTCCTGTTTTCCACCACTTCTTAATAAGCATTTAAAGACCTCTTTTAGAAACAATTTATTCTTTTATTTCTGGTTCAGATTTTGGCAATTAAAACCCAGACTCCTCAAATAATAGAAAAAAAGACCAGGTTGGGGGGGGGGGGGGGAGAGAGAGAGAGAGAGGACGCCCAGGCTTCTGCTTTCAGGATATTTATCTTGTAAATACAAGATAAATGCAGTTTATACTTTGCACTCTCCTTTTACTGACAAACCCCTTGTCATATGGGATATGCCCTTTCTCCTGAGATGATAATAAACAGCTCTTTGCTTTTTCTTACTCTGAAAGTCTTCGATTATTTTTGTGGTTGATGCTGTCCCCCACATACCCTTAGCTCTTATGTTATACCACAGTTCTCTTTAATTGTCCTGAGTCAGTTTCCCTCTGCAAAATTTCCCCTCCCTCTTTATCAGAATACTTGATAGAAGATCAGAATGCCTCTCCCCATCCCAAGCTATTAGAATATCAGATACTGTCTTATCAAGAAGCCTCTCCCCATATCCAGGGTGCCTCACCCTGATTATGTAATCCCCATCTCCAGTAGCTCACCTCACCCTGTCAATGCCTTTCCCAGCTCTCAGCACCTTGACTCTGCCCCTGACTCAGGACATCCTCTGCATCTGAACCACATGTATATATGTCCTTGAGAACTCTGTTTGCTGGATTCTTGGAGACTATAGTCTCATTCAGCCTTGGGACCAAACATGGATCCATTGGTCCCAGTATATCTCTCCATTTAATAAATTATTAAATACTCTCTAATCTCTATCTTGCTCAGTTTCTCTGGCATTACATTTACATGACATTATGTTTGTACTTTTACAATTCACTTACCACACACTACTTTGTGTTAAGATCACGTGCATAAGTTATGCTTAGATTTGTCATCTATGACAGCAGACTTCTATATTCCATACTGTATCATTCCAAGCACCTAGCACATATGTTTGGACACAAAAGGTGCTTAATATACAACTATACCTCCATTCTGTAAAATTAAAAATTGATTTTCATTCTACTTTTAAGACTTAAATTTGATAATCTTCCATACCAGGTGAGACTCAACTATTACCATTGAAACTTTATCTTTCACCTCGATTTCTAAAGAAATTTGCTTAAGGTCAAGCCTCTGTTTTGTAACTACCTCCACCTTTTAATTCTATTTTAGTTTGTATCTACTTGCTGGTACTATTCACTTTTGTTCACCATTTACTCAACCCAAATTCAAGTCAATTCAATAAAAGCTTTCATGACTGCAAATTAATTCTATTACCTGAGGATAATATCCAAAGAGGAAGTAAAGGAGCTGAAGCGATGACTCCTTCCTCATTAAAATCTCTACCAATCAGGACTGTCTTACCTTTGTCACTCTAAATGATATACTGTCAGGCCAATTACAAGGAAGATATATCTAGGTTTAAAAGACTGTCAAGTCCTCACTTAGGGTCCCTGGAGAGAATGGTGATTAACCCAATTTATTGGTTGCTACTAGCTTTATTAATAATAAATTTATAGTGCTCAAATAATTGTCTCTTAGTTTATAATGCACATGTCAGCCTAAAGGTGAGAAGAATTTTATTTTCTACAGTTCAACTGAAACTGAGGTTTGAGAGGAATGAAAAGAATAGAAAAAGGCAAGATGGTAAATGAACAAGTTCAAAGTTCTAATGATAAGAAATAAATTTTACTAATCATTTCTTTTTTTTGGCTGAGGCAATTGGGGTTAAGTGACTTGCCCAAGGTCACACAGCTAGAATGTGTTAAGTGTTGGAGGCCAGATTTGAACTCAGGTTTTCCTGACTTCAGGGCTGGTTATCCACTGTGCCACCTAGCTGCCCTACTAATTGTTTTTAAACCACAGTTTATGTATATAGACATGTAATATCTAGAAATGAACATTTCTTGCTTCCTACCAACATAAACAAACCTCTTCTCCTGGTTTTACTTTTTATATATCTGATGATCAGAAATGTTTTTTTTTCCCTCAAGCCATTTTCCAACTGATAAATGGTCAAAAGATATGAACAGACAATTCTCAGATGAAGAAATAGAACTATTTCTATCCATAGAAAAGATGCTCCAAATCAATCAGAAAAATGCAAATTAAGACAACTCTGAGATCCACTACACACCTGTCAGACTGACTAGAATGACAGGGAAAGATAATGCAGAATGTTGGAGGGGATGTGGGAAAACAGGGACACTGATACATTGTTGGTAGAATTGTGAATACAGTCAGTCATTCTGGAGAGCGATTTAGAACTATGCTCAAAAAGTTATCAAACTCTGCATAACCTTTGATCCAGCAGTGTTACTGCTGGGTTTATATCCCAAAGAGATTTTAAAGAAGGGAAAAAGACCTGTATGTGCAAGAATGTTTGTGGCGGCCCTCTTTGTAGTGGCCAGAAACTGGAAACTGAATGGATGCCCATCAATTGGAGAATGGCTGAATAAATTGTGGTATATGAATATTATGGAATATTATTGTTCTGTAAGAAATGACCAGCAGGATGATTTCAGAAAGTCTTGGAGAGACTTACATGAACTGACGCTGAGCGAAATGAGGACCAGGAGATCATTATATACTTCAACAGCTGATGGACGTGGCCATCTTCAGCTATGAGATGAACCAAATCAGTTCCAATAGAGCAGTAATGAAGTGAACCAGCTATACCCAGGGAAAGAACTCTGGAAAATGACTATGAACCACTACATAGAATTCTCAATCCCAATATTTTTGTCCCCCTGCTAGCATTTGCATGATAATAGTCTGTCAGTCCTCAATGAAGACCTGTTGGAAACCTGAATAACCTCTGCCTGATGTTGGCTTATAAATCCAACTCAAAAAAATCGCCCTTGGTAGACAAAGAGACAAGCCATTTGGAGGCATCTTTCTGGAAGGCAAACTATGACTCCCAACAGTAGGATAGTAAAAAAAACAGTAAAGATCTTTTCCTACCCCAGCATAATGGACGATGGGAGGCACTAGAATCCAATAGAAGCAAGGACTCACATCACTGAACTTGTTCAGTTTCTAATGTTGAATCATTTGCCAAGTGCAAAAGATTTTGAGGACAATATGAGAAATAAAGAGGCATTTGGTTTTCACAGTTACGGAAATTAAATTGGAGAAATGAAACAAATTAGAAAACTGAAGCCCAAGAGGACATAAGGAATAATCAAGACTGGAGTTTATCTTCCCCCAAAAGAATAGCTCTTTGGGGGCAGGGACTGACTTTGGTAATCAAAGGTGGTGAATTGAGATTTAAATTTGTAAAGAATCTTTTTCTCTATCCTTTTAGCCATCCTCCTTTACCTTCCCCCTTCTAGAATGTAAGCTCCTTTGGAGTAGAGGTTGGTTATATAATGAAGATTGGAGACTGATATCCAGTAACTTCAGTAACATCCAATTAATGGGGAATTGGGGAGGGAGTTGTGCTTCAGGGTAGGAAAAAAAATGCTGCCTTTTGAATTTCAAAGGTGTGTCTATTCACCTAAGCACCCATCCTTGCAAGAATGTAAAATAAATCTTTCCTGCATTCTTCAGTGAGTTGGAGTTGTTGTTAAGATATTTTGTTTCTAACAGACAAGAACTTTTTTTTCTGGATCTTCAGAAGCTGTGGCTCTAACATCTCCAGGAACAGTTGTGAAGCTGCATCTGGGAAAGGGTTGTTTCCCAGGATTTCTGGGGTCACTGGGCTAGAAGCATTGCCATTTCAAGGCTCTTAGGTTTAGAGTTGGGCTTTCTCCTTCAATACCTCGGGGAAATAGGGATCAAAATGTAGATACCTACCCTATAATTTCCTGCCCTCCCTCAGGGTGCCATACTTCTTCACCTTGGGTGACTTGGCTGTCCTATGGATGATAGCTAGGTTAGCAACTAGCGGGGATGGCCAGCCCTGCCTCCACAGGAGTTGCTTCTGTTTGGGACAAAAAGAGCTACCCAAATTGACTACTACAGAGATCACTCATAGAAAGCAGAATTTTTTATTAGAATCTTGAGACGCAGACCCCATCCTGGTCTGTGAGCCAAATTCACAGGAGAGAGCCACTCCTTTGAAAATGTTCACAATATTTATACATTTCAGACAAAGAACCTCCAAAATCCAACCCTCTATATGGTGTGATTGGTCACATAAGTCTATCCCCCTATTTGATCAGTGGAATGCAGTATATGTATAGCTTTCCCACCAGTGTCCTTCCTTGAACAATGGAATATAAGTCCAGACCTTATCTAAAATGACATGCTTCCTCACCACGGATCCTCTTTTGGACAGTGGAGTGTAGTCCAGGCCTTATCTGAAATCACATGCTTCCTAAACTGAGGCTTTTAAGGCTTTAGCTAACAGTCCCTGATCAGTATGTGCTTAATCTGTAAGTTCTTCACCTTTTTCCCCACACACTTCCATAGATGAGAGCATTGAATACGTAACTTAAAGCAGGATTGGTGGTCCTGGGTGCTGTCATTCCCAGGGTTCTTATGTTTATCATCCATTGGTGATTGTTAGTCAGCAGGTATTGATACTGATGGTAAGGACAGTAAACCCTTTCTATACAATGATATCTCTGAGGACTGGGCTAGAAGCAGATCTGGTGGTCTCAGAGTGTTGTTACATTTGAAAATTAAGATAAACTGAGAGACAATGTCAGAAAGTGATCAATTCATTAGTTAAACTAGCAGCAAATAATAAGTTTGGTCAATGACCTCCCTCAAAGACTGAAGACTTCAAAGTACGATTTAGGGAAATAAAGAATTAGGTAGGTGAGGAAGACAATGCAATTGATTACAAGGTACCTAGCATCATGAAGGTGGGAACAAGAATGGACACATAAAAGAAAGGTGATCTAGCACCCACATGAAGCTAGTAACCACTTTTGTCTGTCATTAAATAACACTTGATTGATTTATGGGACACACCTGTTTCCTGAGAACACACTGTTAGTGAACTAGGGATAATAGATTCCCTGGCTCCTAGGAAGGTTTGTTAGGAAGATCAAAACAGTCCTTAATTGTACAAGGACAGTCAAGGATGATTAATATATCTTGTGGAAATATACCTCAGACTGTAGGTCTTTAAAGGTAAAGTATGGTAAATAATTGTGATGTCTGGGTTAGCACCCTGGATGCCTTACAATCAGCCAGAGTCAGGATAAGCAAAAGTCCTTGGTCTTTATTCTTGGTCTTTAGGGGGAGAAGTGAAAGGGATGGACACAAGCTTTCCACAACCTCCCTTATCTCTGTCCACTGCCAAAGTGACTCTGGCTTGTCTTACTCCAATCCCTCATACAATTATGTGTATACACCAAAAGATCGAGTCATAACAGAATAGTGAGAAGGGCCAAGCATATGCTAATAGAGTATTGTCCAATAGGTAATTAGCCTTAAGTGCTCGGTTGTCTGATTCCAGTGCACCTATTCAGAGTTTCAGCCCTTTACAAATAATAGTTTTTCTTTTCACTATGTCTTTAAAGTAACTCAGAGGGAAAGCTAAATTCCTGAGTTCAACTCAAGGATATATAGAGCCAAGGGCTTTAGGTAGATGCAGACTCAATGATAAAATCAATTACATTGTAAAATCAATACAGCAGATATATATATGGTAAAAACTAGAGTTAATATTAATTTTGATTTTTTTCAAGACTGAACACTATTCCAAAGGCTCTTGAGTTCAGAATCCTACACTGCCTTCAAAGTCTAAAGAGATAGGGTGGTCAAATTGGTGGTGGTGATGGTTCTTTGACTTGCCTGGCATATGGCACTTTCTATGTCTATCTCAGTATGCCTTGCTACTTCAACTAGGTTGGCTTACCTATCTATCTAGATAGATAAATATCTATCTATTTATCTTTCTATTCTGTAATAGTGAGGGTAAGTATTAATATGGCTTCCAACTGAATGTAGTAGTTGTAAAGTTCCTTAATTTTGTTATACTGTTCTGATTCTTTATTGCATAGTATTCTCTCTTCTATGTATGATAAACTACTTGTTCCATACTGGATTTGTACATGGAGAGCAATAGTAGACTTCAAGCTCATAACCATGTAAATTATTATCAACTCTATAATTAGGAACTGTTAATTAGAGGTGGTGTTGGAATGAAGGGTAACCTAATTTCCCTATTGAGAATTCAGGTGACTCTAGAACAACGAAGGCTATGCATATAGAACTACATAGCTAGATACTGAGATCTAGAAGAGATACTCTTAAAGTCCATATGAGCTCCCACATTTTGTCTAAACTTCTAGAATAACACAAATACATACACAGGTGTTATGTTAGTATGCTTGCCAATCCAGATAGGTTGCTAGATAATAACTGACATACAGTACTTTGAAATAAGGGATTTTTAGTGGTACCTTTAAGTGTTATCTGAGCTTCTTCTATATAAAAAAAGATGGTTACATTATTTATAAGCATAATCATATAATAATAATAAGCAATAATAATAATAAGCATAATCATATTTATAAGCATAATAATATAAGCATAAGCAGTGTAATGGAGAAGATAACAAAAGAAAAAAATAGCAGAAGCACAATTTAAATGAAAGAATTCTTATTTTAAGAATTTATCTAAAAAACAAAGAATGCTCAAGCCAGAGGCTGTAACCAGTAGCTTTAAAAAGTAGAAATGACAAGATATACTTTTTTTCTCTATTTCAGAATGAAATGCGTATAGAACTACTAAAATGAATTCACAAAAGGTTCTTTGTAAGTTGAATATCTAGAACTATGAACACAATTTCTCAATTCTAGTCTAACACAGCTGCAACATTTGTAAATCCCCAAACAATGATAAACTGGACAGTTCTATAGATAAAATTAGTTTATTTATTCAATTGGACATTGTAAAAAGAATATAATTTAGGAAATTAAGTTTAGGGGGGTGGGGAAAGGTTATATTGGCACCGAAAACAAACTTTTATTATTTTATTATTTTGCCTTTGTTTGGCTCTGGCATTAAGCAGTATATACAACTTCCAAAAAAATTTAATATAAAATGTAAGTAATATATTTTAATATTTGAAATAAGATATTTAAATTTTAAAACATTTAAAATGATGTAGTTAAAATTTGTGGTCTTTTTGACCTCCATGAGACCTTTGTGATCTCAACGACATAAACTGCACATTATTCACCAATAACTGATACAAGCTAACTGACTTATTAGTCAATCAGCCAACAATAATTGATTATCTCCAATGAAAAACAGTCCTTGCTCTCAAAAAGCTTAGTATCTATTAGGGATAGGGAAGGCAATAGATAAAAAATTATATATAAAGAAGTTATATACAGAATAAATGGAAATAATCAATAGAAGGAAGGCATTAGCATTAAGAAGGATCTGGAAAATCTTGTAGGAGTGAGATTTTAGCAGGGACTTGAAAGAAGCTGAGGAAAACAGGAGACAGGAAGAATAACAATCTAGGCATGGGGACCAGAAAGTTAAAAATGCTCAGTTGAGAAATGGAGTGTCTTGTGCAAAGGAAAGCAAGGAAGTTAGTGTTTCTAATATTACAAAGTAAATGGAGGTAAGATGAAAGAAGACTGGAAAGATAGGGAAAAGGCAGTTTATGAAGGGCTTCAAAAGCCAAACAGAGGACTTAGTGTTTGATCCTGGAGGTGACAGGAAGTCAATGGAATTTACTGAATAGAGGAATGGCATGATCAGAAGTGCTTTAAATACATCAATTTTGACAGCTGGGTGAAGGATGACCTGGACTGGTTAGAGACTTGAGCCAAGGAGGCCAATCAGAAGCTTATTGCAATGGTCCAGGAACAATAGGTTCCAGGTGTTGAAAGTTTATACCAGAGTATTACCAGTTTCACAGGATAAGAGTATTAGGATTGGAAAAATGTTGGGGAAGAGGTGAGGGAGTAGAATATGACACTCAGAATTTATGACACTTAAGCCTTGAGATTGGGAGGAAGCAGTGCCCTCAACAAGTCATAAGAAAATTAAGAAGGGAAGACTTTAGGAAGTGGGGGAGGAACATAGGGAGTTCAATTTGGGACAAGGTAAATTTAAGATGTCAATAGGACATCTAGTTTGAGATGTCTAATAGGCTGTTTGGAAATTTGAGGCTGGAGATTAGTGCTAGATAAGTAGATATGAGAATCCTCAAAGAGATTACAATTAAAAACATGGGAGCCGATCAAGCCTATTACTGCTCTATACATTTAAACCAGGGATAATAATATAGACCACAGAATGTCTTAAGAGATCCTAAATAACAATCACCTAAACCAGCATTCTCATTTTACAAATTAAGAACCTGAAACCACAAAAAAGTTAAGGCTTTTACTGCCCAAGGTCACACAGACAAATCAGGAAGAGAACCCAATGTTCTTTTAGCATTCCAGCAGGAGTAGCAAACATTTATTAAATACTTCCTATCTTTCAGATACTGTGCTAAGTTCTTAGAGATACCAACAAAGGCAAAAATATGTCCCTTTATCTCAAGTTCCTATTCTAATGGAAGAAATAATTTGTAAATTCCTATCTATATGCACTATATGGTATAAATGTAAAGTCTTAATTGTTGTTAGTCCTTTGTTCTCAAGGAGGCCCATGATATCAGGGAGTTGATGTCATGACATGCAAGTGAGTTGCAATGAACTGAGGAAGGGCTGTGCAAGGTCACCTGCTTCACTTTCTCCTCCAGAATCATCTAGGTCCAGTGGCCATATATAGATCAAGATGACTGGAGATGGCCCTAGATACAGTAATATCAAAAGTAAAAAATAATTCCCTTTATAATCACTCCCTTACTCCTTACACATAACAAAAATTTTCTAACAATTAGAGAAATCAAAAATAGAAATTGATTCTAGAGATACTTTCCTATTCTTCCTTTATTCTATCTTTTTTTAAAATAAAAAAAAAAAAAAAAACGTTTAATTGACAGAGCCCATGTCTGGGTAGTTTTTTTTACAACATTATCCCTTGCACTCACTTCTGTTCCGACTTCTCCCCTCCTTCCCTTCACCCCCTCCCCCAGATGACAAGCAATCCCATACAAGTTAAATGTCACAGTGTATCCTAGATACAATATATGTGTGCAGAACCGAACAGTTCACTTGTTGCACAGGAAGAATTGGATTCAGAAGGTAAAAATAACCTGGGAAGAAAAACAAAAATGCAAGCAGTTTACATTCATTTCCCAGTGTTCTTTCTTTGGGTGTAGCTGCTTCTGTTCATTCTTGATTAATTGAAACTGAGTTAGATCTCTTTGTCAAAGAAATCCACTTCCATCCTAGTCATCCAACAAGAATTCTTCCCAATAAATAAATAAATAAATCTGTCCAGCTAGTAGTTGGCTAGAGAGGTACTTTATGTACATATTGTGTTCCCTAAAAGGTCCTTAAGGGCTTCCAATTCGAAATTCTGTACTTTTGAAGAATTTAATTATAAAGAAAAAAAACAAAAGCTTTTAAAATCTGTTGTGATAGTGTATATTTTATAGCAGTCATTTTTCAATTCCCTTACTAGTATTACCATTATTAGATAAGGCCATGGTGTAAAAGGAAAAAGGAAAAAAGAATTAAGAGCTAAAGATACTGTTTTGGTTACATAATCATGGATTTATTCTTAACTTACATATTATACTTTCAAAATGAAATCAAACACTGGGTACTTTTGTTAAGTTTATAAACAATTATTATTTTTTCTTTTTTTTTTTTCAAAAGAAACCAAACGAACATTAAATCATCTTTTTTATTAAAAAGAAAAATTCCTGTTCATGTAGAACAGCGTCAGCAAACTAAGGTAATGAATGTTATCACTGTTATCATTAAGTTTTGTGACACCAGCAATATACTAACTATTCAACAATCAGAATAACAATTTGTATGGGCTTCTAAAGTTCAACCAGTGTATTTAATCTTTAACCTATCATTATTTTAATAGCACTTAAAGTAAAACTGAAATAAACAAAGACAACCAGAAAATTTCAAGAAAGGTTACTAAACAAGATCAAACTCAAATCATGGCCACAAGGATATATGCTATTCCATGCAAAACAAACAACTGAGAATGTTAAATTTTCAGTGTGAGCATTTACAGGTAGGAGACCAACAAACTACAAATCAAGTCTTCATTTGTTGATAATCTAGGAATTTAAGAAAGTGATGGGAAAAATGTTAATTATGCAGATTAAATTTTAGAGTATTTTATACTAAATTTCCTTCTCCCCACATCCTCATACTACTTGGATACAAGGAACAAAAAAATTCTAATCTTGTGGAAGAATGAGGTTGAACAGACCACTGCTATTAATCTATTTAGCTCCTATGAGTATATATGGTAGTTGTAGGTTTCAATAAAACAACTGTAAACAGTGTCTAGAAACATAAAAAAAAAAAAAAATAAATCCAGTTCACTGGAGTTTTTTTATCAGTGCTGAGAGATAAAGACAAAATTCAATTACTTTAGGCAAGATCAGAATACTAGATCATCTGACTCTTTTAGATTAGCATTTCTTTTTACACCTTTCTGTGTCACTTCTATAATTTTTTTTCTGAAGGTTAATGACTTTTCATAAGAAAAATGATTTTAGTGGTATATATATATATATATATATATTCTTTTTTTTTGATCTTCAAAAAAAAAATAAATAAATAAACCTCAGGGGAACTACTCAATTAAATTCCCAAATTAGGGCACATCTTAAAAGCACTCATTCTCTCATAGATCTCATCATAAATAGGTATTACACTAGTATATTCTTGAACAAAAATGTTCCACCAAATTTATTTAATCTCACTAAATACAAGTAATATATATATATATGTATATATATATATAATATTACATAAAAAGCACCACAAATTTCCATTTAGTGAAATAAGTCACTGTTCCAATTTTATCTTCTACTTAAGTCAAATGTTTTCCAGCAAAAATTACTTAGAACCAAATAAAACAAAAGCATCTAGAGACAAAATTTGTATTGGGGTGAGCAATAAGAACCAGGAAAGGATTTTTTTTTTAAATACTTGATCATACGCTTTTGTTTAAGTATTTTATTTTGGTAGAAAAAAAATTCTGAATTTGTACTTTCACAAGATGAAAACCTGTCTTCAACAATTTGCCTTTTAATGTTAAAAAACAAACAATGGCGAAAGCCACCTTCAATTATCCTCAAGCAAAACTAAGGCTCATGAGGCTACTAGCAACTTCCACTACAACAGTTGATCAATCTATGAAGACTAAATCTAGAACTGGGAGAACCGAATTTGAATCCTCAATCTGCTACTTCTTGGGTGACCCAGAGAAAGTCATATTTCTGGTCCTGTTTGCTTTTTTCTAAAAAGAAGGAGTTGGGGTGGACTATGTCCTGAACCTGATTTTTTCTTTCTTTCTTTTTTTTATTCTTTGCTTACGTATCTTTATATCTCTCTTAACTACCAAGTAAATCTCATCAGATTCTCCACTCCTAGAGCCACTCTCTACTCTGGTTCAGATAACATTCTCAATATCTTGTTTTCAACATTTAAACATTCAATTAAAAAGTTTTTTTAAAAATTAGTCTTCACTAACCATGACATAAAATTAGCTTTTTAATCATACTCAATATAGTTAACTCTAGATTATATTTATGTGGCTTATCTGGAGCAGTTTTAATTTCATCATGGCTTCTCCAGTTCATCATCCTGAGTCTTTTTTAACTTCATTTTCTGGACTAGGTCAAAGGGGAAATTCTTAACTTCAATTGCTATCTAGCCATAATCACTGAATAGGTATGGCCTCAGTCAAACTGTTGAAGGCCTCAGCTTAAAAACAAAAAACATAAAACAAATAAAAAAAGCTCCTCCTGTTTCATCCAGAGTCGTCTCTTGTTATCTTGATCTGTATCTGGCCACAGAATTCAAATGACTCTGTAGGAGAAAATGAGGCAGTTGACCTTGCATGTCCCTCCTTCCCTTCAATTCAATTCACTTGCATGTCATGGCATCCTCCCTGATATTATGACTCTCTTCAAGAAAGGAGGACAAACAACAACCATTATCAGTTCACATTCAAGAAATACAAATTAATTTTAATATTTATTGTTCAGTTGTGTCCAACTCTTCATGACCCCATTTGGGGTTTTTTTTGGCAAAGATATTGGAATGGTTTACCTATTTCTTCTCCAGTTCAATTTACAGAGGAGGAAACTGAGGCAAAAGAGGTTGAGTTGCCCAGGGCCACATAGCTAGGAAGTATCTGGGGTCATATTGGAATTCAGATCTTCCTGACTTTAGGAACAGTGTTTTATCCACTGCCACCTTGCTGCCAAATCATGCTTAGGAAAACAAACAAAATCACAAAATCACTTCCAACAAAGAGACTGGGGTTTTCTCTGGATGTTCTATTAAAAGAGAACTTTTGCTAGATGATAGTTAAGCTCCCTTTTTGCTCTAAATTTTATGAATCTATGAATAAGCTATTATTATCCATTGTTGGTAATGGTCTGTGTTCTTTGTTCTTAACCTGTGTCAGAAGATTAACTTAACATTTATGTGTTTATTTAAATTTACTTGTCTTTGTATCATTCATCAACAAACATTTGCTGAGTACATTATACAAAATGTTACAAGGGAATACAAAAAACAGTCGACCTCAGAGGAGCTTAAAATCTTACAAGGAAAATACCAGACATACAAATTACTTATAACTTAATACATAGTGTGAGAAGATCCTTCAATTTGTCCCCCAGAGTTAGGGGCATGATGTGAAGTGGAGAGTAAGGGAGGAATGTCAGTTTTAACTAGCCTACAAGACAATTCATAGATGGCTAAATAAATTTTTTAAGGTAAGTCCACTGTTATCTGGTTTATTCTGCATTCTATCTGACATAGTTGAACTTCTTTCAGTAATTCAAAAGTATTCTAATAAATAAGACATTTTAATTCCTAATAATTCCCTTTAAAAAAATTCTGTTTCCACTGTTGGGTTCCTCTTCCTAATCCATCTCTCAAATCATTTAGGTTCAATGGACTCCTTTGTTATACATTCTAGAATCTCTATTCAAAAGTTCTGTTTCAGTGTCATCTGCTATATGAAACCTTTCCTGATTTCTCTAGCTGCTAGTATTTCACTTAAAATTAGCATCATGCTCTATATACTTATACATATATGTATAATTTCCCTTGAAAGAATGTAATCTTCTTGAGAGCAGGAACTATTTCATTTATGTCTCTGCATCCATAGTAACTGGAACACAGGAATGGTTTAATAAATGCTTCCTTTTAATAAACTGGGAAAACATTTTTACATCCAAAGGATCTGATAAAGGTCTCCTTTCTAAAATATATAACTGACTCAAATTTATGATAGTTCAAGCCATTCTCCACTTGATAAATGGTCAAAGGATAAAAACAATTTTCAGATGAAGAAATTGAAACTATTTGTAGCCACATGAAAAGGTGCTCCACAATTTTAAAAAATTGATAACATTATTACTGCATATTTACAGTAATGTATCTGAAATACCTTCTTCTTGTAGCTGTTTGTCGTTTCTTTTCAAAAGAACCAATGACATCACAGGGTGATGCCTTAATTTGTACACGAGTTGGATTCAAGTGAGGCAGAGTTGAACAAAGTCATTAGCTTTACACTCTCTTCCTGAGTCATCAAAGCAGGACAAAAGTCATGCAGTGGATGATCTTAGTGTCTTTGATGCCTAACCAAGTTCTAAGCACTGCATAGAACTTCCTTCAGCTGCCATTGAACAAATTCTTCCATCTGCCCATTGTGCTGGGGGATGTCTTAGAGTAGACATCCTCCTATAACTTGCAGTTTGGGGACTTGTCAGTTACCTTCAACCTGGTTTATTCTTTAGTTTGGCTGCCACTCATGCTATAGGTCACAGGTGAGATGAAAAAGTGGACACAAAAGCTGATGAGCAGCTCCCCAAAAGCCTTAGCAAGCCCTCATATCAGATATGCTTGTCATCTCTCTATATATCTCATTATATATCTAATTCATAATAATATATATTTAATATTTTTGTAGATACACATGTACTTGAAAAATTATAATTTCCTTCTAAATAAATTGAGATATGACTAATAAAAAAAAAAAAAAGAAAAAAGAAAAGGTGCTCCAAATCACTATTGATCAGAGAAATGCAAATTAAGACAACTCTGAGATACTACTACCCACCTGTCAGATTGGCTAAGATGACAGGAAAAGATAATGACAAACACTGGAGGGGATGTGGGAAAATTGGGACACTGATACATTGTTGGTGGAACTGTGAACGAATCCAACCATTACAGAGAGTAGTTTAGAACTATGCTCAAAAAGTTATCAAACTGTGCATATCCTTTGATCCAGCAGTGTTTCTACTGGACCTATATCCCAAAGAGATCTTAAAGGAGGGAAAGGGATCCACATGTGCAAAAATGTCTGTGGCAGCCCTTTTTGTAGTGGCAACAAAATGGAAACTGAGTGGATGCCCATCAGCTGGAGAATGGCTGAATAAGTTATGATAATTGAATGCTATGGAATACTATTGTTCTGTAAAAAATGACCAGCAGGATGATTTCAGAGAGACTTGGAGAGACCTTTGTGAACTGATGCTAAGTGAAATGAAAAGAACCAGGAATTCATTGTACATGGCAACAACAAGACTATATGATGATCAGTTCTGATGGATGTGGCTGTCTTCAACACTGAAATGATTCAAACCAGTTCCACTTGTGCAGTGATGAAGACAGCCGTCTACATCCATAGAGAGAACCATGGGAACAGAGTATGGACCACAATATAGCATTTTCACTCTCTCTGTTATTTGCTTGCATTTTGTTTTCTTTCTCAGCTTTTCTTTTTCTTCCTTCTTGATCTGATTTTTCTTGTGCAACAAGATAATTGTATAAACATGTATACATATATTGGGTCTAATATGTATTTCAATATATTTAAGATATATTGGACTGTCATCTAGGGAAAGGGGTGGAGAGGAGGGGAAAATTTGGAATGAAAGGTTATGCAAGGGTCAATGTTGGAAAAATTACCCATGTATGCATGTATTTGTAAATAAAAAGCTTTAATGATAAAAAAAAATTTTTTTTTAAAATAAATGCTTCCTTTTTTTGTGCATTTGAGATTATATGTTCATATAACTTTCTGGTCAAACTTTATCAGTATATAACAACAGTCCATGGTGGTTCAAATTTAGGAGGAATCTCAAAGATTCCTTTATGTACTCTTTATAAAAATTAAAGAAAATTACCATTTAGTGGTGGTCAGCAGAGTTTTATGTGGAATGACATTAAGTACTTTATCTTCATGTAAACTCTAACAACAATGGCAATCAAGGAAAACAGGTGTACAGGGTTTTAAGATTTTAAAAGCCTTCCACAGAGCATTCCTTCTCTCTTTTTATCTTCTTCTTTTAGTTTTTTGCCTACAAATAATGCTGAGATCTTTGCCTATTCTAAAAAAAAATCTAGGACCCAGTCATCCCTTTAAGTTCTTGTTCTCTTTTCCCTACCCTCACCAAACAAAATTTGAGGGAAAATGGTCTCACTGTCAAAATTCAAGAAAGAATAGTCTTTGCTAGTTAAATTATACTTACTCTTCAATTACTCATTCATCATTCTCCTGCAGTGTAATTTCCTTCCCCTACAACACCTGAAAGTTTGTCTGTATGCAAATCTGTGAATAAAAATGCCAAGCCAATAATTCTAAACATGCAAAATTTCAAGAAATATTCAAATTTCAAAAGTACAAAGTTCTCAACAAAATTGAGGAGAAAAAATGTTCATAGGGTCACAGATCTATAACTGTTCAATTAAATCTATCCCTGGCAAATATGCATACTTTTCCCTATGCCGTTTTGGTTCGCAGTTTTGCTTTAAAAAAATAATAAATCCTATACCTAAAATGACCTATCTTTTTAGTTCTTTTGGAACTAAATGTTTTACATAAATATGCTTACCCACAATAAATATACAGAAATATTTGCAAAGTTAATAGGATTTAGAGTAGAAAGGAACTCAAAGATCAGAGTCCAACCCTCTCATTTACAATGAAGAAACAATGAAGAAATGAGTCCCAGGGAGATAACGGAGTTCCCTAAGTTCACATAGGTGGCAGCAGACTTAGGGTTTATTCTAAGAGCTAAAATAAAATACAATTTTAAAACATTCTGACCAAAAAAGTGAGAATCAATTCTTTAGTTTGTGGGAAGGGAGGAGAGAGAAGCAGGGAATTGTATATACTGTCAGACCAAGACAATGTAGCAATTGTTTTTACTGAAAGTTTTTCTTCTTTGTTTTGAAATCTCTTGTTACAAAGAGTTGGTCTTTGGGCAAAGACAGGAAAGACTTTGTAGGAAATAAATGCAATATAGCAACAATAAAATAGTCAATTAAAAATATAAAATGAGGAGAAAGACAACTATGGCTTGTTTCTCCAAATATGTCATAAACTTCTTGAGGTCAGAAATTCCATTTCTGTATTTCTAGATGCTACAATCAGAAGCTTGGTGATAGAATAATTAAGTAGAAAGCTATATAAACCATAAACTTGCCACAAAAGTATGCACAATAACATTTATTTACGAAGCTTTCATTAGGCGTCAAACAGCCTACTCCTTGATCCTTACTATAATTTTGAGACCATTACTCTACCACTAACTATCAATGCTATCTCTCTCCTTTGAAGTTCAGGATATCCTCCCTTCCTAGTCTGTCAACCTTTTCAACATTTCGTTTCTTTAATGACTTCAGCACTGTGCTAAGTACTAGACACACAAATAAAAGTAAAAAAGAAAGATGTTACTTGTTTCTCAGGAGCTTATATCCTAACAGGAAGACAATATATAAAAGTTATCTGAAAAAGTAAAGAGAGAGTGAGAGTAGGAACAATAGCATGTCAGAGAAAGATGAGCTAGTAGTATAGTCAGAAGAGGGATGAAGACATGTTTGGCCTGGGCTTCTTCCCTAAACTCAAGGGTCCCCAGGAATCAAGCAAACAGAAAATGAGATCTTGGGAGTCAAAGTTGTAGAATTAATTTTCAATGCATGAATGTGTGTTTTCCAAAAGCCCCATCAACATTTGTCATCTTGCTTGTCTGTCATTGTTGCTATTTTGATGGATAGAAATGGCCTTACATTTCTCTTACATCAGTGACACAATAATTTTTTCATGGATCCTCTTTCTCCCCACCTTTATCTTTCCCACTCTTGGGCATCTAGTACCTTTTAGTTAGACTGAAGTTATAATACCCTTCAAATAGGTCTTTCAGTTTCTCCCTTCCTCAATGTAGCCTTCACAGATGACAAAGTAATCTTCCTAAACACAATATATGGCCAATAGTTATGAGATGAATATCCTGTAATTTATAAATGTAATATTACTATATCATAATGCAGATAAATATGAAGAATTCAAAGAAGCATTGGGAAGATGTGTATGAAGTGAACTGCTTAAAAGAATAAAAAGAGAATGACTACAATAATGTAAAAAAAAAACCTAAGTCAAAAGAAATTTGATCAAAGACAATGCTTCATTAGAAGGTTTAAGTTTACAACTGATAAACTATAAAAGTGCAAGTGACATACCATTAAGCAGCTTTGCTTAACTGTTGTTAAAAAAAAAAAAAACATACTTTATAGGCTGGTATGTTTGCTGGGAAGTTTATGCTGCTTCAAAACAAATTTTATTTTATCAATAATTTTAAACATAACGATTAATAAAGAAGATGTTATCTGCCTAATGTATACATCTGATTATGTCACTTCCCTGTTCAAAAATCTTCAATGAATCCCCACTACATTGTATAAAAGCTAAAATCTTTACTGTGGCATTCAAGGCTTTCCTTGTTCATTCTATTCCCTGGCACTGCATTCTACACTGCTAGTGCCTTCTTTCTGAGATAATCTTCCATTTGCACTGGGGTGTATGGATGTTCTAGAGGTCTAGCACCTCTGTGTAAGAGCTTGCTAAACATTTTGCTCAACCACTTTTCATGTTTATCTGGCACTCAGCTCTCACCTGTGGCTCCAAGCTCTAGTAAAACTATCTCAGAAGATGGGCTAAACCAAGGTAACAGAGCACAAAACCATCAGTGGGTTGGGATATGTCTATCCTAATCAGATGAAGACTTCCTCAAGTGGATTGGGTAAAAGAGAACAGTTTTTTCCCACAGCCATGAAGGCAGTTAAAGCAGTCACTATGGAGCGCTTAGAGATTGGTCAGACATCAAAATCCAAGGTCATCCACTGTATCCCAGGCCACTGTCAGTTGCTCTGACTTAAGTCTTGTCACTGGACTTCAATGACTCTGGAAGAGAGATTGAGCCTGATGATGTGTAGCTCTGCCTCCCTTAAATTCAAATCACCCATGAATCTAACTTGCTATCGCTCTATGATGTCATTGGTCCTCTTCAAAAAATGAAGGACTAACAACACTGTCTTGCATTTGGATTATGTATTTCATATATTTACAGTTATTTGCATGTTGTATTCACCATTAGAATGTGAATTTCTTGCAGGTAGAGAATATTTTTTAAAAATTTCTTTTTATACTTAGGACTGAACACATGAAATGCTCTTAATAAATGCTTGCTGATTCAGAGTGCTCTTAATAGAGCTGAATGTTAGAGATAAATTACAACTTAAGATGATTACCTCCAGATAAGAGGATAAATTCAAAAGAATGTTTTAGATGTTCAATCAAGAGACACTAAACCATATGCTTAAACTATGATACAATGATAATTTGTTTACCTGAAACAGCAAAGTCCATAGCAAAAGTAAAAACAAAACACAGAATTCCCTGTGTTCAATATAGCAAACTAAATCAGTTTTGAAGTTTTTTTCAGAGGAAATGCCAAGAAATTCATATAGCCTTTTTCTCAGGTATTGGACATATGACCTTTAGGGTGCCTGTAGTGCTAGATCTATGATCCTCCTCAAATGTTTTTGTTTATTAAGATTCCTTGGTATTACCTAGAAAGCAAGTGAAGTATTAATTCAGAATTACTGTTCGGAAAGCTACAGCAAAGCACTCTTTTTTATTTTTCGTCCAATGCAACCAGTTTAGGTGTCTTTTCCTGGCAGTTACTTGACTTTATTCTTTTTTTTTTTTTTTTTTAAATTAAAGCTTTTTATTTTCAAAACATATGCATGGACAATTCTTTAATTATTTGCCCTTGCAAAACCTTGTGTTCCAATTTTCCTTCCTTTCCCCCATGACCTCCCCTAGATGGCAAGTAGTTCAATATATGTTAAACATAGTAGAAATATATTAAATCCAATATATGCATACATATTTATATAATTATTGTGCTGCACAAGGAAAATCAAAACCAGTAAAAAAAAATAAAATGCAAGCAAGCAACAACGAAAACAGTGAAAATGCTACTTGACTTTATTCTTAATGCCATCAAATTAAAAAGAGAAAAGTCAAATGGGAGTATTTTCTTTTCTGTTTTTGAATCTAAGATTAACAATCATCATCAAATAAAATGAGCATTTGCAAAATCAAAGAACAGAAAAAGTGCATGAAACCAACTCTTGTGTACAGTTTGTTTTTCTTCTTTTTTAAGTATAAAACAAATTCAACAGATTAACTTTCAAAACCGTGCTCCTTATTTGTTTTAGTTGAAAAAGAAACCATTTTCACATATACTATAGAGATCATATTAACCACATATAAAACCTGACAACTGAGGCACAGTGAAAAGAACATTCAATAGTCAGTGCTAAGTCAGGAGAGTTGGGTTCTAAGATCAGCCTTTTCCATTAACTCTGTTAATGTTGGGCAGTTCTCTGGGAGTTGATTTTTCTCTTCATTTACCTGGGTCTTATATATAAAAAGAAAATTAGATTAAAAGATATTTTAAGTTCCTACAAAGTCTAATATTTATGATTCTATCCCCATTACGAATCAGCTGGCTTCAGTATACCTATTGCTATTTCTATGAGGTATTCTGACTACTACAAACTTCTGCTTAATTATATGCAAACATCTTAAATATTAGCTTCTCCTATATGTAGAGATCCTCAGAACCATAAATATTACAAATATGGAAAAATAATCAAATTGGCAATTATTTTAACTCACTGAAGAATGGAAGCAAAGCAGTATTCATTCTTCAATTTAGTAGATATAAACTAAAATGACCTGTTCTAAATATTATTACATTCAAATTTTTTTGGCTACCATTTAGTGTGTACTGAAAAGTAAGGCAAAGGTCACCTCAGAAAAGTGCTTTATTTACAGATGGAGTGAAAGAACACACTGTCAACAAGACACAGAATCTCCCTAAATGAGCCAAGGTACTAATATTCTGCACTACCACAGTAGAATCCTTCATGATAAGATATGACAAAATCTTTCAACAAGTTAACATTAGCTCTGTTGACATGCAAACAGAAAAAGATAATTCTTTAACAGCAAAATAACATTTTTATGTTCTCAATAGCATAAGAATATTTTCCTATGAGAGAGAATTGGGGACTCACAGAAATCACAAAAGGTTTAATATTAAATACTAGTCTAGTGGTTATCTGGAAAAAACATTATTTCTTTTATTGTTTCAGTCATGTCCAACTTTTCTCGATCCATTTGAGTTTTCTTGGCAAAGATACTGGAATGGTTTGCCATTTCTTTCTCCAGATCATTTTATGGATGAAGACCAGAGGGAAATAGGGCTAAGCGATTTGTCCACGTTTCACACAACTAGTAAGTGTCTGAGGCTGTATTTGAATTCGGATCCTCTAGACTCTTAAGGCTGGTGCTCAAGCCACAGTATCACCTAGATACTCTTGAAGAACAATATCCAACTTGATAACAGGGAAATCAAAGTCCCAGAAAAAGTTCCCAAGTAGTTTGGTTAAACACACAATCAATAAATGAAACTTATTAATAGTTCCGCATGGTAGAAAAGGAAATGGATTTGGAAAAAGAAGGCTTGAGTTCAAATCATGGCAGTGTCATTTACTACCTGTAGGACCTGTAGGTCCGAAAGTCATCTTACTTCTTTTCACCTCAGTTTCTTTAACTGTAATGAAGATTCATATATACACATTACTCCAGGGAGAAAAAAATACTTACTCTGTTAATGAAATTAAAGCTAAAAATCCAAATAGAAGTAATCATCAGCTAACAGGTACATGTATTTTACTCTCTATCATCCAGTTGGGTGTCTCATCCTTTCAAAATTTAAGGAAACCATTCCCTACAGGAATCACAAAATGTATGCAGTAATAGAACCTGTCCTTAATAGCAGGTACAATAATTAGCACATATCTCCACTCCTATTCAGTAGTGAAAGCCATTCAATTGTAGCCAAAAGACACAATTCTCAAAAATATTTGAGCTGTCTTTCCCAAACTGGCAAGTAATTAATGTAAATTTGTTTTGCTTGTGGAATTGAGGTTAAAAATTCAAATATATGTAAATACCAGTTAACAAGTATGTCAATTTTAACTCTTAACAAGGGACAGTCTATCACCTTCACAAACTGTTTACATTCAACTGGGTGTCTCATGTTATCAAGATTTTAAGGAAAACGTTCTTCTGACTATGAAATAGAAATTGTGGCTAATAATACAGGCATAATAGTTAGCATTCACCTCCCACCCACTTCCAGTCGCTAAAAGTAATCGGGGTGGCCAATACACACAATCTTCTATTATAATACTATATTAAAAAGTCTATCCAAGTCCTCTTTTCTTTATGACAAAGTAATTTAACTGCAAAATGTCTCAGAATCACTGACAAGAATTTCCTATAAAGGACACTGATTGAGCGGTCTCTGGGTGAGAATTAAGGAAGGAAAAGAAAAAATAATGGATACATTTGGGTTTGGAGTAAGGGAAAGTCCTCTGTATTCCAGCAAGGAGCGAGAAAAGGTCCTTCTCTTTTTGTCTAGCCTCTTGAGATTTCCGGACCAAGCATAGTTTCCCAACAGGTGGTTTCTGGAGGATGACAAGCCCCCTTTGCTCTTAAATCGAGCCTAAGAATGAAAAGGAGGCGAGAGGAAAGGGAAGAGAGAGAGAGGAAACGGTGGGGGTGGGGGCACACAGAAATGAGAGGGAAGGGGGGGGGACAGAGACACAGAAAACACGGACGGAGAGGGAGAGGCGAGTGGTCCGCGGAGAGAAGACCAAGCCGGACGTCGCAGGGGCTTTGGCCGCGGAATCCGAGTCAGCCAAGGCCGCGATGCCCGCGGGGGAGCTGGCAACTGCCCGCCAGCCCCGGGCTGAAGCAGGAGCCCCAGAGGCCCGATTAGCGAGCCGGGGAAGCCGAGCCGGCTCCGACTGGGGGGCCCGTGCAGGCCGGCACCCTCGCTGCTCTGGGGGCGGCGGCCGCGGCAGTGTCCTGCGCCAGGAGAGAGAAGTGCCCCGTGACTTTCTCCCCGTCTCCCCACCGCCCCGGGATCGTCTCCGCTCCGTTGGCTCGGGGGCCCCGCCGCGGCGGCTGAGGAGCGGAGAGAAGCCAGGAGCGTTGGCACCTGGAGCCCGAGAGACGGCGCAGACCGAGGGCGCTCCAGGAGGGACGGCCGCTGACTCGGGCCCCCGGCGCTCGCTCCCGCGTTCCCTCCCTGATGTACGTACCCGGCGGCAGCCCCGGCTCCGGCTCCGACTCCGCGGGAGGATCCTGACGGACTCTCACACCCGCTGATGGGCTCGAGCCAACCGGAACTTTCCCTCCTCATTTCCGGTTCACTTCCCTGCCTTCCCTCCCTTCTTCCCTCTGACTCCTCCTCCTCCCCCGCTGAGGCAGACGTCATCCCACTCCCCCCACCTCTCTTACTATTCCCAGTCTCCTGCCTCTCTTTCTTAAAGTCCCTTCTCTTTTCCTCTCCCTTCGCTTCTCTTTTCCTTTTTCCTCTATTCTGCTCTACCTTTCCTCAAGAGAAGACGCAATTTTACTTCCTCCCTTTACCTCAGGAGATGTCCCATCTCCTGTTCTTTCTGCCTTATTCAATCATTTCCTTCTCCTTCCTCTGACCTTACGCTTTTCCTTCTCACTCTTCTCTCACTTCTGTCACCTCTCCTTTCCCTCATTTCCCTCTTTCACTTTTCCTCTCTTCATTTTAACTTTCACTCCTCTCTTTATTTTTTCCTCCTCTCCCTTTCTCTCCTCCCCCTCCTCTTTAATCTTTCCTTTCTTTCCTTTTCATCTTTTTCCCATCTCCTTTTTTCTTCCCTTTCCCTTTCTCTCACCTCCTTCCCTTCCACACCCTCTTCTCATCCCCCCTTTTCCTCCTTTCCTTTCTATTTATCCATTCCTTTTCTCTCCTTTCTCACTCTTTTTCCCTCTCCCCTTCTCTAACCATTTTCTCTTTATTTACCTTCTCTTTCCTCCTCCCCATCTTTCAACTTCCCTTCTCTCCTCTTCATCCCTTCTTTTTCCTCCACCTTCTCTTTTCTCACTTCTTTTCTCCCCTCCCTTAACCCTTTTTCTTTGTCCTTTTTTCTTTTCTTCCCCGCCCGTTTTTCACTCTCTTTTTTCTCTTGCCTTTCTCCCTTCTTTCTATTCCTTCTCTTCACTCTCTCCTTTCTTTTTTTTTAAATAATTGCTTTTTTGTTGGTGTTTCTTTTTCCAAAACACAGCCAGGTGATAAAAGTTCAGACCTTTTATTGTGTCCTTCAATATAGCCTAGTTAGCTCAGAGGCCTATCTCTCCGCTTGGGTCTAAGAGCTCCTCCCGAATGTCTCCAAATCCAAAGGTTTGTCCTTTCGACTCGAGCCAGCACCAAGGTAGAAGATACAATGAATCTTTCTTGCCTCAAAGATAGGGTTTTTAGGCTTTCTTCCAGAGTGCTCCTCTCCGACTCTCAGACCCCTGGGAACGTTCCCAAGAAAACTCTCTCCAGCTCTAAGAGCTTCCTGTATATATATGATCTCCCAAAGGTTAACTCCTCCTTCTGGAGAGAGAGGGATTCTGGGTTATCTCCCAGAGTATTCTCTGGTCCTAAGGGAGGTGAGAATTCAGATATCTCATACTAAGCCTGAAATCTCCCAAACATGTGAACTTCATTGAGTACTTAGATACTTATGAGCTCTCTAAAGGTGTGAACACAAGCATTGTTTCTATCAGTTGTACTTAGCACCTTGTTTCAAGTTCTGGCCCAAAATATCTCCTTCTAAGATCAAATCAATCATATTGAATCATGCCAAATTAGATAATTATTGTCTCTATCAACTCCAATGGCTTAACAGTTTGTAAAGATTCCAACACTTTTTATTTTCAAAATATTGTAGTCACATTCATCCTTGCAAAAACCTTATGTTCCAAACTTTAGTCCCTCTCTTCCACCCACTCCCCTAAACAGCAAGTAATCCAATACACATTAAACATGTACAGTTCTTCCATACAAATTTCCACGTTTATCATGCTGCACAACAGAAATCAGAACAAAAAGAAAAAAGAGAGAAAGAAAACAAAAAGCAAACAAATAACAAAAAAGGTGAAAAGACCATGTTGTGATCTACATTCAATCAGAACAACCCTCTCTCATTAGATGCAAATTGCTCTCTCCATCAAGTCTATTGGAATTGATCTGAATCACCTTCATCAGAATTGATGATGGCATAATCTTCTTGTTGCTTCCCCTTCTCTTTTTAAGCTAATTTCTCTTTCCTCTTTTCACTTTCACTTCTAATAGGTCTTCCTGAATTTCCCAATCGGTCTTCTGAGGCTGGCCATCCAGCCTTCCTTTCCCTTTCCCACCTCCTTATTTATGTCTTTACATGTTCCTTGTTCCTTTCAGTCTCTTCTTCAATGAGTGAATCAAATAATGTTTTAAGCACCTCTGACACCATTCCAGCACTGGAGATTCAAAAACAAAACAAGAAAATATCGGCTTTCAAGAAATTTGTCATATATAGAGATGACACGTACATATTATAGTATGTATGTATATTCAGGATAAATACAAAATTAATAGAGAATATATTTCCCCTAAACAACTAGCAGATTCCCTCTCAAATAGTATTTCTTATTTTTGCATTTATTGTCTAATAATAAGTTGTCGTTTTACAGCACTTTTAAGGTTGCCAAAACATGTATTGCCTCAATGGCTCCTTATAGCTCTATAAAGTAGATTTATCATTTTCTCAAAAGAGGACGTGGGCCGTTGGAGATTAAGTCGGCTTGCCCAGGGTCATATAGCTAGTAGTATTAAAGAAATGACTTGAACTTTAAGGGTAATGACTTCAGTTTCAAATGACTTCAGTGCTTTATCTAAATCACCTGTATAAACTATGCTCAAAAAGTTATCAAACTGTGCATACCCTTTGATCCAGCAGTGTTACTACTGGGATTATATCCCAAAGAGATTATAAAGAAGGGAAAGGGACCTGTATGTGCACGAGTTTGTGGCAGCCCTTTTTGTAGTGGCTAGAAACTGGAAACTGAATGGATGTCCATCAGTTGGAGAATGGCTGAATAAATTGTGGTATATGAAAATTATGGAATATTACTGTTCTGTAAGAAATGACCAACAGGATGATTTCAGAAAGGCCTGGAGAGACTTACACGAACTGATGCTGAGTGAAATGAGCAGGACCAGGAGATCATTATATACTTCAACAACAATACTAGATGATGACTAGTCCTGATGGATCAGGCCATCCTCAGCAACAAGATCAACCAAATCATTTCTAATGGAGCAGTAATGAACTGAACTAACTATACCCAGAAAAAGAACTCTGGGAGATGACTAAAAACCATTACATTGAATTCCCAGTCCCTATATTTATGCACACCTGCATCTTTGATTTCCTTCACAAGCTAATTGTACAATAATTCAGAGTCTAATTCTTTTTGTACAGCAAAATAATGTTTTGGTCATGTATACTTATTGTGTATCTAAGTTATATTTTAATATATTTAACATCTACTGGTCATCCTGCCATCTGGGGGAGGGGGTGGGGGGGTAAGAGGTGAAAAATTGGAACAAGAGGTTTGGCAATTGTTAATGCTGTAAAGTTACCCATGTATATATCCTGTAAATTAAAGGCTATTAAATAAAAAAAAAAAAATAAATAAATAAATAAATCACCTGTATATCTAGATATTGAGTCAAGTTAATTAGTATTTTATTAAGGTACAGGTAGGGTTCAGTGTGGAGACCAAAAGACATTTTCTCGAATTCAAATCTGTTCTGATCCTTCCTAGCTGCATGACCCTGATCAAGTCACTTATAACCCTGTTTGCCTCAATTGTCTGCAAAAATGAGCTATAGAAGGAAATGGCCAGCCACTCCGTTATCTTTGCCATAGAAACTCCAAAAGGCATCCCAACGAGTCCGAGAAGGCAGGAAAACGACTCAAAAAGCCCGATGATATTCCAGACACAATGCTTAGCGGGGTCGGGTTGCAAAGAAAGGCAAAAAACTTCTGTCAAGAGTTTAAAACCTAATCAACCCTGTGTCTCCTTTTAGAATGGAAGCTCTTGCTGTATTTGCGTTCCCGTGCCTAGTTTGTAGTAGCCGCTTAAAGGTTATCGATTGGTCCTTGGAAGCACGCATGTTAACTGGCCCATAAGTTAAATGCTTGCGGACGGTGCATGGAAGGCAGTGAAAAAAGTGGTCCGTTACGGGGATCAGAAGCATTTAACCGTTTGAAAGTGGAGCTCGAGCCGTCTGGAAACAAGTTGGGAATTCTAATGAGCGAAGGTGAAGCGGGGCATTCTGGGCAATGAGGGACCGCGGGTGCAAGGGCGTACAGACGGGGCAGGGGGTGCTGAGGAAAGAGATTTATAATAAGGCTGCAAAGATAGGTTAGGACCAAGCAGCGAAAAGATTAAATCAAACGGTAGTTTTAAATTTTTACTTCAAAGGAGCCAAAAGAAGGAACTTCCTTCCGCCCCTTATTGGCCCGTCCCCTCCTTCTGACTCCTCCCAACCACCTGTATAATGATTCTCGCGAGATCTTGGGCCAGCTCTCGAAATTTAGCCCCACGGAAGAAACAAGAGTTAGGATGATTCATCCCTCATTGAGAGTAGTCCCCGGAACTGGCTGTGGGGTAACCCGGAAGAGA
The DNA here is from genome assembly GCF_902635505.1 of Sarcophilus harrisii. NCBI lineage: Eukaryota > Metazoa > Chordata > Mammalia > Dasyuromorphia > Dasyuridae > Sarcophilus > Sarcophilus harrisii. Next base: position 350,960,032 of record NC_045429.1, on the reverse strand, counting down.
TAACCCGCGCGGGAGGAAGAGAGCGCCGGCCGCGCTGAGCTGAAGGAAGGGTCAGGTAGGGAGGAAAGCCGGGCCCTCAGGACCGTTCATCCCCAGCCGGGACTTGCCCAGGCCGGGAATGGGGGCATGAGGAAGATGAGGGAGACGGGAGGGATGAGCCCAACTCCCCCGCAGGTGCAGGAGCGGAGGTCGCTCCAGCCCGGAGGGGCAGCGCTGGCAGACAGAGCTTCCCAACTTATCCTTTCCTGCCCAGCAGGCAGGGGAGCTGCCTGCAAGGCCCCCAGCTTCAGCTCCAGGGCCGGGCCCAGTCACCGGTCAGGGAGACTAGGATGGTCATCTGGGCTGGACTCCGCACTGCGGCTCCCCCCAAACCTTGGTCCTCAAGCCTTCATCTCGCACCCCCACCCCCACCCCCCCAGTCCCTTAGCAGGGGCTTTGGCTCCCCCCGAGTGTCTCTATCCTACCTCCGAACCTCTCTACTTGTTGGTGATCTCCCGTGGCTTCACGAAAGCCCACCTCTACCCAATAAGGAGGTTGGACCGAGCGAGGCCCATGATGCAATGGGCTTTACCCGTCCAATTGCCCCGTGGCTGCAGTCCGTGAAAATGAAGCTATTGCCTATGGCGGTGCTCCTCAAACTTTTGTTCTCAATGTCTTTATCCTATTAAAAAATGACTGAGGATCTGTCCGAAGAGTTTTTGTCTATGTGGTTTATAGTTATAGATATTGATCACATTAAACTAAAACTAATTATGAATTTGTAGACTCTCTGAAAGGATTTCAGAGATTCCCAGGATGCTCTGGACCAGACTTTGAGAACCACTGGTCTGTGCCTTCTGTCTTCACATCCACCATCGACTTCTTTTTGCTTCATTTTCAGTCCTTTCCTGTCTTCTGCGCTCTTCCATTTCCAATATGATAGCCCTACGGTTTTTTGCTGTATTCCTGCCAAACTTCCAGAACCAGGCCCTGCTTCCATTCCCTTACCACTCATTCTTCTGGGCACACTATATTTTCTAATTTCCTTGCCTTACTGAAACTATTCCTTCAGGGAACATCAACGACCTCTGGATTGTCAAATCCAGTGGCCTTTTCTTTGTCTCTATCCCTTAGGATTTCTTCACCATTTTATATGGCTTTCTCATTCTAGTAAATCATAAGAAACTATCTTGGCTTCTGTGACACAATTTCTTAGCTGCTTTTCTATCTTCTACTATGATAACCTCTAATGATCCTATTCTTTCACACTCTGAGTCTTTGTGGTCCAATCCAAGTTCATTGTTTATCGCCCCTTTGTATGTGATTTCCAAATCTACAGGTGATGTTTCAGTCTTTTCCCTGATTTCCAGTACTTACATCATCAGCTATAGGCTGGATCTCTCACCAGTATGTCAGATCTGAAATGTGTGCAAAATTCATTCTCCTTAAGTTGATTGGTTCTTTGTCATATATATGAGAAAATACAAATTCTTTATTCTGGCATTTAAATTCTTTGATAACCTGGTCCCATTGTAACTTCCTATTACTCTTTCACAAACTCAACATTTCAGTCAAATTGTACTATGGCAAAGCTTCTTAAACTGACCCCATATGAGGTTGTATTACTGAATTGGGGGGGGGGGGATTTGCAAAATTGATTTGTTATCAATAAATGTTTAATTTGTATACGTATTTCATATATCCATTTACCTGGGGTCACATAAAAATATCTCGGGCAAAAAAGGGTCATGAGTGGAAAAAGTTTAAAAAGCCTTGTACTATGGGACTGTTGCTTGCCCTCAAAGTACAAAGAGTACTTTGTCACCATTTCCCTTTTCCCTGTAGTCTCCTTTTCTCTCTTTTTGTTTTTTAACCTTTATCATGATTATATGATTATCAATTAAGCTCAATTTGTATCCCCAGCAATTAGCATGGCATCTTTCACATCAATCCCAGTTCTTAAGCAGATCATCTATTAACAAGCATGTGTTAAGTACTTATTATATGCCAAGAACAGATGAGGCCTTGGGAGATGCCTTCTAATCATCTGCCTTCATTATATACTAACAAGATTCATAAGAAGTAATCGGTTATTCTCTCCATCCCAGTAATACTGAATTAAAGGACAAACCTCCCTCCCCAAAGCCAGGTATCTATTTTCTCATTCCCCTACATCTCAAACTTATTGATCCCCTTAATGCCTTTTCCAGATCTGTTCATCTCTTTCCACTGTACCTTCTGGAACTCCTACTTTAAGATCAATAAATATCCTTCCATTTTAGACTTCTTTCTTTTTGTGAATTTGTTCCTTCTTCTCGTACTTAATAAGAGTTGGCTCCCCACAGATGACAGTGCATCCCTAATTAAACTTTACAGAACTAGTTGTATCTCCACTCAACTACTTATTATCTGGTCCTGGTCTAGAAATTGAAATTCCTTATTTTCCATTACCATTTGCTGACTTTCTATCCCTATCATTTGACAATTCTTCTTTAATGGTCCAATCTATCCAGCTTCATCACCTACTCCAGCTTCTTGTAGCTTTTTCTTTTACAATCCTCAAGTTTGCCCCTTTCATGAGTATAGTTCTTAATCCATAGACTTCCTCTCTATCCCAATTTTTGCCCCTTTACTAGGGTACTTATATATTGTAAGTTCTGTATCCCACCTGATGAACTAGCCACTCCAAACCTTGTTTCTCTTCAAGTCTTCTAGAGCCTCTCTCTTTCCACCTTTTCAGCTGAGGACCTCTTGGCCTTAGACTTTCTTTGCCTGGAAAGTTGAAGTCATTTGCAACAGCCTTTGTCTTCTATCTTTCTTTGTTACTCTCCTGCCTTTTAAGTATCTTCATCAGCAATATGGGAGCTTCACTGTCAAACTCACTCTTTTTAATCTTAAGTCTCTCCCTATCAACTGGCATCTTCCTTGCTGCCTACAAATCTGTCCATGTTTCTTCTGTCCTTAAAAGATTCTACCTGCTACCTATTATTCTCTCTCTTTCCCTTCTCAACTTTCTTGAAAAAATCTGTGATCGTTTCTCAGTCTTCACCTTTTTTACTGCCTCTACAGCAATTTATACATTCTCTGGATTTTTATGACTGTATGTCTTGGTTCTACTCTTGCTGTCACTTTTCTGTTTTCTTTGCTGGAACTTTATGTCATAACCATTAATTATAATTATCCTTCAGAGACTTTGTCTTGGACTACTTTTTTCTAGTCTCTTCTCTCTTTCGGTGATCCATCGCCCTGCATGGATTCTGTCATCAACTCTATGCCAGATGATTCCTAGATCTATAGCTATTTCTGTCCTCTCTACTGAATGTCAGGCCCTCATCATTAACTACCCATTAGACTTTTCCAACTGAAAGTTCATAGCCATCTCAATTTCAACAGAATTTGTTATCTTGTCTTCAAAATATCTCATATTTCAAACTTCTTTCTTAGCTAGAGCTACTGCCATTCTCCAATTCACCAAAATCAGAACTTTGCCATCATCCTCAGCTCCTTACTTTCACTCACTTCAAAGATGCCAGTCAAGTACTGAATTTTATCTTTTCTCTATAACATATCATGTATAATTCTTTTCTCTCCACTTGCCCTGATATCACCCTAGTTCAGGCCCTAATCACCTCTTGTCTTAGCTATTACAATAGAGACCAGTTAGTCTCTACCTGAAATCTCTTCTCATTCAAGTGTACCTTCCATATAGTTGCCAAAATTACTTTCCTTAAGTGCAGCCCTAATCATGTAATCTCTCCTCTTAAGCTCAGTTAATAAATTCCAGTAGCTCCCCATTGCTCCTAGGATCAAATGTAAACTTCTTTTTCATCATGTAAGCTTTTTTTTTTTTTTTTTTTTATAAACAATACTTCCTGTGTTTTGAATCTTCTAATATTTTACTCCCATTCATACACATTATAATCAGCAAAACAACCATGACAGAGCCATGTAACAAAAACCCAAAGAAATTCAGTGAGAGGGATATTCTTTTCATGGTTACATGTTCTCTCACCTCTTTCTATGTTTTTTGGGAGTTTTTTGTGTTTTTTTTCCCCTTATATTCATATGCCATAGAAGATCTGTGCAGTGTCCAGTGTGTTAAAGGATTTCCTTTATGTATTGTTACTTATTGGTTAACAGTACAGAATAGGGTCATAAGTTTAGAGCTAAAGACCACCTTAGAGATAATCTGATTCAACTCCCTCATTTTACATTTGAGACCCATTGAGATTAAGCAGCTTGCCCAAGGTCTGTCAGTTGGCTAGCATTTATTAAATGCCAAGAACTGTACTAAGTGGTGGGGGACACAAAGAAAGACAAAAAAACCCAGTTGTTGCTCTTGAGTAGTTCACAGTCAAATAAGGGAAGGAGAAACACACAACTCTGTAAGAATAGATTTATTTAGGATACATTAGGAGTAGTTGCAGAGAGAGGGTACTGAAGTTAAGGAGGATTGGGAAAGGCTTCTTGCAGAAGAAAGTTTTCTTCAACTGACATTGAAGAAAGAAGGTAAGAATAAGAAGAGAGTTCCAGGGAGGAAGGGTAGGCAGTAAAAATGCAGAGTCCAGAGACCTATGTGATTGGCTCACAGAGTAAGTAGAGATAGGGAGGAAAGGTAGGAAGAGAGCACAAAAAACGTCAAGGGGCAAAGCTGACAAGAAGAATCTAATGTTAGCTGTTTGTTTCTAGTTCTTTTTATGGTCTTGTTAGACTTCCACAGGAAATGATAATTGTGTTACTCTTAATCATTTTTTTTCTTGAACATTAACAGTTTATTTAAACAGCTTACTTTAGTTTTGCCTCAAATGTCATACCAAATCTCTTAATTTATTCTTTATTTTTTCTGAGGCAATTGGGGTTAAGTGACTTGCCCAGGGTCACACAGCTAGGAAGTGTTAAGTGTCTGAGACCAGATTTGAACTGAAGTCCTCCTCACTTCAGGGCTGGTGCTCTATCCACTGTGCCACCCAGCTGCCCCTTTAAATTATTCTTTATTCTGATTTGGTAATGATTTTGATCTTTGCTCCAATAAGTTATTGTGTGAATGTACATAAACAATTGATTATATTTCTGAAAAATATAAATTGATAACAAATTGTTGTTTTCCTGCCTCAAAATGTAAGCACTTTAATTTTTTATGATTTTACATGGTTTTTGGTAGGGTTGTCGCCATCTCTGTTCCCAGAGATAGTATTCATGAGTCTTCTTTATAGTTTATAAGTTCTAAACTCTTCTAAGAGAGAAAATGAGTCCAGGAATAAAAAAACCCCTAATTTTTCCAGCATATGTTTCTATTCTTCCTTTGCCCATCTATTCACTGAAGTCACTGAATATTAAAATGTTGGGGGCAGGGAGCGAAGAAGAGGAAGGTGCAATACTAATATTAACAAGTATACTACCAGGTAGGAATGACTGGGGAGAAAAGAACCATCCAAGAAAAGTATTATAGGAAAATTTAAGGATAATATAATGTAGTCAGAATGGAAAAGATTCCCTTCCAATTCTGAAATTCTGTGCGAGGACAACTGGGCTCTTCTTTCCTCCATCTTGTAGCTTGGAGGGCCTACTAGCAATAGGACTTGTAAAACAGCAAACTGTCTGGGAGGCTGTGTGACTTAACACCATTTTTTCTGACTACAAGCGAGGCCTATGAAACCAATTAGAATATATAGCTCTTCTGAAAATTGAAGTGTCTTTGCTTAAAATTGTATGGAGCAAGCAATGTGGTTCCTCAGAAACTGTCTTGTTAAAGTAAGAGAAGCCTTAGGCCTCAGTTTTGATTTTTTTTTTTAATGTGATCTTGAAGAAATGAAATTTTTTATGTAGTTACTGCATCTCTAGTCAGTTCATTATCATCCCACCCACCATATAAGGGAAAAGTAACCACAAGAGACAATCTAAACTAAAAGCTTTGCATAAGGGGATCTTGGGGAAAGGTCGGGTAGTATTTTTTTATTTAACTGAGCTCTCCTGTGAATGCAGCCTCCCCCTTCTGGACTTCCCAGAGGTAAGGACTGCCTGCTTCTCATGAGATTCTAATAAAACTTCTCAACCTTCATTTTGAGAGATCTCCGAGTAGTCATTTTGGGTTAGGGTTCCTTGTATCCCACACAAAATGAAACTCTATTTTATTTAGGCAAAAGATGTGCTTATGGTTATGGGAAACCCAACAGAAAAACAGTGATCTGGAGAAGTTACTCAAGCTCGTGGAAATAGTGGAATGGTTTGAACCAAGTTCAGAAGTAATCTTCCTGCCAATGCCATTGGACACAGGTGTTAAATCATGCTTTGTCCATGAGCATCTAGAATATGAAAACTGCTTAGATAAAATTATACATTTTTTTTGCAAATGTTAAAAAAAGATAGACAAGGACTTAAAAGGATCTGGGCAATTTGTTTTGTCCAAAGTATAAACAGACCACATAAGCCCTTTTTCATTTTATACATCTACACAATAGTATCTTCCTTCCTCTTATCACAGAGTGGTAGCGAAAATCAAATGAGATAATCTCTCTTGAGTCCTCCATTCCTAAATCACCAGCTACTTATCAGACAAATCTACCTGAGTAGGAAATTTGTCTTGTCCAAGGTGAAATTCATTATCTTCTACTCTAAACCCATCTCCATCCCCATACTTCTCATCACCATTCTTGTAGTTACTTAAATTCATAACTTTAGAGTTTTCCTCAACTCCTCTTTCCCTCAGATTTAGTATGTTGCTGTCGATTCTATTTCCATAGTATTCTCGAACTCATTGCTTTTTCTTCAGTTACACAGAGAAGTGTTCCCAATACATAATGACTTCTAATACATGTTAAGAGGATATTACAAACTGAAAAGTAATCTAAAGGAGAATTTCAAGTTTTAAGTCAAGTTAATAAGCATTTATTAAATGCCTACTATATGCCAAATACTGTGACAAATTCTGGGGATAAACACAAAAATCAGTTCCCTTGAGAAACTCAGCTGATGGGTGAAAAACATGCAAACTATGTAGAAACAAAATCCAGACTAGATAAATTGTAGATAATCTTAAAAGAAAGGCACTAAGATTAAGAACTGAGAAAGGTTTCCTGTAGAAGGTGGGACTTTAAGACTTGAAGAAAATCAGGAAGAAATGAAAAATGAGAGAATTCCAAACCTGGGGCACACTCAGCAATGAAAATGCACATAGTTGAGAGAGATAGTGTCATTTAGCAGGAACATCAAAGAAGCTAGTGTCATTGGATCACAGAATAGGAGAGGAATAATATGTTTTAAAAAAATACAAAGGTAGGGAGGGGCCAGATTATGAAGGACTTTGAAAGCCAGAGAGGACTTAATATTGGTGGTTTTGGAGTTGGAGTTGGGGGTGACATTGTCAGATCTGCACGTTAGGAAAATCATTTTGACAGCTAAGTGGAAAGTAGACAGGAGTTGGAGAAGAGGCTTGAAGTCAGGAGAAAATCTGTTGCAGTAGTGCAAATATGAGGTGAAGGGTGTCTGTTCCAGGATGGTAGCAAATGTCAGAGGAGAAAGGGGGCGGCCTATATGAGTTGTTACAAAATTAGAGACAATAAGATTCTTCAGATGATTGAATGGAGGGGATAGTGGTGGTAACATTAATCTAGAGTCAAGGATGACATCTGGGTTCTTGATGATTAGGAGTGGCTATACACTCAATAATAAAGAAGCGAAAAGTATAAAATAGCTGAGTGTAAAAACAGGCACAGAAACTATATGAATACAAACATGAGACCATCCTTATATAAACTCAAACCTACATAATTGAAGTAATATTTATTTTTGATGGGTAGGTAAAGCCAATACAATTTTAAAGATGGCGATTTGGCCTAATCTATTTATTCAATGTCATCCCAATTAAATTACTAAAAGATTATTTCATTGAATTATGGAAGAACACAAAGGTCAGTCTTTCTTGAAATAGAAATTTATTATTTTGTATTGGATCCTCTCTTATGGTCTGCTGTGTACATGTCATTGTTTTGGGGGTTTTTCCCCTTTGAGTTTAAAATAAAAAAAATTACCCCAAAAAATAGTAGTGAGGAAGAGAGGAGGGTTTGAGGAAAGATAGGGAATTCAGTTTCAGACGTGTAGGTCTGAAGTTTAAGTTTGCTCACAGATGAATATATTGATTTTTTTATATTGTAGCCATATATACTTTAGAGGGTGACTGGTTGGAAGAGGATGACTGTGGTACAACCATCCCTGTAGGAGGAAGCTGCTTGTGAATGAAGAGATGATGATGATAGCTGGTATTTATATAGCATAAGTTATTATAAATATGTAGCATAGTTATGATTTGCAAAAAACTTTATAAATATTTCATTTAATTTTCACAACAACTCTAGGATTATTATCCCCATTTTATTAATGGAGAAATTGAGGTAGAAGACCATATTTGAATTTGTATATTCCCGACTCCAGGTTCAATACTCAATCCATTGTACTGCTAGGTGCTAGGTTGAAACAGATTTGAAGAGGAAAGAAAGAAAATGATGGGGAGAGGTGGAGTATCAAGATTAAACTCTTTAGAAAAAGTTTCATCTGGAAAAAAGTGGTTGGATTAGTCGACATACATGGTACCTTCCGACTCTCAAATTATGATCCTGATATATATTAAAGTGAAATCAAAGTTGAAGAATTCTTAAAGTCTCTGGTGAATTGAAGATCACAAGAATTATAAAGTTTGAATATCAAGTATTGAGAGAACTGTTTAGATGCATGAAAATAGTGCTAATCGTTCTGAAGTAGAGGTGATAGTAATAAAGATGATGAATGACCAAGAGTTGAGGCTCAAAAATAATGGGAGGAAGTTGGAGGACAGTTAGGTTACTTTTAAATTATCCTGGACCCCTTACTGTAATAAGGCATGCTTGACAGTGTGGAAAGAATATTGGTTTTGGAGTCAGACATAGATCAAATCCTGGTTCTATCTCTTAATAGGTAATTAGCAATGTCCATAGGAAAATGATCATACCTCCCTCTCATATGTTTGCTCTTCTATGAAACAAAGAGGCTAAATTAGATGATATTTGAAATCCTCTGGAATGTAGTAGTAGTTTACCCATCTTCTGAGTCAAAGCATTGCCTTTAAGGGCATTGGAAGATTTTTCTATTTTTGGTTTGGGAGACTTATTTTTTTTTCACCCTTCTATCTAAAGCAAAGACTGGGTATATAAAGTCAGGATGTGGTAATAAGCTAAAATGCAGTAGTGACACTGTGTGTCACAGTATCCTAGCACATTGTTGAAACTACCTTTACCTACCTACAGAGAGCATTTAGATCCTGGAAGCATTTTGTTGAAACCTACAGTCCTTTTTTTTGTCTTATATCGACAATAAAATTGGGAAGACAATTTAAAAACTGACTTTCTTTTGGGTCCAGGAACCCAAAATTGTCTAAATTACCTAAATAGCTCTACCTTGTCAGGCCTTTAGGGCCTGAGGGAAAATTTTGAGCTGATGCATTCAAAAGTTACTTTTTTTTTTTTTTTTTTTTGCATGTTTTCAGATATAGACTCAGAAGTATGTTAGAAATTATGTCAATGGGTTTACTTGTTGCTGAAATAGTTCATTGTTATTTCTTTCCCTTTAGATATTTTCCAAGTCTCAGCATGGACTACTTGGCTCACCCTGGCACACTCGGCCTGGCTGCTGGAGTTGCCTGTGGTATATGTTTGGGCTGGGGCCTCGGAATCCGATTTGGAGTGTCCCCCAGCACCACATCAATGAGTAGTTCAAATCCAGTGAACAAGAAAAGCCCAGAGGCCCACACTGAAGCCAGCATCTTGGGAGAAAGTGGGGAGTTCAAGATGATTCTTGTTGTCCGCAATGATCTGAAGATGGGGAAGGGGAAAGTGGCAGCTCAGTGTTCTCATGCTGCCGTTTCTGCTTATAAACAAGTACAAAGAAGAAATCCAGAGCTTCTGAAACAGTGGGAGTACTGTGGTCAGCCTAAAGTGGTGGTCAAAGTGCCTGATGAAGAATCTCTGGCTGAATTGCTTACTCATGCCAAAGTGCTAGGACTAACTGTGAGCTTAATCCAAGATGCTGGGCGTACTCAGATAGAACCAGGCTCTCGGACTGTCCTAGGAATTGGGCCAGGACCAGCAGATTTAATTGACAAAGTTACTGGCCATTTAAAACTTTATTGAGTTGCATTTTGTATGGTGGTGGGTCTAAGGGTTCTTAGACTCAACTTCCATTGTGTTCTGACAGTGAAAGACAACCTGCCCTTTTAACTGTTTTTTAATTTGAGTTCCTGGAATGATAATAAAGTTTGTTCTGGTTTTCAGATTGCCTGCTTTTAATTTTTCCAATAAGCATATCCCATTTGAAATAATAGGCTAATACTTGACTTTAAAACATAGAATTGACCTACTGCTAAGCATCTAGACCACAAAAAAAAAAAAAAAAGTCATTTGCAATGCAAATGTTTTTGATCCGTTGATGCTACAGTAGTAAAACATTTCCCAGTGTCTCATCTGTGTACCTTACTGGAGACATTTAGGATTTTAATGCTTCCTCTTCCAAGATCTGTTTTAGTATTTGGTGTGGCAGATACCTAGGGTAGTTCTTGTTCTAAGAGTGTCTTAAGGTGAAAAGTTATTTGCCTTTGGTCTATTCCATAAATAGCTAGAGGTAGAGAATGCTGGGGAGGGAGAGGGAAGTTGTTACAGTGAGAATGATGTCACATTAGCAACTGTCTCTAAACTGACTGTTTATGCCAGACTTCAAAGTGATGCAACATCATGTAACCAAAGACCAGGTCAACTCAATCCCCAATTCTTTGTTACCTTTATTCTTTTTTCTTGGGCTTTTGTCATCTCACAGCCTCAGAAGCAAAAGAGGCTAAACTTGAATTATATAGTACTCTGGGGCTCAGCTCAGATCATATCTTGTAATTTGATACCCATTTAACTCCAATCTGTTTCTTAGCCAGTGGGCTCTCCAGTTTCCCCAGGATGACCTAAAATTTTCCAAATAGTGACAGTGACAAAAATGTGTCTAACCTATCAAAATCCCTGAGCTTTCAGAAAATTTCATCTACTATGTGGTATAAATTGAAAATACATAAATTTGCCCATATTTCTTGAAAGCAATTCTGTTTAGGAATTTATTTTTTTTTTCAATAGTATTTCCTCCCAAACTCACATATTAAAAGCCTATCCCTTTTGTAACTTTTATCTTTTATAATTGTTATAGTAATTCAAATGTTACAGAGAGGACTTCTAAAGTTCAGTTCCAGTGTTAGATATTTGCTAAGCTTAACTTAAAAGTTGATGGATTCAGTAAAGCAATCCTGTCTTATCCCCTTTTATAAAGAACATGAATTCTTCAAGATAGAAGGTGGTGAAACAACTTGCCCATGTGTGCTACAAAGTCAGCTTATCTCACTTCAAATTCAGGCAATGCATGGGCTGTCTTTTAGCTATGGACAGCTATAATACAATTCAGATTCTTGAATCTTGCTGAAAACAAGGTAGTGAGAATTGTATCATGCATGTTTTTCATTTCACAAACTATCCATTTTTACTGAATTTGTCCAGATATAATGCTGGAGAAATTGTAGACTGTGCATCTTAGGGGGAGAGCTGTGGGGACTAAATGTGGATTTATCTTTTTAATTTGCTTGCTTTTTGTTTCGCTTCCCCTTCCTCCCCCTTTTTGATCTGATTTTTCTTGTGCAGCATGGCAGATGTGGAGGTATGTGTAGGGGAATTGTCCATGTTTGGCACATGTTATATTGCTTGCTGTCTGGGAGGAGGTGATGAGGGAAGGGAGAGAGATTTGGAACACAGGATTTTACAGGGGTGGAGGTTGAAAACTATCTTTGCATATATTCTGAAGACAAAAAGCTATTAAAAACAATTACTTTACAACATGTTATGTAATGAGCTATTAAGGACTGTAGTGTAGCTGCAACTGGCAATCATTTTATAAATATGAATAAAGTATTCTAAAATATAAACAAAAAAGATATGACAAAATACCCAGCTATGAATCAGAAAAGCCATGAATCTCTTGTACCAGTATTTTGTTTAGATCAAATTATATGACTGACTAAACAGAAGAGCTTCATTTTAAACTAAGCTATAACATAAAAACAAAAACATCTGGATAAAACCTAGGATATGCTTCCATAATTCCTGTGTAGTTACATCTAACGTAGGGGACGAGAAGCAGCATAGCCAAAGAAGTCTTGATCTGGAGTCAGGAATACCAGAGTTCTGTCACTGGACATAAATTCTAAGGCCCTAGACAAGTCATTAAGTCACAAAAGAGTACAGGGGATCTGCCTCAGTGATGGGAAATTTCACCCCAAACAGAAGGTACATGGACATAATGGAATACTTTCATTTTCTTATTGTCAAATTTGACCTTCCTCCCATGCCACCAGTTTCTTTACTTTAGGAGGGACCCAAATTAAATGCACTGAATATTAACATTTGCACTCTACAAAAAGATTTCCCTTAAATAGAAACTTATTTTTAAAGCCATATATACTTGCAAACTACAATTGCCACAACATGCCTGGGAAACGTTATAATGGGGAAAATGAAAAATTACTTTCTTAAGGAGTCTACCAGGTAGAAAGACTAGGGTATAGTAGAGAAATAACAAGATTAATGGTCTTTATATCTTTTATATTACATCTCTGACGAGCACAATCTTGATGTTATGAAGAGAAAGCAGGGTCTTAACTACAATAAAGAGAATTAAAAACTAAACCTAAAAAACTACTAACTGAAGCTATTAAGGTAAATATGGGGGTGAGGGGGTGGGGGAGAGAAAAGACCTGCTGTTAACAGCAATTTTTCCTTTATAGACATTTCATAAAGTGACTTTTCTAGTCAGTCTTACAGATATATAGGGTAAATCTATCCCCAGGTACAGAGTAACAGAAAATATCTCATGCTAATACTCTTAAAGCAGAGACTAGATCATATTACTTTTATTCAAAGGATCTGTCTTTTACTTATGTATAGGGTCTTCACAGATGGCTACAGAAATTGGCAATTAAACAATGAAACCTGCTGGTTTATCTTATTTGTGTGCCAGGGATGTTTAGAAAATAATTTAATGCATTAATAACTGCCATAAAAGGTAGCACTTTTTTTTTTAAGTAATTTATCCCTATTTGGGGTGACCTGGTAGACTAGACATAGGTGACACGAAGCACTAACTGCATGTTCAAACAGGATAAAAAGTATTCGAGAGTCAAACATTTAAGTTTTTATTTAAAGCTAATATTAAGGCAATTTTTAACATACCTAAACATGATCTGTTAACTTAACTGAAATACTTGGATACAAATCTAAAGTATCACTCAGTTAACGTAGTGGATAAATTGCTGAAATGTAGTCAAATTTACATTGCTCAGTTCTGTACGGTACCTTAACTACAGGAATACACACTGTAGAATGCATAGTTCTACATTATTTGAGACGGTCTCAATCTTTACTCATCCCTCTCTATTATGATATCCTGCTACTATTTAAGTTTTAGCCCAATGTGAAACCCTGCCACATCTGCTGATCTGGCTTATGTTAAAGTTAGGAAAATACATAATTAAAACTGCCATTATACAGGATATGTCCACAGTCCAGTAATTTATTTTAAATTTGAGTAATTTCAAATTGCACAACCAAAACTGAACAGCAATATTTTGTTTGAATTCTCTCTTCTGTACACTCAGTGATCTAAAACACCACAATATCCAACATACACAAACCTTGGGGAAGGGTTAGTAAATACACATGGATTGGAATCATGGTGCTCTTTGTTCCTGAATGGAATGGTCCCACAAAAAAAGCACAGGATACAGCACAACATAAGGGCATATGGAGTGAGCAAAACACGCTAGCATTTCTATATGTGTAACTTTAAACCTGCATAGGTTAGAGGGCCTTTTATGCTCATTTTAAAATATCAGGCAAAGTTGTCTGTATGCACTTTAAAGTAATTTGAAGAGCTTTGCAATCCAACCAGTGTAGGAGATGCTGATTAGTGTTGTCTTTGTTGTCATTGGCAGTCCTGCATGGTCAAATACCGATTTTTGCTTTAGCTTTTCTTTGAATATACAATAAGACTTAAATGCATTTAGACAGTACATATTTTAAGCTGGTCGCGTACACTGAATTTAAGAGATTTGATATTAGAGTTTGTTTTTTTTTTATAAACACTACAGAGTGCAAATCAAGTTCTTCACAACAGACTGTTTGAATGTTAAGCAGTTCTGTAAAGGAGGAGGGGGAGGAAAAAAGCCCACATGAACAAACATTTAAACTATTCCCCTTTGAAAATAAATTCTAAGATGATGTGGAATGTGAAATAAAGGTTCAAACATAGGTGATCCAAGTTTGCGCTAGGAAAAAAAAAGTCCTTCATGAAACAAAGGTTACAAGAACACGAAGCAAAAACTCTTGCTTTTTTCCCTGTTATTAACTGAGAGGTGGGTAGGGACGGTGGAGTTTCAGTAAGAAGATAGACAGCTACAGGATCTGTTTTCTGCCTCACATGCTGTATCCAAAGCCAGGTTGTGGCTGCCCATAGGGGGGTGCAGTGTAGCCATAGCCAAAAGGTGCTTGTGGAGGAACTGCCACGCTGGGCCCTGCTGTCAACATCAACTGTGGCTGACCTATAAACAAGAGAAAAGTAACTGTCATTGCCAAATTAAAATGGGATTCTGAAACTACCAAATGAAACTCAGTGTTAGAATAGGCTAAGACTGTGTGTTTTTTGTTTTGTTTTTTTTTTTAATATGCAAGCAAATTTATTAAAGGAGCCACTTGGCAATTCACAAATGATAAAGTAAACTTATCAAAACCACAACAGTGATATACTATGACTTATTATTTACTCAACTATCTTTTACTGGCTGCTATATGAAAAGTACCAGTGTTGTTTAAAAAAAAAAAAAAAGATTAAAGATAGACCATTCCTTCAATGACTTTAAAATGTAGGAGACACAAGATGTATGCAAACGATGTAGAGGCAAAGTTAATAAAATAAAAACTCTATAACACACAAGTGTTCTAGTATGGAGAGTAGAAAGAGTGTGAATTTGAGAATCCTACTAATTTTTCGAAGTTCAGCTCAAAGGGGAAAAAAATGAGGCTTTTCAATATGAGAAAAGCAAGAGCCTGAAGAAGGGGGAAAAAATACATACAACTGGAAAAGCACTTATGTCCAGGAGGATGGAATCATCCAGCAGAGTAAAAACAACAGGGTAATAAAAATGGCTAAGAGTTATATGTATAGCAATGTGCACCTAAGTGCTCAAATGCTATTATATGCCAACTACAAAATGCTTTTTAGCTTTATTTTGTTCAAGCCAATAAAATCTGACTAATAAACACCCAATTCTTTACCAAGATTATTTGAGATATGCAGTGTTCAGTTGAGTAATGCCTTTTGAACCCTTCTAGCAAAGATATATTTCTAGGAAAGGGAAATCTGACAAGAGATAGAAAAAAATTTTCCAAATATCATTAACCTTGAAATATATGAGATTGAATTAACTTAAATACTATAGTAACAGTTTCTTCAATGAGCCTGTTAGTAGATAGCTGTAGGAAACTTGACTTATTAAAAAACTTCCTAAAGACACTTGTTTTATAGGGAATCATCCTCTCAGAGCTAAAATTTACAGGAATTATTATTACACTTTAAATGAGTGTATGCATGCCAATGCAACAATGATAAAATCATACCAACCATATCAATCTGAAGTGTTTTGTCTAAATTCCTAAATTATCTAAATTGTTTCAGAAATTTTTTTGCAACTAGTTCAATACAAATAATAGAAAATGAAACGACATACACTACAAACTTCAAAAAGCTTTTAAGTTTAAATTTTCAGATCAAATATTCTATTTACCTTACCAATTTAACCAAGATTTAACTTTTATTTAAGAAGTAATCTGAGAATTCATAATAAATTTCAAAAATTCAAAAAGAGTGTGCGTGAGTATACAGATAAGTACATGGAGTACTCACATTAATCTAGGACACAGTGTCCATTATCTTGACCAGCTGGAAGTACATTAGTCATTCTTGGGAATCTAATCCCAAGAATGACTGGCACAACTTTGACCTATTTTGTTTCCAAGCTAGGTTGGTTAAACCTACTTAGTTTGATGTCCCCCTGCTTCCAGAGACTCCCCATAATGATAGGAGATTTATTGTGAATAAATAATTGGCTTAAGCTTAATGCAGCTTAGATGTTTTTCTGAGATCAAGTGACTCAGTAGCAGTAGACCCCATCCCTACCCCCCACTCTGTACCAAGGATTAAAGGTATGTATCATGATGAACAGTTCTGATGGACCAGGTCATCCTCAGCAACGAGATCAACCAAATCATTTCCAATGGAGCAGTAATGAACTGAACCAGCTATGCCCAGAAAAAGAACTCTGGAAGATGACTAAAAACCATTACATTGAATTCCCAATCCCTATATTTGCACACCTGCATTTTTGATTTCCTTCACAAGCTAATTGTACAATATTTCAGAGTCTGATTCTTTTTGTACAGCAAAATAACGTTTTGGTCATGTATACTTATTGTGTATCTAATTTATATTTTAATATATTTAACATCTACTGGTCATCCTGCCATCTAGGGGAGGGGGTGGGGGGGTAAGAGGTAAAAAATTTGAACAAGAGGTTTGGCAATTGTTAATGCTGTAAAGTTACCCATGCATATATCCTGTAAATAAAAGGCTATTAAATTTAAAAAAAAAAAAAAAAAAAAAAAAAGATATGTATCATCATGCCTGGCAGTAGTGCTATGTTTTTTTAAAAAAATTTTTCCATAGGCAAAATTATTCGCTTTTTAAATATTCCTTGAGCTACTGAGGTTAATTTCAATTTATTATTTGTTTTACAGAACTTAATTTATTAACTTATGGAGAACCCTACATATTTTTTCATTCATTAACTACACTAGTCAATCAAGTAGTCAAATACGTACTATTTGACAAACGGAATCAAAAGTTTACTGAAGTTGAGAGATGATAGCCCATCTTTAAGTCTAATATTAATTTGAAAATTAAATGTCATAAAGAAAGAATGCAAGTTCTATGCCTACATACATAGAAATTTAGATGGAAGGCAAATTCTTTAACCCCACCACTGTTAAAAAAAAAAATTTGGTTCATTTGAACATGCCATCAGTGCAGGAATAGTAATTTAAAAAAAAAATTTTTTTAAACACTAAAAGATCAAGCAGCATACTAATAACATGAATTTGTTAGGAGTAGTTTCAATATGAAAACAAGTAGTGCCTGGAGAATTTTTCATGGCTTTTAGAGAGATGATAAATAACTGATGCTTAACTTTGGTTTGTCTTTTCATAAAAGATAGATGAAGGTAAGTTCCTTATTTATCCACTTCTATTCCTACTATCAATTTATAGTATAGCTTTTTAGAGAAGTTTAAATCCATCCACTATTTATATCAACTAATCAATTCACTTTTACTATTTATATCAGCAGCAAACTGGCATTACCATAAACGATAGGTTGCGTTTCTGTAGCCTGTTCCTCTTCTTTTCTCAGAGATTCGGAGGCATCTAGTTTATCCACCTGGAGGAAAAGTGGTAATGTTAATCAACACCCAAAAAGGTTTCATACACCTATTTTTTTTCTGGCAGAAAGTGGAAAAGCCTTAGTGTGTTAAATACTGTCAAAACCGGACTTGAAAGAACATTCTCAGGCCCCCTCAGATTCAAATGGCTATGGTCATACATCAGTCAAGGTCGTTTTTCAGCATTGTTGTTATAAACCCTCAAGAAGAAGGGATTTATAACTGTCAAAAGCTTACGCCAGGCTAAAACTGGACATGCTAGGATGCAGCCTGAGGGAAGGAGGAAGAGGAGAGGGAACCATTTTAACTGAAGTTTGCCTCCTAGTTAACTGGACCAAAAGAAACTGATGAATTCTTGGAAAAGAGGAGAGCATTTCTTACCAAAAATAAAGTAGCTTTCTAAAAATGTAAAAACCAGCAGGCTAACTTGGCAAAGATCAACAATGGTACTGTAAACTATGCTTTGTCAAATATTGCTCCTGATGACACAGGTTAAATCTTTCAAGATCTAAGTGACTCCAGATTTCATTTTCTTTTAAAAAAAAAAGGTTATATATTAATATTATATGATTTCTACCTGGCTTTATTTTAACCAAATTCTTCTTGTACATATAATTATACTTTTAAGGCCAGAAAAAGATTATGAGAGGCAATATAATGGAAAACTGACCTGGCTCAGAAGGCCCTGAGTTCAAGTCTCATTTCTGACCCAGTAAAGTATGACACTAAGGCAGATTAATGCCTAAAACTACTCAGAACAGCAATTGCAGAAAAGGTGTTTATCTGAATTGATAAAGGAAGTTCCTCATATAGGAATTTTTCTTACCAATAAAGCACAGATGACTGCCCATTCTGCAAAGACTAATATATTAGCTACATTGATACTCTAACACAACATGTGAGAGAAAGCAACAGGAATAGGGCAGGGAAAGAGTCCACTCAAAAGAAATGCAGAAATGGGGGATCAGGTGTGTGTGTGTGTGTGTGTGTGTGCACGCGCACATGTTTAAGTGTATATGCGTGTTAAGGGACAAGCTGTACTGTATTATTGGGGCCTGACCAACAACATAGGAGACTACAAAGAATATCTCAGATCTATTATTATACATGTATGGCCAAGACTCCCTATTATATTATGTTTTACTTTTAGAACATGATGTACATGGTTTTTCAAAGTCATGGTACCTTGATATACAACAAAGGAGAAGAAAGTTTAGTATCTTTCAAAAAGACATGTGGAGTTATAAATACCAAAATGTTATGAAAAGCTGTAATAATCCAGACAGGTAGATAAATATATGGCTGTTAAAGTGTAAACCTTAGCTTTGAGGTTTCACAATGGAAAGCATGATAGCTAGGTTTGAATCCTGCCTCACACACTTACTAATAACTGTTATCCTGGCCAAGCAACTGAACCTCTCTTAGGTTTAGTTTCTAAGCAAAATGGAGAGGATAGTTATAGTACCTACCTCAAAGGATTGTACTCATATCAAATACATATAAAGTCCTTTGTCAACTTTAAAATGCTATATGTGTTAGTAATTAAAGCATTAGCTATTGTATGATTTCCCAAAAGTTAACTCTCTGCCCACAGTGGATCCAATGGTGAAAGGTTGTCATGTACTTAGTATTTTATATTAAGCTATAATCCATAATAATTATGCAAAAGAGCAGTATGCCTACAGAAATTAAAATGTAAGCTGAAGGTCAACCATAGACTTCAGATGAAATGGGGTTATTCTTCCCCAGGAAAGTATTCTTCAAAAGGTAAAGAAAAGAATATCACAGCCTAGATGTTTATGTCCCAAAATACTCTAAAAAATGACACTACACACTACTGGGTAAGCATTTTTTAAAGTATCCAAAAGTACAATAACTGCAAACTAAACTTTATCCATCAAAATAAATTCACAGCTAGAAAGTCTTAACAAAACTCTACACCATCAAATTATTACTTGGGATCTTATGAAAACCCCCCCAAATTAAATCATGCTGAGTAATTTACTCAAGCAACTATTTTTAAAAATCACAAATGCTTATGAATTTTTAAAGGGGGAAAGGGAATCTTAAGTAAATCCCTGTTTAAAGTCCACATTAAGGTGAAATGATCAACATAACTCCTGTTATAGAGAAAAATGGAAGATTTTAGACAAGCTAGAATGGTGAAATACCCAAGCACAGACATAGGTAGGCTGGGCACAGGAAAGGAGGAATACTGAAGGGGTAGCATCAAGCTAAGCAAAAAGTTTAGATTTTTCCAGACACAGGGACAGCCTCTGGCACAGAAATATCCAATTTTAGCTTTCATTGACCCAGTTTGCTTGAATGAAAAAGCAGAGAATGTTTTAATGAACACAAGCTTTTGTTAAAAGAGCTGTAACAAAAGTTTCTGATCCTTGAATAAAAAGACAAGTAAGCATGTCACTGGGTTCAGTTCATCCACGCTATTTGAAAGATCATTAAAATGTAAAAAGGCTTTTCCACAAAGACTGCAATAAGCTGCAGAGGAAAAGTTAACATGCAGTCAGTTATTTTGTGTATGTGTGCATGAAAAAAAGGCAAAAGTACTGAAGCAAGAAGTGAGGTCTGAAGATGGTTGTTGCCATACAGGCTCCCAAGAAACACACACAGCCCACAGCAATGCTTTAGAGTTTCAGAAATAGTGTGATGTAATTGCAATGACTGTTGTACATGCTCAGTTTAAACAATGCATACACTGCAGTTCAATTACCTGTTTTTCACACACACGCTTTCTTACTGCCTTGCTTACTAGCTGCTGAAGAGCCTCACACACAATGTATTTTACTCAGGTTTGCCCTAAGTTCCAGTGGTGATTTCATTTGGGTCCAATATAAGTTCTTCCAAATGCTTTTAAAAATTTGGGTCAACCTCCGTCTGCTTTCCCAGCCCCTGACCACCAACCACATTTTTTGAATGTGACACAAGTTTTCAAAGTATTTCATTTATATTGGGATGCAGACGAGTCTAAAGTCAAGGAGGTAGGGGCAACAAGCAACACTAAGTTTGATCTTCCTAGGAATAAACCAACACCAGGAAGAAAACAAACTGATAGGGGTTTTAAAAGTATGCCTGATGACAAAAAAAGATACCTGTTGATACTGTGGTCGTCATAAAATGAAATATTCCATGCTGGCTCAGCAACAAGATACAGCAATTTAAATTTTATTAAGACTTATTTATTAAAGAAAATTTTCACTTTTTTCCTAGAAAATGAACTAACACCATAAGAACTGGACACCCAGAGAAACATGAGGAAAGTCACTTCGGAAGCAGCTAGCATCTTCTCTCTACTTTCAGCAAAAAAATTAGTAATAATCAAGAGATCAGAAACTGGATCACAGTCCTTCAATGTGAAGTTAAGAAAAGCCATTAGGGCACATATTTTTCATCAACTGTCAGGCAAGGTTGAAAAAGTCAAACCAGAGGCTGCTTTAATTAAATTTGTTCCATGTATTAGAGAGAAAATCCTATGGTCCAGATACCCTGACAGAAATCTCTTATACATAACTTTTGGATTGAGTAAGGAAAGCAACTCAACATCCTATTTTTTTTTAAAAAAACATTTTTAAGAGACTGTGAACCAACTACTGATTAGCCTCCTGCCCTTCCTAAAGGACTATTAGCCGATTAGTAGCAAACATCTACTAATTTCCTACAGCTCTATTGTAGATATGTTTCAAAGGACTTGCAGAGGCTTTAGTGAAATTTTGTTGGGGGGGAAAAAAGCAGCAGCAGCAGTGTAGAAAAGGTAGGAAGGAAAAAAAAATCATGCAGATTTCTTAGACTTAGTCCTCCAGACTTAAAGATGGAAAATAATCAACTTTCACCTTTTCCTTTATTGCATCAACCTGCAAAGGAATTCAGAAGGTGCAGCTTAGAAAAAATTAAATTCCATATTGAGCATAAAAAGGTAGAATCAGCAACAAAGAGTTAGGGGAGAAATAATTCACCACTAAAAAGGTACAGGAGAAGTGAAAATAAAGGGCACACTGGAAGCAAACTTTAGAGTTAAATCAGTTTAACTTCAAAGTCTATTGCAAAAAAGTGTATTTATACTAAATTTGTATATGTGAGAAGCAGCTTAATCCACAATAAATAAATAGCACTTAAATTAGCAACTAAGAGCCCCTCACCACAATACAGGATATTAAGCACATTAGAAGAGATCTCTATGATTACAGAGAGAAAGTAACGTTTCCTTGACTAACTACTTTTTCTAAGCACTTTACTGATGGGTCTTAAAAAAAAAAAAAAAAAAAAAACTAAACTGAATACTCTGAAATCTAAAAAGTAGTTATTGAGGGAAAAAATAGCAATAGTAATTTTACATGAAGCATTAGGAAAATGTTATTTTAAAAAAAAGTAGTCAGGTATGCTGATCTGATGACTTACCCATAGTTTAGGCACCTATCTCATTCCTTAGTATAAGATAAATAGGTCCTCCTGGAGTATGGTAGGATAATAAAATCAACTAAATGAGGAGGTGGGAGGAAGGAAGGTACTAAATCCTTCAAGAATATGAATTTTTGTTGTTCTATAAAGACATTCTTTATCACAAGATCTAAAACCAAACCCAGAGAAATTGTAAAAAGTAGAAAAACCTGCCTTTACTCTAAATGTATTTATGTAAAAGACAGCAAATCCAAAAAAGGAAGCTTGGTAAGACAGAGTTTAACAAATTAATAAATAAAGAATTAGGTCCCCCAATTTAATGTACAGTTAAGTCAATTTTCTTTGATAGTCATTATCATCAGTTGCAGTCTAAAAGAAAAGTATATGGACCTCCCTAAGGCCACAAACACACCATTACTACTACTGTTAAAAGAGGACATAATTGGCATAAAGGCAATTCATTTTATTAGTTATAAACATCTGGCTAATGGTCATGAATTGTTACCTGAGATTTCTGAGTACTCAACTAGGGGTGGGACTTTTCTGAAGAAATGAGTTTCTCTACCAAGAGATATAAAAAGGTGGAAGATGGGGGTGGAACTTAGAAGTGACCAAACTCATGTATATACATACAAGGGTGATATTCTGAGAAGTCATTTCTAAAGAATACTCTGTTTCAGTGTTTTACAAATATCGATGTGGACTGAGGGAACCTAAATAACAAAAATAAGAGTCACTTTTACATGATTGTTTAAGTAGATTTTGTTTCAAATCAATCTCACCTCTGAAATCTAAGCCTGTTCAAAAAATTTTGCATTTGCTTGAAGCAATTATTGATGAATATGCTTTAAAAATATCTCCTTACCTTGGACAAGTATTCCTTCATGACCTGGATAAAATAGGGCATGGCAAAGTCCATGATATTGTGCCTCCACGCAGTTTCCAAGACAACATCTGGCCTTAACAGATCATAACAGGTAAAGAGACAAGCTCCAAAGCACTCTCTCTTTTCTTCTTGCAAAAACCACTGTAGCAGCTCTTCTGCCAATTCTGTATCTTTTGATTCAGAGGCATACTGCATTGCATCCTAAGAATAAAAAAGGAAATTTCAAAAAAATCAACTACACCAGACTTCTAAGAAGTTAACTAAGCAATCTAAACCAATGTTTTATATAGGAGGATGATAGAAGGGAACAAAATATATATATATTTTTTTGGTCATTGGTTAAGAAAGAATTCCTAAAATTATAGTGCATCAGGGTTTTTAAAATCATGAAAAGAACAAAATAAACCTGCAAGGAAGAAATGGCCCCCTCAAAATAACCCTACAATGATTTGAATCAAACTAGATAAGAAAATAAAGCAATGTTGTTTGCCCAGAAATTAAACTTTAATTCAAGTAGTAAACTGGGATTATGTGAGGATTTTTTTTTAAGTGGGAAGAGTGAAGAAATGGGGAAGAAATAGCAGAATTCAAAAGATTTCACATTTATAAATTTATTTTGCATTAAGTAAATTACCCTGGCTACTAAAATAATGCTTTAAGAGTGAAATACTTTGATCTGTCCCATTTGAGAATTTTGACATCTTTCAGATATACCACAATGATCGTTTTATAGAACACAATCTGAAAGTATCCCTTTTGGTTAGAAGTTCATAATACATTTTGGAAATGGTCTTTTTTCAAATTTTTTTTTCCCCTCTTTACTTAACCCCTCTTCCCTTCTACTCTAACTTCTGTACCTTATAAAGTCGGTCTTTCTTGCATAACTCTACACTTTGTTTCCAGCGATTGTTGCCTTTGAAGAGATATGCAGCAATTCTTCTGAACTCAATGAGCTCATGTTTCTCCAAACGTTGAGCAAGGGAGATATTATCAAAATTGTCATACGCATCTATTGACGTTCTCAGCGCCTTAAGAAAAAAAATTAAATAAAAATACCAAATTAATGTAACATTTTCAAAAGTTACAATCAATTCTATCCATAAGACCCAATGACACAAAGCCTGCTGTGATGTTTTGATGTAAAGATTAGATATAAATATGTATATAATCCACAAGTTTCTTCCATCAAATTCTCTTTGGACTATAAAAATGCTGATAACAAAACAACGCTTTGAAGGCCTGATTTTCTTTCAAACATGCTCAAAATTGACAAACAATTTGGATTTGGGCATGAGGTTTATAGATTTATATACTGCAAATCAAGTTCTGTTTTAAGGAGATACCTGGTAAATATAGTAAGATATTTATGACCTGGTTTAGATCTATTGTCTGTTGACTTTATTGTCTTAATCCTCACTGAAAGGCTGCTAGAAGCAAACATTTGCCCTTCTGTCAGTAATCAGTCCAGTATCTATATAGCACTTTGAAATATGTAAAGTATTTTACATGTTACCTCATATGAACTGAAATATGTAAAGTATTTTACATGTTATCTCATATGAACTCCACAAATTAAATATATATAGGAAACTTAAGGCTTGGAGATGGTGAATGATTTGCAGATGACTAACATTGGGGCAAGATTTGGATCAAATACTTCATCATACCATACCTAATTGTCTCACTACTTAGAGGCTAAAAGTAAGAAAGTAGAGGGGGGAAAACATAATGAAAGGACTAAAACTGTTACGTTGATGCAAAATTCTAGTTTTGGGGGATCAAAGTACCAAACATTTTTTAAAATTTTACTCTCATATTGCTATATAAGGGCAGTCAAAGCTTTCCCTTCCACCATCCACCAAAAATAAACAAAAAAACCCTAACAATTCTGCTTCAGTCATTTCAGCATTTATAGATGAAAACATCTTAAGTCTCAGAGTAATACTGTTTAAGTCACATGAATAAAACTGAAGTATTGAAGTATAAAATAGAACGTAGGGCTTTCCAATTTCTTCTTTCCTGTAACTATAACTAGTGTTTAGAGACTTATCAAACAACCAAAAATGTTTTACCTGATAATCTTCTTCTGTAATGAAGAGGTTATTCAATGATTCATTCACTGATTTGTTGTTATGGTTTTGAACTGAGCGTAGGTATGGTTTAACCAATGGAAGCTGTTTAACCTTTGAAACAGATTATGAAGTTAATGTAGCACATTTTAAATTTAAGTTACTTGGAAAAATCCTCAGAGCTGGGACAAACACCCTCCAAATAGTATTAGTTAAAATCATTACCTTACTGAAATAGTTGACAGCACGAGTATGATCCAACCTTGGAGATAATACCATCAGCAGATCATTTAGTAGCAGAGGCTTGAATTCTAAATAGAATTGTATTGCTCTATAATATAATTCCACATTGGCTACCTGAAGTGGGAAGATTGAAATATATATGTTGGATTTAGGTTTGTTTTAATTCAAAGAAATCTACATATAAAGACTTCATATTCTGGTGGTATATGTCTACCTTGGTTATGATATCTTTAAATTGTCCTTCTTTCCATGCATCCGTTGGATGATTCATCATCGTAATTATGGCATTGTCATACTCTTCATATTTATCATATAAAAATACCAGCTCTGCCCAAAGATGTGCTTGTTCTGCAGCCCTTAGCACCTGCATATAAAAAAGATTAAGGTAGTAGTAAATATAGACTAATATCAATTAGTACATTTTGAAAAAAATTAGCATTCAGTATTAGTTTTAGCCATTTAACAAAAATGATCTACCTTTGGAATATTCACTCTGGACCAGAACAACTCCAAATGCTCCCTCATTTTCTGTGGCTTGAATTTTGAGTAGAGAATAGCTAATTCAGTAAACATCCCCATATGAGCTCGCTCAAGCCCCAGTGCTGCTTCCAACATGGTTATCAATTCTTCAAAGTATCCTCGATCCTAAAGGAAAAAAATCACACTATTCAAACAAAGGCTGCTTATTGAGTATGTAAAGATCATGCATGTCAAAGACCTTTCTTCATTACCTGATAGTAGTTTATGAGCTCCTCCAGTTCATCTGCATGCACCACAATATGAAGGCCACACATCTGGGCTAAGCGGAACTCTTTCCCATCTACACAGGCAAAGCAGACCTAGGGATATGAAATACGGATGATTTTATATATTAAAAAACAGGTACATTGGCTGGTTGATGATTTAGCACAGGTATGGGACTACTGAAAGCTTACTCCTAAGGAAGAGCTAAAGGCCTGAAAGTTTATCCTACTTTTTAAAAAATTCTGAAATTGTGTTTCTGGGTACCTCCTTCCATGTTCTTGTGCTGTTAGCTTTCCGTGCCCCATCAACAGCTGCCTGATATTCACCCAAGTGAACTAGGGTAGATGCCAAGCGACCAAAATTGGAAACATTGTTGTATAATAATTTAGCAGCATCATACATTTTCTCATCATAACAACGATCCCCAACCTGAGAAAAGAAAACAGTTGGTTATCAGCTTGAGGCATATTTTAATTCTCTTTCTACATAGCTCCTGAACTGTGAACTGGGAACCAGTTCTGATCAGGCTTAAAAGAAGATCTGTTCAAGTGTTTCAGAAAGAAATTAAACAAGAACCTTACTTGTTGAATATGAGCATTATTTGGCCCATTGATGAATTCCTCCAGCTCTGCAAGGCGATTGGTCTTAGCCAGAGCAAAGATCAATTCCGTTTCTACGTAAGACTCACGAGCCTTCTTGCGAGCCATCTGCAGGTACTTAACCAGTTCTTCCCAGTTGCCTGAAGACAGGAAGAAAAATAAATTTTTTGGAAAATGCCCATAGAAAGCTATTAATATAGTGAAGAATCTTAAATGGGTATTGCTTAATTTCCTTTAAAACAAAGGAGCCCCCTACAGAAATAGTGATAGATTAGAAGACTGAAATTAAGCTGCAATTATTCTTTCTTCTTGCCAAAATAGTATAATTTAATCTTCCTCAATAGGTAAGGTTAAGAGAAAAACCCTATTGTTTTAATAGGAAGGATTCTCACCCACCCCCATCCTCATATTATAAGACAGTCATAAGGTAAAAGAAAGCATATGACTCTTAAAACAACATCCTGTGTGAGTTTAAGTTTAAGCAGTATACTTTCAAGTCTGTTTTTGTTTTTAAGACAGAAATGATAGCTGAGAAAGCAACATAAATTTCCAAATCAGATCTTAAGGTCTATGATCTACAGAAGGAAATTATCTCAGAAACCATTAAATCCAAGCCCTTACACAGATAAGGAAACTGAAATCTAAGGTTAGGTGTTATGAGGCTTCAACACATTTCAGGGCTATTAACTATTCAGCTTTAATTAGGGCCTAAATAACACATGTACTACTAAAATATGAGACCATTAGTAGTCATACCACTAGTATTGGCAGCCTGAACAACTTCCATGTAAGATGAAGGATCATCAGCTTTGATATAAGAATCAATGGCTTCTTTCACCATCCCTTTCTGCAACTGAGCTTTTGCAAGTTGACTCCACACTGCAGGCTCATTGCAGCGTTCAGCAAACTCATATGCACGATCCAGGTTTCCAATATGTTCAATCAAAACCTGAGAAATAGATTTTAATAGGGTGAATACAATGCTAAATTAGGTCTCTTCTATTACTAATAGAAAAAGAAAGTAGGGATATTTTGCCTCTTTTCTTGATATAACAAAGATGTATACAACTATTAACTGGTGTGAAAGGAATGTGAGATTAAATAATTAGCCATAAATGGCTGACTGAAGTTTTTACCTGCACAGCTGAAGTATTAACATCAAATTTCCTGAAAATGGCAAATGCTTCTTCAAACAACTCATTGCTGATTGCAATATTAGCAATGTCTGGAGCATCATAATTATCTAGTCGGTTGATATATTCCATAACCCGGGTACGATCAGCTTTAATTGCAGTGAGGATAAGGAGGTTTTGTAGATTCCTATTAAGGATAAATTAGCATCACTTGAATGTAGTATATTCAAGAAACTATTAAGCATAAATAAGTACGAATATCAAATCTAAGCAAGAGGAGGGAGGATATACAAATGCTAGAAATATTCGCAATCAAAGCCATACAAAAAAGGGACTCATTCTTTCAAGATTTATTCAAGCTATAGCTACAACACAAATAATTTAGCTGTGTCTTTGCCAGCATTTTTAAAAGTGTTACACATGAGGTGAGCTTCAAATGGAATGTACCCACAAAGAGACATTACTCACAACATACCTATGTTCACTGAACACTGAGTTGTCAAGAACAATTTTCTCCAATAGTTCAATGAGTTCATTGGGAAGGTCTGCAGTCATGAAGGCCTTGACAGTAACAGATACCTCTTCAGGGTCCTGAGTCTCAGACAATGCTGTCTGTACTACCTAGAAAATTAAGACCAAGAAGCTCAAATTACAGACCTGCCCCTCTTCTTCTACCCTCTGCCAATGTCAAGAGCAGCCAAAAAAATCCAGCTATCACAGCTAGTCTTACCTGGTCAATCAGGGGCCTCCTATAAGGGTTGCTCTCTAAGAGAACACTACCCCAAAGTTCTGGATCCTTACGGCGAACCAAATAGCGGGAAAGACTTTTGAAGAGAGAGTTTTCATTGCAAACCTATATAACAGGAGAGAGTTTGAGACAAAGCTAGGTCTAAAGACCTCTCTTCTATCCACACTTAATTGCCATCATTAAAAGACCACCATAAAAACTATAGTTCTAGCCAAGACACAACCAAAGAAAAAAGGTTTTCAGTGATGACAGTTCTTTAAAATAACCTTTAGCAGTTCTCAGAACTACCTAACCCCAGCCCCACAAATTCTTGGCATGTACAGTTGATTCTAATTTGTTTCTATTCACAATATGAGGGATACGCACATTAATAAGTTCCAGATCACACTGGCCACGTTCATAAGCCACACATGCTAAGTGGGGATCCCTCTTCTCACAATACTTTCCAACAACACGACTATCATAATAGGGATTTTCACGAAGAAATCTTTCTGGATTGTTGTTACTGTCAATGTAGATTTTAGCTAATGCATTATGAGTAGCAGGCTCCTCACAACCTTCATGAATCCTGGCTTCTAGCCAAGGTAGTAGAAGTTTTAATCTAGGAAAGAACAGACAAACATTTATTAAATACCTACCTGACACTTGGCAAAATATCTGAAATGCAATATTTGTAAAGCATTCTGCCAAAGAGGCTGCCAAAAGAAAATAGCAAAATATTCTTTCCTGGTAATATGATTGCAGTCAATACAGAGTATGTACCTGATAGAATGTTTAAGTAACTTACCAACTGAGTTTCTGAACCTACAAAGCTTAATAGGTGACTCTTTTAAGTATCACCCAAGTACACCCACCCATGAGATTCAATAAAAACAATTCGATGAGGTAATATTAAAGATCTTAGCTGTTTAGTCAAGGACAATCTTATCCAGGACTACAAGTCAAAGTCCCAGAGGGTGAGCTAGACTTTAGCTCTAAAAGAAGTACCCAGTTATCTATAGCCAAAAGGAGAAGTGTAATAAATAATGATTAATTCAGAACAAAACCTTATCCAAGAAAGATTTACCTGCTCTAAGTAGGCTTCATCCACACAGTAGCTTTCCTGTGAACTGACCGTCTCCATTTCTAACCATTACTTAAGTCTTTGCACAGGAATTGCCAAAAAGATAGTAGGATTCCGTTTCTAAGTTATAATTACCAATATAGAATCACTGTCTTATTGTAATAAAATGAGTGAAGGTTGATTTAAAGATTACACAACTATTTGTAACCCAAGCAGATATTCTATGTTGCCTGGAAGACTTAAGTTTAATTATCTGAATTAAGATTTCTAGATTAAGACAATATGACAAAAATTTTTAGTGAATCAGACTTTAATTGACCATTGGTGGGTTAGTATTTGTCCTTTAAAAAGACAAAGGCAATAGGATGAGAGAAATACCTGGCTATTTAGATGACACCAAGAGGACACATTTAAACTAGTTTCCCTTTCTAAATGTTAAAATATCTACTTCAAACAACTTTAATGTCTAAAATGAATTCACCTACAGCAAATAAAAAGCTTGTTACATTTTTTAAAAAGTACTTATTAAAGCATCAATTATGCTGGGAACAGTCCAAAGCACTTCACAAACATTATTTAATTTGATCCTCAAAACAACTCTGAGAAGAGGCACTCTATTATTTTCATTACTATTTTAGAACTGAGAAAAAGGAGGCAGGCAAAAGTTAAATGACTTAGATTGAAACCTGAGTTCATATATGGCCTCAGATACTAAGTAGCTATGTGAACCTAAGTCCAGCACTCAATACAATTCATCACCAGCTCTTATAAAAACCTTGTTATAATCTAAATTTTAAAGTTTTAGATGAACTAATGGGAAGTGAAGTGAGTAGATCAAGAGAACAATGTACATATCAACAACAAGATTATATGATGATCAATCATGATGAACTTGGCTCTTTTTAACAATGAGGTAATTCTGGCCAATTCCAATAAACTTGTGATGGAAAAAGCCATTTGCACCCAGAAAGACTATGGTGACAGAATTTGATCACAATGTAGTATTTTCACCTTTTTTGTTGTTTACTTGCTTTTTAAAAATCCCCTCATTTTTTTCCCTTTTTGATCTGACTTTTCTTTTGCAGCATGATAAATGTGGAAATGTTTAGAAGAAATGTCCACGTTTAACCTATATAATGTATTACTTGCTGTCTAGAGGAAAAGAGTAAGGGAAAAGAAAGGAGAAAAATTTGGAACCCAAGGTTTTGCAAAGGTGAATGTTAAACTATCTTTGCATGTATTTTGAAAAGAAAAGCTATTAAAAAATCAAATTTTTTAAAAAAAAGTTTTCCCTCTCTTTCTTTAAAACTTGACTAGTTATAGTTACCCTTATTCAAGTTCATTTACAAGAGTCAAGATAATATTCCTATTCATTTTTCTCTAGTCTATTAGTAAAGTATACTTTGTTTACTACAAAGTCAGATAACGTAATCATAATTAGATAGCTAGCCCATCTCTACTATAAAAAGGAACATTTTTTTCTTTAGTGATCAGGGAAGTTTAGGAATTATAATTTTAAGATATTGTTATGTAATCCTGGCATAAGGCATCTTCACAACCTAATCAAGGAGTGAAATTTATACTACATATACTACCTGGAGTATCACCCGCTTCGAGTCTTCATGCAGAACACATGATTTCATATCATAAATAAACCATGTACCAAAGAGTACAAAATTTTACTTTTCTCAGGAGTAATGTAGTAATACTAAAAATTGGTCTTCTATTAATTCCCTGCTCAAATTGGTGTATGCCAAATTTTACTTATATATACTTTTAGTTCTCATAGAACATAATATAGAACATAAACAATATTGTAATAAGTTATTTATCTGCAATTTATTTATAATAATTGTATAGACTTCCCCTTTATGCAAATAATTACTCTAAGAAATTGATTTTTGATTTTGTTTTCCATTCTAAGATTTCTACATTCTAGTCTAGCCAACCTACTAGAAGTTATACAATTCAGAAGCCGTCATTAATATACAATGACAAAGACACCTTTAAGTAACTAGACAGGCACGATCATTGGGTACTTTTCTAAGCAGAACTAGTTTATTTTATTAATTTATCAAGATAAGAATTTCCATACCTGTTCCTCTTTTCAACTTCAGCAACAAGCTCATCGGTAGAGAACTGACCTCTCACTACAAGAATCAAGTTCTTTATGACATCTTCAGAGCAATCAACATCAAGCAATCCTCCAATAACCACAGGAAGACGGCTTGGATTCACCTACAGAAAGGAGTAATATAATATTTTAGCAAGAAGTCACATCCAAAGAATATTGCTCTCAATATTTTTTCCAATTGTTTCAAAAAAAGGAATTCTCAATAGGCTTATTTACAAATAATCTACTATGACATATCATAGAAGGATGTATTTGACATCAGATTTTTGAAGGTTATTGTCAGAATAGAAACCCTGCTAACTCCTATTAAGTTATAACAGCAATAATGGAACCAGTCTAGCTAAGCATGGAAAAGCTATGACTTTTAGACCTCATTAATTTATGAGGCCAAAGGCACATTAAGAAACATCTGCAATGCTGGAATAAATTAGTAATTGTCTCACTTGTCTTTAAATTTAAACTTTATTTGGATATAAGATTTTTTAAAAACCATTTTATATAAAATTACTGAGGAAAGTATTGCCCTACCAATCTAGACTTAATGGGGCATGTGAATTCTTGAGCCAGTTTAATTTGTCTTTTGATAACATAAAGTAGGTATTTGATACAACGACACAGGAAAACTTGCACTAAAGGAATGAATGCAGTGTTTTCCCAAAACAAATCATAATCTTACTCTATTACACACTCAATCTCACAGTACAAAAAAACAGGTCTTAATGGTCTAAAACACCCAGGGGGAGATAACATATATATAATTTTTGTGTTTAATTTGATACTTACCTTCTGTACATAAATCTCGATATATTTTTGGAGATTATTTCTATATAAATAGAGCACCAAGTCATGAACAAAATCAAATCGATCACAAACAATGATGAGTGGTAACTGGTCTGTTAGTTTTGCTTCCTGAAAAAGAACACATATAAGAAAACTTTAAATTTTTATTTTAAATATCACATATGGTCTGTTTTAAGACATGACCATATTCTTATTAAATGCAAAAAGTAAATGAATTCTTCTACAGTAGTCTCATCTTCAGTATAAAGAAAATTCTAGAAAAATAAGGCATAGTGAGTGTATCTTACTATCACCACAACTGGCTCAAAGAGGAAATAACATACATACTCAACTAGATATAGAACTCTTTCTTTACAGGAAAACAGAAGAGAAAGGAATAAGAGAAAGGAGGGAAAGAGGTGATAGAAGAGAAGGCAGATTTGGGAGGGGAGTACTCAAAAGCAAAACACTTTTAAAAGGAACAGAGTGAAAGGACATAGAGGATAGAGTAAATGGGGTAGGGGAGAGGGAAATAGGATAGAGGGAAATACAGTTAGCAAAAGCAACTAAAAATTTTTTGAAGTTTCTGCTAAGTCTCATTTCACAAACATATAGAGAACTGAGTCAAATTTCCAAAAATAAGAGCCATTTCCCAATTGATACATGATCAAAAAGATAAGAATTTTCAGAGGAAGTAATCAAAGCTATCTAAAGCCATATGAAAAAATTCTCTAATTCATTACTGATTGAAGAAATGCCAATTAAAACAATTCTGAGGTACTATCTCATACCTATCAGATTGGCTAATAGTACAGAAAAGGAACATAAATAGTGGGAGAGGGGAGCTTTGTGGAAAATGAACCACTGATTGCACAACTGTGAATCGATTCAACCATTCTTAAGGACAATTTGGAAGTATGCCCAAAGGAATATTTAAAAATATGCATACCCTAGTAGTTCCTAGAAACACCACTACTGGGTCTGTATTCAAAAAAGAGATAAAAAAACAAAGTAAAAGAATCTATATGAAGAAAAGTATTTATAGCAACTCATTTCTGGGGGCAAAAAAGTTGGAAATTAAGGGAATGCCCATCAACTAGGGAAAGGCTAAAATCAAACTGTGGCACATAATTGTGATGGAAAACTACAGTGCTCTTAAAAATGAACAGGATGTTCTCAAAAACAAAATAAAACAAAAAATCCTGTAAAGACTTATAAGAGTGGATGCAAAGGGAAATGTACTGTGTACAAAGTAACAGCAATATTGCAAGATGATCAGCTGTGATCTGCTGAGTGACATAGCTATGAATAGCAATGCAATGATCAGACAATTCTGAAAGACTTAAGAAGAAAAAATGCTATCAATCCCCAGAAAAAAAGTGATAGGTAACAGAATACAGATTGAAGCATACTTTTTAACTTTATTTTTCTTGAGGGTTTGTTTGTTTGTTTGTTTTGGGGGGGGGGGGGGGGGGGGGGGGGTGTTGGGAAAGGAGAATCCTACATTTTCTTTTACAATATGACTTTTTTGCCTGACTACACATGAATCACCTATCTATAGAATTGCTTGCCTTCTGGGGGGAGGGAAAGAAAGGAAGAAAATTTGAAATTAAAAGTTTTAAAAGCAAATGTTAAAAATTGTTTTTACATCTAGCAAGGGCAAAGTAGAATACTTAAATAACAAAAACAAAACAAAACAAATCCTAATAACCTGAGTATGTATGTTCCCAGGGTTATCAGTAAACTCACTAAGCTACGATCTACACCCAAACAGTAATCTAACAACTCCCTCACAAGGCAGGCTCTTCCCATGCCCACATTTACAAGACTATTAACGACCACAGGACAACAGGTATGACAAACAACTATACTTCAGATTTTGATTGCCACTGGCATTGAGTGTAGGATTAACACACTGGGATGTTGATAAATACAAAAACAACACTTGAAAATTGCTTTAAGTAAACCACTCTGCTAAAATTGCAGACCTTTAATTTACATTTGTTGCAGATGGATATAACATTGAGTCCCTTCCCAATTTATGAATTCTACTGCATCCATCCACTCAAATGCTTTTAACTCAACCCCTTCAATGCAACATAATGTCCATGAGACAAAAACATCCTGTGTTGCTGTAGTAAGATTAAGGCCAGTACAGGCACTTAAAGAAAAGATGCCCTTTCATAAATCAAACTGTTGAGACATCCCAGGATATAATCTTACAAACTGACATGAAAGATGCTATGAACAGGTAGGAAAGACCTGCACTGGAAGATTTACCTGGTACATGTCCTGCACATTCCACAGACACAAGGAACAGCACAAAAAACAACAATTTCCATCAGGAATTTATTTACATACAGACAGACTAAAATTCCTCAATGATTGCTTTTAAGACACTCTGAGGAAAGAGAGCTAAGAAACCTATGAAACTTTCCTCAATGATAGGGTAAAAATTAAACTATTTTTATAAATAATTTATTAGAATAAAAATCTAATCATTGAGGTCTAACCAATAGTCACAATGGTAGTCACCCCACAATGTGGGGTTGGGAGAGAGTAGGTAGAAGGAAAATTATATCTAGGTGGTGACAATCCAAAAAACTATAAAGGTTGGAAATCTGAAGTTGAAGTCCAACTGCAGATTTATCTTTACACATTTGAAAGTCTTTCAAACAAGCTAATTGTGTAAGTAAAAGAAAACTTAATACTATCATATACTATAATAATTTCAAGAAAGGAAAAAAGTATTTCTATTATCTTGTTTTCACAAGGGTGAGTAATTAAAATAATTTTTTCCTCAGTGAGTTAGTAATACAGTAAACCAAATTATGTTTGTGGCATTCTTTTTATATAAATCTAATAACATATTTTTGACTTTTAAGAATTCAGCATGCTTAGAGGTAATGTCAGATAATTTAAGATTAAAGGGGTTTCTATAGGAAACTATACCATATGCCATAACTATATATAAACTGGTTAAAATTAAAGGGGTTTCTATAGTAAAGTCAGTATTTGAAGGAATGTAACAATATAACTAGTACATAAAGTCTACTCAAAATAAATAACTAAAGTGAAAAGATATTCATCCAATATTTTACTGATAATCCTGTGCAGGGTAAAAGGTAACTAATTTTTCATCATACTAATTTACCATTTTAAATCAACTATAATCATTTAAGATTTTTAGAACAATTATAAAGGTAAATACAGCTTCCATTTCCTATTGAGTAAAAAAAAATTGTATTTGGTTTTAGATTGCACCTAACTCTTATTAAGGAATTTCAAGAGAATATGTACTATTGCAAGCTATTAAATGTGTACCTCAGCACAAATCTCTTGTTATTGAATATGAAGGAGCATTTATGGATATTTTTACCTCTTTTCTTTGTAATAAGAACAGAGACTCTTAAGACTACTACAAACCAAACTATGCTCTCGCTAAAACAGTTATAAGCAGAAAGCAACAGTTACGAAAAAGAGCAGTACCAAGAAGGAAAACATAAGTTGGTTTGATGTCTAGGGATCAGCATCACCTGTGCCCTACTCCGCTAAACTCATCAGAGCCTGAAGACTGAGAAACAAAAGTACTATTCCAATTTAAACAAGAGTGCATAGTTTCACGATTTGCCTTCAAGATAGTCAAAATTTAAATCTAACTTGATTTAAACTTTGGTCCTGCAGGCAACAAAAATTATGGACTAAGATTGTTTATGGGGGTCTTAAGATAATTCCAAAGCCAAAGATGAACCACAACTATACCATTTGCTTCTGATATGAGGCCTTGATTGAAGAAAGTAAAGTTGTCATACAAATTGGCCAAAAACCCTGCCCTCCCACCCCAAAGAGGTACTTGACTGTTGATCCATAAAGACTTGGTGAAATTGATGTTCAGAGTAGGTAGAAAAGACAAGAAAGGTGACACAATATAATACTTTAACCCTCAGTAGGGCTATAACTTGAAGAGGCCGTTCTGATTTTTGATTATGTGAATTTAGACTTCTCAAAACTGTAACTCTTCACAATAGGAATCAATAGGCAAAGGCTTTCATATTTTTGGTGAATCAATTCCTACTCTAAAATTTAGGTTGAAGTTTTGGCCCTTGGTATAATTCATAGAATACAAGGCTTTGAATTTAGTTATTTAATACAAAATGTGTGGCAAGGTCTAATGAACACCTTGTATGAAAGATTAAAATTAATCATAGCTATATAGGTTATAAACTGCTTCCTTTCTCAATTCATCTGATAAGACAGCATCCTTCAATTATATAATTCTAAGTTAAGATTCTTTTGAAGAACAAATTATCAGAAGCTTTTGTAAAACCAGCTGGCCCACCACTTTTTTTTAATTACAATTGGAAGGGGGAAAATAAATTAATGTTGTGTGCTAATGGTTCTGCAAGTCTGTAGAGATTACAAAAAAAATTTTTAGCAGCATAACAACTTTTCCCATTTTAATTTTTTTTTTAACAAAACACTGAGTGAAATAAAGTCTAAATTAAACTTTGACAATTTTAAGCTATTTGTATTGAAAGAAGCTAAAATTGATTTTTTTTCTTAAAAATATTTATCTTTAAGAATCATCCACATCCAGAGAAGACCATGAAGATTGAATATGGATCATAGCATAGTATTTTCACCTTTTTTGTTGTTGATGGGTTTTGCTCATCCCCTCCCCCCCTTTCATTTTTTTCTCTTTTGATCTGATCTTTCTTGTGCAGCATAATAAATGTGGAAATATGTTTATAAGAACTGCTCATACTTAACCTATACTGGATTACTTGCTGTCTAGAGGAGGGAGGGGTTGGGGTATGGAGGGAGAAAAAAATTTGCAACACAAGGTTTTGCAAGAATGAATGTTTAAAACTATTTTTGCATGTATTTTGAAAAATAAAAGGCTATTATTATTTTTAAGTGTAAACAAATGAAAAAAAAAATCATAGCACATACAAAAAAAAAAAAAAAAAAACCAAACAAAAAACCTATCATTTTAATAGTGACCCACCCAATAGTTACCATTTCTATGAAGCTCAGTATTATTCACCATGTAACAAAGCAATTGGCATCTTGAAGATAATTTTTAAATTTTCTTCTGCTAATTATTCAAGCCCTACTTGCTATATTTAAATATGAAGCTTATTTAACAAGTTGATAACTTTCAATAGCAAAGTCAAATGATCAAAGCCTAGAGACACTAGTGTTTTCTAATGGTAATGTAGATGAACTGAGTTTACACTTCTAACATGGAGTGATAATATTTGAAGCAAAGCTACAAAATTTAACTTCCTTTTAAAAGACCTTAAATAATTGAGATGAAGCTATGGATTTTCACATTTAAACGTTTCAAGATGATAATTTATGGCCTACTTCTTTCCAATTTCCTTCTCTATTTGAGGGATTACTACCCAAAGTTTAATTTGGAAGAAACGCTTTGACATTCAGTTTTGTAGGTTTAGGGACAAAAGAGTATTTATAAAATCTCCTAGAATTAGTGATTTTTGTAAAAAAAAAAAAAAAAAAAAAAAAAAAAAGATAACCAATTACCTATAAACTTACTATATTAAGAAAAACTTACCTTGAGAAAATTCTTGACACGCTCTGGATCATAGCAGTTGCTCTCTCGGCAGATTCTCTCTACCTCTTTGATCTGCCCTGTCTTACAGGCTGCCTGAATATATTTAAAGTGTACATCAGGGTCTTGACTGAAGTTGACAATAGATCCCAGAAAATAGAAAAGTCCTTAAAAAAGAAAAGTAATTAAAATTCATGATCACCTCTAGTTAAGAAAATATATATTATCAATACACAATACATAACCTTCATGAAACAATCTAATAACTAAACATAAAAAATCAATTTTCAATTAAGATTCAAAAGACTTAATCTGTGAGAAAGGACAGACAGTTTGAAACTTCCATATTTAAGTTTTAAATTACTAAGCCAAAATTGCTGAGAAAAGAAAAAGAATAAAGTGAAGAACTTGGTGATGTAAGTAGCTGACCCAAAAAGCAATAGAATTGTTTAAATTCAGATGAAAGTGAAGATGATTAGAATTACCAGAAAAAGCTCTGAAGAATTGAGGTGGAAATGTTTAAAGCTCTTACACTGAGAAACTCCATAAAAGGTTCATCATATGGACCAGGCCATCCTCAGCAACGAGATCAACCAAATCATTTCCAATGGAGCAGTAATGAACTGAACCAGCTACGCCCAGAGAAAGAACTCTGGGTGATGACTAAAAACCATTACATTGAATTCCCAATCCCTATATTTATGCACACCTGCATTTTTGATTTCCTTCACAAGCTAATT
This sequence comes from Sarcophilus harrisii, assembly GCF_902635505.1. Classification (NCBI taxonomy): domain Eukaryota; kingdom Metazoa; phylum Chordata; class Mammalia; order Dasyuromorphia; family Dasyuridae; genus Sarcophilus; species Sarcophilus harrisii. The sequence goes on along the minus strand of NC_045429.1, from coordinate 350,921,333 downwards.
GTACAATATTTCAGAGTCTGATTCTTTTTGTACAGCAAAATAATGTTTTGGTCATGTATACTTATTGTGTATCTAATTTATATTTTAATATATTTAACATCTACTGGTCATCCTGCCATCTAGGGGAGGGGGCGGGGGGGTAAGAGGTGAAAAATTGGAACAAGAGGTTTGGCAATTGTTAATGCTGTAAAGTTACCCATGCATATATCCTGTAAATAAAAGGCTATTAAATTTAAAAAAAAAAAAATGTTCATCATAATAGAGGTAACAATAAACCAGTTGAATATTACCTCTGAAAGACATAATGCAAGCTAGAAAGGTTTGAATATGCACTATTTCTGTTAGAGCCTACCTAAATCTGATGAGGTTTATCACCAGTGTGGTAGCAAAATGATGAGCTTTCAAGCTCTAGCAACTCTCAAATTTAGGGGTACCTACTCAGATGATTTCTGTTGTGCTATCTTCTTAGAAGTTGTAGTGTTAGCCACAAATGTGCACACTTTCACTATCTCAGGGAACTGAGAAAAGTGTGTTAATCTGCATGGAAATCAACTTCCCAACACAGTGGAAGTATGCACTTTTATGGCTAGCACTAACCTGTTTAGAACTAGCACAATAGAAATCATCTGAGTAAGTACTCCAAACATACAGACCTCCAATAAAACCAAATGTTTTACAAGCTTAAGGAAAACTGATTAACCTATTAACACAAGGCAGAATATTATGATTTGAGCATTTGTACTGAAGAATGCCATATTCAAAACTCTTTTTGGACATTCTTTGATTATTTTATAGTAGAAAAGATTTATCCAATAATTTCTTTTCTTTCTTTCTTTTTTTTTTTTTTTTGTTGAGGCAAATTGGGGTTAAGTGACTTGCCCAGGTTCACATAGCTAGGAAGTGTTAAGTGTCTGAGGTCAGATTTGAACTCAGGTCCTCCCGACTTCAGAGTTGGTGCTATATCCACCTTGGTGCCCCTTTATCCAATAATTTCTTACTTCTGAAACTTGCCTTAACATTACAGTAGACAAGAAAATCCTAACAAGAGCCAACTAAGTTGAAAATGCAATAGCTTTCAGATTCTGAAATCCCCTATCATCTATTTTAGAATATTTAGAAATAAAAGAAACCCTATATTTGATAACTTAAGAAAACCAAAACAAAAAAACTGAAAGCTTCTATTCCTTTAATAACTGAGGAGAAATTTTTTGATTAAATTTCTTAAAGTGCTTCATCAAAATGGCATGTTATTTGAGGAAATATAGTTTAGTTATTAATTATGACAACTCATTAATCATCACGTTCCAGCATAAGAAAACTTATATGTTTCTAACGATGCCTGTGTCCAAAACAAATAATCTTTCATTTCAAAACCTGCCTTTTTTCTTTCCTATTATCGTACCATCATTTTATGAAGTTATTCAAGATTCAAATACTAAAACTATTTTTCATACTTTCTTTGTCCTTCCTTATATTTCCAACATCTCTTCAATAGCCAAATCTTGTCAATTCTACCACCTTAATATCTTTTGGATTAATCTCTTCTTACTATACCATATTTCTCACTTAGACAACTCTAACAGGCTCTTAACTGGTCTCCCTATTTCCAATTCATCCCCTATACAATTGGCAAAATAATATTCGTTTTTCCATATGAACTTTGTTGTTATTTTTTCTAGGTCATTAAAATAGTTTTTTGGGAGTCTGATTGGTATAGCGCTAAATAAATAGATTAGTTTAGGTAATATTGTCATCTTTATTATATTTGCTCGCCCTATCCAAGAGCATTTAATATTTTTCCAATTGGTTAGATCAGACTTAATTTGTGTGAAAAGTGGTCTGTAATTTTGCTCATAAAGTTTCTGATTTTCCCTTGGCAGATAGATTCCTAAATATTTTATATTATCAGTAGTTACTTTAAATGGAATTTCTCTTTGTAACTCTGACTGTTGGATTTTGTTAGTGATATATAAGAATGCTGATGACTTATGTGGGTTTATTTTATAACCAGCAACTTTGCTAAAGTTGTGGATTATTTCTAATAACTTTTTAGCAGAATCTCTGGGGTTCTCTAAGTATACCATCATGTCATCGGCAAAGAGTGATAATTTGGCTTCCTCATTGCCTATTCTTATTCCTTTAATCTCTTTCTCAGCTCTTATTGCTATAGCTAGCGTTTCTAATACAATATTAAATAGTAACGGTGATAGTGGGCAACCTTGTTTCACTCCAGATCTTATTGGGAATGGTTGCAGTTTGTCTCCATTACATATGATGCTTACTGATGGTTTTAAATAGATGCTGCTGATTATTTTAAGGAAAAGTCCATTTATTCCTATACTCTCAAGTGTTTTTAATAGGAATGGATGTTGGATTTTATCAAATGCTTTTTCTGCATCTATTGAGATGATCATATGGTTTTTGTTAATTTGGTTATTAACATGGCCAATTATATTGATAGTTTTCCTAATATTGAACCAGCCCTGCATTCCTGGTATAAATCCTACTTGATCATAGTGTATTATCTTGGAGATGATTTTCTGTAGTCTTTTTGCTAATATCTTATTTAAGATTTTAGCATCAATATTCATTAGGGAGATTGGTCTATAATTTTCTTTCTCTGTTTTCAGCCTACCTGGTTTAGGTATCAGTACCATGTCTGTGTCATAGAAGGAATTTGGTAGGACTCCTTCATTCCCTATTTTATCAAATAATTTATATAGCATTGGGGCCAATTGTTCTTTAAATGTTTGGTAAAATTCACATGTAAATCCATCTGGTCCTGGGGATTTGCAAAATTATATTCGTAATGAAAATCACATACTTCTGCCAAAAAACAAACAAACAAAAACCCTTCAATGGCTATATTATCTAAAGAATATGATAACCTGCCTTTCAAAGTCCTTTAAAATCTGAATCTTCTTATTTCATACCAACTCCCTTCCAAACAACCTATAATATGGTCAAACTAGAATACTAGCCATTTTCCAAATCTGACTTGTTTCCATGCACTTGTCAACACCTGAAAAATAATTTTTTATTTTAAAATGTCACACTGAAATATTTCCTTTATTTTGAGATCAAACCCAGGTGTTATTCCTCCCCAAAAGTGTATCCTGATTCCCTCCCAGATAGTCTTTGAGTGGTCCTTGAAACTCACAAATCTACTTGATATGGATTTTAACTTTATCCTACACATGCATTTCAGTCTGCCCACATCTCATATCCTCCCAGCAGTATTTTGTAGTTTTTAAAGTGCTTCAAGTGCAAAGAACCATCTGAAGTTGCAGTTCCTAACTTGCACATAATAAACATTTGTGTTTCACAAGAATATATTTCACACAACTCAAAATCTGCTGGGATACCAACTAGTATTGAATAGTGGTGATGAAATTGGCTTAAGATCTCAGTTTCATAGCTCTTCCTAAATTTCTCCCTTTTGGAGAGTAACAAGAGCCATTATGTAAGTGCTCTCAGAAAAAAAAATATATCTCTCTATATATATCTATATCTATATCTATATAGAGATATATTTCCCTTCAACAGAAAAGGAAGAGCCTAAAGTTTTCTATCTAAACCAATTATCTGTCCATTATATAAAAGTATGTGTTTCTCATGGTTTTTGTTTTGTTTGTTTTTATTAGAGAGTGTGGAAGTCTTAAACTTTACCTTCAAAACTTTTAAAAGATTCAAACAGTTCAATCAAGGACTGAGTTGAAAGCTGTTCATGATACTTGGAAGCCACCTGGACACAAATTTGTAGGTTTTGGCGAATATTGGCAGAAAGCATAGCCCTGAGGCACTCCAAGGAATCTTCCACAGATAAGGAACCAAAGTAATTGACTAACCACTAGAAGACAAAATGATGAAAAAAGATCAAACTTAAAGTCAGGCTAGTGGAAAGTTTTTGTACTATCAGCACAATTACCAATAAATATATTATGCTTACAATAATATCAGTTAAGAATGACCATAATTTAAGAATGACCTCCACAGGGAGGACATGAATAAAATTACAGTGTACAGTGTGCATCCTTGGAAAAAATAAAAAAAATTCAATGAGATCACAGACCTCAAGTAAAATTAAACCAATAACAGGTATATGTAAGACATACCTCAGGGTTCAGAAGATGAGTGTGAACAACTGCACGCTTAATATCATAAAGATCAGTAAAATGCTCCAGTGCACGCTGTAACAGGCCAGCCTTTTCACAGAGTTGAGCGATATGAGCCCGGTCATAATGTGTGAACATCTGGTTTCCTAAAATAGCATCTGCAACCTAGAAGAAGATACAAAAAGACAGTTTCCTTTAAGACTATTCATCCTATACCCCATAGAATAAACTTTTACACAGTACTATATGTTGACTACTCATTAATGACTTGCTAAAATAAAAGAATACAATAAATCTAAAAAACATGATAGTTAGCTTAAAGATCTGAATGACAAATATGCACCAATGGGGCTAGATCCTTCTTTGAGAAGCAGCATGGTACAATAGATAAAGGACAAAATTTGAAGACAGAAAGACGAGGTTCAGGACCCATTTTTGACACAATGGTTCTGTGGCCTTGAGCAAGTAATCTGATTTTTCTATGTTAGGCACATTTCTTAATGTTGTAAGTTGCTAAACCACATCAGTACATCTCTACTTAGTAGTTCCCTCCAATTATGAAATCACAAGTTATTTCCTTTCTCCCATTACTTCTTTGGAGAGAAGGAATTCATATTATTACTAAGTACTCTTGTAGACCACTGCCAATGTTCCAACTTCCCTTTACTTCCTTCTCCATCTTTACCCCATCATAAACCAGTTTAACTTAATATTGTCTTTTTCTTAATCTTTTGTTCTAATGTTGCTGCCCCCAACCCTGGATTATTCCTACCATCCAACTCTTCTATTTCTATTCATGTGCTGGTGAACAGAAGGCAAACAAAGAATCTGACTGGACCAAGACTATAATGGGATATCACTCTGTAAGGTTAACCCCATTCTGCTACTGGGGAGTTCCTCCTAGATCCTCGACTTTGTAGAGACTGGCCTTCATTTCCCTCTCCCTCTTAACACTAATCCCACTTCTCTGTTCCCTTAAGGCTATGTGGCCCTCTCCTCTGCCTCCTCTGCCATTCCTTTTCAAGTCTCTTGTGTGTACAGATTTCCCTCCTTAGAATATAAGCAAGCATCTTAAGAGCAAACACTGTCTTTCTTTTTTGCTTGTATTTGTATCCTTATTCTTAGTGCCTGGAACTTTATCAATTCATCTTTTTCCTTCCTTCCTACTCTAACAAATTCTCTATTTTAACTCCCTATGAGGCTTTTCCACTGAGGACCTTGCCTCTTGACTGGGGGAAAAAAAAAAAAAAAGGAAACCATTTACAATAAGCTCTTGCCATAGAGTTCACTACATTTTGAAAAGCCCTCAAAAGTCCCCATTCTATTATTCCAGTCTGGTGAGCTTGCCTTTCTCACTAAGATTAACCCCTCACATATACCTATTCCTCTATTTCCTTGCAATGATCCGTTCTGTCTAATCTCCAATCTCACTCTACATACTAGTTCCCTTGCTGCCTACACAAATATTTGTCTTGAAAAATCATCACTATAGAACTTATATTCCCTCATACCAACATCCTATAGAATTCTCCCTTTTCTCAATCAAACATGTAGGAAAAGCGATCAAAAGTATCAAAAATACTTGCTTTTCTTTGCATGTTCTACTCTCAATTGTCAACTCTGCAATCTGGCTTCCGACCTCATTCAATTGAAATGCCTTTCTTCAAAGTTACTATCTTTTAATTGAAAAAATCCAATTTTTCACATGCCAATCCCAAAGTGTGGGTGTGCCTTAAGAATCTGTACTGAGCCTTCTTCTCTTTCTACATTCTCACTTGATGATCATCATTAGCTCCCATGATTTCAAATATCTCTTTTCAAATACTCCCTGTGATGTTTAGGAAATTCAAGATACATAATTTCTGAGTAATTAATCATCTTATTAATAATTCTAGCATATTGTCAATAAAATGGGTCACTAATTCTCTCAAACACCAAAGATAAATCATGGCAATAGACTTACAGAGTAAATGCTCTTAGAAAAGTGAGTGTTCCTCAGGGTGGCAATCAACGTGTGATTGGTTAACAATTAATGACAGAATGAATATTATGAAATGTGGGTTTATTCCAGTGAGAGTCTTGGGGTACTGACAGTGGGCACCCAAAGAGATTTATCAATTTCCATATTACTTGGTCTAACAAAAGAATCCATATTTTCCCACAATGAGCAGGAACCCACTCATTCACATAAACATAGAATTTCTTTGTGGTCTTCAAGTAGATCTTAGTTTAGTTAAATCTTTACTTAAGATTTCCCACTTTGGTTGTTTTCTGAATGAGGAAGTAGAAAAAGAGAAAAACCTTTGCCCTAATTCAATAATTAGTTATTAATGTATGAAAAAATGAATCATTTCTCTTACTCCAAAACCTGTATCAATACCTAGTCTCCAAATCACCAAGTGCACATTCCATGGACACCTTAAATTCAATATGTATAAAAAGATTTCATCTTCCAACTCTAACCCCCTCCTCCTCTAAATATTCCTAATCCTGACAAAGGGACAAATATTCTCCCCACTTTACTAGGGCTATAACTTTAGTGTGATCCTTCATTCCTACCTCTCACCACATACATTGCCTTTCTCCAAATTTTACTATTTCTATCTACACAATATTGTTTGCATTATCCACTTCTCTACCGGTACAACTACCACCCTAGTTCAGGTCATCATCACATTTTGCTGGGATCCCAAAAGTTTCTACTTGAATTAACTATATGTAGTATTTCTCATTCTCCAATCTATCCTTCACCCAGCAGCCCAAATGGTTTTTTTTCCCCTTTAAGTGCAGGTATAATTGGCACTCCTCTGATCAAACGCTAATCACTTTTTATTGCTTCCAAGCTTGTTGCCAGAGCCTTCACCACACAATTGGGCTCAACCACTTTTTCAATTTTTTCATACATTATTTCCTTTCCGACATTTTATGATTTAGCCAAAATGGTCTTACCATTCTAATACATGACACTTCAATTCTTAACTCCATGTCTTTGTATATTGGCTGTTACCCATAACTGAAATATATACCCACTTCAAGTTGCCTCTTAGAAACACCACTTTCTCAAAATACAATTCAAACATCAGGAAACTTTTTCTGATCTCTCCAACTACAAGTGCCCTTCTCCTTAGTTACTCCCCCCTTCCCCCCACACTATATATATATATATATATATATATTTGTCAGGGCACAGATTCATAGATCCTTTGTTTCCCTATTACACTATCTGACACATAGTAGGTACTTAATAATGCTTAGAAACTGATTTAGCAGTAACAGTAGACTAATTTATACGATAAGCCAGTTGATTTCAAAAAGCAGACACAAGAATTATGCTAAATTCTGTCTTTAACTTAACACACAAAAGAAGATACTTGAAACATTAAAAGCACAAGTTAAAAAAACAACAACATACTTGAGGGGCATGCATAAGGTTCATCTCAAGCAGCCTTGTTTGCAGGGGGCCCTCAGATGGGCGATTATTTTTCAGGGCATCGAGTAAAAATGCAGTACACTGCTGGATTAAATTGTATTCCATAAACACGTCAACAATCTGTGAAAGAGAAAAAAGAACTTGAAAATACTGCTATATATAAACATGAGAATAAAAAAATTTGGTCTCATAAAAAGAGCCATTTTTAAAAAGAAGAATAAGATTTAGAGGTCATTTAAACCCCAACTGCATAAATAGTGATGCACCAATTCACATGAAGTATTTAAACTGAATCTAGGGATCAAGAAATCATGATTAGCAGTAAATGTTTGATTTGTATATCCATATACCTGGGGTCATGCAAAAAGGGGTAGTGAACAGGAAAAAGTTTAAGATGTCTTGATTTAGAGGGCAGCTGGGTGGTGCAGTGAATAGAGCACCAGCCCTGAAGTCAGGAGGACCAGAGTTCAAATATGACTTCAGACACTAACACATCCTAGCTGTGTCACCCTGGGCAAGTCACTTAACCCCAATTGCCCCAGGGGGGAAAAAAATCAAAGTCTAGAAACAAGCAAACATCTGAACACATTTACCTGTGTTATATCCGCAAGTGGTTCTTCATCTTGAACCAACATTTGAGCAAACTGTTGACCTTGATCTGGGCTGATCCTCATTACATTTCTCAATAGAAAGATCCAATCTGGAGTATAACCAACCTACAAAAACAATTCAAAAGTAGAGGCCAAAAATAGGGTTGTTTTCAAGACAAACTACATAATAAAAACTCACTACAGGAAGAGCCAAAATGGTAGATTAGGGTTACCCACCTGCTGAATTGTACTAACATTCCCCTCCAAATAATTTTAAAATAACACCTTAAATCAAATTCTGGAGTGGAAGAGCCAACAAAGGCTCTTTCTTTGCAAGGCAAAACATTTTTCTGGCCTAAAAAACTGAGAGGTTATCATAAAAATGTGAAACCTTGGTGGAGGTCTATTCAGAGTCCAGAGGCAACAGAGAAAAAGCAACCATAGCAGCAGCTTGAAGACCTCTCAGTCGAAAAATGATAAGGGGGTCAGAAAACTGGTCACAAAGAAATTATGGGGACCCCCTCTGCTGGCACTGGGTACAATTGGTGGTACCTGACACATATACAGTATTGAGTCACGATTCCAGGGTATGAAGGAGCACTGCTTGTTAATCACAAGGGAGCAGGGGCCCTGGTCACACTTTCCAAAGCAGAAAAATGCTTATGGCTGCAGTGGACAAGGGTAAACACAAAAGTGAAGTCCAGAAAAATAGTAACCATATCTTTCCCAGAATTATTATCACCTTAACAGACTTTCTGAACTAGCTTGAAAATAGTACTACAAAAAAGCCTGAAGCTTGGAACAAGGTCTACATATCCACAAGTGAGTAGAGTCTAATTTTAATATAAAGTTCAAAGTTAAGAAATAGACTAGAAAAATAAGCAAATCAGAAGAAAAGATGGAAGGCAAGAAAGAGGGAAAGAAGAGGAAGTAGAAAGGAAGGAAGAAAGGGGAAAAGAGGAAGAGGATTTGATTTTTTTTTTAATTAAATAACTTTTTATTGACAGAACCTATGCCAGGGTAATTTTTTATAACATTATTCCTCGCACTCACTTCTGTTCCGATTTTTCCCCTCCCTCCCTCCGCCCTCTCCCCAAAGATGGCAAGCAGTGAGAGGATTTGATCTTAAAAAGCTATGACTTAGATGGTACGGAAGACCAAGACAAACTCAGACTACAATGTGAAAATAGCTATAAAAAATATGCTTATTGGACCCAGACTACACTAGAATTCCTAGAATAATTGATAAAAGAGATTAATAGTGGTAGAGGAAAAATTGAGAAATGAAATGAAGATTATGCAAGAAAATTATAAAAAGAGTAATTAACAACTTGGTAAGAAAAGTACAAAGAAATGTTTCAGAAAATATAACCTTAAAAAACGGAATTGGCCAAAGAGTATAAACAGCACAAAAAAATCCATTCAAGACATGAACTCTTGACAGAGAGAGGCAGAATGGAGAAACTTTTCACACATAAAAGACACACAAGAGCTTTCAATATGGAGGGGGAAAAGGGAGAAAGGGCAGAGAGATAATGCTTGACTCTCTTATCAGAATGGTTCAAAGACACTCCCCCCCCCCCCCCCAAGTAGATAGAAATGTGACTTTCCCAATAGAAAACTATGAGGGAGGGAGATAAGAGAAAGAAAATGGGGGTAATGATAAAAAGAAGGGTGGATTAAGAGAGGCAAACAACATAGACTTTTGAAGAGGATTAGGATGAAAGATAGAACAACAAGAAAATGAGATGAAGGGAAATATGCTGTTAGTGATCATTAACTGAATGTGAATGAGAAGTTCAACCCATAAAATAGAAAATAGCAGAAGGGATTAGAAAACAGAATCTATAAAGTTTATGAGACAGCACTTTAAATAAAAAGACGTTAGAAGACTGGAGGGAGCAGAATCTAAAATGCTTCAGCTGAACAAAAAAAAGGGGGGGGGGGGCAAGAGTAGCAATCATGATCTCAGAATACAAAATAAAAGCAAAATGAGACCTACTTCTGCAGCAGATTTCTCTGATAATCCATATATAAGAAATAATGACTTAAAGTATAGAAGTGAATCAAATTTATAAAATTAAGGGCCATTCTTCAATTGATAGTCAAAAGACATAATTTTAGAAGAAACCATGAAAAAATCATCTATCTACGAGAGAAAAGTAAATTAAAACAACTATGGGATACCATCTTATACCTAACAGAGAAATTCTGGAGCAGATGAGGGAAAAAGAGGTATAATAATTAAATACTGATGGAGTAGTCAACTGGTCCAACCATTCTGGAGTACCATTTATGACTGTGCCCAAAGGGTTAAAAAACTGTGCAGACCTTTTTACTGAGTAATACCACTACTAGGTATGCAATCCCAAAGAGATCAAAGAAAAAGGAAAAGAACCTATGTGTACAAAAGTATTTAGAGCAGCTCTTTTTGTGGTAGTAAAGAATTGCAAATAGGGGGAATGTTTATTAATTGGAGAATGATTAAGTTGTCTCATATGACTGATGGATTGTGCTATAAGAAACGACAAAGGGGTTGGTTTAAGAAAAACATGGAAAGAACTATATGAACTGATGCAAAGAGAAATAACAATCAGAAAATCATTGTACACATTAAGGAGCCAGGTTATAATGATGACCAACTGTGAAAGACTTGGCAATTATGAGCAATATAATGATCCAACAAAACTGATAATGATGAAAAAAATGCTATCTAGCTCCAGAGAGAGTATGATGGACACTGAGGGCAAAGCAAAAGTATAATTTTCTCTTCTTTTTTTTTTTAAACATGGCTAATACTGAAATGTTTTGCATGATTTTACATATATAACTGATATATTATTTGCTTTCTCAGTAAATGTAGGGAGAATATGTAGCCAGTCATCCACGTAACTACTGAAATGCTTAAGTAAAAATTTAAAAGTTTTCTAAAATTCTGTAAATATTGATTTTGTTTAGGAAATCTTTTATAAAGCAAATTTCAGCCTGATTCATTTTCACTTGATGAGCATTAATATAAGTCAGAGGAGCTAGATGCAGCTTAGACCATTTCTCTGGTTCTTCATGTCCAGAAGGAAGGTAGAACCCCTGGCTGCCAAGGTTATCATTCCAATCTAAGAACGTCCACTGTACTTCTTCCAGTCAAGTGAAAAAAAAAAACCAACAGTCCCGTATTCAAATAACTTATCAGTTGTGCAGCACTGACCTTATCAATTAGCCTTAATCTCTTATATAAAATGTTAATATCATACTTTCTATATCATGGTAGAAAGTAATATTTTTAAAAGTTTTAAGGTATCACAAAGTGAATTAAAGATATTTTAAAACTTTCAGAAAACTAATCCCATTTTGTTAAAGTTAATTCAACACATGTCACTTTATTTTCACTGAATGAAAATTATATGAACCTATGACAAATGGAATGAATTGAATTTCATTGAACTTACTTTTTTGGCATATAGTACAATCTTCTGTACTTGGCCTGTTTCTGCAAAGCACTGGATAACTTTATTTGGAACATTAGCCCGTAGGTACACACTAAGTGCCAATGTAGGGTCCACAGACTTTACTAGATCACCCAATTCTTCTGAACACTCCAGCTGCCCAAGGGGAAAAAGAGAGAGAAAAGCTCAACTGATCTGAATCTCAGAACAATTTTCTAAACTGTGGGATAAAATCTTTTTTCAAGGAAAGCACAAAATTTTAAAATGTTTTAAAATACAATTCCAATATAAACATTTAACTGTTTCAATAAAAAATTCTAATCAAGTAAAAAGTGAATCACAGCAAATTCAATCCAACTAATTGTAAATATAGCACAGATATCATATGATGATATGTACAATAAAGGATAAATTTCAATTACCAAATACTGAACATGTCACAGTTACAATTAATCATTGTTAGTTAACATAAATTAATGTACCTAAGCTAACATACTGCACTGGATACAAAGCATATGAATTCTTAAGTTACGAGATATCAAAAGTATTACTTGCATCATATAAATAAGGCTACTTATAGAACTGCTAAGAATAAAAAGTCTTATTCAGTAGTAGATATATCAATGACTCTAAGTAGCAAAACTGATATGGCTGAAATGATTATGAATCATATTTACCAAACATTTCTGAATGAATCTCTTTGCAGATAATACAATCCAATGGGAAGCAAAATTAAACATGTATATGAAGAGCTTTCTAATCAATTAACTGAGAAACTAAAATCTTACAAATGGATTAATATGTTTAGATACACATTTCCTTATGTAATTAATGCTATATAGTTGAAACTAATGTTAGAAATATACTGTGAAAACACCATGGATTGCCAAAACACAATTTTAAATCAAATCTAGATGTAGGTCTATAAGTATTAGTCTAAAATGTGTGTAGCTCCACCCTATGCTATCTAAATACACTGCATGCTTAAACAATCATTTGTACAAGGTGTGAAGAAGTATAATGTAAGATGTATTACAAAACACTGGCCCTTCCATGCCAAAGTACTTTACTTTGAAGAGAATTTGAGCTAAAAAGAAATTAGTATTTAAATCAGGAAAAATAATCTTAGAACAAAAATTTCTTCCTGAAATTTATATATTTACAGTCACTTAAAAACCCTCAACAAGCCCACAAAATTAGTGCTAAGTTCTCAAATACATACTCTGAAAGAGTTGATTATTCTATGCAATAAACTATGGATGATACTTGGTTTTTTTGCCCTCTCTTTACATTTCTTTTCTTTTTTTAATTAGTTTTTTATTTTCAAAACTTAGTGCATGAATAATTTTTCAACACTGACCCTTGCATAGTCTTGTGTTCCAAATTTTCCCCTCCTTTCCTCCGCTCTCTCCCCTAGATGGCAAGCAATCTAATATGCTATACATGTTAAAATATGTTAAATCGAATATATGTAAACATTTATACAATTATCTTGCTGCACAAGAAAAATCTGATCAAAAAGGAAAGAAAATGAGTAAGAAAACAAAATGTTATATTGTGATCTATACTCAGTTCCCACAGTCCTCTCTCTGGGTGCAGATAGCTCTTTTCATGACAAGATCATTGAAACTAGTCTCAATCATTTCATTGTTGAAGAGAGCCATGTCCATCAAAATTGATCATCATATGATATTGTTGTTTCCATGTTACTCCAGAACATTGACTGGGGTCGGAGAGGAGCACTCTGGGAGGAAGCGCATAAGCCCTCTCTGAGGCAAGAGAGATTCATTGCATCTTCCACCTTGGTGTTGGCTGGAGGCTGAAGAAAGCAGAGGCAAAAGCGAAGGACAAAGCTGCAAGAGCTCTTAGAACCAAGCAGAGAGAAAGGCCTGAGCTAACTGGGCTATATTGAAGTACACAATAAAAGATCTGAACTTTTATCAGCTGGCTGCGATTTTGGGTGATTATTTACTTGTAACTGAAACTAAAGCTGCCTCCAGAAAACCTCCTCAAGAAACCTTCTCCTCCAGAGAGAAATCTTATATTTTAAAGAAGAAAAAACACACATTTTGGCGTATGTATCTCCTGATTCTGCTCATTTCACTCAGCATCAGTTTATATAAGTCTCTCCCCAGGCCTCTCTAAAATTATCCTGCTGATTGTTTCTCTCTCTCTCTCTCTTTTTTTGCTGAGGCAAATAGGGTTAAGTGACTTGCCCAGGGTCACACAGCTAGGAAGTGTTAAGTGTCTGAGGCCAGATTTTAAATCAGGTCCTCATGACTTCAGGGCTGGTGCTCTATCCACTGCACCACCTAGCTGTCCCAATCGTTTCTTATAGAATAATATTATTCCACAACATTCACATACCATAACTTTTTCAGCCATTCTCTAAATGATGGGCATCAACTCAGTTTCCAGTTTCTAAACACTACAAAAAGGGCTGCCATAAACATTTTGGCACATACAGATCTCTTTCTCTCCTTTAAGATCTCTTTGGAATATAAGCGCAGTAGAGACACTGCTGGATCAAAGGGTATGCACAGTTCGACAACTTTTTGAGCATAGTTCCAAATTTCTCTCCAGAATAGCTGGATCTGTTCACAATTCCACCAACAATGTATTAGTGTCCCAGTTTTCCCAAATCCTCTCAAAATTGTCATTATCTTTTCCTGTCATCTTAGCCAATTTGAGAGGTGTGTAGTGGTATCTCAGAGTTGTTTTAATCTGAATTTCTCTGATCAACCATGACCTTTTCATATTACTAGAAATGGTTTTAATTTCTTCATCTGAGAATTATCTGTTCATATCCTTTGATCATTTACTATGGATGATATTTGAAGGAAAAAGTGTTTCTTTGATGTATTTTCCAATTTTAAAAATAGCTGTTCTGAAAATTAAATAAGACAACCTGCGTATTCAAAACTAGTGTTTTTTTTAAAGGGACCTGCATCTTCAAAAATAGGATAAAAATAGAAAAGGAACCCATTTGCAACAGAAAAATATATGGGCTTACTCCTTTTGTACATGTACTGCATTAATAGATTTGTCCTATGACTGAAGTATTTGAAACTGGGGGGGAAAATCCTCATGTTTTACCTGTCAAATTAAAGAAGACTTCGTTGGCCTGGAAAACAAAAGTTATCTATTTTCTATAAAATCTTGTTTATATAGCATAAGGTTTTCTGCAAAGATAAATAACTACTGTGATTTGTAGTTGAGAAAAGAACAGTAGTGGACTGAGTGATCAGGTTTGAAGGAAATTGCCTCAAGAACAAATTCTCAACATACAAGAAAATTTAAAATGTTATCAATAAATTTGTACGCTACCTCTACCTTATGTTTTATAATAAAAAGACAATAAATTTTCACACACTTTTAATAAGAGCTAAGAAGTTTGCCTAAAATGTTATGCAGAGATGAATAGTTTCCACAGAATTCATACTTCTTACTATAAGCATTCTACTGGCTCAATTAAACTTCAGTTCTTTGATGCCAAGTGAAGTGAGCAGAACCAGATCATCATTGTACATAGCAACAACAAGATTAGACAATGATCAATTCTGATGGGACATGACTCTTTTTAATAATGAGATGATTCAGGTTTGTTCCAATGGTCTTGTGATGAAGAGAGCCATCTGCACCCAGAGAGAGGACTGTGGGAACCGAGTATGGATCACAACATAGTATCATTCTTTTTGCTTGTATTTTATTTTCTTATTTATTTTTCCTTTTTGATCCGATTTTTCTTGTGCAGCACAATAACTGTAGAAATACATATAGAAAAACTGCACAAGTTTAACATATATTCGACTGCTTGCAATCTAGGGGAGGGAGTGGGGGAAGGAAGAGGAAAATATGGAACATAGGTTTTGCAAGGATGAATGTTGAAAAATTATCCATACATGTTTTGAAAATAAAAGGTTAAAAAAAAAACAAACAAAAAACTAAAATCCACTTTAGTTCTTTCACAATGACTGAATAAAAATCTATAGAAAAAAAGCAAACTACTGTAACCTGTATTATCGTCAAGAGTGATTCACCTTCCAAAGAGCTCCTGGTATAATACTATAATACACTTCTCAGTATTAGAAGAATGACTTGAGTGCTGGCAGTAATTAGTATTGAAGGACTAATGGAAAGAATGATGGATTAGTGATACCTCTGCTTCTATAGTTCTATGACAACTTTATTTTCAATAATATCCATATCCATTAGCCTTTCCATTATTAGCAAATTTAAATGGTAAGAGATGATCAGTTTATGTTTTAATCAGGAAAAAAAGGTACAACAAATATATAAGGATGAAATTTCTGTGAATGTTATAAGGTTTTAGATTCTCTAAAAATAGGCAGTATATATATACTGCTCTGCCCACAGATCTGATTCTAAATTGCTCTAGGATTTCTACCATCCTATGAATTTTTCCTGGAAGTAAAGACCATTCTTCTACAGTGGAACAGTGCAAGAACTCAATTAGATTTAAAATTCCATGAGTTGGTCATATGTATTAGTTACTTTGATAATAATTCTAACCATTCCATGCACTGTGTGCTTCTGTGTTTTCTAGAAATATATTAGGTACTCATTTTGGGTACAATCTATTAATATAAGCATTTAATTTAGTTAAACTAATATGTTAACTCTTACCTTATCTTCTTTTAACCATTTCTCTAGCAGCTGTTTGCGCCCCTGTTGAAGCACAGGCCTACAGAGTTCTAAGGATTCATATTTGTTCAGTTGGCCTTGATCTAAAAGGATTCCAAAGTACTGGAGTAGAGGTGAAGTCTGACCTGGTTGTGCTGGAACACTCTGGAACCGACGAATGGTGTCTGGAGTACGTAATATTCCCTTTAAGAAAGACAATTTGGAACAAAATTATTTTTTTCCATTTACAAGTTCTTTACTTAAACAACTCTAAGAATATGATACAAGTATTAACATAAGTCTGTGACAAGCACCACTCACTCTTATAGGCATATTCAGGATATGCTTAAACACTAAATATATTCATAAAGTATCAAGATAGGTGGTCTACTGTGTAGGTACCACTGTATACAAAAGTACATTATTTAAATTTAAAGCACATGTACCTGAGTAAATCATGACAGGATAAATACCAACACAGAAACAATCTGCTTAGATTCAATCTTATTACGATTTGACTTTCCTCTTCGATAAAGTAGCGCAAAAAAAAAAAAAAGGGAAGGCAAGTGACTTGCTATTAATTGGAGAAACAATGAAAAGGAAGGACTGTAGAGCAAGAAGACAATCCAGTATTCTTATATTGTGTAAAAAAAAAAAAAAAAAAAGGATTAATATGAAGTTTAAAAAAAAAAAACCTTAATATATCTATGAATGGATAGAATAAAGCCATGTAAACAAGAACTAGAACAATTTATAGCACAGTAAAGGAAAATAACAATAGACTTTAGAGTTCTAATTAATACCATAAACAATCATAATTTTAGAGGAATTATAGACCTAAGTGTTTATTCCACCTCTCAGGAGAGAAGTGGTAGGCTACAGATATAAAACTGTTTATCTACAGTTTCCAAACATGATTATACCATAGTCATGTTTTTCTAACTTCAGAAGGATGGGAAGTGAGAAAGATTTTTTTTTAAATTAAAGAAACATTTTTTATAGAGAAAAAAAAAAATGAAGGGATTAGATTAGATCCTCTCCAAATCTCTTCATTTCTAAAAATTTTATTCAATTAGTCAAATTGATGACAACTAGAACAAAGTGAATTTTCTTCCAGGTGAAGATTATCAGTAGTCATCTTCAACTGTGAACAGATATTGCTCTGGTTTTCTTAAATTCTAGAAATTCATAGTATATTAGGCATAAATCAAACTCTTTTTGGATTAAAAGCAACGGTATCAGCATCCAAACCTATAGTAATAATACTAAGCTAAAAAGTCTGGCTTCACTGAAGCAAGATAATAATGACCTAAAGAGTCAGTATTGAGGGACAGTGAGACCCCAAGCAAATATAGCAAAGCTATGTTTCTAAGAACTGTTGAATTAGCTCAATTTAGAGATATGCTAGAAAATTAACTACACTGTTCATATATCTTTTGCCACTGTAACAAATACAAGAAGTCAAAGATAAATGAAAAGGTTGCACAGATACATGGCAGTCTTTTGGAGGAATTTTTAACTTTCCCTAATGGGAAGTAGTGGAGGGAATAGCTCCACCATTAAATTGCAAGATATGAATATAATGGTCTATATTATTACACTAAGAAAAAAATATTCAAAGAAACCTGGAGAGATCTCTATGTCCTGATACAGAGAATATTAAGTAGAATCAAAAGATTATGCCAAGAAAAACATTAAAATCAATGCAATAACCAATCTTGAATTGAGAAAACTAATGAATATTTTTTCTTGGTATGTGAACTAAAGCATATTAGCCACGGCTAATATGTTGTTTATTTTGTTACCAAGAGATAGGAGAGGAAATAACACTTTAAAGCAAAGTTCAAGATTAACAAAAAATTAGAAATGACTACCCAAAAAAAAAAAAAAAAAATTTATTAAACCCACACAGCCCAAAAAAGGCAAATTTTGATCTTTTCCTAATATGGCAACAATGAAAGGCATTTGAAAAGGACATAAATGTTTTGGGGAGTTTCAATGTGTTTTTTCCAAAAAATTTACCTTTGGTGCATTAGCAGCCACCTTTGCTGCCTCTGAGTAATTCCCTTGTGCAAAGAGAGCATTAAATTTCCGAGCAAAAAGCTCTTCAGCTCCAGCTAAGTTGTTACGTACAGCCATTCGCAAAGCGAGATCAGGATTCTGTAGGACGTTGGTGATATAAGGAATTATATTCTCTTCTTCCACACACACTGATAGGACCTATAATTTAAAAATGTTAACAGATATTTGAGTATTTTGTAAAACAACTATTCTAAATATATTTAGATAGGACTAGTATTCTCCTTACTCATTAATGAAATTAGGATTCAACACAGTTATTTGGAAAAGAGAAAAGTATTGGGAAATTTTGAAATTGGAGTAAAATGAATCCTTTTGAAAGCAATGTATGTCATGGTTCTTTATTTAGTAGTCTTGATTACTAAACTAGATAAGACTACTAGACAAATAAGTCAAATCAAGTTCTGTGTTTCCTTACAATTTACCAGCCCATAATTTTTCTTAGACTAAGCTCCAGATACTTTAAATTCATCTTTTGCCTCTAAAATGGCCCAACAGTATATTATGGAACAATGTAGTTCAAGTCGGATGAAAAGAGATATATTCATTAAATCCTGGCTTCCTTCAATTTAGCTCAAGTGCTGTGCTGTCTCCTATATTAAATCTATTCTTAGACTTCTCTGGCCCACAAATGCTTAGTGGGTCTCCCACCAAAATAAGTTATTTTGTTGATATTTGATTTCTTTATATTTATGTTGTATTCTCTCCCCACACTTCATAAGCTTAACTGCTCCTAATACTTTCCACCAACTCTGTGGCACTGGTTGGGCCACTTAAGTAATATTATCATCCTTGCCCTACTAATCTAAACTATCAGAATATGATCCAAAGGGCATGGTACTGCACTAGCAGAAGATGTTAAGGCTCCATTTTTCCAATTCCCACAACTAGCAGTACATCAGAAAACTGAACACTGCTTATAAAAATCAAACATATAATAATTATCCACCAATATTTCACATTTTTTTCCTTTTCAACTAGAAAACATTAACAAAATTAACATTAGCCTGACTTCACCCTTTAAAGTAGCCTATTACTACAGGTAAGATATTCTGCAAAGTGGATGCTGTTTCAAGATATACATATTTGCCTCACATCAAAAATCAATTTTTAAAAATAACTTTTTATTTACAAGTCATATGCATGGATAATTCTACAGCATTGACAATTGCCAAACCCCTTGTTCCAATAAAAATCTATTTTTAAAAAGCAGAATATTATTTGTTCTCTTCCTCTTCTCCCTCCATTATTACTACTCCTGTCTCTAGAGATGAGATTAAATTCCAGCCTTTCTATTATCAACTTAGACTTTCAACATCAAATACAAAATGTCAATCCTATAAAATTTATGTTATTTAATTTATTTATTTGTTTGTTTGTTTATTTTGCTGAGGCAATTTGGGTTAAGTGACAACATTTCTTGGCTGTGTGGAAGTGCAAGTATCTGAGGCTACATTTGAACTTAGATTCTCCTGATTTTATAGGTTATTTTAACAAAATCTAATATACATTTCTACTGATCCTCCTATACATATCAAGATTGGTTTCTCCAAAACATTGGAAAACTTCTACGAAATGATGCAAAATAAAATACACAGGGCTTTAGAATATATAAGTTCTTTGCAAGTAGAGAGCATTTCATTCTTTACATTTGTACGCCTGGCACCAGGTACATAATAGGCACATAATATCGTGTTAATTGACAGAACCAAGACAATAACACACACATATTTATACAATGATTTTATAAATCAAGTTAATTTAACACTAAGAGAAAACAAGACTAATCAGTTATTTCAGAGCTCTGCTGTATTATAGCTCATTAACTGTTGAGGATTGGAGGTGGAATGCAGCTTATGGGGAGATTTATTTTGAAGTATTAAGATAGCTGGACAAACAAATATATATCTATTTTTTTAAAAAAATTCACTGTCTTAAACATCCACATTCTATTTAGCCTCAGAGTAAGGGAATCAAAGTAAAATATAATCATCCATAACGCAGCCAACAGTTATAAAGGAGAAAATACTGAAAAAGCAAAGCAGTCAACTAGGATTAGTTTACAAACTATTCCTTAGTGAGATGTAGGTCATATGTTTATCTATTAGCTTTGAGAAAAACAAAGGAAGAATCCCGAGATCCAAGATTCTATCAAATAATAAACTAAAAAATTAAAGTTTTAACCAAAGTTCAAAGTGAGTTAAGAATTTTAAGTATGTCTACTGAGGTCTTAATAAAAATGAATTGGAGAAGTAGGTAGATGATGAAGTAGATAGAATAATGGCCCTTAAGTCAGGAGGACCCGAGTTCAAATCCAGTTTCAGATACTTAACACTAACTGTGTGACTCAGGGCAAGTTAATCCCAATTGCCTCACCAAAAAATAAATAAATAAAATAATAAAATAAATTGGCTACTTTGGGATTCAACTTACTAAGCTTTCCTTTAACTTATCTATATAACAACATAGGAAAAAGTAATGAGCTTCACAACTTTTAATATACTGGTTTAAGACAAAACAGGTCAGCTTTATTAACTGTGAAAATTCATTTAGCTCACCTATGCTTCAGTTTTTTCATGTGTGAAATAGGAATAATGCTTCTATTATCTCGCTACAATCTACTACTTTAGGTATTTTTAAAAACACAAGGTACTAAATAGATCCGATCCAAGTTATTCTTCATGAAGTACTTGCAACTATGTAATACTTTGAAAATATAAATAGTACGTAGGTAGAAATCTAAAGTTGAATAGTCTAAATTCTAAAGTCTTGTGAAACACAGTATCTAGTTTAGTCCGTGATACTTACTAAAAACATCACTTTTCTTTAAATATTTAGCATTAATTTTAAAAATATATACTAGTAGTAGGAAAAAGTTTTCATTGTAACTTAGATATTAGAGAATGATCTATTTTGTATAGTAGTGTGGTATTTTCTATAGGGAGATAATCACTTTGAAAAGCTTTTCAAGATTATTTAATAAGGTTTGTGTGTCTTTGCTCCTCAAGTGGAGTATTAAACAGATTCCTTACTTGTCCCTTTCTGTTTACACCAATAATTCCAGCTGTTGCTTCATGAGGTGCAGTAACAAAGATGGTTTCTCCACTGATTCTATTCATGTAAATGCAGGTACCAGTCTCCAGGTCATATAAGTGGATATAGCCATACTTGGTAATCAAGAATACCACATCATGTTTTTCACTGATCTGTATAAAGAAAATTAACACTTTAAAAAAAAAAAATTAAATTGAAATCAGGTCATAGAACGTGCTTTATTTTGTATGGCCTTTTTTTTTTTTTTTAAAAGAATTTTGCCAAAGTTTAAGAGTTTAATTCACCCATTTCTAAAATGTGCAGAATTGGTAATTTTTCTATATACCATATAAAAGAAACAAGCTTAAATTCATAATTAGGAGGACAATTTTTAAAAGTCACTTAAAACATATTGAATTCACTTAATATGAATAATTGGTTTTGCTATTTTTTTCCCCCCATACTGTTTTTTTTTTTTTTTTTTTTGGTTACATGAGACAGAATGCTGGAAAAGATTAGAGCAGATATACTGGGAGAAATTTTAGCAATATAAAAAAAGATCAATGAAATTATTTTTTTAAAAACAAAATTCTCTTAACATACCTGCATTGCCACAGGAAAGTCATTTTGAGCTTCTGGAGGAAAAAAGACATCTACTGCTTTCTTTGGAAAAGGCTGATTCCCTGTAGGTGGGGTGCCGACTTCAATGATATGTAACTGTTCAAACAAGACACAATCACATTTTCCATAAGAATTCTCATGATACCTGCATTTTTTTTTTTTTTTTTTGCCAAACAAAAGTATCAACTGAAGACCAAGGAAATAGCAGAATTAGTTCAGTTTCTGATCATCTTATAGAGAAGTAGAAGGGAACACTGGCCTAGAACACCTTAAAACTATATATTTTGGACTCCAACTTATATTTTGGCATTTACATTTACAAAAAAGTGGTAGAATACTGGGAATTCACAAAAACAAAGGTATAACTGAAAAGTCAAACTCAGAATGCTACTGAAAAGACTCCAAGTTATTATAATAAACCACTTCAAAAATCTCTTTACAAAAGACAAAGCAGAAGGCAAAAACCAGCAGTGAGGCCCCTAAAAGAGTTAATGAATGCTTTAAAGAAAGATATTTGTAGAGACCATATATTTTTATGTAAAGTGCGAGTTATTATGTGTATATTAGAGACAAAAGTCACTCAGAGTACCTTGCTCTTGCACTTACGTAAAGTTATTTTACCCAAGATGTCAAGAGTGACTTTTTATTAAATAATAATAATAATAATAATGAATCTATTTTTTCATTTTATCATTTCAAATCTAAATGGAAAATATGCCTCTGGATTCCCCTCAAGAAAAAGATTTCTAGCAACTTACTTCAAGCTGATGACACTACATTTGTCATTTTAATGGTCATCATTTAGTAGAGGCATTCAAATCATCTAATTTTTAAAAGACTATTCAAAGCATCTAGAGAATGATCAAATATTTTATAGAAATCAGAAGGAATAAAACATCAGCAACAACCAAATAGAAATATGCTTTAAATTGCAGGAACACTGGAATTAGGGGATTAAGAAAGAGTGAATTTTGGGAGATGAAGACAAATAGTTAAGCAAGTACTATTTTTTAAAAATCTGTTTGCTTAGTGTTTGTATATTTTCATTTCCATTTCAAGAAACCAAAGTTTACCTTGCCTCCAGCTTGTCCCCTTACTGCAAAACAAAACAGTGTTGACTCTTCAGCATTTCCTTCCATCTTAAATTGTGCAAAGCTAGCAGCATGTCCTTCAATGGGCTGAGACACTTTTCTGTCTACAGAATAGAGTTGCATGGCGCCCACCACGCGATTTTGCTGCAAAAAAAAATCAGGTTATCAAAATGAAATCTCTTACATAAAAAACTTAATTCCTGAATTCATTAATACAATAATCAATGACAATACTTTATGACCATCAGAAATCCATTTCTTCAGAGAGCTATTTCTTCTGTTATTGAACCATTTTCAAGGTAGACATATCTCACTGCTAACAATTTAAGACTGAAAACAGTATTTTTCTCTGTAGATGGCAACCTAATGATGTGTTTCAAATAACCTTGTCAAAGAAAGATGAATAGGTTCATGGAATATTAGAGACAGAAGGGACATTAGATAATGAATTCAATTCATTGTACAGGTGAGAGAAAAATCAAGGCACAGAAATTTAAGTATCTTGCTCAAGGTCATATGGAATCATGATTAATATCCCAAGTCTCCAGAGTCCACCTAAAGCCTTTTTTTTTTTTTTGGCTGAGGCAATTGAGGTTAAGTGACTTGCCTATGGTCACACAAGTCAAGGTTAAGTGTCTGAGATCAAATTTGAACTCAGATCCTCCTGACTTCAGGGCTGGTGCTCTATCCACTGTGTCACCTATCTGCCCCCAAAGCTCTTTATTTCTACCCCACTCTTTGACATAACCTCTAATTTGCAAAAGAATTCATAATTTAGGCTTAAATAAAAATTTTTAAAAAGGCAATTGCTATATTGAGTATAACTATATTTGATCAACTATGTTACAGGTTCTAGATTGGTGGTATCAGACTCAAACAGAAATGGATCCCTGTGAGCAGGCATATTGACTTAGAAAACCATAAATTATCATCATTTCATTTGTTTTTATTAAATATTGTGGCTCATATGAATTAAGCCTAGATATTCACCAGGCTTAGAATCCTTTATAATCATTTTTGTTTACTTCCTCAAATAAAGAAAGAAAAGGGAATTTAATTAGACCAAAAGGAACCATATTGTAAGCAAATTGTTCCCATTTATCTGCAGATTATCCCAACTTCAGAAAAGCCTTATTTTTGAAATTTACTGAATTCTGAGCAAAGGACCTTTATTCCTTTCTAATCTACATAAAATTGGAATACCTGTGCAGATATGCCAGTAAGAAGTAACCACTTCTGCTTTGCATCTGTACGATAGTTGATAATCTGGCAACCAGCAAGACTAGAATGCCGATCAAACATCTTCACTGGTTGTGACTCTCCTTCCATACTCCAGTGATAGACTGCATTGTCCGTAACAAGGGCAACAGTATTCAAAGAAATCCATTTCCAAAAGGTGACATCATCAGTCATGGTGTGAGCCTTCATTTTACTTTTCATTTCAATGTTAAATATTTGAAGTGTTTTCCCAGCTTTAAAATAAAAAAGGAAGATTTTAAAAACGAGATTCAGGGTAAACTGTAGTTTCTGTGTCTTCACATTCATCCACTTGACAAAGGACTACCACACTATCACTAGTTGTAGAATCATTTCATCAATTTATCACAAAAATAACATTAAGGAGTTAATGTCTAACACTCTACAGAAAAGATTTGAAGCATTAAGTTATTCCTACCCAATGTATTATAAGCTTTAATTTAGTATTGGCAAAGTTAACTTTTCAAAGACAAAATATAGACAAAATTAAAGATTACCATCCTAGATTATTCTAATAATCTGATCATATAGCCATCTAAGCCTTGAATTGAGACAACACTAACAAAGCACAACACTCCGACAAAAGGATGGAAAACAGGTAAACCTTATAGCCGTGATTGGAAGCCAATTTTTTTCCCATTGATAGCTACTTAGTTCTATGTATACTAGCAGAACAAGTATATGTACAGAAACAAAATGATCTTTTAAGACTGGCATACTCCCTCTGACCAAATTTATGGAAGCTGCTTCTTGAAGAAAGAGGTTCCACTTAAACTCTGCCTTGTCACTCATATCAAGAAAAGGAATTCATGCTGTATCTATTTGGTTTAAATTACAAAGGAAAAAGAAATGCAAGGAAGGATATAATATACTAAAGGGTTAGGAAAGGTTTCAAGGAACATAGTTAATATACTGGAGGCAGGAATAAAGTTCAAGTTTCACCCCAATAAGACAGCTTACATTTAGTCCCAGAAGGAAGGAATGTGCCTTGAGTTTGAAAAGTTTCCAGAACTAGTTGCAAGTTTTCAGAATAAGGGCCCATATTTAAAAGTTAATTTGAAAGGCCAAAGTCCTTAAAAGATAATAAAAAACAGCAGCTAAAGTATCAGAGATTGCATTTCTGGGCCAGAAAATATGTGGCTCCTATAAGATGCTCTTTTCCCAAGAGAAGAACAAACAGCTTTATACTTGCTGCCATCTAACCACAGAGTTTGGAAAAGCTTTCCCTAAAATATAAATATTATTTCCATCCTACACAATATGCAAAGCACACTAAAGGCAAAAACCAGACTTGGAAAAATTGTGATAGTTATAGTCCTGTTTATAAAAAGTAGCCTGAAGTTAATATAATTAGCTACATAGGAGAAACTACCTTAAAATGATATTCTTTTCTTCATATAAAGCTTAAGATTATATTCAGATAGTTAAAAAAAAGGTTTAATAAAAATGCCTATCTACTATGCTGTAGTAATGAGCTCTGAAACCTTTTCAACTCATTACATTTTCTTTTCATAGAACAGGACAATAACTAATACAATCTAAATTGAGAACTCACCATCTGCATACACATAAGAAAGCATTAAAAAATATAATAGTAACAATAAAGTTAGAGAAAGTATTCTAAGAAAATTATTTGAGTACCTTCAAAAGGCACTTCAATATAAAGTCTGTGAGGATAGGGACAGTGACTCATCTAGACTCTGTATCTTCCCTAGAACCTGCAGAAAGTAGGTAACTTCAGAAAGGGCTTTTGAAACAAAGAGGAAGAATCTAGGATGTAGCTAATTAAGTTTAATCAGCAAGACTAATTATAACCACTGGATGAAGAGTTTCAACTTTCACACTGCAAGATTTAAAACAAGTTGTCTGTTTAAAATTGTTACATGCTCTATAAATTCTGTAAATTTTGAAAATTTCTTCCTCTTAAATCTAGTCAAATGATCTTAGCTCCCAAGGAATATAAAACAATGATTCAACTGAAGTTACCAATGACAATCTCCTGTCTTTTCATATTAAAACAGTTGTCTATAATACAGATCAATTATTCAAACAGCTAACTACAGCATATTTTTACTCTTAAGTTTTCCTTAGGGTCTTACAAAGAAATAAGACTCAAAATTGGACAGGAAATCAAAAATAGTTTAGTCTCACTTGTATCTAAGTAAAAATCCAGTTGTGTATTAAACAGTAGTTAAGTATCATGCTTTGTAGTATCTTTGAAGTCCACAGACAGATAAATTTCTAACATTAGGCCTAATCTTTGCCAATCTATGTCATTTTAGTCAAATTTAACAAATGTACTACATTAAAACCTAGAGCCCAAATAGTGAACTTATACCTTCAATGAGGTGAATTTATAATATTAAAATTGGTTCTTCATACCTTTTAATGCAATTACTTTGCTAGCTGGATTCATGATGGCACTGTCAGCTGAAATTGGTCGACGAATGGGATTACTTGGATCATTCATATCAATGATTACCACCTGGGCCTGCTCTCCTACTTTTTCTCTAATGCAGATGAATTTGTCTGACTCCATAGTCAAAGTACTGAAGCCAATATTTGCTGGGTTGATACCCAGATTCTGGAGCTGAAAGAAGAGATAGGTCCATTAATAGAGAAGCACACAGCAAAATAATAGTTATATAACAAATACCAATTAGTTACTAGCAAGTAATTCCAGAAAGATATTTAATTGAATATTGTAAATTGGCGGACATGATATAATTTTTCACTTGCCAAAACTAGAGCACTGCCACCCTGATTTCATGATTTCAAACAAAGCAGTGAGAGGCAAAAGGTAGTAATGGCTTCTGCCTTAAGAGAAGCTCAGCAGCACTAAATTCAGTTCCATACATAAAAAACTGACACAGAATTAAAAACCATCCAACTACAAATCAGAAATAGTGAAAACAATAAGCCACAGCTAACAGTCATGGTTCTACATGAAGTGCTGGTAGAATCCCCCTACCTATTCCCCATCCCAGGCTGCTAGTGCCTCTCCCTAAGATTACATTCTGTTTTTGCAAGTACCCATTTATACAAGTTGTCCCTAACCCCTCAGAATATAAGCTCCTTGAGGGCAGACATTATTTCATTTTTATACCCCCCCTAGCACATAGTATATAAGCTTGCTGACTGATAAGGCATTTTAGAATATAAAGTTATCAATTTATCTCTCATGTACAGGGACTCCACGTACTCTATATCTCCTACAACTTCAAATCTTTAAGTCTTTAGGAGGGAGACAGAAAGAGAGAGAGAGAGAGAGAGAGAGAGAGAGAGAGAGAGACAGACAGACAGACAGACACACACACACACCTTCCCTCCCTCAAAGAAGCTCACAATCTGTTGAAGCAAGCATCTTATCTTTGTGTATTTGAGAGATAATACAAAACATACATAAAAAAGAGTAGTGCAAGATGTTGTGTATGATCTAACAATGTAAGAATTATAAGCAACTAAGTAGATCAAAGAATGCTTTATAGCACTTGGTAAGAATCTTTAAGAAGTACAGAAAAAGTAGGGGTTTGAGAGAAAATAGAACAAGGAATGTTCCAAAAATAGAGAAATCATTTAGTTTAGAGAATGTCAAAATAATCAATTCTGTTCATTATTGGATGATACACATAAAGATGCTGGAAAGAGTAAAGTATTATGAGCCTGTCTAGTTATTTTTGAAAGCCTTTGTAAAGAATCTAACCTGAATTCCTGCAAGCACTGAAAATAAATGATAATTATTGAGATCAAGAGATCTGTCACACCTAATTTTGGAATATATAAAAGTATAGTTGAAAATAATAGCTAGTTAAAGGCAGCTAAATGGTTCACAGGATGGAGCACTGGGACTGGAATCAGGAAGGCCTGAGTTCAAATTTGATCTCAGATACTTACTGTGCAACCCTGGGCAAGTTACTTAACTCTCAGTTTGCTTTAATCCACTGGAGAAGGATATGCTAAGTTACATCTTTGCCAGGGAAATTTCATGTGCAGTATGGATCATGGGGTCATGAAGAGTTGGACACAAATGAACAGTGGCTGGTCATGGAGAACCACCTAAACTTGGGATGCCTAGGGATGAGATGGATAGAATGCTAGGCCAGGATTCAACTGGCTTCAGACTTAGCCAAGTGATCTGTTTGCCTCACAATTTCTATTTGCCTCAGTTACCCCAACAGTAAAATGGGGATATTTGCACTGTATCCTAAGGTATCAAATGAGATAATGTTTTAAAGTACTTGCCACATGAGATAATATTTTAAAGTACAGCACCTGGCACATAGTAGGCTCTATAAATACTAGCTATTATTATGTTTAGGTTAATAATATTAAATTATATATATTAAGTTATTATAAACTAAGGTATAAGATAACACTATGTTAGGTCACTAGGACACCTAATACTTATTAAGCATCTGATCACCCTATTTACTTATTATATCCATTTCCTTACAATATTTTGGTCACAAGATATTCTTTATTCACAAGATTAGTCTTCACACAATGGAAAAATGAACGGTCTTGAGAATTATTGAGTTTACTCTCCTTGTAAAGTCCTGAAACTCAATAATAACTCATTTGAGAGGGAAAGCATTTGAGGGGTAAAGTTTAGACAAAATGGTCCTCTGAAGTTCCTCCAATTTTTAGAATCCATGATTCCATTAGTCATGAAAATATCCATGCTCAAACCTGCTCTGATGTTAAGACCCAAAAAAAGAATCTCACTTATTTTAATTGCATGATGCTTTATCCTAACCCTTCCATTTCTGAGGCCTTTATCTTCCTATTAAGGGAAGAGAAACAATGAAATTATCTAAAGAAAGGCTCCAGGGATGCTTTAAATGCCATAATAATCGTGTGGCTCAATACTATGAATGAAGGAAACAATCACCTATTGTTGATCAATGAACTATATTGATCAGTGAAGAACATTAAAAAACCAGCATACCGATCTTTGCAATTTTTTGAGGAAAAGATAATTATATAATAACCAAAACAATTGACTTCAACAAATCCACTTTTTCCTATATTCTCTACAAAATCCAAAAGGAAGAAACAAAACAACAGTATAAAACAGTATAAAATACTTGAAAGTCTACTCAAGACATATAAGAGCTATAGTACAAAATTACAATTACAAAAGCATTCTAAATAACTGCAGAAATATTTACTCATGAAAGGCAGAGAAAAGAACACTAAGTCTTATTCAATACTACACCAAACTAAACTGTCATTAACTTCTATAGAGTCAGGGGGGAAAAAAATTCACTGGAGAAACAAAAGGCCAAGAATATCAAAAGAGTCAAAAAAAAAAAAAAAAAAAAAAAGAAGAAAGTGAGGAGGGAAGGGAGCCTATTTAAGATTATAGTACAGTATAAAGAATTATAGTAATCATCAGAATAATTTAGTACTGGGTAAGAAATAAGAGGTTTTAACACATTAGATTTGAACACATAAATGTTATTAAAGATAGTAAACAGTTTGTGACAAATCCAAACATTCCAGCTATTACAGAAAGAACTCGCTACACTTAACAAAAATAAAAAACTGGAATATAGAAACAAGATTATATATATGTAAATAACAGAAACTAGGGACAGGCCATTATCTCACACTGGATAGCAAGTTTAAGATCAAAATAGATGCATGGTTTAGATGATAATCACAAGCAAATTAGTAGGGCCCAAAGAGTTCATGAGCAAACAAAGATATAGGGAGGTTCACAGAAGGCAACATGGATAATTTTGATTATATAAAAAAATTTATACCAACAAAAACCAATGCAACTAAAATCAGAAGAAAAGCAAGAATATGGGGATGAAATCTTTGTAGCAAGTTTTTCTTTTCTTTTGACAAGGCAACTGGGGTTAAAGTGCCCGAGGTCACACAGCTAGAATGCAAGGCCACATTTGAACTCAGGTCCTCCTACAGCAGGGTTGGTGCTCTATCCACTGTGCCACCCGGCTGTCCCCCCACAAATTTTTCTGATAAAGGTCTCTTTTCTCAAACATACAGGGAATTGAGTAAAATTTATACGAGTCTTACCCCAATTGATAAATGGTCAATGGATATGAATAGGCAGTTTTCAAAGCTATCAATATCAATAAAAAGAATGCTCTAAATTACTAATAAGTACAAAAATGCAAATTAAAACAACTCTGAGTTACCACTTCACATCCATTAGTTAGTTGGCTATGAGACAAAAAAGGAAAATGGCATGCTAGGAGTGACATGGGCAAGTATACTAACGCACTGTTGACAGAGCTGTGAAACTAGTCCAACCATTCAAAAAAGCAATTTGGAATTATGCCCAAAGCGCTATTAAACTGTGCATACTCTTTTTCACCCAACAATATCACTACTAGGTCTATATCCCATCAAGATGAAGGAAAGAAGAAAAAGGACCTATATTTATAAAATACTTATAGCAGCTTTTTTGGTGGTAGAAAAGAACTGGAAAATGAGGGGATACCCATCATCTGGAGAATGGTTGAATAAGTTATACTACTGTTCCTTAAGAAATAATGAGCAGAGAGATTTCAAAAAAAACTTGGAAAAATTTATATGAATTGATGTTGAAGTGAGTAGTACCAAGAGAACCTTGTATACAGTAACTACAAGATTGTGTGATGATCAACTATGACAGTTTTAGCTCTTCTCAGAAATACAGTAATCCAAGATAATTCCAATAGACTTGGGAAAGAAAATGTATATGCACATCCAGAAAAAGAACTATGGAGACTGAATGCAGATCAAAGCATACTTTGTCACTTTTTTTTTCTTTCCCTTTTGTTCTGATTTTTCTTTCACATGACTAACATGGAAATATATTTACATTTATGGTACACATATAACCTATACTATACTGCTTGCTGTCTAGGGGGAGAAAAAGGGAGAGGAAAAAAATCTGGAACACAAAATCTTACAAAACTGAATATTCAAAATTATCTTTACAGGGCATCTAGATGGCACAGTGGATAGAGTACCAGCCCATCCAGCCTCAGACACTTAACACTTCTTCACTGTGTGACCCTGGGCACATAATTGAGAAAAAATAAAATACTTTTAAATAAAAAAAATAAAAAAATAAAAGATAAAATAAAAGATAAAATACTTTTAAATAAAAAAAATAAAGAAAGAAAGAAGTGATACGAGATCAAGACATTCTCTCACTTAATTTTTCTTGGATGTTTTGGTCTGTGTTTTCTTTTGCATGGCTAATATGAAATGTTTTGCATGACTGCACATGTATAATCTCTATCAAAATACAGGAAGGAAGGAGAGAGGGAATTTAGAACTCACAAATTATAAAAAAAAATGAATGTTAAATTTGTTTACATGTGGTTGAGAAAAAAATACAAAAAGTAATTCAACAACCCACCACAATTTCAAAGAAGTTGCAATAAAATGTTATTCACCACCAAATAGAAATTTGATGGCCTCAGAATAGATTGAATCTTCAAACACAGCCAATATGAAATTTTGTTTTGCATGACTATGTAGTCATAAAATTTTTTTCTTGCTTCAGATTGGATGGAAAAGGTAGTATGGAAAGGGAAAGAATTTGAAACAAAAAAAGAAGAGAAAGTCTCTGCTTTAAAAAATTAAATTAAAAAAGAGAAATTAGCCGTTCCAATTGATCAGTGATGAATAGAACCAGCTACACCCAGAGAAAGAACACCGGGAAATAATGTGGACTGCTTGCATTTTTTTTTTCTTCCCAGCTCATTTTTACCTTTCTAAATCTGATTTTTCTTGTACAAGAGAACTGTATAAATACGAATACATATATTGTATTTAAGATATACTTTAACATGTCTAACATGTATGAGACTTCCTGCCATCTAGGGGAAGGGGTGGAGGAAGGGAAGGGAACAGAAGTGATTGCAAGGGACAATGTTGAAAAATTACCCATGCATATATTCTGTCAATAAAAATCTATAAAAAAAAAAAATTAAAGAGAATTAAGAAAATGGTAAAAAAGTACATACACCACCTGTACTTTTTTTTTTTAAAGTACAGGACAGAACAAATAACGTTTAGAAGTATTAAGTTCTCAGAAAGGTATCTTTTTTTTACTCAGACTTAGTATCTTTCCAATTACTGAGAAGGTGCAAGCTGTATAATTTTGGAATAGTGTAATTTTTTTTTATAGTAATATATCCATGGCCTGTAACCTGGACTTCATGGTCTAGGGTCAGGGGTCCTCAAACTTTTTAAATAGGGGGCCAGTTCACTGTCTCTCAGACTGGTGGAGGGTCGGACTATAGTAAAAACAAAAACTTTGTTTTGTGGGCCTTTAAATAAAGAAACTTCATAGCCCTGGGTGAGGGGGTAAACATCCTCAGCTGCTGCATCTGGCCCGCGAGCCATAGTTTGAGGACCCCTGGGCTCTAGGCTATTGGATCTTGAAATGAGGAGTTGAGCTGCAGTGATTTTCGTAGATTACATTAAATTCCACATCAGTACCTAAGAAGTGGAAAATGGAACCAGAACAAATCAAAACTACCATGCCAGTTGGTGGGATCAGGTCTGTGAGGATCCCTTGTATTTTCTAGTATGTGCAAAAAAGATAGACACAGCTTTTTAAGAAACAGAGAGAAATGGGGGGGGGGGGGGGGGGGGGGGGGGCGCGCGGCGGAAGGGGAGAAGAGAAGGAGGCAGGAGACAGAGAAAGAGATACACAGACACACACACACACATAGGGAGAGACACACATACAGAGACAGGGAGATGAACGCATGCACGCGCGCGCGCGCGCGCACACACACACACACACACACACACACACACACACGGAAAGACCCAGAGACAAGGGAGGGAGGGAGAAAGAGGGCGGAGTGAGAAGGAGAAGGGAAGGAAATTTGTCACTACTATAAATGAATTACTACAATAAGGTTTTAAGAAAAGCTTCTTTGATTTGTTCTTTGCTTATATACTGAAGAGAGTATGTCAAATTCTACTTTCAGTTCTCTCTCACACTTCAAAAACTTCCTACATAAGATTACTTGTTTGTCTTGGGGCGGAGGGGAAGAAGGAGGGAGAAAAAATTTGGAATTCAAAATCTTAGATTTAAAAATGAATGTTAAAAAAAAAAAACTATCTTAACAAGTAATTGGAAAAATAAAATACTCCTCATAGAATAAGGGTAATTAATACCTACCTCAAGGGAAATAATACATGTGAAGAGTTATATAAACATTAGCCATTAACTTTTCACTTTGTTTCTATTTCCATATAAGCATTAGGCCTGGATGAATTATATTGGATTATATTTCTCCTGTGGTTCAGAATAGGTGACAGTACCTCCTAATTCTTACCTAGTATTTCACTAACTTCCTAATCCACTAAACAAGAAACACTATCCCTACTTTACCTCAAAGCCAGGACATCTGAAAAATGAAGTTTTTTGTGTTTTTTTTTTTTTTTTTTTTTAAAGAAGTTGCTCCATTTATTTATTTATTTGAGGCAACTGCAATTAAATGACTTGCCTAGGATCACACAGCCAGGAAGTGTTAAGTGTTTGAGGCCAAAGTTGAACTCAAGTCCTCCTGAATTCAGGGTCAGTGCTTTATCCACTGCGCCACCTAGTTGCCCCCAATGAACAATTTTTTCTAAGTCATTTTTTAAGAAATCATGTACCATACTCCTAAGCTCTGCCCTCATTGCAATAAGGCAAGGTATACACTTCATCCTCAATTAAAAGTACCGGTCAAATACTTATCTGAACTATGACAGTCAAGTCTCATTTCTTTATATGCAGAGCAAGAGAAAACAGTCGAGTCAAAGCAACTAGATAAATTTCAGAATTGTGAGCCTTACAAGTGAAGTCCAGGTCTCTTCTCTCCTATTGTACTGCCTCCCTCCAATAAAGGAAAGTCAATTCCTCAATTTTTGTTCTGCTACTCATTAAGAAGTTCAGTAAAACGGGAATGAGAATACCATATGGTAATTTGATAGAATGAGGTTTGCTTGTTTCAGGTATACAATCCCTGTGTTTATAAATCTTTCTCCCTTCTTACCCCCCCCCCTCCCCACAATCAAAAAAATTTTTGTTCTCAAGTTCTAGGCTTAGAGTTAAGAAACAGTAGAGAGTAAATGATTTGTGGAGTCATACAGCCAATAGAATCAAAATTTGGACTTTGTCAGTTCTCTATTCACTAAGAAATGTTGCCTCTGTAAGTAGTAGTGCTAGTAGTAGTAGCAGTACCAGTAATAGTAATTGTTATTGAAAAAAAATTACATGGGACAAATAGGCCTTTTATTTTGTGTTCCTAAAAGACAGCCTAAGAAAATCACCAAATAAAGACTACTATATTCATTTAAACTTTGACCACAGCTACTTGTTTCAGCAAGTAGAAACCACACCTTAGTACAGGGCCATTACACACCTGGAAGACTGCAGCTCCTTAAAAAGGTGTGGTGCCCATACAAATCATAGTTCATTCATTCATTCAAGATCCTGTGGAATTTGTTTTAGTCTGGCCATAGAACAAAAACCTAGTTCATAAGCATACACAGTTTACAAAGCAAGATATTAAAATAGCTCTACCAGGTTATACGAAGCAATTTAAATGTCTATAGGATTCTTAAACATAGTATCGTGGACCTGTTTAGCAATCTGGACCCTTCTCAGAATTTTTAAATAGATAAAATAAAAATAGCATTACAAAGGAAACTAATTATACTGAAATGTTAATGTAATTCTTTAATCAATTAGCTGTGTCCAATTCTATTCCATTTGGGATTTTCTCTGCAAAGATACTGGAGTGATTTTTCATTTCCTTCTTTAGTTCATTTTACAGATGAGGAAACTAAGGCAAACAGGATTAAGTGACTTTTCCAGGACCACACAGCTAGTGTCCAAGACCAGATTTTGAACTCAGATCCTCCTGATTCCAGGGCAAGTACTTTCTCCCCTATGCCACCTAGCTGCCGTTGAAACAGTTTTCAAAATATTTTTTAAAACAAGCTCAATGTCCCCAAGATTTTGTTATTTTTGCCAAAATGCTATGCCTCCAAGACAGCATTTTTAAAGTGAATTCAGTCTTATACTGAAGTCTAAAGACTTCAAGACTAAACTCTTATGGATCAAAGCACATACCACCTTCAACACCCAAAAAATGAAGCTCTAATATAAGGAAGAACAGTCCTTATTCACTGTGTTTTAAACATAGCATGTTTTATCACTGAAGCATTAAGATAATTCCTCAAAGATTTAAGTTAGAAACAGCAATTGCATGACCTATAGTTAGTGTTTGGGCTAGCAGACTGCAAATGTCCAGATATTCCTAGAGTAAGGCCTTCATCACTTTTCACCTAAATTACTGCAATGGCTTCCTAACTGAATTTTCCTGCCTCAAGTCTATCCTCCATTTTGTTTTTTGTATTCACACTCCAGAGGTTCCCTACTGCTTTTATGAAAGCAACCTAGCTCCAACCTATCTTTCCAGTAATATTATAGCTTACTTCTCCCTCCTCAACTGGATAATCCTGCCTATCAGACTTGCCTTTCTGCTGTTTTTCATACAAGACATGTCATTATCTCATCTCTGTGACTTTGTATTTCCAACCCTACCCCACCAAAGTTGGACTTCATAGAATCCCTTACTACTTCAAGATGCAACACCTTCTCCAACTATGAGGCCTTTCTTAATTAACCCTCAATCTACTCTGTACTTACTCTGTATCATGTATTCCTAAAAAGCAAAGTTTGTATCATTATTTGTATATTCAATAGTGCCTGGAATCAGTAGGTGCTGATCAATAGAAATGCCAGATCAGAAACTAGGCATTGATCCACACTTAACACCGTACACCAAGATAAGGTCAAAATGGGTTCATGACCTAGGCATAAAGAATGAAATTATTAATAAATTAGAGGAACACAGGATAGTTTACCTCTCAGACCTGTGGAAGGGGAAGGACTTTATGACCAAAGCAGAACTAGAGATCATTACTGATCACAAAATAGAAAATTTCGACTATACCAAACTGAAAAGTTTTTGTACAAACAAAACTAATGCAGACAAGATTAGAAGGGAAGCAATAAACTGGGAAAATATTTTTACAGTCAAAGGTTGTGATAAAGGCCTCATTTCCAAAATATATAGAGAATTAACTCTAATTTATAAAAAAATCAAGCCATTCTCCAATTGAAAAATGGTCAAAGGATATGAACAGACAATTCTCAGATGAAGAAATTGAAACTATTTCTAGTCATATGAAAAGATGCTCCAAGTCATTATTAATCAGAGAAATGCAAATTAAGACAACTCTAAGATACCACTACACACCTGTCAGATTGGCTAAGATGACAGGAAAAAATAATGATGATTGTTGGAGGGGATGTGGGAAAACTGGGACATTGATGCATTGTTGGTGGAGTTGTGAACGAATCCAACCATTTTGGAGAGTAGTTTGGAACTATGCTCAAAAAGTTATCAAACTGTGCATACCCTTTGATCCAGCAGTGTTACTACTGGGATTATATCCCAAAGAGATTATAAAGAAGGGAAAGGGACCTGTATGTGCACGAATGTTTGTGGCAGCCCTTTTTGTAGTGGCTAGAAACTGGAAACTGAATGGATGTCCATCAGTTGGAGAATGGCTGAATAAATTGTGGTATATGAAAATTATGGAATATTACTGTTCTGTAAGAAATGACCAACAGGATGATTTCAGAAAGGCCTGGAGAGACTTACACGAACTGATGCTGAGTGAAATGAGCAGGACCAGGAGATCATTATATACTTCAACAACAATACTATATGATGACCAGTTCTGATGGACCTGGCCATCCTCAGCAACGAGATCAACCAAATCATTTCTAATGGAGCAGTAATGAACTGAACTAGCTATACCCAGAAAAAGAACTCTGGGAGATGACTAAAAACCATTACATTGAATTCCCAATCCCTATATTTATGCCCACCTGCATTTTTGATTTCCTTCACAAGCTAATTGTACAATATTTCAAAGTCTGATTCTTTTTGTACAGCAAAATAACGTTTTGGTCATGTATACTTATTGGTGTATCTAATTTATATTTTAATGTATTTAACATCTACTGGTCATCCTGCCATCTAGGGGAGGGGGTGGGGGGGTAAGAGGTGAAAAATTGGAACAAGAGGTTTAGCAATTTTTAATGCTGTAAAGTTACCCATGCATATAACCTGTAAATAAAAGGCTATTAAATAAAAAAAAAATAAATAAATTTTTTAAAAAAATAGAAATGCCAGATGACACATAAAAATCCTACAGACGAGTTCAGGAAAATTAAGTTCTAGACCTTTATAAGAACAAGACTCTGGACTTTAGTGCCTTGCTGATTCATGTGTAAAATGACCACTTTTTCTATTAAATTTACAAATATGCAGAAAACAAAATGAACTTAAGTGTGATGGCTCTTTGAGAGACCTGTATTTGCAATGAATTAGTTTTTCAGCTCTTCAAGAGAAAAGATCAAAATTCCACCCCGTTTTCTCATCCTGTGTGATTCTTGCCTAAATCTTTCCATAAATTCTTCATAAACTATGAAGCCTTACCACTGTGGGACTGTCTATCCATCTATCACTGTAAATTCTTACTATATGCCAAGTCTCTTTTCCCAATTATATATTTCCTAAATAATCTATACTGTTTTGCATGCCTAAAACCCACCATGCATCTTTTTTTTTTAGGTCACTGCAATTCTGGTATTTATAAAATTGTGGTCTTCTATGATTCAGAGACTTAAAGCATCACTGGATGATCAGTGCTATTAAACAGATAGCTGCACATGCCAGAGGACAATTTGGGATTATCTAAGCACTGTACAAATTCCCAAATGCAATCTTACATGCTTTTTTCTATGCAATTTTAAACCCAGCTCATTTTCTCTCCAAGATACATATACTGATCAACCAAGTGAATAAACTGCCCATTCGACTACATAAAGATGGCTTTATATTTTACACCTCATGTAATAGTGATAAACTTCCTCTATCAAGTATAATCCTATTCCATGTAGGAAGTATATTTGCATATATCTTATTAACCTCCACTCTCACTGATTCTCTAAAGCTACTTTCAATCAAAACAATTTGTTTCCTTTATTATCTCAGTGGGGAGCCAACAATAGAAACAGTATTAGATTTGAAGCCAGAGGACCTAAATTCAAATTCTATCACTGTTACACAATCCATTAGACCTTGGGCAAGTCATTTAGTCTCTCTGGGTCTGACAGGAAAATGAATTATAAAGCTACTGCAATAATCCAATTAAGAGCTAAGAGAGACTCAACTAGAGTGGTGCTCTAGTGAGCAGAAAGGTATAAACTATATTTGACAAGTAGATAAGGTAGGGAAACTGACAACACCAAAATAGTGAACCTGGTAACTGAAAGGATCATGGTGTCCTTGACAGTAACCCAGAAATAGGTAGATAAAGAGATCTGAAATGAACATTACAGCCTATCCAAAGTAAAACATCCTGTGTAATTTAGTTTGTCCCACTCCAAATGAAAATCACAGAGCCCATCTTCCAAATGGCACTTGTCACAGCCACAAAATGATCTACTGGATAGCAGGTGGAGATTAGTCTTCTGTTCTGGGTACCAGGTAATAATTGAGTTCTGACTGCCTGGAAGGGCTAATAGTAGTTTGGCAGGGGGGGAAGGTAGAGTTTTGTATAGCAAAGGAAATGCTAGAAGATAAAGGCAAGTCCCACAATATTCCTTGGAAGGTGGATTGCGACTCATCTTTTCATTCTCTAATTGGTGAGTCACATATTTCTTAGATTTGGACCATGAACCCCACTTTGAAGACTACTGGTCTATAGGATTGTATTACTGGAAATATGAAAAAGCCTATTTTTTGATTTTTTTTTTTCCCAATGGAACAGGCAATATCCCAATGCTAATTCAAGTATTCTGACTTGCAAAATCTAAAATTTACAAAGTTTTTTCCTACAACTCATGTAAGGATTTCCTGGTATCCAATCTCAGTTGTATGTGTCTACAAATAACATAGTTAAGATTGTCAAATTGTCTCAGAGTCTAATAATTAATGAAATACTTAAACTATTTATGATCACATCTGAAAAGTCATCAGAACCAAGCTTTACTGTAATTATACCAGTTCCTGGAAAGCAATTTCTAGTACTTCAAAACATCCACAGAAATACTAGGGAAGAACTCACTCATTGCTTTAGCTTAAATACTGTAGCCATCTTTTATTTATGACAGTTACTAAGAACTGAACTGATGGTTTCACAATTAGTGCTAGACTTTACATTTTTTAAAGATTCTTCCTCTTTGTTCTGCCTGGATAGTTAGAATGCAAAGGAAATGCTGGCTTAATTCAACTGAAATATGAATAGCTATTTCGAAATTATGTACAATACCATTTCCACTATCATAAGCTTTTCTGCAAAAAGAAAAAAAGTATTTTTGGTTACTGACAAAGATTGTGAAAATAACTCTTACTACAGAACTCAAATACTCAGAGGTAGGGTTTTGTTTTGTTTTTTTTCTTTTGATCCAGACATATGATTTCATTGATATAGGAAACTCCACTGGTGGAAACTACCATAGCATATGTAGATCTACAATTTATTACGGCAAAGTTTCTTAAAAATGTGAGGTCACCAACAGGATGATTTCAGAAAGGCCTGGAGAGACTTACACGAACTGATGCTGAGTGAAATGAGCAGGACCAGGAGATCATTATATACTTCAACAACAATACTATATGATGACCAGTTCTGATGGACCAGGCCATCCTCAGCAATGAGACCAAATCATTTCCAATGGAGCAGTAATGAACTGAACCAGCTATGCCCAGAAAAAGAACTCTGGGAGATGACTAAAAACCATTACATTGAATTCCCAATCCCTATATTTATGCACACCTGCATTTTTGATTTCCTTCACAAGCTAATTGTACAATATTTCAGAGTCTGATTCTTTTTGTACAGCAAAATAATGTTTTGGTCATGTATACTTATTGTGTATCTACTTTATATTTTAATATATTTAACATCTACTGGTCATCCTGCCATCTAGGGGAGGGGGTGGGGGGGTAAGAGGTGAAAAATTGGAACAAGAGGTTTGGCAATTGCTAATGCTGTAAAGTTACCTATGTATATATCCTGTAAATAAAAGGCTATTAAATAAAAAAATAATAATAAAAAATAAAAAAATAAAATAAAATAAAATAAAAATTAAAAAAAATGTGAGGTCACAACCCCATATGGGGTCATGTAACTCAATGTGGGGATTATGAAATTAAGATTATCAGTAAATGTTTGAAGTGTATACCTATTTTATATCTATATACCTGGGTTTACATAAAAAAATCATTAGTCAAAAAGGGGTCATGCCACTGCTGGGTCTGTTATCTCAAAGAGTTTGTAAAAGAAGAAAAAGGGCCCACATATGCAAAAATATTTGTGGCAGCTCTTTATGGTGGCAAGGAATTGGAAATTGAATGAATGCCCGTTAAGGAATGACTGAATAAGTTATGGTATATAAATGTAATGGAATACTATTGTTCTATAAGAAATGATGAGCAAGCTGATTTCAGAAAAGCTTAGACAGATTTCCATGAACTAATGCTGAGTGAAGTAAGCAGAACCAGAACACTGTACATGGTAACAACAAAACTGTGTGATAATCAACTATGATAGACTTAGCTCTTCTCAGCAGTACAGTGATCCAAGACAATTTCAATAGACTTGGGATGGAAAATACTATCCACATCTAGAGAAATATATGGAAACTGAATATAGATCAAAGCATATTATTTTTACCTTTTTGTGTTTTTTTTCCCCCTTCTCATGGTTTTCCCCTTTTGTTCTGATTTTTCTTTTACAACATGCCTAATATGGAAATGTGTTTTAAAATGATTGTATATCTTTAATATATTTAAACATGTATTGGTCATCCTGCCATCTAGGGGAGGGGGTGGGGGGAAAGAGGGGAAAAATTGGAATAAAAGCTTTGGCAATTGTCAATGCTGTAAAATTACTCATGCATATAACTTGTAAATAAAAAGCTATTAAAAATTTTTTTAAAAAGATTGTATATGTATAATCTATCTCAGATTAGTTGCTGTCTTGGGGAGGAGGAAGAAAACAATTTTGAACTCAGAATCTTACAAAAATGGATATTGAAAACTATCTTTTACTAAAGTACTATTAAAATGAAAAAAAGAAAAAAGAAAAAGGAACCACAAGTGGGAAAAGTTCATAACTGTGATCTAGGAAACCAAGAAGTTAAGTGATTTATCCCAAGGGTCACAAAGACACTATATGTCAGTTGCAAGACTTGAATTTTGACTTAAAAGTCAATTCTAAACACCGTGCTACCTTTTTAAAAAAGATTTAATGTATGGAATTCTTTATGATTTAATTCAGGGCTCTACTATGACATGATAATGTAACGCAATACCAAAATGCAGATAGCTGTGCTTAAAGTAATTATCCTAGATCATTAATTTACCACAGTTCCATTTCACAACCTTGCAACATTCTCCAACAGAAGACTGATGATAACTTCCAGTGAAAATGTGCTGACAGTAGTCATCCCACTGAGTCCTTCCTGGAAGTCAGCAGATTCTGTCATATGAAACTACAGTTGCTGAGTTCTTCCAAAAGACGGGAAGAAAAATGCTGAAAAAGCAGCATTCCTTAAATTCAGGGACAACAGGATATCAACCATTGTTCTCAGCAGAAAAAGCCCCAAACGTTTATCTTTATGAAACAAATGAAATCTTTAACTCCCTGATCTAACAATGTTAGGTAAGGGACACGCTGTTCAGCTGAATTTCGATATGAGAGCAGCATTAATTAAACTTGTTGCTATTCTATATGCTATCTTTTGAAACAGCTCACTTTACATAGGACACTGGAAAGACATGAACCATTTGATAGAACCAAAAGGGTAAATTCATAGTCAGGGCTTTAAGAGGTCAAAAATCTTTTGAGAAGCAATTATTTCTATTATTCTATGAAATCTAGATGCTTCTATACCAAGTATTGTAGATTTTCAAAAGCTACTAGAAAAGATACTATATTTTTTTGTCCATCTAGTTTGTCAGCAAAAACTAGTGAAAAGAATTCCTACCACCTCATTCTGAACTTCACTGAATATCAGAGAGATATAAGCACCATTAAAGTGACATGGCACCATTAAGAAATATTTCACAAGATGTCACAAGAATGATTGAAAATTCATTTGCTCTAAGAATTGCTTTTCCTCCACCACCATCCAAACATTTATTCAAGTACTTGTAAATAAAAAGAGACTAGTAAATAAAAAGGAGGTTTCATTTCTGAGTCTCATAACATAAAATAAATTAGGTATCTGAAAAAACAATAACATAAGAATAATTTTACCAAGCTTATATAAAGCATTACATTCTCATAAAAACTCCATCATCGTTTATCTATTTGAGGCATTTGGTTGGCATCGAGCAATTTATTAATACCAATCATTTATTAAGTGCCAAGAGTGTGAAAGGCACTCTAGTGCTTATAACAAATGAAGAAATCTTTGTGCTCTGGTCTGCTATAGGGGTAAAGCATGTCCCCGAAACTAAGATAACTGCAGAAGATAGAGTTACTAACCCCCAGGAGATCAGGGTAGATAGACTTCAGAGAAGGCGACAGCTGAGCTGATGCCCAAAAATTAGATGCCTACCCTGATGTCCTTTTATAAACAATCTTTGTAAGAAAAGAAATAGAGTTTCATTGGAGGATTGAAGAGTAATATTCTGACCTCTAAAACAATCCAAGAAAAACTTATTAAATGCCATTCCAAATTAGAATTACAGATATCAAATGTTTGAACTCGTAGGTTCAATAAATAGGGCATTTATTACATTTCTTATTTAAGCTTAATTGAAATTTAAAATTTAAGTTAAATTTAAACTTAGATGAGTCCCATAGCAATAGTATTTCTATGGGTCAACTCTTAGCCTAGCATTGTTTTATTAAGATATAACTCAACCCTTTCTACCCTAAAAATGGATCACATAACTACCCTTTGTTGACAGATTTGTTAGAACTCCAGTTATTCCTTGTACACCTAAGGAGTTGGGGCACAACCCTAAGCTAGAAAATCTGCATAAAATTTTTGGTCCTCCCTTCTTATGAGAAATCTGAATTATTATGATATTAAAGGATAAACTGTTGATATTATATAATCTTGTACATATATTTTAGGCAATTTTTTTTCTGAGTTTCTAAAATTTTTCTGTGTTATTTCCAGCTTCTGAAAAATTCCCCCAAAATTCCCATGTAATTTCTTATGCCAACCCACAATACATCAAAACTGTGATAGACAAAAGTCTCAAAGTGGAAGGGATAAATGTATTAGATTTTTTTTTTTTTTTAAGCAAAGTCAAGGAGAAGTACAGGATGGCATATTGGCCCTAGAGAGGGAACAATAATCAATTTAATAGTCTTCACATGGAAAAAATCTAATCAAAACTCAGATTACATAATTTTAAACTTTTGGTCAATTTATATACCCAAAATAAGATTCAAGTTCAAGTTGCTTTAATGAATGGAACTTACATCTTACTCTTCTGACATGGAAGTAATTCTTAACAGGTGTTCAAACAATCTAAAAATCTGGATAATGTTAACATTTTCATACTGTACTCGGACAAAAATGACAGATGAGCCTGATTTACTTTCAAGTAATTTTCTGTTTCTACACTGTTACACTGTTATAAAACAGCACAGCAAAGTAAACAAAAGAGCCAACTTTGGATTCAGAAAAGCCTCTAGTTTTTTTTTTTTTTAAGCCTTGCTTCTAACACACATAGTGTGACCCAAGGCAAGTCACAACTGTAGAATAGTTAAGAGTTTCATCAGGAGAATGGATCACGAGGTATATCCTCTATACTAATGGCGCCAAAAAAGGGAAGGAGAGAAGAGATAGAGATTTTTAAAAATTGTTAGACCAAAAACTTTCAAGTGTGTTTGAAGGTTCCAGCAGGAAAAATGTAGTCACCACATATTCTTGACCAAAGAAGGATATTATTCTATTAAGGAATAAATCTGTTGTTGGTGATTCACATAGAAGAAAAAGAGA
Organism: Sarcophilus harrisii; assembly: GCF_902635505.1. Classification (NCBI taxonomy): domain Eukaryota; kingdom Metazoa; phylum Chordata; class Mammalia; order Dasyuromorphia; family Dasyuridae; genus Sarcophilus; species Sarcophilus harrisii. Next base: position 350,876,947 of record NC_045429.1, on the reverse strand, counting down.
GACAATGACACTTAGTTAGCTCTAAAATCCTTCATCATATGCAATTGATTCTGGGGACTTAACCTCATTTTAAAAAATACAATAGGAGAAAAGGAGGGTTTATTAATTTTCTTTATGTACCAAACACTGTGTTTACAAATATTATCTCAGTTAATCCTCATAACCACCCTTCAAGGTAGGTGTTACAATGCCTTGGCCAGGTCACACAACTCTTAAATGTCTTAAGTCAAATTTGACCTTGGGTTTTCTCTGCCTCTGGGAGGTCTTCTCCACTACAATTCCCACGCTATTCAAAATCAAGGCTTTTTGAATTATTTAAGTCTGGTCCATTTGTTCAATATTAAATTTCTTTTCAATATTAAAGAATGTTCAAGAGACATATTCATGGTCTTTGTCTTTGCAAAGTATGGTGTTTTAGATGGTTAGTGGCTTTTGCTATTAAACTAGCATAAGTCCTTTGGTATATTAAATTAAAATGAAGGCGATTTTAACTTTTTTTAACTTATGCCATATATTTTCAACATGTCATACCCAAATTTGTATTTCACAATACTTTAGCAGGCTCTTTCTGAGGGTACATAAGACAATAAGTAGCTAAGAGGATTAGACTGAGTGAGGTTAGAAATTATTGGTGGCTTTTTTTTTTTTAAAAAGATTTGAAGCTAAAGTGAAAAAAAAAAGGTAGATGTAAAAAGATCCTGATAATTTATATGGTATTTACAATGGTATCTAGAAATATTAGAATACAGATTACAATGCTCTGAAATTATTCCAAGTATTTCTAATAATTTTCTGCTCATCCAAAAAAGGAAATTTTAACATGTTTCACCAAGTCTTAAATAAATTAAATATTTGTCACTACAGGACCTGCCCTTAAAAATTCTATAGAAAGAAGTACCAAAATAGCAATCATGTCTCACAGTATTGACATACTGCTAACGTTAGCAAGTGAGGGGTGGGAGGAAATGGAGGGAGAACAACTGAGTTCCTAGTACATGAAAATGGCCTTGGCAATTAAATGTAATTTTGTTATTTTCAAACTTACCTGACAAATAACAATTCTTTTATACGTAAAATAGCAAATAGTACAGTTGGACACTCAGAAGACTGAGTGTTATTGTTATATCAAGATGTAAGCTAAAAGCAATGGAACTCACTAACTTAAAAGCCAATAAGCTTAATTTATATCTCTAAATACAATTAGCATTTCACAGCAACAGATGTATACTGACAAAATAAAATGGATTTCCCTGAAGCTTAAAATTTTTTCCAAAAACTTTTAAAAAGAATTCAAATTAATAGCCCCTTTCCATATACAAAAAAAGTCCCTAAAAATTACTGCTTTTCCCAAAAAAAACTTGAGGACCTTATTTATCTCTTTTTTAAGAACATAGAAATATTCATGGTTCTATCCTACTCATTCTGGGTGAACCTATTACATAGCCTGGTGGGAAAGGGATGATGGTGAAGAGAAGGTGTTGAAGAGTTTGCTTTAGGGAATAGGATCTGATTGAGTTCCACTAACATGATATGTATCTATTCATATCTTTTCTTCTTCAAGGGAAAGAAGAAAATCAAATACTTTTAATGACTGTGATGACCTAAAGCATTCTTGCCAAATAATATAATTCTATTTTTTTTTATTTCAAAACAAAGACATCCAATATGCAAGCACATACATGTCACTAGATTCTATACCTGTGCTATTGATTCATGCCCTGGTGAACTGAAACTTTTTTTTTTGTAGGGGTAAAACTGTTATTAAATTCAGGTTATAAATGTTTAAGATGTTTTAAGTTAACTTAAAAATAAGATGAGAAATTTTTAAATTGGTATTTCATATCAAAGTCAGTAGTCAGGTAAGCTCTCTAGTCTGAAAGATAGGATGTGCATTAAAGGCTAAACATCTAAATAAAGCTTTGAAGATATTAACAAAAAGCATTCAGTCAAGAATGGAGGGAGAACCTAATTTATTGTTTTAGTAAGTGTTTAAGGAGGTAAGTACTCTCAATTAACTTTTAATAAATTTATCAGATTTAAGAAGAGTACTCCTATCATTTAACACGAAGGTCTATATACAAATATTAAGAAATAAACTCACTCTTCTGTCTAGGGGAAGAAGATAAAACAAACCTTTTCAGAAGAGCATGTATAAAATAGTAATAAAATAAAAAGGGTTTCTGTCCACTTAGCATCATTATATGGGTTTCATAGATTTTTTGGGGAACTATAATTTTATTTTTAAATCACAAAATCAAATTTAAATTATAAACTGACCATAGGCTAGTTTTTCTTTCAAAGATGAGCATTAAAAAGACAGTCAAGAGATAGTACCCAGCTATATTACTTCTGAAGAATATATTTTCCTTCTGTATTGGTAATGTTTCTACCACTTTTCCCCCAAAAAGGACCTATAAAGACCTCCACATAGAATAAGTTGATCTTCTTCCTGTACCTGTCTACCAAAACTTGTTTAAATACAGACCAATTTTGAGTCCTGTTATCTTCACCCAGCAGGCAGATGGCAGTTGCTGACATTTGCTTTTCCAAAGCACAACCCTGGGTAACTGCCATTCAAAATAATGTGTTAATATATCTAAGTTGTCATATATATTTAAGAAGTATTGCTTATTATGCAGATGGAAGGCAAAGGTGCTGTCTTATAAGCACATAGGTAAGCCAGATCAACCCCTAGAACAGAAGAGAAACATGAAAAGCTGGATAATACAGTAGTACATGAGCACTTCTTTCTTAGACCCTAAAACTAGCAATTACCAAAGTGGTATATGCCACCATGAGATAAGCTGCATAAGCTTTATTGTGGCTGTTAGTATGGCAAAGAAACACTATTCTGGTGTACCTACTAATCTTTTTTTTTTTTTTTTTAAATACACAGTTTGAAACCATAGCCAATACATTCTAGATTCCTTCAGAGTCTTTATTGTTACACTATTCCTACAATATCCAACAAAATTACTCACATCAGTGGAATAGTCTGAATAATTTTGTAAGACTTAGAGAAGACAAGAAAGTTGAGTCATAGGATCATACATTTAGAGTTGGAACAGTCCTTAATAGTAGGAACAGACTTCTAAAATACACAACTATTAAGTGACAAAGACTTGAACCCATAAGTTCTTATTCCAAGCATAGCATTCTGGTTCACTATTACCAACCACACATATAAGGGTCCTTCCAGGATTAGGTATATGATATTTAGTGGGAGAGTTATCCTTAATTAGCATAGTCTAGACCCCAAATGCTATCTGCTACTATTCTCTGCTATCTTCATGCTATGCCTACTTAACTGTGTTATGGCTTCCAGTTCTCATCTTGGACATTGCTACAACCAATAATCAAATCAACCCTACCATTCCTAAAAAGGATGTCAATCACTTGCTCTACTGCTCCATTCATCATCTATGCTTAGCAAGCACTGGCCATCATTCTCTAAGGTCTATTGTCTTCAACTATTTGAAAGATTCTGGAAGGCAAAGACTATACTGCTTTTTGTATTTTGTAGCCCTAGAGCTTGTCAGTGTCAGAAACACAGTAAGTGCTTAATAAATCCTATTTCATTTATAAAACATCCACCTCTCCTTCAGAACTTTTTACAATATCAAAAGAAATGTACAAGATTTTACTATAACAAAACAATTCTACAACACCATAAGTACCCCCCAAAAATATCATCCTTTCAAATACCCTCTTGTTTCAATTAAAATGGCTTTTCTTCTCCCCCCCACCCCATCCCAACATTATATCCATATGTCTCTAACTCTGAAGTCATCTAATCCAAATTCCTCATTTTACAAATGAGCAGAAAGGTTAAGTGATTTGACTAAGGGCAAACAGATAAGTAATGAGAATAGGATCTGAACCTAGGCTTTCTAATGCTAGAGTTGGCGCTATTTCTTCTGGAATATGTGGCCTCTATGGATACATGTTTTGGAGAAGGAACTGTGGTACCTGAGCTATAAAGTAATTTTTTTTTTTTTTTTTTTTTTTCTGATCAAGCCTCATTTTAATGGGTGCAATAGTACAGATATATATATAGCAGTAGAAAAGAAGGCAGGGTTGTACAAACACAGTACAGGGTGGGGGTCCATGACAAAGGGTTGGTATCCCGCCCAAGGATGAGCTGCTCAGAAGTTTCTGGTGGCAGGAGAGCTATAAAGTAATTGTCTAATAGCTTAATGAGGAAAAGATAACATACAATCTAACAAAATCTCAACATAACTGACTGAAGAATAGGTCAATTATTTGACCTCAAATTCAGCAGCAAAGAACATTTAACACATTAGGATTTTATTTATATCTCTAAACTATTCACCTTGGTCTTCTTCCCAATTTCATTCAAATATTAATAGTCCCTATCTTTGTGGAATTTATAATAATAGCATTTATATTATTAAAATTTGTAAAGCAGTTCTCATGTTATTTCATTTGATTTTATATGAGCAGAGTCACAAAGGTATATAGTACAAGGGAGATTTTGATAAGGCCAAGAATTGCCCTAGTAACAAGTCTAAGAAAAAATATGCCAGATCAGTTTTTAGCTGAGTTGTAGCAATCCTCCCATATTTCTTGGCTAGCACTAAGCTAGCCCTGGAATAAACAGAAAAAATTTAGATAGGTGAAAATGTGAAGATAATATTTCAATTTCTCAAGAGATGGTCTGTACAAGATAAAACTATTAGATAACTGAGTCCATTCTGACTAAACAGAATATATTACAGGTTAAGGTTATAAATATAACTTAAAACAATGCTGAAGGCTTCAAAGGCCAACTAGAGCTCATATTTTCTCCTATAGGCCACTGGGAGTACAGAAGAGCAAGAAACACATGGTCAAACTTATGTGAATATTAAGTTGTAGAAAGGAGACCGGGATAGCAGTTAAGAGACTATTATGTTCCAGAGGTGATTAGTACCTAAACTAGGAAGGTAGCAGGAGGAGGAGGAGGAAGAAGAAGAAATGAATACAAAGTCTCAAGTAGAAAATAAGAAAATCCTTAGTACATTATCATATTTTTTCTAGAAAAAGAATGAGACATATCCAAAAGATCTTAAAATACATATTTAGGTTCAATGGTAGGTTTTATATCAAATCAAACGCAAGAAAATTTAAGGAATATGGTGGCAAAGTTGAACAAACCACTCAAAATAATGGAATTCTAGTGTAATCTTGAACAAATCACATCAATTATACAATAAGAAGGTTGAACTAGATGGCCCAAGATCCCCTCTAATTCTACACAGATGATCCAATCAATTATAATCAGAAATAACTGTTCTAAGAAGCAGAATAAGCATTAAGTGACCAAGTTAAATGTCAGTTCCATAAGCTTCCAATTAATAAACTGTTCTCAATCATGGTGAAACAAGTTCATTCTCAACCATCAACCATATCCCTTTTTGATTACATTTTCATCTCAAGAGATTATCCATTACTACAATTTAAATGACATAGTTAGGAACTTTCTTTCCCAGCATGTTCTGTTGTACACCTGCTTATTCTGGAGAACAACAGTTACTGTAGGAACTGGGGACAAAGGTGAAAAAGAGAAGTCTCCCAATAATTCATTATTGCTTCCTGCTTTTTAAATTAAACTTGCTCTGGCAGTTCTTACCACTTAACCTACACATTTCATATCTTTATTCACCAGAGAAGAGAAAGATCAACTACAAATCCAAAGAACCTGGGAATATAATAGCATCTGCTATGTGTGCTTTTAAAAAAAAAAAAAAAAAAAAAAAGAGAGAGAGAGAGAACAACAGTTTGAAGGTGGGGAATAGTAAAGTTTTTTCCACTTTCTGTCTCTAAAGGAAACCTCCTATTCCAAGAGAACCTTACACATAGGTAGGCTGACCATCTCTCTTCAATCCCTGGAACGTCTTCTCCTGAGTTAAATTAACCTTTGCTGATAGATATAAAGCTTGTCAATAAATATAAGTCTATAGAAATCAAGTTACAGTTATTAGTGACAAACATCTTTAAAAAGGTTAAACAGCCTCTATACTAAAAGTACTGTTAATAAACTATTTTATCTAGGTTTTATGTGTCTTGAAATTATCCCAAATTACTGATGGTGCAAACTTACTGTATACTTTTAAAGTATACTGCACAAAACTATATAAAAGGAACCTTGCAAATAACATTAAAAAAAAAAAAATCCAAGGTCTATCCCGTCCAAATCCAATCTGTGATACACCTGGCTTTTAAAGAAATCAATGAGTATAAATAAGTTTTCGATTTTAAAAATATTTCTTCTACCTACTCAGTACATTTTTATTAAATAAGAGGGTAAATGGTATTGTTTTACCATTGCCAAACTTTAGAAAAAGGAGGATTACAATTCAAAAGATTATCTGGTAGGCTTTATTCTGTAGTTCAAAAAATAAAAAAGTCCTATCTGCTTTTAAAAAAAGTTCTACATACAATTGTGTGAGAAACTGTACTGCAGAAAATCTGATTAGAATACTAGTTTTCATTTCTTCTTTCTGAGTCACATTTTTCACAATATGACTATTTCTCAATCTAAAAATAAAGGCAGATTCCACCATTAAAATAAAATTTAATATTATGGTCTCTTTGATGCTAAGGTGTATTCTGTTACAATATAGAATGCTTTCCTCCATCCATGCTCAGAAAACTTGGACTAAGTGTTGTTCCTAAGCACCACTGTTTCTTTAGTCTTTCTAAATAGTTTCTTAAACACAGGTTTAAAAAAAAAGAAACAGTTTCTTTTTCTCTTGCATATATCAACAAAGATAATATCAATGGCCTAAAAACAGTAGATTTTTCCAACATGAAGCTTGCTCCTCTGTCCTAGGTGTAGTAACAAAGAGTAAAAGTTAACAAAAATACTCTAAGATGGGAGGAAGGAGGAGTGCAATGGTTAGACATCAATGCCTGACATCAATAATACTTTAATTAAAAATAACAAAGCAAAACAAAAAACCAACTAACTTCTGATGAGCCTGAACTAAAACAGATTGTTCATTTGGGAAAAATATGGTTTCAGCCAAGGTGACAGTGGCCACTGTAGAGGGGGCGTTCCAAGAACAGAGGCTAGAAAAACCTATTCTAGACCATTTCCATAATGCACCTGCCAGCAGACGCAGGCCGGCTTAGCCCGATTCTTGCTACTCAAGCCCTTTTGATAGACTCATAACATTTGGGAAGGTCTAGGTAAGCTAAATGACAGTGAGGACTCGGGAATTCTGCAGGTCAATGGCAAGCCAGATTCTCTCCACCTGGGGGCCCTGTTCCTTTCTGAGATAACCTCCAAGGGATGCCCCTAGCTCCACTGAGCTTAAGCTGGCCTCAATCTCCAGCAGGCCTCGGTGACCCCTGGGCCGTCTCACATAGTCATCCCTCATCCCTGCAACCAGGACTGAAGTCATGCTTTCTAGTTTCTCCGTGGGGAGGGGGAACATCCTCCTTTCCCCCAAGGACCTTGTGCCGTGGTGTGTCCGGTGGACACAGGACCGAGTCATCACGCTCCCCTTTTTGGGGGGGTCCAGGAGAGGTGACCTTCCCTCCCCAGGGGGGAGGGGGAGAAGGAGAAGCAGACAGCTCCCCTCTCCCTTAGAAAGGTGCCCTTCCCGTCGCAGGGAGACGCAGAGGGAGGAGGGAAAGAGCTGCTGCTTTTTTCCACCTACACACACACACACACACACACACACACACACTCACACTCTCCAGGGCGCCAACATAGGGGGGTGCATAGGAAAAAGGGGAAACAGGAGGTGACAACCCCCCCCCACCTCTATGACCTCAGGTGGGGGAGGCGACTCCCGGGAAGAGGAAGGGCCTGTCCGGCTGCGGTGCGCAACACCTGACAGCGGGGCGGCCACGGTCCTCGCCCTCTTGCCCCTTCGCAGGCTCCATCTCTAGATCCCTCACCGCATCTCCCTCCCCTCCTCCCCGCCGCCCGCCTCAACCCCGGCCGGGCCCCCGCTACGAGCCAGGCCCGGAGCCACCCACCCCGCAGCAACCCTAACCCTGGCTCGGGCCCTCGCACCAGCCCCGACGGGCGGCCGGCCGCACCTGGAGATGCTCCTGGAAACGGATGGGCAGGATCTGGGCCATGGCGCTGCCGGGGGCTCCTGTCTGCTCCTGTCACTGGGGCTGAGGGGCTGAGGCCGCCGGGGCTCTTCGCGGGGGGAAGAGGAGGAGGGGAAGGGGGGGAGGTCGGGCGCGGTGAGGCTGCTCTCTTGGGGTGCAGGCGTGGGGGGGGGTAGCTGGCGGGCAGGCAGACGGACGGACGGACAAGCTCTGGCCGGGGGCGGAGGCTCCTGGGGTTGGGAGAGCCGCAATGGCGGAACCGGGCGCAGCGCAGACTCCGGAAACGGCTGAGCCCGGCGGAGGGATTTCTGGGAGAGCACTTCGGCCGGGTCCAGTGCAAAGTACTCCCTCCGCCTTATGTACCCCTCCCCCAAAAAGACGACGCCCGGCCGGGCTCAGGAATTGGGAGCGCAGTGCGCAAGCCAGCCGGTCTCTTTGCTCTGACCAGCGTCGTAGTCCCTTAGGACCTCGAGGGACTATTTTCTGGACTCATCACTTTCCCCTCCCTCTCACTTTTCCTCCCCAACCCCCAACCTTTTTTTTTCATTTTGCCACATCATGCGACTAGGGTGGATCTACGTCATTTCCGTGGGCGGTTTGGGCCCTCCCACATGCTTCCGGGTACACGTGATGCGGGAAGGGAGGGCAAGTAGCTTCGCCGCTGCTTGGGGGGGGGGGGGGGGGGGGGGGGGGGGGGGGGGGGGGGGGGGGGGGGGGGGGGGGGGGGGGGGGGTTCGTTGAGCGCGGGGATCAGGACTAGGAAGAAGCTGCTCCGACGGCGGCGGCGATATTAGTCCTGTGAGAGGGAGAAAATTCCCCTCTCACTCCAACCCGTATTCCGGGGACCGGCCGGCTGAGGTCGGGGCGCCAGCAGGCCTCCACCCTCCTCTCCCCGTGACTAAGGAAAACCGCCTCTGCGTCTCGGAAGGGCGGGCGCGGGGGCCAGGCCTCAACCCAGCCAGCTGCCGGCTCGCCCCCGCCTAATTTCGTGGGTGGGTGCCCCTCGGGAAGATTAAAATCCAAATGCACCTGCCCTGCCTGGGGGGGAAACTGAGGTCCGGGCCGCAGGCCGGGCTTGCCCCTTCATTCATTCATTCGTTCATTCATTCATTCCACAGTTCCTGCTGCAGAGGGGAGGGGGAGGGGAAGTTGGCGGGCACTTGCCCTAGACCAGGTGTGGAGGGAAGTAAGAAGCTATTGAAATAAAGCCTGATCCTTGCCCTAGTGGACCTTGTGATCCTGCGTTCTCGGGGCTTGCTTCAGAGGGCCCATGTCGGGGCTTGCTTCAGAGGGCCCATGGGGAAGCACTGCATTTGAAGTCTAGAATAGGGCTGTGGAATCAAGAGCAGTGCCAGGGTTCAAATCCCATTTCGCTTACTAGTATTAGCTAGCATTTATACAGCTCTTTGAAATTTGCAAAGCCCTTTTACAAATAACGCGAGCCCCACAACAGTCCTGAGAATCAAGTACTATTTACAGTCCTGTTTACAGGCGAGAAAATTGGATAGACATCACACCGCCTAGGGTCTGTTGCATTTGAACTCGGATCTTACGAATTTCAGATCTAACACAACTGAGTCATGTAGCTACTTTTGTGACTTTGAGCAGGTCCTAGTCCTTCTCTGTAGAGTTAACCGAATGTTTGCTAGTCTGTTCTTGTTCTGTGAGTCTCAGTAGGAGAGTAATGAGTGGTGGAGCGTACCTGTGCACCTTGAACAGAATATGACATTTATTATAAAGTGGCCAGTAGCAATAAACTGCTTGGAATCATTTAAAGTTCTGAGAGCTTTATCATCTATGGAAACATGTTTCAACCTGATCTCTTCCCCCATAAACTCACTTCTCTCTAAGGCCCGTAAAGATGTGCTCTAAATTATGACAAGGATTTAAATTAAGCACAAAAAAGATTTAGAATATATTAACAGGCATTGAAAATCACTTGAATATCTTTGTATGGTGCAGACCAAGAGGAAGGGGACTGGACTAGACCTCAAGAATTTTGTTCTTAATTATCAACTTGAAAACATAATATGACATCTAAACAAGGAATCTTCTGAAAGACATGGTTTGTATACTCCATAACGACTTAACATTTATATACCATTTAGAGGAAGATTTATAAGTTACTTATAAAAACGAGGGGCTATGCTAATACCAAACCTATATCTTTAAGGCAGTGAAAACTCTAGTTTTCTCTAATGCAGATGCTGTACATGCACCAAAATCCCTTTTTGCTGCATGCGTTGTGAACTTCAGCTCCTGAAATTCTATGCCAACAGAATACAAACTCTGGCAATTTCTTAAAAAATGGAAATGTTATAGATGTGAGCCCAGTTATATATAGCCTGTCATTAACTAGCCTAGCAAAATGAGGACAGGTCTATTACCAAAAGATGGTTTACCTAGTACAGGCAACAGCAATTTGGAGTCATCTACTGAAATGTAGAATGGTTATAATCCTTGTCAATGGAGAAAGTGCCCAGGCTGAGGAAATTAGGAATCTTGGAAGAAGTAGAAGAAATTAGACTTCCTTTTATTTTTACTTAGAAAGTATATTCTAGAAATTTTGAAACCATGGGGAAAATACTTTGTGGATAGAGGCATAGTAGTAACTTTTAGTGCTCTTTATTAAAGATATTTTAGGAACACAAAGTGTATTATATAAAAATATTCTTGGATTGAAACAAGGTTTTCTATGTTTCACATGTTAATTTGAGTCTTGCTTTGCCTTATTTCCAAATATAGATCATTCTTTCCCATGATAAAAGAAATCTGAAACAGGAGCCAAGACCTTGTTACTGTAGTTTGGGAGTGATTTGCATGGCAGAAAGCCAAGTTGCATTCTTGGACCAAATACCTGAAAATGATAATGAATTTGAACCTATCACCAGCTACCTGCTAGCAAACTCTACCTGAATGTCCAGTTGATACCTCTGAAACTTACCTTTGTCTCTCTTCTTCCCTCCCTGCAATACCTGTGTGTCTCACCATCCAGTTTCATGGTTCTGGAAACAAAAGACTTGGGTTCAAATCCTACCTATTACTACTTGTATCTATTTGTACAAATCACTTAATCTTTCTAGCCTTGGTTTTCTCATCTGTAAAATGAAGGAATTGAATCTTGTGTTCCAAATTTTTTTCTCCCTCCTCTCCTCTTACCCCCTCCCCTAGAAGGCAAATAATCCAATATATATGCTAAACATATACAGCTCTTCTATACATATTTCCACAATTATCTTGCTGCACAAGAAAAATCAGATCAAAAAGGGAAATAAATGAGAAAGAAAAAAGTGCAAACAACCATAAAAAAGTGAATATACTATGTTGTGATCCACACTCAGTCCCCACAGTTTTCTCTCTGGGTACAGATGGTTCTCTCCATCACAGGACCATTGGAACTATCCTGAATCACCTCAGTGTTGAAAAGAGCCACATCCAGCATTGTATAATCTTGTTGCTGCTGTGTATAATGTTGTCTTATCACCCATATTCTTAACAAACTCCTTCCTTACCTGCTAAAATCCATTCAGTTGCTCTTTTCTTATTCTTTTCCAACCCCACTGCAACCACCCTAGTCCAAGGCTTTATCATCTCTTACCCCACATATATCCCCTACTTGTGATCCCTCCATTTCTACCCAGATGCCAATATAGACACAAGTCTGACCATGTTACTACCTGCTCAGAATATTTAAGTGACTCTGTTTCCTCTACAAGCTTCTTAATTTATCCCTTTTCCCCAGACCCTCCCCTCTTTCTAACTTTACTACTATTGTTGAAGAAAACGCAGCTTCCTATTGAGGTAGCTAGGTGGTACACTTGATAAAATGCTAGGTCAGTAATCAACATCTGAGTTCAGATTCCATCAACCTAGGAGTCATTGTCAGCTACTCATTCTCTTTCAACCCCATATCCAGTCTCTTGCCAAAATCTATCAATTTTACCTCCCTTGGTAACTTATCTCAAATATACACCATTTTTTGACACTGCTACCATCATCCAAAGGCCCTTTATCACCACATGCCTGAATTATTGCAATTTCCTGCTGATTGGTCTCCCAGCCACAAGTCTCTTACTACTTCATGCCATCCTCCACTCAACCAAAGTGATTTTCCTAAAGTTTAGGTCAGTCCAATTCAGCCCCCTACTCAATATTGTCTAGTGGTTCCCTATCACCTCCAAGATTAAAAAATATCTATGGTGTTTAAAGCCTTTTATAACTTATATCCCACCCCCCACCTTTGTTTTCCTACACTTCATACCTCCCTCTTATCCAACTATTTAGTTATCCCGTGACACTGCTTTCCTGCTGTTACTCAAAACACAACCTATCCTTCCCCCTTATGTTGTCTACCTTGTACATTCTACATTTCAGCCAAATTAGACTAGTCTCTGTCTAGAACTGTCTAGACATTTCACTTCTGGGCTGTATGCATTTGTACAGTCTATAATGCAATCTTTGTTTTTGATGTTTCTTCCATCAAAGTTCAGCTTAGATGTCATCTCTTCTGCCCTCCCTTTCTCAACTGTTATTCTGCCTGGTTTCTCCTTTTCTTCCTTTACTCTTTGCTTTGTATTAAACTATCTAGCTTGCCTCTAATCCCCAGTAGAATGCCCTTGAAGACAGGGACTTTAATTTTGTGTGTCTTTGTATCACCAGTGCACACAATTTAAGTTGATTTTTCCCTGCAATAATATCTTATTTTTCCAAATACATTTAAAAATCGTTTCCAACATTCATTTTTGTAAGATTTTTCGGTTCCAAATTTTTCTCCCTCCCCAAAACAGCAAACTATCTGTTATAGGTTAAACATATACAATTCTTTTAAACATTTCCTTATCTGTCATGTTGTACAAAAAAAATCAAACCAAAAAAGAAAAATAACAAGAGAGAAAAAGCAAACAAACTCTCTCTGGATGCAGATGAAATTTTCTATCCCAAGTCTACTAGAATGGTCTTGAATCACCACATATAATAGGAATTTAATAAATGGTTGTTGAATATTTAGTGTAAATGTAGATGTATTTAAAGGTTCCCTATGTGTCAAAAACTGTGTTAAATGCTGGGGATACAAATACAAAATGCAGATATTCCCTATACTCAAAAAGGACAAGCTTATAACCAAAATAGAAGAATGGTACTAGAGAGGAATTTTATGATCTTAAGTCACAGGGATGGTAACTGGATCATTAGGATAGTTCAACTGACACAGTGTTTGCAGAAACAAAGGAAGGAATGGAATTACCTCCAATGCTTATTTCCAGAACAAGGCAGGGGAGGCATTACCCACAATGGCAAGACAGCTGGAAATAAATGTCAGGGATAAAGAATGACCTCACAGATGAGGTCAGGAATAACCCAGCTTGATGACCTTGCTAAGATTGCTATAGACCACTAATGGGACAGGTGCCATATCTTTCATTGTCCATGAAAGTATCCATGCTGTTTAAATAATTCCCTCAAAGTCCTTGTCTTCTGGCAAGCCAAGGTCTGGATTCTTTTTCCTGTCAGGAAATATCTTCTTAGTAGCAGAGACTTCTGCTACCAGTTAGTTGGAATCTGAGACCCAACTTCTCAAAACTAGACTAGATCTGTCTATCTCAGGCCCACTTTTCATTCATCTCTTCTCTTAGGAAGACACAAAGGAACAAGGACACACACTCTGCCATGTGGGAATAGCTGTTTTTTCTGTTGGCACCAGGGAACTTCCACACCCCTTACTGGAAGTCCCAGGCAGCAACAGAGTTGTATGCCACACATTCTGGAATAGAACAGAAGCACCTTTTAAACTGATAACCTGCCTTCCATGCCATTAGTAAGTCAAGTAGTATGACTTTGGCACAGTTGTCCATTTCCCCAATTCTCTTTGAAACAAAAATAAGACTTCTAAACAGATAATTTTTATTTGGGTTGTTCTGCAAATCAATTATTTTCATAGTTAGCTTTTTGTTATTGTTGAGGCAGAATTGCCTCATATATCCCTCCTTCATTAAATTGTCATTAATGAGTAGTCTCAGATTTGCAAATTGTGTCATTTTTAGTTGTAGCTTGAGGTCTTTTGCTTTTTTCCCCACAACTTCTTGTAGAATTGAAATAGACTTGTATTATTCTTATTCCTTTTCCTTTATATTTTAATATTTTGACCCTCTTGCCACTTGTAGAATTGTTTCTCATTAAACTCATTCAGTTTAAACACTTTGTGAGATAAAGCTCGTATGGTACTTTCTTTCTACTTCCCACCACCTTACTCCTATCTATCCTGGAAAAGTGTGACCCAACAAGTTTTTTTCCTGTTCTACCTTCCTCCCCTACCTCCACCTCTGATCTGTTCACCTCTGTGCTATTGCCAAGCTCAGAAAGTCAGTCAGAGGACCAAGGTTCACTCAATACCTATAGCCTTTACCCCATGACACAATTGTTGTGGAAACAATCTGCAGTACATCTGATCTCAAACTTCCCATGCCCAATTAATGTGACAACATGAAGGGATATAGAAACGATCAGCTTTCCAATGTACCTCAGGAAAGATCTAAACAAAAGAACTGATGGTAAAGAAAACAAAAGTAAGATATTCAGCTTAAAAAAAAAAAAGGATCCAGAAGCCCACAGAGTTTGGGAAAGGGGATGCACCAAGAGAGTGAGCCCAACCCTTAGTAAATGGGCTAAAGCTTTCCAACTTTAGCAACAAGTATACCTGGGAAAATTCACATAAACAGGAGGAAAAAAAGAATACAACAGACACACAAAAGCACCATTGGTGGAGCTATGAAATGATCCAACCATTCTGGGGAAAAAATAAACTCTGCATACCCTTTTGGCCAGCAATATCACTATTATGCACTTATTTATACCTACATACATGCATACTCCCCACAAAGAATTCAAATTGAAAAAGGGCTCCAGCTGCACAAAATTGTAGCAGTATTTATTGTTAAAGCAAAGTACTGAGGAAAACAATGGGTGTCCGTTTACTGGGGAATAGCTGATATATTTATCATGCAATACAGTAGGGAATAGGGACTAGATCTGTGATTTAAGAGATTTAGGGAATTCCCAGGTGAAGAAACTTTTCCAATTCATATCCACATATCTACAATTATAAAGAGTTATATAGCATTAAGAAGTTATGTGACTTAACTATGATTGATATAATACTAACTACTATTCCAAAAGACTAACAATGATTCATGCTTCCCACTTCTTCCCATGCAGGTAATAGACTAAAGATACACAATGAGACATTTCAGACATGGACAAAATGTAAATTTGTTTTGCTTATTTGTATTATAAGGAAAGGCTTTTATCAGAGAAGTGGGAAGAAGTAGGACACGATGATACTAATATTTTAAAAAATGACTGAAGCATTACAAAGTACATAGAAGAGAACAGAAAGAAGCTTAAAAGAGAACAGTCAAGCAAAGCAATGTTGGAAATATGTTAAATTCAATTTTTTTTAATGAGTTGATAATTAATATTTGGTGTCATATACAGTCTCATCTTCCTTATTTTTGGAAAAGTTCATATAAATGTCACAGTTATAACAAAAAATAAATGAAAATTAGGAAAAATTGTTGTGATGTGTTATGAGAATTATAATAATATTTTTTCAAATTAATTAAATTTCTACATATTTTGGAATTTGAAAAACAAGGTTTAGGTTGATTTTTGCTCATCTTCAAGTCAAGGGACAAAGTTTATTGTAATTGTAACTCCAATTGAAGCAGGCCAAGTTCCAAAAGGATCTGGCAAAGAACCAGGAGCAAGAAAACAAATGTATTAGGAAAAGACAGAAATCTGGCTCTTCACTTCACTGATAAGCTAATTTTATAGCCTAGAGGTAGAACTGAGAAGTCTGGTATGCACTTCATCATTTGTCTCAGAAATCTCGTTATCACTGACCAACAGATTACTATCTGGAAGTTAACAAAGTTTCTAGGACTATATCATAATATTCCTAAATCCAGGAGACTTTAGGGTTATTGACAAACATATTTTTGGAACAATAGCATGCCTTAAGTCTGGAGGCCTCAGGATGACTACTGTACTTCATCAAGAACTCACCATTTGACAAAAATTGGTGGAAAAACAAGAAAATCATATGTCAAAAACAAGGAGCAATATTTCACACCAAGATATACCAAGATATCAAGATAAGGTCTAGATGGATATATGGGTTTGAACAAAAAAGGCGACACCATAAGCAAATTAGAAGAGCAAGGAATAGTTTACCTGTCAGATTTATGGAGAAGAGAAGAAATTATGACCAACCAGAGACAGAAAACATTATGAAATGCAAAGTGGATAATTCTGATTACATTAAATTAAAAAAATTTTATATAAACAAAACTAATGAAACAAGATTAGAAGGAAAGCAGGAAGCAACCCTTCCCATAGCGGAACAGAATTAGTGTCTATTACGCGTTTCTAGGTGGGCCCATAGCTAGAGGGTAGAGTGTACTTGCAGAATCTTTTCAGTAAACAGGTAAAATCCCAAAGTAGACCCTAGGCAGAATCACTGAGCACTTTAGGGATTAGTCTTCTCTGTTGTTAGTTTGTAAGTATTTTTTACCTTATGGAGTTCCTTTTTTTTATTGGCACATAATTTATTTTGTGGAAATTTTAAGAATGAAAGGATTCTGAAGAAAGTATCTAATTTGCCACATTGTTCATCCCATGACCCAGAAGTTCCCATATTCTCAATTCCCAGTTCTCTGGGATCTTGGAGAAACTCAAGTGGCTACCCTAATACTTTTCAGTTTATTACCTTCACAACTGTTCAACATATCCATATTACAAAAGAAACTGAAGTCCAGGAATTGCCTGTTGTCACATAATCAATAAGTGTTAGAGATGAGATTCAAATCTAGTTTTTTCTCCATTTAGTGCAGAATTTGTTAACTTGGTATCTTCAAATGATCCATGAACTTAGATGGAGGAAAATGTATTTTTATTTTTAACTAACCTCTCTAACTGAAACCTAGCATTTTCTTCAATTATGAATTTTTTTAAAAGAAATTTATTCTACAAGGGAATACATAATATAAAAAAGTCATGAACTTCTGGCCTAGTGTTTGTTTCTCCATATGCATCTATGTAAAAGATTCTGCCACATTAAAAGGTATTTTTCAAATATCAATTCCTAATGATGCTGCTTGTTATTTAGTCCAATCTAATGCAATAGAAGTTTCTGCCTTTAAAATTTTGGCTGTGAGACATTTGCAGAAGCCTGACTTGGCTGAAGACAAAATTCTTCCCATTTTTCACTTTATCTTTTCTAAATGGAAATAGCTTCTATTAATTAAATTTGATTCAATAAATATTTATTAAATAATTAGTATATGTCAATCATTGTGCTAGTTACAGGAAATACAAAGACAAATGAATTTGTCCTCCTTGAGGAAACAACTAGTGCACAGATAAATCAAAATAAATTTAAAGTAATAGGGGCTGGGCATTAACAACCAGGGAAATGAGAAAAGGTTTCTTGTAGCAGGAACCACTTCTTGAAAGAAGCTAGAGGTTCCAAGAGTTAAAGGTGAAAAGAGAATATTCCAGGCATGGGGGAGTGTCCAGACTAAGATATGGAGGCAGTAAATGGATTATAAAGTCTGTGAAAGGAAGTAAAAATATAGTCAATCTGGAAACAATATATAGGCAAATTATGAATGTTTTGAAATATCAGAGGAATTTGTTCTTTATTCTAGAGGCCATGGGGAACCTCCGATACTTTTTGAATAAGTCAATGATAAAGACCTGTGCTTTAGAAATAATAATTAGATATCTATGTCTAGTATAGATTGTAAAGACACTGCAGCAGTTCAAGCAAGAACTAACAAATATTTGAATTATGAGAATTATGGGGAAATGGGATGATTGTAAGAGATGTACAAGTAGAACTGATAAAATCTGACAATTTACTCAGTGTGGCAGGTGAAGGATATTGATTAGCTCAGGAATACTCCAGTAGTCAGATGAAAATGTGATACTGAAGCCCAATATATTTGAACCTATGGGAACTTGATAAAATACTGCGACAGTGTGTAGAGATTTCAAAAATCATTTTTATCACTACTTGGAACACCTAACAAAATTTACTGATTCAGATGCCATATCGTTTTATATAACAATATGACTATCGTGTAATTTTCATAAATTTTAGGCTAATTAGCAATCTAGGAATTCCCTTAAAATATTTCCTTTATATTTTAATTTTTTATTTAAAAATTTCAATTTTGCTTGAAAATTTTCTTGGGAATTTTTTCCTGGCAAATAGAAAAATAAGGTACTGAAATAAGGTAAATGCTCACAAACTGAAGCAATATTAACAATTATCAGATGGTACAAATGACATTATTTTGAATACTCTAGGAGATGAGAAAACAGAATACTAAGAAAGCGTGCTTATTGAACTTAGGAAACAAAAAATTTCTTTTTTGGGGGGGGGATTGTAGGGGAGATATAGAACACAGCCATAGTGGAAATGGCTGTACTTTATTAATAAGATGTATAAATAATACTGTGGGGGCCATAGGACAAAAGCTCCTTGTTTGCACAGATTCTTTAGCTTGTGCTCATTTTTGCCCTCAGGATACACTGTTCTTTGTAGGAATTTTATTGTGTACAAGGTATGTGGGAGAGAGAAGGGACATGATCCTAAATAGTTGATGAATTTTTATGTTGTATATGCAATGGAATATTTTGTTTCATTCCATTAATAAGGGTTCCAGAGATTGGTTAGGCTGATAGCTTTAAATCTACTTAAAAAGGTCACCTTTGATGCCCAAGCATTTACATTGCAAACATGGACATTTTCTTGTTTACTACTGTAAATGATTCTATCAGATCTTAGATTTCTGGAATAAGTTTAAACAATGTGGCCAAGTTATCAGTAACTCAGGTAAATGGCCTTCCTTTTTTCTATATCTTCTTATACCTAAAAACCTATCAATAAGAGAACATTGTGTGACTTCAGGGAGAAAGTAATTACAGTTAGCCAGGTCTATGGACTTGTTGGTTTATCTGCTACTTTTAGGATTGCTGCTCCCCTTTAATACATATGTGTCAATGAGGGGATGAAGAAATAGGGAGGCACCTCTCAGTACCCTTTTATTATGGGGTTCCTTCATTTTCTTTCCAACTCCACTCACACATTTCAAATCTGATCTGCAGTGACTAGGAAATGAGATCAGAGAATTGCCCACCACTGAAATGGTCTGTATGTGAATTGTTTCTGCAGAATGCTTGCCATGGACAAAAACATTTATATTGAAGCAGTATTCAGACACATGGTTTTTGCCATTTATCTGGCAGCTTTGAAGCATCTCCGATCCCTAGGGAGGCTGGCTTGAATCATAGCAGGGTTGAACTAGGTCTGTATCTTTTGAAGCATCTGTGAGACCTTTTCTTTTTCTTTTTTTGAAGGTACAGGAAGGAATCAAACATCACATAAGATCCACAAGTCACTTAACATTTAGTGAGTTCCTACTGTGTTTTGGGAAGTGGAGTAGGCTCTTTTGTGTAACATGAAAGACATGAGAGGATAGTAATAATATATAGGGATAGATAATATATACATAAAAGAATGATTTTTATAAAGCCTTATGCAAGGCTTTGTAATCAAAATCATTGAACATGAAGCATTTGAGTTATGAGTAACCAGCACTGTCTCTAAAAGGCTTTGAGATGCCCAGGATCATCCTTGGCCTGGACTTGCATGCAATACATATATATGTGTGTGTGTGTGTGTGTGTGTGTGTGTATATGTATTTATCTCTAAGGCTTATTATAATATATATGTGTGTGTCTTATTAACTGTGGGATACAAGGATTATCTCTAAGCCTCAGTTTCTTCATTTGTAAAGTAGAGAAAATAATACATGCACCACTTACTGTAAGGATTGTGTGAGGAAAACAATTTGAAGAATTTAAGTTGTCATTTTTATGAGACTGAAACAAATTTCACTGTTTTAAAATTCTGTACCATTACCACAGCCTTAAAATTGAAAAATCAAGTTAAAATAAATGTTAAAGGTAACTTTGAAGGGGAAAATGTTCTACAAAGAAATCTGAGGCTTGGTTGGAGTTTTAGCAAAGGAACATATCTATTCATATCCTTGACAAAAAGAGTAGCCAAAATAGTTTGTGAATTAGTTCTTTCATCCTTTGTTTTTTCAAAGAGGATCAATGACATTACAGGATGATGTCTTGACTTGTGCATGAATTGGATTTAAGTGAGGCAGAGTTGCCCAAAGTCATCAGCCTCACTTTCTTTTCCAGAATCATCTCAGTCCAATGATAAGACACAGGTCAAGATATTATTCTTTGTTACAAGGAAGAAGAGGGGAATGTTAAGAAATGATTCTAGAGCATTCAGAGCAAACATTATTGTACATTGTTGTAAATATAGATGATTTAGGCCACTAAAAAGACCTTACAATAAATCCTGAAAATTACTTTTGTTATAAAAACCTAACTCACTGAGGTGCTACTCTATTGCTTCTCTGTAATTATGGAGATAACAATGCTGTGTTCTTGAAGATTACAGCAGCAAAATTCAAACTCTTCCAAGTCTTGTTAAGCTGGACAAACTTCAGTGAGAAGTTAGGTAATGAATTTTCTATGTATATTGTCTAAGGACCAGCCTAGCTAAATTCAGTAAGAATCATCACTAGGTTGTATGTAGGATGATGAATATTTTAGTCAATTTGAAGACTGAGTCTGAGGGTATATGATCTGTATTGGCAAATAGTACCCAGACCAACAAAAGTCATAGATCCTAATATTAGTTTGTCATTTGTCTCAAAAAAAATGAAGTCTAGGATGAGTGCATACCAAAAAATGGATTAGTTATTTTCTGGTTTTCTGTGGATTAGTGTAATGGGCTAAGGCTTGAGTTGATGCACTGAAGTCCCAAGCATGTGAGACTAAATAGTAATTGGACTATATTCTATTAATATATATGCTTGGAGAAAGAATGGCCTCTGCCCACTCTCTGTACAAGTCCTGATGTGTTGTATAGGAAATGATGATTTTGGTGAATGGAGGCAGAGGGGCAGGAAGAGAGGCTGAGAGAGACTGCTGGCTGGGTTCGGCTCTGGTGGCTTCTGGTCTTGTGGCTTCTGATCTGGCTGGCTTCTTGACTCAGATGCACACATTGCTATTGCCAATTCCCCTTTTACCTCCAACCCTTCTTCACCTCTACTGAAAATAAAGATTGAAGATTTTCCCTTAACCTGAATTCCTGACTCCGGCTGATTTTAAAATATGCAGTCATCACAGATTAGAATTAAAATAAATATGGGTTTACTAGACAGCTACTATTCTTCATTCAAAATATTGATTAAATACATAGGACAATGAAATGTCACCTTGACATTAAGTGACCTGTATTCTTATTATTTATTCTAAGGCTGCTACTAACATTTCTGATCATTTCATCTCAACAAGCCTCTGGGAAACAAAAAGGCTTTCCATATTGTGTAGAGTCTAGAAATGACCTGACAAAAGAAAAGGACTCATATGTACAAAAATATTTAAAGCTGCTCTTTTTGTGATGACAAAGAATTGGAAATCGAGGGGATACCCTTCAACTGAGGAATGGCTGGACAATTTGTAGTATAAAATTGTGATGGAATACTATTGTACTATGAGAAATGAATAGGATGGTTGGGAAGAGCTATGTGAACTGATGCAAAGTGAAGTGAGAAGAATTAAGAAAACAGTGTACCTTATAACAATGATATTATAATGATCAACTGCAAAAGACTTACCTACTATATCAATACAGCAATCTAAGACATTTCAAAGGACTCATGATGAAAAAATGCTATCCACTTTCTGAGAAAGAACTAATAAACTCTGAGTGCAGATTGAAGTATATTGTTTTTAGCATTTTTTTGGCAACTTGTTTAATGTAGAAATATATTTTGCATGAGTTCACATGTATACTGGGTATTACATTGTTTGCCTTCTCAATAAATGGGGGAGGGGAATTTGGAACTCAGAATTTTAAAAAATGAATGTTAAAAAAAGGAAAGAAATGATCTGATGTATTCTCTTGACTAATTCAAGTTTATGTCCATTGTTATAATAGAAAAATGAAAAATTCAGTTCCTGGGAAAGGAATTTAGTCTAGCTGCAAATTGACCAAAAGACAAAGATCACAATCATGAAGAACAATCACCAGTGAGGGAGACAGAGTTGAAAATCATTTAAGATTATTTTGTTTTGAAACTGGCCTGAATCATCTTTGTTGAAAAAAGCCTCATCCATCAGGATCTATCATCATATAATCTTGCTGTTGTTGTGTACAATGTTCTCCTAGTTCTATTCACTTCACTTAGCATTAGTCATTAACTTATTTTTTTATTAAAGCTTTTTATTTTCAAAATAAATGCATAGATAATTTTCAACATTCACCTTTGCAAAACCTTATGTTCTAAAATTTTTTCCCTTCCCTTCCCTCTACTTACTCCCCTAGATGGCAAGTAATTCATATATATTAAACGTGCAGTTCTTCTATACATATTTTCACAAGTATCAGGCTACACAAGAAAAATCAGATAAAAAAGGGAAAAAATGAGAAAGAAAACAAAATGCAAGCAAACAACAATTAAAAAAAAGATGAAAATACCATATTGTGATCCACACTCAACCCCACAGTCCTCTCTCTGGGTGCATTTTCCAGCTTCTAGCCACTACAAAAGGGGCTGCCACAAACATTTTGGCACATACAGGTCCTTTTCCCTTCTTTAGTATCTCTTTGGGGTATAAGCCCAGTAAAAACACTGCTGGATCAAAAGGTATGCACAGTTTGATAACTTTTTGAGCATAGTTCCAAATTGCTCTCCAGAATGACTGGATGTATTCTCTGTGAGCTTATTTTTAAAAATATTTCAAAAACTATATTTCAATATATGTGATTGCTTATGTAAATTTAAGTATTTTGTTTTGAGTATTTTAAAATGTTATTTTAGAAAGAGATTCATAGTCTTCACCATAGAATGTTAAGATGATCAGAAAATTCATTTTCTTTTTTCTGGACCCTTGATGCAGACTCATACACCAACACCATGGTTTTCAAAACTATTATTCTACAGCATAAAACAATTTGCAGCACAATATGGGATGGGGGAATGGGTTTAAAATAGCATTAGGATGCATCAAATTAGCATTATGAAATTAAACCTCGGCATGCCCAGTAATATTTGAAAAGTTATTTCAAAACATTTTCCAACTAGAGACTAATTTATATTAAAGACTTCCTGTCAGCAAAGTTCTAGGATAATGTCTCCCTTTATAGTCTGAAGCAACTCCTAGCTAAAAGCAATGAGGTTTCTTAAAATGAAATAAATGGAATCATTAGGAGGCCCTGAGCCAGAGAAAACGTTGGAAAAAGCATAAAACTTGGTGAATGGAGATCCTGTGAAGCCCCATTTAGATATAATCTAATTTAGCATTAGGAAATTAGCAGCACTGGGATTATATCCCAAAGAGATTATAAAGAAGGGAAAGGGACCTGTATGTGCACGAATGTTTGTGGCAGCCCTTTTTGTAGTGGCTAGAAACTGGAAACTGAATGGATGTCCATCAGTTGGAGAATGGCTGAATAAATTGTGGTATATGAAAATTATGGAATATTACTGTTCTGTAAGAAATGACCAACAGGATGATTTCAGAAAGGCCTGGAGAGACTTACACGAACTGATGCTGAGTGAAATGAGCAGGACCAGGAGATCATTATATACGCAACAATAATACTAGATGATGACCAGTTCTGATGGATCGGGCCATCCTCAGCAACAGATCAACCAAATCATTTCTAATGGAGCAGTAATGAACTGAACTAGCTATACCAGAAAAGAACTCTGGGAGATGACTAAAACCATTACATTGAATTCCCAATCCCTATAGTTATGCCCACCTGCATTTTTGATTTCCTTCATAAGCTAATTGTACAATAATTCAGAGTCTGATTCTTTTTGTACAGCAAAATAATGTTTTGGTCATGTATACTTATTGTGTATCTAAGTTATATTTTAATATATTTTAACATCTACTGGTCATCCTGACATTTAGGGGAGGGGGTGGGGGGGTAAGAGCTGAAAAATTGGAACAAGAGGTTTGGCAATTGTTAATGCTGTAAAGTTACCCATGTATATATCCTGTAAATAAAAGGCTATTAAATAAAAAAAAATTAAAAAAAAAAAAAAAAAAAAAAAAAGGAAATTAGCAGCATGTTTATTATGGCACCACATTTATTAAAAACAAAAGGCAACTTAGCTATATGTTATACACATTTGTTAAGAAGAACTTTTCCCCTCAGAAGAGCCAACTTCACTAGCAAAGGCAATTGATTGGCTTCAATGGCACCATAAACTTTTGTAAAAACCCTGTGTTCTAAGCACGAAAGTCTACAGCAGTCTTTCTTTCTCCCAGGGTCTATCAAGTGCCTGTCAACAAAGTTTGGTTTGAATATAAAGAACTAAGAGAAAAGATAACCTGCTTCCAGAGTTCAAAAGGTTGCAGGTAAGCATAGACTTAAATGGAAGAGCTTCAATCATGATCATCTCCTTTTGAAAGATTGCAAAATCTATGCCTCTCAGCTAGACTTCTTTCCTGAACCACAACCATGAATCTCTCTATTCAATGCCTTCTAGGCAACTATTTCTACCTTTTTTCCCTTTTTTTTTTTCTTGAGGCAATTGGGGTTAAGTGACTTGCCCAGGGTCCCACAGCTAGGAAGTGTTAAGTGTCTGAGATCATATTTGAACTCAGGTCCTCCTGTCTTCAGGGCTGATGCTCTATCCATTGCGCCACTAGCTGCCCCACTCTTAG
Source organism: Sarcophilus harrisii (assembly GCF_902635505.1). Taxonomy (NCBI): domain Eukaryota; kingdom Metazoa; phylum Chordata; class Mammalia; order Dasyuromorphia; family Dasyuridae; genus Sarcophilus; species Sarcophilus harrisii. Next base: position 350,852,038 of record NC_045429.1, on the reverse strand, counting down.
TACTTCTTAATCTGAATTCAACTTTCTCTAAAAACTAATTTTCTCTTTGGAATTTCCATTTCTAATACTCAGATTTAAGGCCTCTTAAATCCTAGCTTCTTAAACTGTGAGATCTCATAATTGAATTTGGGGGTTGCAAAATTATGATTTATTTTCAGTAAATGTTTGAGTTATATATCTATTTTATATATCTTTATATGTGGGGTCATGTAAAAATATCTCAGACAAAAAGGGGTTTTAAGTGGCAAAAGTTTAAGAAGCCCTGCTCTAAACCATCCTAGGCTTGTCTGTCTCCCTCTGCCTCCATCACATCTAATTATCCATCAGACTTTATCACTATTTCTTTCATTCCATCTTTTATAGTCATCTCTTTTTTTCTATTATTGTAGGCATCTCCCCCCGACTTAGTCATCACCTCATACCTAGACTATTAAAAATCTCCTAATCAGTCATATTCTGTCTCTGCTCACCTCTAATTTATCCTATGTAATACTGGCCAAAATGATCTTCCTAAAACTGTTTTGCTCATGCCGCCCCATGGTTCAAAAGCCTTCAAATGGAAAAGTCCAAATTTCTTAGCCTGTCATATCTCTCCATTTTGACCCTCACCTAATTTTCCATTACTCCCTATTTCTGAAACTACTGTCATTGTGAAGGCATTTTATTTCCTTTTATAGAATTGTCATCACTTTACCTCAATCATTCCTGCTGTCAAGGACTTCCAAGATATCAAGAAACCTATAGTCTGTAGCACTTCAACAACTCCCTGGAGTTGGAGACAAAAGCTATGTTCAAAAATATTTCCTATCCCCAGCTGTACCAGACCTAAAACTATATTACAAAGTTAAAGTCATCAAAACATTTGGTACTAAGAAATAGAGTAATAGATTAGTGGAATAGTTTAGGTTAACAAGACACAATTGTCAATGATTATAGTAATATAGTGTTTGATAAAACCAAAGACTTCAGCTTCTGGGATAAAAACTCACTATTTGACAAATTACTGGGAAAATTGGAAATTTGTATGGCAGAAATTAGGCATTAACCAACACTTAACACCTTATACCAATATAAGGTAGAAATGGGTTCATTATTTAGACATAAAGGGTGATACTATAAACAAATTAGAAGGAGAGGGGATAGTCTATCTCTTAGATCTGTGGAGAAAAAATATATGGCCAAATAAGAACAAGAGAATATGAAATGCAAAATGAATAATTTCGATTATATTAAATTATATTAAAAAGGTTTTGTACAAACAAAAGCAATGCAGCCAAGATTAGAAGGGAAGTGGAAAACTAAGGTGGGGGGGGGGGGATTTTACATACAAGGATTCTGATAGAGATCTTATTTCTAAAATATATAGAGAATTGACTCAAATATGTAAGAATACAAGCCATTCTCCAATTGATAAAGAGTCAAAGGATATAAACAATTTTCAGATAAAGAAATTAAGTCCACTTCTAGTCATATGAAAAAAATTCTCAATCACCATTGATCAGAGAAATGAAAGTTAAGACTACTCTAAGGTATCACTACATTCTCAAATTGGCTAAAATGACAGGAAAAGATAATAATAAATGTTGGAGGGGATGGGGAAAAGTGAGACACTAATATATTGTTGGTGGAATTGTGAATTGATACAATCATTCTGAAGAACAATTTGGAACTATGCCCAAAAGGCTATCAAACTGTGCATATCCTTTGATCCAGCAATGTGTTCATTGAGTTGTATCCCAAAGAGATCATAAAAAAGGGAAAAGGACCCATATTGCAAAAATGTTTGTGGCAGCCCTTTTTGTAGTAGCAAGGAACTGGAAGCTGAGTGGATAGTCATCAGTTGAGAAATAGCTGAATATAAGTCATGGTATATGAATGTTATGGAATATTATTGTATATAGGAAACAATCAGCAAGTTAATTTCAGAAAGACTTGGAGAGACTTACATGAACTGATGCTTAGTGAAATGAATAGAATCAAGAGAACATTGTATTCAGCAACAATAAGATTATGTGATGACTAGCTGTGGTAGACTTGGCTCTTTTCAACAATGAGGTGATTCAGGTCAATTCTAATAGATTTGTAATGGAGAGAGCCATGTGCATCCAGAGAGGTCTTTCAAGACTAAATGTGGATTATAACATAGTATTTCCACCTTTTTTGTTGTTGTTTGTTTACTTGTTTTTTTCTTTTACATTTTCCCCATTTTGATCTGATTTTTCTTGTGCAGCATGATAAATGTGGAAATATGTTTAGAAGAATTGTATATGTTTAACCTATATTGGATTACTTGCTGTCTAGGAGAAGAAGGAGGTAAAGAGAGGGGAGGGAGAGGGGGAAGAAAAATTTGGAACACAAGGTTTTGTAAGGGTGAATATTGAAAATTATGTTTGCATGTATTTTGAAAAATAAAAAAGCTATTATTATTAAAAAACATAAGTTATCACTAATTGACATTTCGGTATCTGATACAATCTTAGGCCTACCATCTGCTGATTTGTACTATGGTCTATGTTGGTATAACCACATTGTCTTTTTTTTTACTTCATAGTATTTTTCCTATTATATATAAAGATATTTTTCTACATTCATTTTTGTAAGATTTTAACTCTAATTTTCTCTCTCCTTCCTTTCACCCCCTTCCCCCCAGACAGCAAGCAATCTGATATAAGATGTACAGTCATGTTAAATGTATTTACATATTTGTCATGTTGTGAAAAAAGCCTTAGAACAAAAGGGGAAAAACCAGGAAAAAGAAAAAACCAAAACAAATAAAAATAATATGCTTTGATCTGCATTCAGACTCTATAGTTCTTTCTCTGGATGTGGTCAGCATTTTTCACCCAAGTCTATTGAAACTGTCTTGGATTACTATATTGTTGAGAAGAGCTAAGTCTATCATAGTTGATCATCACACAATGTAAGTCTTTCCATGTTTTTCTGAAATTCATCTACTCATTATTTCTTATAGCATAATAGTATTCTATCATAATCTTTTGCCACAATTTGTTCAGCCATTCTCCAATTGATGAATATTACTCAATTTCCAATTCTTTACCACCACAAAAAGAGCTGCTATAAATATTTTTGTATATGTGGGTCCTTTTTTCTCTTTTATGATTTCTTTAGTATACAGACCTATTAGTTAACTATTTTAAGTCTTAAGAAAAGCAAAAGACAAACTTGCCAGGAATAAAGAGTGCTTTGGGCAGATATGGGCTTGCAGATGATACAGAAAAAAGATGTTACATGAAGGAGAACTACAACAGCAAAAATGATGATAGCATCAATCTCTTTGGATCTGATGATGAAGAACAAAGTGAAGAAGCAAAGGGCCTAAAACAGGAAAGTCTTGCTCAGTGTGAATCAGAGAAATAAAAAAAAAAAAAAACACCCTGAAACTGTTTAAAAAGCCTTCCCTCTTTGGAATGATGGATGAGAAAGACATGGCAAAATGGAAGGAATGTATCAGAAGCATTCAGCTTGTTCTAGGGATCTTCTAAAATGAATGAATGTGACCTGGCATCCAAAAATCTCAAATACACTGTGTAACTGAAGATAATAAAGTTGAAAGTGATATGCTGAAGGAACAGGTAATTGCCTTTGAAAACTATGTGTTATCCATGGATGTTGCTGCCTTGAATAATATTTAAAATCTACCATCCTTGAAATTTTAATTTATAAATAAAATAAAATAATTTATAAATAAAATTTACTGGTAAGTAAAAATGAATGCATAGCATTTCTCCCTTGCTCATCTTACATCACTCAGACATCTCCTTCCATTGTATCCTCCTCAGGTAAAGAGCCCTCCTTAACAAGGCAAATCACTCTGTGTGTCCTGAATTCTATTCCCTCCTGATTTCTCTAGAAAATTCTTCCACTATTCTTCCCATTATCTTCCATCCTTGTCTGCTGTTTGTCTTTCTATTTCTTAAAAAATCCTCAAGTGTATCTGATCACTTTTTTTTTTAAACTACTACAATAGCCTTCTAACTACTCTCCCTGCCTCAAGTCTTTCCCCACTAGCTCCTCCTCCACTCAGTAGAGCAGCCAAAGTGATCTTCCTAAAGGGCAGGTCTGAATATAACATACCCACTACTCATTTAGGTCCTTATTACCTCTGGGATCAAATAAAAAATTCTTTGAATTTGAAGCCATTCATACCCTGACTCCTTGCCTACTTTTCCAACATTCTTATTCATTCCCCCTCCCCCCTTGCCCCAAGCATTCTATGATCCACACACAAGTTCACTTGCAGTTCCTGGAATATTTCATTCCCTTTCCCAACTCTCGTCTCCAATGCTTGGTAAGCTCTGTTCAAATACCATCAGACCTTTTCCTGTCCCCCCAACTGCAAGGATTATCCTTGACTTTTCAGATTTCTTTTATCCACCTTGCATATTTCTTCTATATGCCTATTTAGTTTGTTTCCTTAGTTATTTAGTTTGTTTCCTTCGCTAAACATGCATTCCTTGAGAACAGGGAATGGATTTTTTTTTGGTTTGTTTTTTGCTTTTATCTTTTCTTTGTATACTCTGTGTTTTTCACATTCACTGACTGGTACATTGTAAGCACTTAAAAGTTTCTTGATAGACTGATGAAATGACAGAAGCAAGAGTTAAGCAGTAAAGAATAGGGACGAGCTTGTTACTCAGTTTAGTTAGAACATAAGAGTCTGTGGAGTAATGTGAAACAAGGTTAAAAAGGTAAATTCAAATCAGATTGTAAGTGCCTTAAATACCAAGTTAATAAGTATGCTCTTTTTATCTTAGAAACAATAGGGATAATTTTGGGAGCTATGTAGAGAATGAACTGGAGAAGGGAGAGACATGATGATTTCTGTTTCAAACATGTTGAATTTGAGATGCTGGTGGGAGATACTTGGATCATATGACCAGTAAAGTGACTGAAATTGCTTACCTCCCCCACCCCACCCCCTTTTTTTTTCAGTCTTCACTTGTAATTTTAGTAGTGTGAAGAAATTTCTAGTAAGGAACCTCCTATAAGTGCAAATCAGCAACTTTTCTGAAACTTTTAAAGCCTTAGGAAATTGGCCTGGGATCACTTGAGTACTGTCACATAGTCAGGATATATTAGGGGGAGGATTTACATCTTAAATCTCTCAGAGGTCAAGTCCAATTCTTTAACCAATACACTAATGGTTCCCAAAGTAAGGTCGAGAGACCCCTGCTATTCCCCAAGACCTTTCAGGGTATTTTCAAATCAGTGGAGTTATCTGGAGGTTACATGGCCTGTGAATTAAAGATCTAGCTATAAACATGAAGACTGAATTAATAGCTCATCAAAGAGAATTGTACTTTTACCTTACAAACTGACAAATCTACAAATATATAGGCTTGCTATTTTGCTTTTATTCATCCAATATCAGCAATAGCTAATGATTTAAAAAGACCTTTTAGAAGAGTGCTTATTAACAAACATAAGTGGTGCTGAAATATTCAAATTATTAAATAACTTTTTTGAATCTCGTGCCTTATCCTGGAATTATCCTGAAATAGCTATTGTGTTTGCATTTTCAATATTAGGACAAAAGTAATGGTGGATAAAATGCTTTAGCAATGATCAAGGCAGTGATACCAAACTATATTAGAAGTTACATTTCATCACTGGAAAAAAAAGAATCCATTTTCATTTGAAATTGACCTTGATGAAGTAACAAATGTGATTAATTTTAAAATATCTCAACCTTTAAACACACATCCTTTTAATATTCTATCTGATGAAAGGGGAAGCATGAATAATGCACTTCTGCTGAATAATGAGACATTGTCTTGAAAAAAGTCCTTTTGCCACTGTTTGAGCTGAGAGATAATCTAGCCACCTTTTTCATGGAACACCATTGTTATTTGAAAGAACAAAAATCTGTGGTTACTCAGTCTTTGGTATTTCTCAGACATTTTCTCAAGAACAAATGAAGGAAAAAGACTCATTTCAAGGAAAAGCAATCAACAGTATTTGTTGTCAATGATAAAATTGTAACTTCCTTTTTTTTTTCTTTTTTGTATTATTTTCTTTATTTTTCTAGTATACATGTATGTTAATTTAAAAAATATATTTCTTTATGAATTATGTTGGAAAAGAAAAATCAGAACAAAAGAGGAAAATAATGAGAAGGAAAAAAAAAACAGAAGAAAAAGAAAAAAAGTGAACATAGCATATGTTGATTTACATTTTGTCTCCATAGTTTTCTCTCTGGAGGCAGATGGCATTTTTCATCCAAAGTATATTAGGATTGCCTTGGATCACTGAACCACTGAGAAGAACCAAATCTTTCATAATTGATCACCACACAAACTTGCTATTACTGTGTACAATGTATTCCTAGTTCTGTTTGTTTTTCTCAGCATCAGTTCTTATAAATCTTTTCAGGCCTTTCTAAAATCATCTTGTTCATCGTTTTTATAGAATAATGATATTCCATTACTTTCACATACCATAACTTATTTAGGCATCCCCCAATTGATGGACACCTACTCATACTTTTCAATTCTTTGACACCACAAAAAGGGCTGCTATAAACATTTTTTCACATGTGGGTCCTTTTCCCTTTATGATTTCCTTGGGATACAGACCCAGTAGTGACACTGATGAATCAAAGGGTATACACAGTTTAATAGCTCTTGGGCATAGTTCTAAATTGCTCTCCAGAATGGCTAGATCATTTCATAATTCCACCAACAATGCATTGGTGTCCCAGTTTTACCACATCCCCTTCAACATTTATTATCTTTTCCTGCCTTAGCCAATCTGAAAGAGCGAGGTGATACCTCAGAGTTGTTTTAATTTGCATTTCTTTAATCAATAGTGATTTAGAGAATCTTTTCATAAGACTGATTATAGATGGTTTTAATTTTATCATCTGAAAATTATCTGTTCATATCCTTTGACCATTTATCACTTGGGTAATGACTTGTATTCTCATAAATTTGACATAGTTCTTTATATATTTTAGAAATGAGATTAAAAATTGTAACTTTCAAGTGAAAATTAGAAATTTGAATGACTTGTATTCACTATGAACTTGGTGACTTCCCAATCAATGTTTAAAAGACTCTTCTAATGAGATTGGTGGTATGTTTTTAAAACATTCATTCTTGCAAAACCCTGTGTTCCATATTTTTCTCCCACCCTCTCCAAGACAACAAGTAATCGGATAAAAGTTAAACATGTGCAATTCTTCTAAACATATTTCCACATTTGTCATTCCGCACCAGAAAAATAAGGTCAAAAGGGAGGGAAAACATGAGAAAAGAAAAAAACAAGTAAACAAACAATAACAATAACAAAAAATGAAAACATTATATTTTGATCCATCTTCAGGCTCTATAATTATCTTCCTTGATGTGGGTGGCTCTTTGTATTATAAGTCTATTGGAATTGCCTTGACTCGCGTCATTGTTTAAAAAAAAAAAAAAAGAGCCAAGTCCATAGGGATCAATTTATCAAAAAAAAAAAAAAAAAGCCTGAAAACATGCAATAGATAACACTTGTGGACCTCTCATCTTTGCAGAGATGTGGGATGAGGATGCTGCCTGGTATACTAATAGACTGTTATGTCTGGAGGCAGGAAGATTTAAATTCAAATTCAGCCTCAGATACTTAGTAGCTGTGTGATTTGGGGAAAGTCACTGAACCTTTTTCCTTTAGTTTCCTTAAATTCCAGGAAGAGTTGTGAAGATCAAATGAGATAATAATTGTAAAATGCTTAACACATATATGTTATGTATGCAGAAAGTGATATACAAATACTAGCTACTATTGTGAAGAATTTCAGACATATTCTTTATAATTTTGTAATATTTACTTTTGATTTTTTTTGGTGGTTGTTCTTTCCATTTACATTATTGTAGTCATTCTGTATCAGTTCATATATATTTTTCTAATTTCTTTGTATTTATCACATTCATCTTTTCTTACAGCATAGTAATATTCCATTACACTCACTTATCACCAGTTAATGAGAATCTACTTTGCTTTCAAATCTTTACCTATCACAAAAAGCACTGGTATAAATATTTTAGTTAATGTGAGGATTTTTTTTTCTTATCAATGACTTTTGAGGCATATATGCCTAGTAGTGTAATCTCCAAACCAAAGGATATAGAGATTTTAGTACCTTTATTCCATAATTCCAAAATACTTTCCAAAATATTTGTACTACCACCAATAATGCATTAGTGTACCTATCATTCCATAACCCCTTCAACTTTGACCACTTCCACTTTTTGGAATTCTTGCCAATTTTCAGACTATGAAGTGAAACCTCAGAGTAGTTTTGATTTGCATTTTTCTTATTGCTGAGTTGGAGCATTATTTCATGTAATTGTTAATAGTTTTCAATTGGTTTCTGCTTCATCATTTTTATAATCAACAAGTACTAAAGAAGGAAATCAAAAAATAACTAGAGGACTCTGTGGCCTTAAAAGATTTGGAAAACCACTGGAATAATCCATCTAGGCACTTCAAAGATCATATTGTACGATGTTTCCAATATGTTGTTGTAGATCTTTGCTATTATTTTATTTAGTATTTTTGCATTGATATTTATTAGAGATATTGGTCTATAGTTTTATTTCTTTGCTTTAGCTCTCCCTGGTTAAGTATCAGGATCATATGTATCTCATAGAAGGAACTGGTAAGATACCATCTTCCTCTGTTTTTGTGGGTAATTTATGAATATTAGAATTAATTGTTCTTGGAATGTATGCTAGAATTCACTTGTAAATTTATCTTGTCCTGACATTTTTTCTTTAGCTGTCCAGATATAATTTTTCATTTTCTTTTTCTGAATTTCAGTTATTAAATTTTCAGTTTTTTGTTCTGGTAATTGGAATATTTTAGATATTTGTACATAGTCATTTCAAATCAATAGTTTTGCTGACATAATTGGACAAAAGTTTAACTTTTATTTTCTTCTTTTTATTTTCTCATATCAACTATTTGGTTGTCTTTTTTTGGTTCTGATTACCTGTTTTATGTATTTTATTAATTTTTCAAAAAAGCTCTTATTGTCTATCAATACAATGTTTGTTTCAATTTTATTTCTGCTTTGTTTTTCAAATTACCTACATTTGTGCTTTGTTGGGGATTTTTTATTTGCTGCTTTTTTAGGTAAGTACAGTAAGCTATATATCTAGTTTATTGATCTGACCTTTCTTTTGCTGATGAAAGTGTTTTAAGATATACATTTTCCTCTAATGACTGCCTTGGCTGGTTACCAAAGGTTTTGGTACATTTTCTTATTATTTTCATTTTCTTTGAAGACATCTACTTTTTTTAATGGTATGTTCTTTGGCTCACATATTATTTAGGATTCAATTAATTAGCTTCCACTTTAAGTTTTAATCCTTTCTTCAAAAGTTGTTTTTTATTATAATTTTCTTATGTTGTGGTCAGTAAAGAACCAGTCAGTAAAGGACCTGAGTAAAGGTCAGAAAGGAATATTCTTTGTTTATGAGCTTTGTTTGGTTGTCAACCAGAACTGAGATTTTATCATTATAGAGATCTATCAGTGAGGGATTCCATTTACAAACACAGATCCTGCAATTTATAGTGTAAGAAAATTATCTGGTGGCATTGAGAGGTTACATAATTTGTCTGGAGTCAGTCAATATATAACAAGGGCACTTGGCCTAGTTGACTCTAAAGTCAGTTCTTTATCCATAATGTCATGCTGCCTTTTTCTTTATAAGGCTTTTATACCTAGCAAGTAGCTAATTTGCCATGTACAGCTGATAAATATACAATATAATAATTGCCAGAGATCTAAGATAACTAACTTTTCAAAATTTCCCTTTGAATCTTTAATAATTTCTTTCTTATTTGTCTTTTTGTTAAATTTCTTTTTGTGTGTAGTTCTGAAAGAGGTATATTGAGATCTCTGACTAGTACAGTTTTGATGTTTAATCCGCAATTTAATTCAGTTACATTTTCCTTTAAGTAAGTACTTAGATATTATAGTATTTGGGGGGAAAAGAGAAAGAGATGATAGAAGAGAGAAAGAGAGAGAGAGAGAGAGAGAGAGAAAGAGAAAGAGAAAAGAAGAAGAAGAAGGAGGAGGAGGAGGAAGAGGAGGAGAAGAAGGAGGAGGGTAAGAGGGAGGGAGAGAGAGAAAGAAGAAGAGAAGAGAAGAGAAGAGAAGAGAAGAGAAGAGAAGAGAAGAAAAATACAGTTAGGTAGCACAGTGTGGAGAGCACTGGGCCTAGAATCAAGAAGATTCAACTTCCTGAATTCAAATCTGGCCCCAGACACTTATTATAAATGTGACTTTGACTAAATCACTTGGTCTTATTTGTCTCATTTTTCTCATCTGTAAAATATGTGTGTATATATACATACTTCCACATATGTACATATATAAACATATATACACACATGTGTGCATATATATGCTGCATTTACATTATTTCATTATCTATGGTACCCTTAAGAATTATGTACTTTATCTGCTTATTTTTTTTAATTATATTTCTTTAATCATGTTTTTATTTGTTATGTTTGAGATCACAATTGCTATCCTTGCTTTTTCAAATATGCCTGAAATAAATTGTTCTGTAGTCCTGTTTTTTAATATTATGTGAAACCTTTGTGTTTCAAATGTGTTTCTTGTAAATCACCTATTGATGGATTTTACTATCTAACCTATAATCTACAATTTCTTCACTATAAAAACCCTATCACACAGGATTATTGTGAGGATCAAATAAGTTAATATTGGGAAAAAACTGCTTAGTATAGTGTCTAGCATGTAATATGCTTAATGGTTTATATACCCCTTCTTTCCTTTATTCTGTTTATTCCATTTACACTAATTATGATTGCTAATTATGTATTTCTTCTCATTAAATCAATATAATTTTTCTTTTTTCCTCCCTGCCCATCTCTTTGCAAATAAGAATGTGGACTCCCCCTCCCCCAAAAAAAATCTAATTAACACTAACAATTTATTATTAAAATCATCTATTCTTTTTCATCTCTATTCCTCTCCTCACCAAATTCAGATCTTGATCTTGACCATCTACTTTTTCTTATTTTAATCCTCCCTTTTTTGGATTTTACTTTCAAAGTTGTTTGTTTTCCCTTTGTTATTATCTGTACTTCAGATCTGTCATCTCTCTTAAGCCCCACCCCATTTTCCATTTTCTGTCTCCTTCATTTGCTTCTTAAGTTTATGGTATGTATACTCTATTTCTATGTGGATATATGTGTTCATCCCTGTTTTGTCTTCTCCAGATAAGTGGGAATCATGAGAATATCATCCTCCCTATTTTTTCTTCCATATTTATAATCTTGTTTCATGTACCAAAATTATTACAAATAAGTTGCTACCTCTTCTTTGCCATCTCTTTTCTAGCATATCTCTTTCCCCTACTCTTTTCCTTTCTCTCTTTTTAAAAAAGCAATAAAATAAGAAAATTCTATCCAGGCCTTGTGCTTATCTTTTTTCTCTAATTCTGTGACCCTGATTTTTATCTGCTCTAACATTATAAACACTGCACAATGGTTTATTTAGCAATTGTTTTATTACTCAGATGCATTTTACCTTCTTAGGACTTTCAATTCTTATGTTTGTGTTTCAAAGTTTCTTTTCTTGTATTCTCATCAAAAAGGCTTAAAAACATTCTATTAAAGATTTTGTTTCACCTAGTAGGATTATATTTTAATCTTGCAGGTTAAATTATTTATGATTGTAAGACTTAATCTTTTGGCTTCTGGAATACTGTATTCTGAATTTTGCTCTTCTTTGTTGTAATTGTGGCATAATTTTTTTAAAAATCTTTTTTTTTTTTGCTGAGGCAATGGGGGGGTGTTAAGTGACTTGTCCAGGGTCACACAACCAGGAAGTGTTAAATGTCTGAGGTCACATTTGAACTCAGGTCTTCCTGACTTAAGGGCTGGTGCTGAATCCACTATACCACCTAGCTGCTCCCCTTTTTAAAAATCTTAACTTTGATTTGTAGTTACTTGCATTCTTTCTGATTTTTAGCAGTATATTTTTTCTTTGATTTCAAAGGTCTAGCAACTAACTGATATTCCTGGGTGTTTGTAGTTTGCCATTTCTCAAAGAAGGAATTCTATGGATTTTTCTTGATTTTTATTTTGTCCTCTGGTTCTAGCACATTTGAATAATTTTCTTTTGTGACTTCTTGAAATAAGGTATTTAGCCTTTTTTTTTTTTTAACCTGTTGGAAAGGGAACTTAGGGGAAGAAACTGAAGAGTTGTGTCTTCTTTTCCTCCCTTGCCTTTGTGATTTGGTCATATTTTTCAGGGAATCTCATGATTCTTAAATTATCCCTTCTTGATCTGTTTCGCAGGTTTTTAATAGTAGGATTCTTATTCTTTTTTGAAAGTAGATACTTCATATTTTTCTTCTTTTTTTTTCAGTTAACTTTGTTCTAAAAGTTCTTCTTGTTTCAGGGAGTAATTAAGCTCTGATTACTTCTTTATATTTTTTTTCAGGTAGTCCACTACTTTGGTAAGGATTTCTACCTTCTATTCTAACATATTTATTCTCCTTACAATTATTTTTCTCTTCCTCATGTTTGGGCCAATTTTGTTTGCTTTTTAACTTTGTATGATCCCTCCCATTGGGAATTAGCTCCATCTCCTGCCATGGCTCTAACAGGTGCTAGTTAGATGTTAAAGATCACATTAATCTCAGCACTCCAGCAACATCTTTTCTCCACACAGTGAATACAAGGATATGAATTACTCCTGCTTCCTACTGTGGCTCCCTATGACCAGAGGAGTGCATACTTTTCTTATGGCCTGCACCCTTCTAGCCATCTTTTTATGTACTCCTGAAGGTCATCTTTTTGTGTACCCCTGAACTGGATGGAGAATTCTGTTTCTCTTTTGTTTTCTTGATCATTGCTAACTGGAGCTCTTTTAAATATGTTCTGGATGTATTTGGAAGAGCTGGGCTCTCCTTTCATATCACTATTTTAATCAGAAATCACTTTATTATTGTTTTAAAGTAAGAGGCCTTCTTGGACATAACAGCCATGGATAGCTATGGCTCTAAACATACCAAAAGTATGACCTTCTGTGTTGAAACTGTATATGGCTTCTTGGTGATGGAAAACTGAAAGCATTCTCTGATAGGCTGTCAGGGTTCTCTTACCTTTTAAGCTATTCAACATAGAAGGAGGAATAGAAGTGAGTTTTGTTGTCCTAGCAAACCAAGGATTTGGTCGACTTTGAAAGGTTTTCAAATACTTTTCAAACGGTAGATTTGCATCCTGACACTATATAATCAGCTAAACAAAATAAAATATCTTTTCTTCTGATTGATTTAGGGGGAGATGGGATAGGATTCAGGGTGAGATCATTGGGGAATCAAAAAATTATTTTAAAATTTTAATCTGGAAAGAAATTATATATTTCCCATAATAAGGAAATCCAGAACCCTTTTTCACTTAAAATGAGTGATAGAAACTAGCAATAAAGGATAATTTTTACTCTAGTATTATGTGCATGATTTGCTACATGGTTATAATCACTTGACCAAAATTATATATCTGTGTATGCCTAAAAGATTACTGGGCTATATTTTTGGCTTAACCCTTTTAATTTCTTTAGTTTTAGTTCAGCACCAACTACTAGAATGGTTAGTAACAAGCATATGGGTCTTTTTTATCTTGAATACTATAATGAATGTTTTCTAAAGAATCTTCAAAAGCCCTATGCATAAAGATAACCATTGTTTCTACTTAGTGAAGAAGAAAATAGTAAGAAAGCCATAAGGCTATATAGAAGAATAAGGATTATAATTTGGATTTATGGATTCCTAATACCAGGTCTATTGGCAAAGAAAAGGAACAAAATATAAAAATCTGGACCATTTGTTTCATGGAATAAAAATCATTCCTAAAAATTGAGATGGACATTCTATTAGAAAGGTAATAAGAAAAATCAATCTTCCAATATGAAGTACAAATATCCATTAATATATTTCTATTTTGAAAGTTTAATGTTGAGAAAGTGTATCAATCAAGAATGGTTCTAAGTTTAGATTAAAAGTGTATTATAATACATGGAATAGAATGTACAGAATCCGGTTCACAATTCAATTATTTATATTTTCTCCCTTTATTATGAGGTGCTTTAACTTTCTCCCAAATTAAAGTTCTTCCTTTCAAACATTATGATATTCATTAACAATATCATTTAAGATATGGATAAAGAAGAAATTAAGAAAGAAGCAATTATACAAATACAGGATAAGGGAGTGTAGTTAGAAAGCAATTTGATTGAAAAAAAGATCTGAGGTATTGGCTAAGATGACAGGAAAAGATAATGATGAATGTTGGATGGGATGTGGGAAAACTGGGACACTGATGCATTGTTGGTGGAGTTGTAAACAGATCCAGCCATTCTGGAGAGCAGTTTGGAACTATGCTCAAAAAGTTATCAAACTGTGCATACCCTTTGATCCAGCATTGTTATTACTGAGCTTATATCCCAAAGAGATATTAAAGAAGGGAAAGGGACCTGTATGTGCCAAAATGTTTGTGGCAACCCTCTTTGTAGTGGCCAGAAACTGGAAAATGAATGGATGCCCATCAATTGGAGAATGGTTGGGTAAATTGTGGTATATGAATATTATGGAACATTATTGTTCTGTAAGAAATGACCAGTGGGATGAATACAGAGAGGCTTGGAGAGACTTACATGAACTGATGCTAAGTGAAATGAGCAGAACCAGGAGATCATTATACACTTCAACAACAATTCTGTATGAGGATGTATCCTGATAGAAGTGGATTTCTTCGACAAAGAGAAGATCCAATTCAGTTCCAATTGATCAATGATGGGCAGAATCAGCTACATCCAGAGAAGGAACACTGGGAAATGAATGTGGATTACTTGCATTTTTGTTTTTCTTCCCAGGTTATTTTTAGCTTCTGAATCCGATTTTTCTTGTGCAACAAGAGAACTATACAGATCTGCACACATTTAGCATGTATTAGACTGCATGCCATCTAGGGGAGGGGGTGGAGGGAGGGAAGGGAAAAGTTGGAACAGAAGTGAGTA
This sequence comes from Sarcophilus harrisii, assembly GCF_902635505.1. Lineage (NCBI taxonomy): Eukaryota > Metazoa > Chordata > Mammalia > Dasyuromorphia > Dasyuridae > Sarcophilus > Sarcophilus harrisii. The sequence continues at coordinate 350,836,977 of NC_045429.1, read as the reverse complement.
CAAGGGACAATGTTGCAAAAATTACCCACGCATGGGTATGTTCTGTCAATAAAAAGCTATAATAAAATAAAAAGATCTCAGTGTTTTAGTGGACTGCAAGCTCCATATGAGTCAGTAATGTAATGATTGCCCAAAAAAACTAATTCAATCTTGGGCTGCCCTGAGAAGCATAGCATTCTGGAACAAAATAGTGAAAGTCCTCTGTAAGCTGCTCTGATCCAATTCCATTTAGAATATTGTATTCAGTTCTAGACATCACAATTTAAAACATAAACTGGAAACATCCAGAGAAGGGCAACCAGGATCTCAAAGGGCTTTAACCAAGTCTATATCATATAAAGAACAGTAGAAAGTACTGAAGATGTTTAATTTAAAAGATAAGACTGGGGGAATAAATGTCTCTCTTTTTAAGTATTTAAAGAATGTTAATGTTAATGTTATTTAAGTATTATGTGGGAGAGGGATTAGATGTGTAATGCCCCAGGGATTTATTCAATAGGTCCAAACTACCTTTTAGAGACAAGAGCTTGGCTATTCACTTCTTGGTTTCTGTCTTCATCCCCTTCCCTCCAAAGGGTCCTTCTCTAGCCTGACCCACCTGGCACTGACATTTTTGGACACTCAAAGCCTTATCTCCACCTATTCCTTCCTGATTGTCTTCTTGGCATCTTTAGATATAAATATCATCATATACCATGAGACTAGAACTTTAAATAGTCTATTTATCTCACTTACTCTAGCAGAATTCTCTCTATTCATTGATAATTCTGCCTGGACTCATTCCTCAATGGTTAGCATGAGAATGGTTCCATTCTCATATATCCTTCCTACCTCCATAATTCTGACTCTCACCTCACCACTAATTTACAGACCCTGGTCCCTATCTCATATTGACTGTTTCATTATTCCTCTCCTCCTCACAGTAATCCCTCCCCAAACCCTTGTGCTATTCCAGTTTCCATAGATCTTTCTATTGTGCCTTCTGGAACAACTTCTCCATATTTAACAAATTTCCTTTCATTTAAAACCCTCTTTCTTTATCATTACTTTCATTGCTGGTTCTCACTGAAACCTCCTGATGATACTGCTTCCTTTGCTACCTTTTTCGGGTACTTTCTCTCATACTTCTTGACTATGGTCGTGGTGCAGGAGTCAGAATATTTCTTCTAGACCCTCCCTCTACCATTCTCATTCATCACATTCTCTTGCCATCTAAATTTATCATCACATCTAGATCCTGGTGGCTATTATCTATTAACCTCAGGCCCTTTTTCCGTCTTTCCTCAATGAATTCAATGCTCAGCTCAGTCTTTTTTTTTTTTTTTTTTTTTTTTTAATCACAGTACCTACTCTCATATTAATGGATTTCAACTGCCAATTCCTCAACCTACTCAATTCCCATGACCTATTCCTTCATTCTACCTCAGCTGCACATAATAATGGTCATATACTTGACATTGCTATCACCCACAAGTGTTCTAGTTTCTTTTACATGAACTCCAAAATTCTACTTAATTTGAATGAATGATAATATCTCTCTCTCCACTGACATTGCCACACCCTGGTTTAGACTCCTCAATCCCACTTCTCACATGGACTATTTCAGTAGCTTTTTTTTTTTTTTGCTGAAGCAATTGGGGTTAAGTGACTTGCCCAGGGTCACACAGCTAGGAAGCATTAAATGTCTGAGGTCACATTTGAAATCAGGTCCTCCTGACTTCAGGGCTGGTGCTCTATCTACTGGGCCACCTAGCTGCCCTTTCAATATCCTTTTCAATAATCTCTAATCACTCAAATTCATCCTCCATTTATTTATCATATTGATTTTCTTAAAACTTGGTGTGATATATTTTAACATTTAATATATTAGACTACCTGCCATCTAGGGGAGGGATGGGAGGAAGGAGGGGAAAATTTGGAACACAAGGTTTTGCAAGTGTCAGTGTTGAAAAATTACCCATGCATATGTTTTGTAAATAAAAAGCTTTAATTAACAAAACAAAACAAAACAAAACAAAAACTTGGTGTGTCCAGGTCAGCACCCCACCCCAATCTGATCAATTCCAGCAGCTCCCTATTACCTTATCTATAGAATGAAATAAATAGAATAAACTCCTACTTTCCAGTAAAAATTCTCAATTGGGTTTAATCTACCTTTCCAGCCTTATTACACTTCTCTTTACACAGTCTATGATTCAGCCATACTGGTCTACTTACAATATTTTGTATAGAACTCTTCATTTTCCATTTCTACACCTTGGTACCTTCCACCATCCATGAGAATAATGCTCTTCCTTATTCTTCCTTGGCTTCTTCCAAGATTCAGCTCAAATACTTTTCCCCCCCACATTTGTTCCCCCATGTCCCATGGTGCTCTCTTCTCTGAGTTTACTTTCCATCTACCTTGTATAGAGTTCATATGTAATTAGTCATTTTCATATTTGTTTCTCCTATTAGAATTAGCTCCTTGAAGGCTAGGACTATTTTTGCCTTTCTTGGTATTCCCATAACTTAGCAGTATTTGGCACATAAAAAGTAAATGCAATGCCAGTCTATTGATTACACGTGCTATTTGCATATATCACTTCTTGCTCGGCTGACCTTTTTGATTGTTGCAGTAGTCATTAGAAAAACTCTTAAGAAAAGTTTAAAGAAATCAACCTAAAATTGGCCAAATATGTTTAGGGACAAAGGTTTTCATTATTTTAAATTATTATCAAGGAGATGAACTTGAAACTATTGGTGAAGAAGATTTTATTTATGTTATCTTATTATATAATACTTCAATAGACATTGTGATCTTTGTGATGGAATGCTCCCATTAATAGTGGAAATGATGTATGACTCATTCATGTCTTCAGTTCTATACAACACTTGTCCATTTGCTCCTATAAATCCTTCCCAGGAAGACATCCAACATGCTGAGGGGTGAATTGCTACTTTCAAATATCAATGTATCATGCAAGACTGGGAATCTGTTTAGAATTTTAATATTAGTCAACAAATATTTATTAAGTGTCTATTTATTCTAGGCACTTATAGAAAATAAACACAAGGGGTGTGGAGTAAGTCACTAGTAGCTGAAGGAATCTTGAAAGATTTCATGTAAAAGACAATGAGTTGAACTGGGAAGAAAACTAGAAGGAAAGCTTATGGTCTTCTATGCAGAGCAATTTGCAATGGCCTTTTGTCTCTTCTTAGACTTTTGATCAAAGATAACCTTATTCATAAAGGTTGAATAGAGAGAGAAAGTAGGAGATAGCTCTCATGATGGATCCTTTTGCTTATAGTGTACATGACCTCAGCAGCACAAGATGACAGAGTGCATCATGAACTGCTGTCTCCTGTTGTCCTCCCCCATCTTATTAAAGCAATGTGAGTGGGTACATTCTTATCAGCTGTTAGGAATGAAGCACTTTGCTTCATAAACTTCCTATGTCTCAAGGTAACTTATTTCAGTGATGGACAGCAACATAATGAAACACTTAGGACAGCTAAATGGAGCAGTGGATAGAGCACTAGCCCTGAAGTCAGGACGACCTGAATTCAAATTCTGCCTCATTTAATACTTCCTAGGTGTGTGACCCTGTGCAAGGCAATTGCCTCAGCAAAAAAACCAAAACCAAAAACCAAAATCCATAATGAAACATTTACCCCAAACTTATTTTAGGCATACCAGATATGATCAAATGAGCCTTTTTGTACATGTTCTCTGCAATTACTTGCTAAAATAGAAAGGTTCATAAATTTTGAACTAGAAGGAAATTTACAGATGTAACTCAACTCTCTCTTTTTATAAATGAGGATTCTAAGGCTCATAAAGATTAAAGAGATTTACCCAACTTCACATAGATTGCAGATGACCCAGCCAGGATTCATATGTAGGTCCATTTACCTGCAAAACTACCACACTAGTTCTACTGATGTTTTGTACTTGGGATAGCAATTTAAGAGCTAACTCTTCATGTTCAAAAATGAATTGGATAATGGAACAGTGGGAACAAATTTTTTAATCTAATATGTAATCAATATCTCTTCTGCATTTTGTAATTTATTTATATGGAACTTCAGCTATTGCCATTGTTTATATATATTTGTATAACTCAGGCTTTTTAAGCACTCAACCTCATCAACTTTCAGTATCTGAAATGCAAAAAGAGTTATTGATGACATTATAAAATTCTGAAGTTAAGATCAAAGTACCTAATTTGTTAAGTATTCAAACTGTAATTCCCAAACTTTTTAAAATTTATGATTTCATAGTGAGAAAAATAAAATGAATTATACCTTCCAAATTTTGAAAGCTCCAGGGAGCTATGCTACCTGTGAGTATCTGGTTTTTAAGCTGAGTTTTCCAAGGAGATAATCTTTGTGGAGTCCTTAATAGATTTCTCAAATATGATATATAATTTTTTTTTAGTTCTTCCCACTTTGTTGTATGAAATAGCCTAAGGTACCTTTAAATACATATTAATATTAACCCAAAGATTCTATTGCTAGGCATAGTAACTGCTTGAGGGGGGGATTAAGAGGGGAACCCCCGAACTTGGAAAATCCTGGAAGGAGAAAAATCTTCAATTCTGTCTCAATAAGAGACTTTGCCCCATGTCTTTTTCCTTAAATAAATTTAAGTTCCAACTGCTTGAGGGGGGAATGATGTGGGAAAGATTCCTATTTTTGATTCCCAAATCCCTCTAGTTAATGTAATTACCCTTTGACTCACAAATCCTGGTCCCTTTGAATTCCAATAGAAGATCCAGACCTGTCCCAGCCCCAGCCCCACCAGATCTGAGCCAACTTTGGGGCTATACCCAAAAGCCCTTGGAGCTAAATCTCCCATTATAAAAGGGACATGCTGGGACCCCCTCTTTGCAGAGATCCCAAACATACTAGCCATGTGAGGACCCTCTGTCCACTGGACCCTCTATCTGGTGCCCTCCTTATCTCTACCTTCACCTATCTCCTTACTTCAAACCCAATAATAAACCTCTTTTATCAATCTTATTCTTGGGCCAATACATGCTTTTATTGGGGACTCAAGCTGCTACTAGACCTCATTTACCGTTGTATCTTTGCGCAGAATCCAAGGGGGTTGCAGGGGAGCTCCATTTGACTCCCTGCACCCCAAACCTGCCACTAGACCTCAACTAAACCCTAATTTCATTTAGGTACCCCAAATCTAGACCTCAACATTACATCTCCATATACACACACACAAATTTTTTTTTAGATTAATAAAAGAGGTTTATTATAGGGATTGGGAAGTAAGATTAGAAATCCCGACAGAAAGGCATTAAGTCTTGTTAGGGAACCAAAATCTTAACAGCAGAATTTGGTGGGGGAGGAGAAAGGGTCCCCACAACTGGAAACAAAGTAGCTACTTGTTGACTAGCGGGATGGTAAACTCAACTATGCTCAATGAATTTTACTGAGCTACATGAAATGAAAAATGTGATGAATACAAAGAAACATGAAAACCTGAAGGAACTATGGCAAAGTAAACCGAGCCAGGAAAAAACAACATATACAAAGACTCCAACAATATAGATGGAAAGAATAATAGCCACAAAACAATCAAATATGAATGCTGAGGAATTGTAAAGAACAAGCTTTATTCCAAAGAAGTGTATAAGAAGACACCTCCTCTTTTTGTTTTGCAAAGAGTAGAGAGTAGAACTTAGTTTATAATGTCAGATTTTTTGACTTTGATTTTATTGAATTAAGAAAAAATCTGGTAAGAGGGATGATTCTTTGAGAGTGGTATGGGGGAAGGACATGGGAAAATATAGGTGATATAAAATATAAAAAATTCATTTAAATGTGTGTATATATATATGCATATAGGTATTCTAATATTTATAAATTCAAATGGATTTGCAATCTCATTGTCATTCATCTTCTAACAATGCAGATCAACATTCATTCAATGTAGCTCTTGTCTATGTTCTTTCAAAAGCTCTCCATAGAAAGACTTATTAGGTGTGCTTTCTTTTAACACTTTTCAGGAAACCAACTTGGCCACCCTATCCTATCTAAAATAATAAATAAAATCTATTTATAGAAAACAAAAATAAATGCCATTAAGGCTATGAAGATTACAGAAATTTTTAGAGCCTACACTAGCCACACTAATGTTGTAATGCCAAAGGTCACTTTTAATGGGGTGACCATTTCCTCCATTTGTCCTATTTCGTATTCTGCCTTAAGGTTATGACCATCCCCTCTTAATGGTTGAGATAAAGGTGTTATAGACATTCCTTAATGTCATTAGAATATCGGTAACCTCCATCTATGAGGCTATCCCCACCTAGGTCTCTGCATTATGTCATTGTTCTTGTTATTCCATAAAAGGCTTACTGTCCTGATACTCGGGGCTAGACTCTTTGAGATGATAGTCTTGTCCTGGGATCCATTGGTCCCAGTATTTCTCTCCATTTAATAAATTATTGAATTGGTCTCTAATCTCTGTCTTGCTCAGTTTCTTTTGGCATTACAATGTAAGAGATTGTATGTCTATTCCTACTCAATGTGCCTTTTAAATATTAATTTCTCAGAGATATACAAATATAGCAGAAATAAAAATAATAACCAACTAGGATAGTTTTCATTGTAAAACACAGGAAGATTGCTCTTGACAGAATCATAGGTGAGCCTATGAGTAACAGTTCACTCAATTACTAAATGGACAAATGCCAATAGTTGTGTACATGACAGAAGGGCTGCCCTGGCAAGTACTCCAAAGAACCCGCAAGGAAAATTATTCCTTTCTCAGAGATTTCTGCTTGTTAGTTCTACTGGGTTATCGCTAATGCAGATATTCCATAGCTGAGGGCTAATTGACATTCTTTAAGACCTTTCCAAAGGGTTGAATGGTATTCCCTTTATCTTCCCCAGTTTGTTTGTCTTCTCCTGGGGCTATAGTGGGGATTTGAAGGCCAGGGTTTTCTAGCTGAGTTCCCCAAGAAAGTGAATTTTCACTGTGAAGTCCTATTGGCTTCCAGAGTTTCCAAAGGTAAAAACATCTTGACCAAATTTCTTATTTGTGGAGCCAACAAGTCTTGGTCAGTGCACAGAAATGAAGTTTGGCCTATAGATGAGAAAGCTTATCTAAGACTTCATATCTTATTTGGAAAAAATGAAGAATTGGGGAAGTTACCTGTCATTGAAACTAACAAATTTGAGTGCCAGAGGAAAAAAATGGCTATTTGTGGAAGATATGCTTTGGTCTACAGTTATTTGCTCCTAATAGCAAAGTTTCATCTTGTTGGATAAATGGAGGCTTTGGTAAAGGGGGCTAGTTAAATTTAAAGACTGTATGAATGAGGCACTAGTCGATTTGGATGGGGGATAGAATATGGTGGGAAGAAAGCGGGAGGAAGGGCTCATCAGTATGAATCTAGTTATTACCCAGGGATGTGACTCTTATGAAGAAGCAATGAGCCATCCCACCAACTGCCAACCAATTGCCACCAAAAGGGTAGGCAAGCCAACCCAACTGAAGCACTAAGACATTCTGAGGGAAAAACAGCAGGCAGCATGGGCCAAGCAAGTCAAAACACCACCACAACTTTTCCCGCCAACTTCCCTCAAACCCCAAAGATATGAATCTAAACCAGTTTATTCTCAGGAATTGCTAATTGTTAATTATATAATCAAGTCAGTTCTCCCAGACTGTCCTATTTGTATAGAATGAAGTAAAGCCAGAGTCCATTGTTAATCTATAGCTCCAGTGCTATAGATTTCTGAGACTGTGCTGCTTAGCATATTTGAGACAGCCTATATGGAAACTCAGCTTTCCTACATTGTCTTTAAAACAGTCACAACATCTCAATACACAACCTTGTCATTATCTAGATCCTACTTTTATTTTCCCCTCCATTGTTTGAGCTATAAAAAGTTGTGTCCCCTCCCCCCACCAAATCAAGTTGCTGAATCATTATGACTCTCCCTTGCCTAATTGTGTTGGTTTGATCTTGTGAGATATTTTATGTAAATAAATGGCAAATTTCTGTTTTCTGTGATGGATGCTTTTGACATGATTGTTTCATGTCACAGATTGAAGCATTATACTATAATATTCTTTTACAATTATGCTCTCCAAATCCATTTCATATTTCTTAGGTCCATCTCTGAGAATGATGCTTGTACCCTACTTGCAGTTGTTTGATTAATGAGTGTAGGCTGTGAGAAGGGAATCCCAAAACTGCGATGGGGAGCTAATTTCAGCAAACTAACGTGAGAAGGCTCATCCTTTCAAAATAGAGTTTAAAATGCATGTATTTCTTCTCTGTATAAATCTCCATTTTTTGTCTTGTCTCCCTTTGCCTAAATACCTTGTCAGTCTGCTCTCGGTGTTTTGTTTTGTTTTTAAGATAAATTATTTTAGGAAAAACACCCTTCTGAAAAATCTGAGTGCATTTTGGGGTGTCCTTCTCTAGAACCCCTTTACACCCTTCTGTATAATTTTCTTTTTCTTAAAGAGGCTTGTGGAGTCAGGTTTGACCAAGCCAATATGCCTGACTTGATCATTTCAAGCCTGAATTCTTTCTACAATGCCTACACTCTGGAACCACAACATCTGGAACTCCCTCAACATTTCTCTGACTCAAAAATCCCCATTTTGGGCAGTATGCCTTTCTCTTTCCCCACCTTACCTTCCCTCCATCCCCGATTGCAGATGGATGGAGTAAAGAGAACCCCAAAATATTGTAACATGGAGGAGCAGTTTGTTGCCACTTTAAAAATTTGAGGGATGCAGAAAAACAGATTTGAATGTCAGAAAATTTTAAGGTGAAGGCCTGTACCTTTAAAATAAAAATGGTATCTTTCTTGATATATAAAAGGAGAGTTTCTCCCCAACATTAACTTTAAATTGGTATGTGTTAGAATTGGAAATCTGCTTATAGATCATATAAGATTTCTAAGCTTTAAAATCACTCTTAATTGGTATGTGTGAAAATTGTGACAACTCTTTTTATCTAAGCATAAGATCTTAGAAATATGTATACATTAATTTATGGATAATCTTTAATATTGGAGTGTTCAAGTAATTTATTTAAGATGTTATGTTTCTTTCAAATGTTGTATAATTTGTAAAATTGTGTCAGTTATGTTTTAAAATTCTGTCAACTCTGCTGAATGAATATGGGCTTATATAATAGGGAGCTTTGTGATGTTTCACTCAAAATTATTTAGCTATCACCTATGTCCTGAATTTTAAGAATTTTCCTGTTCTCCTCTCTAAATAAATTTATTTGAAAGGATGGGAAGAAAAACTCAAATCCTCCTGCATTACAGTTTGAATATCACTTATGAAAAATCTAAGATTAGGGTTTTGGAAGTTATCTGAAATTGGTGATTGAAAACTGTATACTAAAAATTCTAATACTACCCTTCACAGGGTAAAGGAAATCCCAAAGTGTGCTTTCAGCCCCAACCTTAGTCCTTTTGCCCCTTTCATTGGTTGGAGGAGGGGAAAGGAATACATATGTTTAGTCTCTGCTGAATTCCTTAATTTATAAATTAACTAGGTTTCTTTAAGCCATTTTTGATAGCAAGGTCATCAGCCCTGAGTTATTATAGGTTATGCACAATGAACTTGACTTGCTGAGAATTTGCAAGCCTGTTTTGATCCTTTAGATCTGAACCTATCTGAAGCCTCTGATGTGGGCCTTGGCTATCTGAGAAAATTTCTTGAGAACATAATTATAACTGATTATTTCTTTTGAGTTGAATTCAGATGTGGATAATGGACCATTAAGTCAGTAACCCACCATTCCAGAGAAATTGTGATTCTTAAATGATATTGCTGTAATTTGCATAAGGGCAAAGAGGCTGAGAAGAGCTTTGAATTCTTCTTAAAGTGGGATCCTTTTAGCTCAGTTTCCCCATTGTGTGCCTTTGAACAAGAATGTTCCCCACTTAAATATTCCCAAGACTATGAGATTGTTATTGCATGTTTGGTCATCATTAATGAATCATATCTGAAGTCAAACAGAGCTATGGATATTTTGTCTTGCTATAATCATGCCCCTGCGTTTCCTTTTTATGTCACATTTTTGTATTCAGAGCAAGTAGTTAATATAAAAGTCATGAGCACAATGCAAGTATGTAAGAGCTTGCTATTTTCCATCTGAAATGTGTAGTCATTGGGTAAGTGAATATTGGTCTAGTCATCTACCAGTTACTAGATATATATCTCACTAGAAATATATACTTGTATGAAATAAGATCTTTAAATGTTTCAAAATTTAAGAACAATTGGTTATTAATACAACTGTTTGTGAAATTCAGTTGTTATTCTAATGCAGTGTGACTTGGAGCAGATAATTGTAGTGTAATTAGTCTTCTTAGAAGATGTAACTTATGCATTATTTTATGCTACATCAATGTAGAAGTCCATTTTATTTAAGTTTATTGCTAATGTGGGAATAACATCTGCTTGTACTGTGTTTCTGAAATATTTTTTGTCTTCTTTTCTCCTGAGGCAATTGGAGTTATGTGACTTGCCCAGGGTCACATGGCTGGTAAGTATTAAGTTTTTGAGGCCAGATTTGAAGGCATAGACAGAGCTAATGCAGCCACAAAAGAGGCTGTTGGCCAATCTATATTGGCTTCACCTGGTTTTTATATTCCACCCTATAATGGACCCTTGCAAAAGAAATATATGTCCTCTAGGTGATTTAACTACACTAACCTACAAAGTAATTTATTCTTACTGGTCACAAATTAGGAGAAATTGTTAGTTATATGTCACCCACATCCAGAATCTCTGACCAAATGCAGTTTTTATAAGAACTCCTTTTCTTTTTACAACCCCTTTGTCCTAGCCACTCCTTTGTGGACTGATCTTTTCTATCTCAAATACCCTACTTTTTGATAGATAAATCTTGTTGGATAGATAAAGCTTGTTAAATCAAACTCCACAGCCACTGACTGAATTGAGATCACTATTAAGAAAGGATTCATGGATGCCCCTGTTAGTATGATGGGAGATGTCCTTTTCTGAAAATTGCTTTTCAATTAAATATAACCTCAGCTTCCCAAAACAATCTCCTTTATGGGGATCTTGGCTACATTTTTTTTTTTTTTTTTTTGCTTGACACTCCACTTCTAATTACCACCCTAGCCTTAAGTGGGCCTTTTGTTCTTAAATTGGTCTTCTGTTCAATGGAATTTTAATAATTGCAATCCTACTCCAGGTGTAGGATGCTGGAATCAGAGATCTCTAGAGACGCCACCTCTTCTCCTTTTAATTAATTGTTACTTCTAGGTATAAGTCTCTCCTTGCAGAAAATGTAGGCTCTATTAAAAGAGATCATGCCCAACTAGCCCTTTACAAAATCTATTCTGTGTGGCATTCTCTATCTTCAGGAAAGGTAAAAAAAACAAAAACAAAAACAAAAAAAAACTGGTTATCTTCTCTCCAGGTTAATTTCTTTCTCTAACACTTTTTGACTATCTTTTAACTACACATTCTGAGGCTGAGGGCTCTGTTTTCTCTCTAGCTCTCCCTGCCCCACCTTGTGGGCTCCCACAAGTGGGAGAACAACTCTGGCCAAACTATAGGCTATAATATGGAACTATAAGTTGTAAGATATCTTTCCTAAATATTTATGAAAGCCCTATCAAGAGAAATGTCTTCAACTGAAGACCCCTTCAATCAGTCTTTTTTTCCCCTACCAAATACCTAACATTTTCAATGATCCCTAACTTTTGTTTGTTAGGTTTTTTCTTTTGGATTTTGATTGATTTAACTTCAAATGATCAGGACTAGATGCTATATTGATGAGTTTCAAGGATCTTTTCTTTTTTTTTCCGTTTCAAGGATCTTGATCCTGAGACTCAGAACCCACTAGATGCCTCTTGGCTCCTCAAGCTCACTACCCCTTCAAATTAGGGCCCTAATTCAAATTAGGACTAAGCTCTATGACTATTTCCAGCAGGAAATAGTTTTAGAGGATGAGACCATTACCCCATACTGCATACTCCATCTTTTAGGGGGAAGAAATGGATTGATGGGGTGAATGGATTCCAGCAAAATATTATCCTGTGTCTATTTGGGCCCTTAATAAGGAGCAAACTGACCCTATGCTAATCTCTGCTATTATGCTCTAGTAAACAACTTTGTACCCCTATAATGACATCAAACTTTGTACCCCTATGATGCCACCAAACTTCTTTAACACTTGCTCTCCACAGGCCATTGAATTTCACTTCCAGTTTCTAGGCTGTATTTGATCTCTAAAAATTTCAGCATCGGTTGTTTAGTGAAGACTCCCACCCATTTTTCAAAATATTTCTTTAACAATTAAAAGAATGATGTGAACCTTAAATCAAATTATTCTCAGAAATTGCTAAAGTGAGTGCCTCCTGTTCTTATTATTAATCAGTTCTCCCAGTCTACCCAGTTTGCATAGAATGATGTGAAGGCAGAGTTCATTGTTAAGCATATTTGAGACAGCCTTGATAAGAACTCAATTTTGCTAGACTGTCTTTAAGACAGTCTCAGTATCTCAGTATACAACCTTGTCACTCCTTAGATCCCGCCTTTATTTTGCTCTCCTCCCTTTGAGCTATAAAAAGTTGTGTGCCTCAAAATCAAATATGACCCTGACTTGTCTAATTATATTGCTTTGAGACTGTGAGCTATTTCATGTAAATAAATTGCAAATTTCTGTTATCTGTAATGGATACCTCTGGCATGATTTTTGTGTGTCAATTTTTTTTTTATAATACCTTTTTATTTTCAAAATATATGCAAAGATAGCATTCAACATTTACCCATTGCAAAACTTAGAGTTCCAGATTTTTCTCCCTCCTTTCCCCCCACCCCTTCACTAGATAGCACGTAGTCCAATATATGCTAAACATTTACAATTCTTCTATACATATTTACACATTTATCATGCTTCACAAGAAAAAATCAGATCCAAAAAAAAAAAAAAAAACTGAGAAAAAAACAAGAAACAAGCAAACAACAAAAGGTGAAAATACTATGTTGTGATTCATATTCAGTGCCCACAGACCTCTTTCTGAATGCAGATGGCTCTCTCCATCACAAATTAATTGGAATTGGCCTGAATCACCTCATTGTTGAAAAGAACTAAGTCCATCAGTTGATCATCACATAATCTTCTTGTTGTGTAAAATGTTCTCTTGGTTCTACTCACTTCACTTAGCATCAGTTCATGTAAGTCTCTCCAGGACTTTCTAAAATAATAATTCTGATCGTTTCTTATAGAACAATAACATTATATAACATTCAAATACCACAGCTTATTCAGCCATTGCCCAACTGAGGGGCACCCACTCACTTTCCAATTCCTTGCTATTACAAAAAGGGCTATCACAAACATTTTTGTACATGTGGGTCTTTTTGTCTTTTTTATGAATTCTTTGAGATATAGTTCCAATAGAACCACTGCTGGATCAAAGGGTATGCACAGGTTGATAACCTTTTGGGTATACTTCCAAATTGCTTTCCAGAATGATTAGATCAGTTTACAACTCCACCAACAATGTTTTGGTGTCCCAGTTTCCCCATATCCCTTCCAACATTTATCATTATCTTTTTCTGTCATCTAAGCCAATCTGAGACTGCCGTGGTACCTCAGAGTGGTCTTAACAAATCAATAGTGATTTAGAGCATTTTTTCATGTGACTAGAACTGGTTTTAATTTCTTTGTCTGAAAATCATTTGTTCATATCCCTTGACCATTTATCATTTGGAGAATGGCTTGTATTCTTATAAATTCAAGTCAATTCTTTATATGTTTTAGAAATGAGGTCTTTATCAGAGCCATTGGATGTAAAAAAGTTTTCCCCAGTATTCTGCTTCCTTTCTAATCTTGGCTGCATTGGTTTTGTTTGTACAAAACCTTTTTAAATTTAATATAATCAAAATTATCCTTTTTGCATTTCATAATGTTCTCTAATTCTTCTTTAGCCATGAATTCCTTCCTTCTCCACAGATCTGAGAGATAGATTATCTCTTCTCCTAAATTGCTTATAATATCACTCTTTATGTCTAAATCATGAACCCATTTTGACCCTATCTTGGTATAGGTTGTTAGGTGTTGGTCAGTGCCTAGTTTCTGCCATATTATTTTCCAATTTTCTCAGCAATTTTTGTCAAGTAGTGAGTTCTTATCCCAGAAGCTGGAGTCTTTGGGTTTATCAAACACTAGATTACTATAGTTACTGACAATTGTGTCTTGTGAATCTAACCTATTCCACTGATCCACTACTCTGTTTTTTAATCAGTACCAAATGTTTTTGATGACTGCTGCTTTATAATATAGTTTTAGGTCTGGTATAGTGAGGTCATCTTTGTTTGCATTTTTTTTTTCATTAATTCCCTTGAAATTCTTGACCTTTTGTTCTTCTAGATGAACTTCATTATTTTTCTAGCTCTGTAAAGTAATTTCTTGGCAGTTTGATTAGTATGGCACTGATTAAGTAGATTGATTTAGGTAGAATTGTAAATTTTATTATATTAGCTTGGCTTAACCATAACTACTTAATATTCTTCCAATTGTTTAGATCTAACTTTATTTGTATGGAAAGTGTTTTAGTAATTGTGTTCATAAAATTCCTGAATAACATATAATTGTGTTCATGAAAATGAAAATTCATATAATTTGTCTTGGCAGGTAGACTCCCAAATATTTTATATTATCTATAGTTATTTTAAATGGAATTTCTCTTTGTATCTCTTGCTGCTGGACTTTATTGGTGACATACAGAAATGCTGATGACTTATGTGGATTTATTTTGTATCCTGCCACTTTGCTAAAGTTGTAGATTATTTCTAGTAGTTTTTTAGTTGACTCCCTAGGATTCTCTAAATATATCATCATATCATCTGTATTACTCTAATTCCTTTTTTTTTTTTTCTTTTCTTATTGTTAAAGCTAACATTTCTAATACAATATTGAATAGTAATGGTGATACTGAGCAACCTTTTTCATTCCTGATCTTAATGGGAATGGTTCTAGTTTATTCCTTTTACATATGATGCTTGTTGATGGTTTTAGATATGCTGCTGATCATTTTAAAGAAAACTCAATTTATTCCTATGCTCTCTACTGTTTTTAATAGGAATGGGTATTGGATTTTATCAAATGCTTTTACTGCATCTGTTGAGATAATCATATTGATGCGGCTAGTGGCAATACAGAGAGTTGAGGTGTGAAAATCCCCTTCTGCTTAGCCCAAGTTCAACATGAAAGAATTCACAAACCTGAAATATTAGTGGCAAAAAAGGACATTTTTTAATTTATTGTTGGCACTGCAGAAGCAAGCTTAAAGACTTCTGAGTGACAAGATCCTGGCAGAGAAATAACAAAATGTTTTTTACTGAGAAGAGAGTCTCTTCACAGTGGGCAGGAGTCCTGGCAGGCAGCTATGGCAAGGAGAGGTTCCTTGACAAGACATAATCCTGCTTCAGACATTCTGCAAAGAAATGAATTTGAAATTGCCTTTTAATAGGAAATCTGAGACTGAAGTTTCAATTGAATGAGATTCCTTCAATGTTGTCACTGCCCCCAGACTTAGATTTCCAGTTGAATGAGACCACTTAAGTTCAAACTAAGTAGGAGTGGTCTTGGACTAATTTTCAACCCAATAGAGGGTGCAGCTAGTCCCACTAAGATAACAGAATGAAGCCACTTTATCTTGATTCCCTGAGGCAGGCCTCTCCCAGAGGAGAGTATCTCAAGAATTCACTCCATGGCTTCCCCCAAAAAATCAGAGAGGACAGTTTCAAGGTTCTCTCCGTCAATATGATTTCTGTTAGTTTGGTTATTGATACAGTCAATTACACTAACAGTTTTCTGTATATTGAACCAGCCTTGCATTGCTGGTATAAATCCTACTTGGTTATGGTATATTATACTGGTGCTAATTTGCTGTAATCTTTTTGCTAATATTTTAAGATTTTTTTTTTGCATCAATATTCATTAGACAAATTGGTCTATAATTTTCTTTCTCTGTTTTGACCCTACCTGATTTAGATATTGGCACCACATCTGGTCATTTTCCAAATAGTTTGCATAGTATTGGAATTAATTGTTCTTTAAATGTTTGGTAGAATTCAAGAATTTTTAAAGTAATATTTTTATAATATTCTTTTATAAATTTTTCCAAATTGTAAAATTCTTTTGCTAATATTCTTTCTCAAAACTGTTTCATATTGCTATACTATATTATCATTTCATCTTCTGGGACCTTTATTACATCACTAATGTACTATCATTGAGGGGAACAATATCTGTGGAAAACTATCACAAACAATGACTACTAACAAACTGTCCCTTACAGGTAGGCAAGCCTAAGAGCCACAAAAGTGACAGCACCCTGCCCTTCAAACCACCAGCCCTGCTTTCAGTCCAACCTCCTTAGTCATTATCCCAAGAAACAGTCCTTTTGTGGAGGAGGCTTCATCTATTCAACTACTAGAGACTGGGAAAGAAAATATTTTACCATCACAGCCCTTAGCACTGTCAAACAATTCAATATTAGAAAGAGTTAGGATTTTATCAATGCAAATGAGTCTGAAAAAGCAGTACCATCTACTTTGCTGATGTATTCTAAGGATTATGGTACTTTTCCCTTTGACTTGCAACTGCAACCTCCTAACTCACAATAGAATGTGAGTTCCATGAGAACTCTCTCTCTGCTTTTCTAGTTATATCTCTGTCACTTTGCATACAATAAGTGTTTTCATTATTTTATTCACTCATATGAATGAAATTTCCCAGATCAAAAATGTTTCTTGGGATCTCAGTTGTGACTCACAATGTATGAGAATTACATATGGGTATTTAAAAAAAAAACTTCCAAGAAAAATAGTCACTTCTGGAACTAATCTCCTTTATATCTACTTCAGCAATAAAATATTCTGAGAGCAAGCAAAGATATAAAGTTGGGCACACTGAGTGGATCTATCACCAATTATCCTGTTTTAGAAAACGTAAGAAATAGAGATTTTGGTCTACCTATGATTTCTTCAGTAAAGGTTTCAAAAATTTCTACCCCTAAAACCCAGGGTATATATCTTGGCTGCTAAGGACAAAGAAAATACTTTACTTTCCAGAAAATGTCTATTATCTACATCTATCGAATGTCTTTATCTTTTGCAGAAAAATCTTTGTAGCCACCCTTTTTGTAGTGGCAAGGAACTGGAAACTGAGTAGATGCCCATCAGTTGGGGAATGGCTGAATAAGTTATAGTATATGAATGTTATAGAAAACTATTATTCTATAAGAAATGATCAACAAGATGATTTTAGAGGCCTGGAGAGACTTATGTGAACTGATGTTAAGTGAAGTTGAGTATGTTCTGCTTCAGTTTCCCTGAATTGTTCTGTCTCAGTTTCTCTGGTGGCAATCCCCCCTTCCTGGCCATTAGGACTGAGATAATTAGGGCTGGGAGCTCTGAACACTCTAGCATTACAACAAGTCATGAAACTCCAGATGGCTTATCTCAAATGTTTGGGCATCTCCTGGGCTCAGACTTCCTGTCTGCTAGTTTCCTCACTCCCAACTTATCAGAATTTATGATCCTTCCTTCTTTACCCCCAATCTCTTAGAACTGAATTTATGGTCCTTTACTGGAACTTCTATTCAACCAGTGCTCTGCCCCCTTGCCTTTGTTTCCCTGATAACCGGAGCCCTATAAGAGTCTCTGGAATTCCTTGCTCATCATTGGATGCTTTGAGACAAGAGTCCCATTCAGCTGGCTGGCTAATATGGCTGCCAGTCCAAACTCTCCACTATTAAAATATTAAAAACCTCTAATCTCTGTCTTGCCTTAGCTTCTCTGGTATTACAAGTAGAACCAGGAGAACATTGTACACAGTAACAACATAGATTATGTGATGATCACTTCTGATGAACTTGGCTCTTTTCAACAATGAGGTGATTCAGGCCAATTCCAATAGACTTGTGATGGAGAGAGTCATCTACAATCAGAAAAACGACTGTGGGGACTGAATGTGGGTCGTACAACATAGTATTTTCACCCTTTTTGCTGTTGTTTGCTTGTTTTTTTTTTTCCTTTCTAATTTGTTTTTCCTTTTTGATCTGATTTTTCTTGTGAAGCATGATAAATGTGGAAATATGTATAGAAGAACTGCAGATGTTTAATATATATTGGATAACTTGCTGTCTAGGGGAGGCGGTAGAGAGAAGAGAAGGAGAAAAATTTGGAATACACAGTTTTGAAGGGTAAATGTTGAAAGCTATCTTTGCATATATTTTGAAAATAAAAAGCTATTATTAAAAAGAGAAAGAAAAAAATCTTTGCAGAAAAACCTTAAATACACATTATGGTATCTTTTGAATTTTAAGTTGGTATAACACTAACTATATATAAATATAGAAGAAATATCTTTACATGTATGATCTCTTTCTGGTGAGTGACTAAAGGTTCAATACAGGTTTATAAAAAAGTACTTTATGTAATTCCAGTAAAAATAACTTTCAGAAGAGTCCTGCCATAGACATTTTTCTTATTCACTCATTGACCATCTAAATCTTTTATAAGTAACTATTAATAATGCTTTAAATAATGATAACACACCAGATATAATAGACAATCCTATTAATAATTCAGTGCTTTGAGAAGCATTAGAAAATAGGGCATGAACCTGTATAAGCATAGAAATACTCTGTAAACAGAAAGTTCCAGGTGAAAAGAATTTCTTGTATCAATCCAGTTTGAAATCTACTTTGCAAATCAGTCTTAAAGAACTGCCTAGAGCATTGACAAGTGATTTGCCCAGGGTTACTTAGCCAGTATATGTCAGAGGCAGACTTTAAGAAAATAATCTTTAATGTTCCATTACAAATAGGTTACAGTCTAATAAAATATCAGTTTATGTGTTATTTAAAAATATTATGGAACAGAGTTCAAAGCCAATTTAAGATCAGCACAATGGAAAGTAAAAAGGAACATCATTTTTTGTTTCATGTTGTACTCATTCAAACATCAATGCCATTGATCAGACCTTCTCATTTTCCCAGTGAAAATTCCATCTGAGTGCATTGGTGTAGGCTGTTTTAGCTCCCAGGCTAATAAATTCAATAGCAGCTTCCTTGGATACTTGGCAGCTCTGTCTGAAGTAAATAGTAACACAGCAGTACATTTCCTGACTGCTTTTGGTCCTTTCTGACTTAAGAAGTCATCGCTTAGTCACTTTCCTTTAAAATGCCAGTGATGTTCTGGGACCGCTGATTCTTCCTCTCCAGGAATCGAGCACGTGCATCCAAAATGGATTTATCATCATTTCTTCTCTGCATTTTCTTTAAAGATTCCTTCATTGCTCTATCTAGAAAGATAAAATGAATACACGAAAGTGATCTTGGACTTGATTCTTGAAGGTTTTAAAGGAGAAAAGTACACTGAATTTTCTTAATAAAATGTAAAGAAATAGAAAAATAACATTTCTCACTCAAGAGGAACACTAAGGTTAAAGATTAGGTAACAAAAAGCATGGGGCCCAGGAACTTTGGGTTTAATTTGTGGTTCTAAACAGTGTGTAGGGTCATGTACTGGGACAAAATACTTGGTGACTGGTTCTTCTATATATCATTGAATATTATGACACAGAACAAATCTATTCTTTGGAGTCTCCTCTTAGGCCTGGAGTGACACAATAATCCAGGTTCTATTTCAATTGCTGTCTACAACACGGTGTGGTACTGCAATAAAAATGAATGCTTACTTGGATGGAGAAAATTGGTAAGAGAGAAGATTAGCTAAGAGGGGATTTATTACATCCTTTTGTTCTCAAGAGTCCTATTACAATATTTTTGCATAATAAAATCTATTAGACTTTGCTTTACTCACCCTTTTGTTGCTTTAGATGTTCCTTGTTTTCCCATCTCTTTATTTCTTCCTCTGTCACTTCATGTCGGGCCATACTGCTCAATTCATACACATCAAATTGATATAACTTGGGTAACAAGTCTTTAACCCATTCATAGCGAATTGGGCACACAGTCTTCACGTATGTTTTGGTAGTAACTAAAACATCATGGAAAATGATCCACTCGAGTTTGGGTTCCTGATTATAGAGCTAAACAAAATTATTTGTTGAGGGAGCCGTAATTTTCCTGATTTTCTGTTCAACAACCTAAACTACTGAATAAAATGAAACCCACCCTATATTAGCAGTTACATATTTAAGGCCTATTGTTCTTCTGAATTCACTCTATGAAGAGTCTACATTAGGACTTTTTCTTCATTGACATACCACACAGCCCTTTACAGTACTAAGTAATAAAGTAATATAGATGAGAAATTTGTTTCTCAAAACAAAGAGTCAAAGAGACAGAGACACATTATCAAAATAATTATTCTGATTATTGCAGAGATCTAAAATATAATTTACCACTGAAGAGGGATGAATATGTATTGAGGTTCCATGCCCATCCATTGTGCAAAATGTTCTTCCTACAGACCTATAAACACAATAAAAATTCTTTCGCTGATCCACTTTACAACATTATAATATCAAAGTAACACAAGAAAACAAGCAATCCTGTAATTTGAACATTTTCGAAGTACAAATAAAAAGAGTTAAAAATATTTTTTCTTTTTTATTATAATGGTTCACTTTGCTTCAAAAGAGCATCAGGTATAAGCAATCCTATCAATAAATAATACTTCTTCTTTTAAATGGTATATCTGATCTTTGCTAACCAGAAATCTGATACCACTGAAAACACAATTTCCTTAAGATAAAATTCCCATGACAAAATTCTCACTCCTAAGTCAATCAACATTAGTCTCTTCTCAATTGTTATTCTTAGCCTAGCTTTTAAAACCCTCTACAATCAGGGAAATGTCCTTTAAAAAAAGATGGACCCCACAAAATATACAAAGTAATGAGTTTGAACTATGTTCTTGGCAAAAAGCTTAAGCCCATAGTTCATAATGGAAGCAGTGATTAGTAGGAGCCAATTACCAGATTAACCTCATTTCCTTTTTGTTTTTTTGACAGAGTATTAATCTGGTGAATTGGAGGAAAGCTGTAGACACAAAATATTTGATAAATTCTCACAAAAACCTTGTAGACAAGATGGAAAAAATGTGAACAGAATGATAGACTGAAAACAGGAGAATGATAGGAAGTGAAGTATGTTAAGTAATGGATCAATATTAATCTGAAAGGAGCTAACTAAGGGTATGCCACTGGGCTTTACCTAGAATTCTGCTCTGATCAACATTCACATTAATGACTTGAAGAAAAATTCGATGAGATGCTTCCCTTATATGGATTAAATGAAGCCTGAGGATGATTACCATATTGAAAGGATGAGGATGTCAAAAGCTGAACCTTACAAAATGTCATTTAATGTCATTAATTTACTTAGACTGAAATAAAATTCTGCACCCAGGTTTAAAAAAAAAAAAATTAGCTGTACAAGTAAGGAATAAGAGAGACATGATTTTATAACAGTTCATAAGCCAAAGACTGAAGGTTTTGAGTTGAGCAGGCTCAATGAGTCAATAGTGTGACATAGTCACACCAAACAAGTTAACATAATCACATGCTATATTAAAATATGGCATCCAGAAAAAATGACAATTCTTTGTGCTAAGCAGATCATATCAATTCTGAATGTCATGTTTTAGGAGGAAAGGTGAAAGCTTAAAGGATGCTCACAAGAGGATAAACAGAATAGTTAAAGGCCCAAGAATATAATATATGAGAAGGCTCAATCAATAGCATTAATCTGAGAAAGGTTTAAAGGGAACCTTTAATGTGTGGGAACATCTTCATATGAAAGATAAGAAATGCAAATAATAACTATATTATAGAAAGATACAAGTACCATGGATTCAGACTAGAGTAAGATTACATTAAGCAGAGGGAAATCAGGGAAGACTTCATCGAATAGGTGATATTTGAGCTGGAACTTGAAGAAAGGTAACATTTCAAGTGACTGAAATGAGGGGATGAGGTAGAGAATGGTAGGCAGAAAGATAGTTTCAGCTCATGCAAGAAGATAAGAAAACCTTAGCTGTTCAATGACTATATTCACTCAATGACTGATTCTGACAAGATCATTTACCTTACTGTAACAATCATTCTGTCTCAATTTTCTTATTTGTAAAATGAATATGGCAAAACCAATATCCTCACCAGGTAAGATCTTGTGAGAAATAACCATAAGACTATGAAAAATATTCTAAGTAAAAAAAAACACCCACAGAAGAGCTTCTTTTCTATAACGGGAATATCAATATAATAGGAAGTAATGATCCACAGATAGAAAAGAAAGAAAAAGATGGACCAATTAATCTATACTTTTCTAATACAGTTTCAGTAACAATGAAAATTAGGAAAGAAGCTATCACCATTGCTTTGGAGGTTGTATCAAATGCTGAACTTTCTTTAACACAACTCCCAATGGTATAACTTCCTTTTAATCATTTCTAAGCTCACTACTCACCTTCGTGCTACGTTGGTGAAATATCCAGTGCACAAACATCTTCTTAAGATTTCACTTCGGGGGCCATCAAAACTTTCTCTTGGGAAATCAGGTTGCTGTATAGAGAATATAAATAAGAGGTTAATTTTTTATATTAGGTAGAAGTAATCTTTCACCTTGAAAACTTTTTTTAAAAGTTATTTCTTTCTTTCATCTTTTTCCATAGTTTAAACATCTGACTTGATCTTCCTTGCCTTTCTTTCTCCTGCATCATCCCCAGAGATGCCAATCTCTACAGTGATGACATAACACTTTTAAGATGTCCTTATAGTTTCTTGAACCTATTAAAACTTGACTCTACATTCAATTTTCTTCATTGTATACGATATACTAAAAGTGGTCACATCTTGGACTGTGAGGTTACTGTCATGCAAAACCTTTTCATTTTCTAGATCTCCTGACTACGCTCTTGATATTCTTTCTCTCACGCTCTCCTCTTGTCCATACATGTTATTTAATATCATTATAATCTCCAGTCCTTCTAATTCTATTCTGGCCTCAGTTTCTTCTACAATCATTTTTTACCTACTGGTCAACTATTTCAATACTACTCTCCAATCTTGCATCATTTGCTTCTTCAACCTTCTGCTATTTCTATCCTGTTAACCCTCAGCTTTAGGTAACTACCATCTTCCTTCTCTACCTCTAAATGCTGCTAGAAAAAATCACAGAAATGTAAGGTCTCTAATTCCGAATGGCACCTCCAGGTGACATAGCTCAGTTCTCACTGACCCATATCTTCTACAACAGTTGTTTCCTATCTTGTCCTCCAATTTCAAGGCTCCAAATTGCCTTCA
Organism: Sarcophilus harrisii; assembly: GCF_902635505.1. Lineage (NCBI taxonomy): Eukaryota > Metazoa > Chordata > Mammalia > Dasyuromorphia > Dasyuridae > Sarcophilus > Sarcophilus harrisii. Next base: position 350,813,674 of record NC_045429.1, on the reverse strand, counting down.
ACACATTCAACAAATTATCTTTATTGCTATTTGGCTGAGAAGACTGATGCTCTTCAGTGTTAATTTCCTCAGATTCCCAGCTATGCTCGCCTAAGATTTCAGTGTCCTCCCTCATCTTCTCCCTCTTTCTCACGTCTCAGAAAAAGAGGCAGCCCTCATTCTTCTTGGTCCATCTATAAACATAAATGACTACCAAACCTCTCTCTGTACAACCTTTTCCCAGAGTTCCAGTGTGATATTTGCAGCTGCCTGATGGATCTCTACACAGACATCACAATGGCACCCCATACTCACCCTGACCTCAATAGAATTTAACTTCATCCCATTGAAACCTTCTTCATCTCCTCCTCTATTTCTATTCATAACATCATCACCTACTCAATAATATCGACTTTCAACCTTCAAGTCACCTTTGGTTGTTCCTCTTTCTCTTTCATTTCATACAAATAATCAATTGCCAAGTCCCATATCTCTTGTATGTGGACCATTCTTTCTCTTTCCTTTATTACCACCTTCATGATTTCTCTTTTTTTTTTTCTTAGACTACATCGAAAATTTTTTTTTACTTGGTCTTCTTGTTTATAGTCTATTTCCCATTAAAAACTATCCTCCACATTGCAGCTCAAGTAATTTTCCACACTCTAATCATATCATTCCTTTACTCAAACAGCAATATTGCTGGCATTTATATAGTTCTATGGTTTGCAACGTGCTTTACATCCATTATCTCACTGATCCTCACAACAACTCTGTGAGGCAGGTGCTATTTTGACTTCATTTTACAGATGCTGAAGCTAAGGCTGGGAGAGGCGAAGTGATTTGTCCAGGGCACCCAGCTAAGTATGTTTGAGCAAAGATTTGAACTCAGGTTTTCCTGTTTCCAAGCACTCGATATCTTCTATGACACCAAACTGCTAAACCAGCAGTTGCTCCCCACTGCCTAATTAATCAAGTATATATTTTTGGCATTAATGGCTTTTCATAATCTGATTTCAATCTTTTTATATTATTCTCCTTTGTGTTTTCTCTATCTAAGCCAAACTTTATTCAGGCAATTCTCCATGACAGGAATGCCTTCCACTGTGGAAGTCCCTAACTTTCTATTTTTTTTTCCCCCCTCTTCCTTTCTTTAGGACCTAACTTGCATGTCTTCCCTGATACTTCCTGCCTATCCTCCTCTCTCATGTGAAAGTAACTTTCCTTTTCAAATTTCTCATCTTGCTTTGTCTTGATCTCTCCTTTATACTTCTCCCATTCTCTTTTAAATCATTGTTAGGTAAGTATTTGTATCTTCTCCCAGTTGCCATAAGATTATAATCTTACTGAAAGCCATGCTTATTTCATATCTAGCTCTGTATCTCCAGTACTAAACAAAATGTCCTGCAGTAGGCACTGAGTAAATACTTGTCAATTTGGATTTATCTCTATGGATCTTCTGAAGGAGTTAACAAAGAAAAATAATCTTACTACAGAGCAGCACTGAGAGTTCAAAATAATCAAAAGTAATTGTAACTCTTTGCTGTTCCAATAGTATGAAAAATATAGAGCCTTAAGGAAAGCATTGTAATGATCACCTGCTTCAGTTTTCTGATTATCTCTCGAAGCTGACCTTCCACACGAAATGCTGACTGTAAACACCTCCAATGGATCCAGTGTTTGTGACACCACGCAGATGGAGATGGGCTGTAAAAGAGTAATATTTGTATGATGCAACATTACCTCTAAGTGAAAGACAACAGATCACTTTCTTACTGCTTCAATACTTCAAGGATCTGAGCTTTCATTTGTGTGGTTACCACATTCCCTGATGCATGTGACAAGCCTCTGATTAAAAAATAATCTTTGAAAGTTGTTCTGCCATTACCCTGTGGTTAACCTGCCTTTCCAAATTTAGCTGAGTTGCTGGCTCTTAGCTTATAGACACTCTGTTCATCCCTAGACTTGGCAGAACCTCCTACAGTTTGTGCACTAGTATCAGCTCCATGCCATGACAAAAAATCAGATCAGAACTTTAGTGAAAGGTTATACATAGAGAGATGAAAACCAGTCATCTGTAGAATCAGCCATATAAAAGTTGGCAGATGGACCTGCTCATGGAGAGAAAAACTTGTTTCAGAGCTTAATAAACTATTTCAATTAAAAATACCTTCACTGACTTAAGAAACAAAAAATAAAAGCTCCCAAGTTTATAAAGGGGACAGTTTCAGACTATGGACGAGATTTTTCATATGCATAGTATATGAATTTTTTCTCTTTTTTACCTCAGGTAACCAATAGCTCACTATGTAGAATGTTAAGAATCCACAAATAGAAAAAGCGTGTGTAAATATAAATCTCAAGAAGTAATATTTTGCCATGGTAATTTATATCTTCTTTTATATACCTTGATTTGCACTGTTCAAAGATTACTGCTAGTGTTGCAAAGTCATTGAATCCACCAGCTTGGGATGATAGCTCCTGATGTCTCATCTCTGCCTCTTTCTGTTTCTCTGATTCACCTAGAGAAAGGCCAAAGTAGGGCGAAGAGTTGAGCTTGAAATGCCTCTATTCATTCATTTTGCATAGTCAAACTGATTGGAAACCTATGATCCCAGAGCTTAAAATTAGGTAAAGAAACAAGTTTTATTCTTTTGGGAAGGCTTTTGATTTCATTCCACTTTTGTATTAGTGAAACTGTTCCAGAATCCTGCTTATTTTCAACTACTGAGTCAGTTTATAAACTGTTTGACCCCTGTTCCATTACTGTTTCACCCTCTTATTAAGCAGGGTAAGGCAAAGAGGCCTGATAAGTTAAATAACAACTATGGCTGCCTTCAAAGCTGAGAGGATAAAAAGGGAAGGAAGTATTTGGAACCAAAGGAAATAAAGACAACATGTCAGAGTGTTTACTTTTAGTACCTTTCTCTTCATTATAGATATCCCTAGTTTTCTCTAGCCTAACAAGACTCCTCTCCCTCATCTTATGCTCTGACAATATAAAATCTCTACTATAGCAGCCTTCCTAGATTGGTATTCTCCTAAGAGCCCCACTGACCAAAATTCTCTCTTGATGCTTCCTCACTCCATCACAAAACTCTTATTCTCTCTTGTATGCATCTCAATCAACTGGAAGGAAGAAAGAATCTGATTAAACTAATCCATATTAAGGTCTGAGCCTTCCTGTTTTGGGCTTTAGGAAGGTCTTGACTGCTGATACCTGGCAGTGATTCAGTGAAGCAGCTCTAGAGGAAGGAAACAACAGCAGCTGGTGCTTAAGAAAACAGCAACAAAAACTGAGACTTGCATTATCAGCACATAAATGCAGCACCTTAAACATTACCAAAGTTCCTATAACCTTCACTTCCAAAATCTTCCACTCAGGCTGCATATTTTTGACAGGATTTTCCTCTTCAAGATTGTCCACAATATTCATTTAAACTGCATACAAATGTTTTAAAAAGACAGAGGAGAAAATAATTTGCCTTGTTTTGGAGATAACCTTACTAGGGTATGAATTCAAGTAAAGCTAATAGAATTTCAAGAAGCCAGGATGATATGTTAGTGAACGGGGACCTGACTGTCTCTGTGAAGGAGGAGGGTGGATACTGCTGAGCAGGAGTGGGAAGAGATCCAAGGATTCGGCATAATGCAGTATCTTGCAGCACTTCACCTTGCTGTAATACTGTAATTAATACTCTTCTATATTCTTGGTGAATAATAGGTGAGTTGTCCCTTCTTCATCACTTTTCACACTACTGTACTTGCAATTTTCTTCAGTTAAAAAAATACCCCCTCTTCCCAGTCACTTTATTTCCATTTCTAACTAGTGAAAATAAATAGATGCTAGGGAATTGGAGCATTTGCAGTAGCAACAAGACTGGGATATAAGTGCAGAATTCTTCACTATCATCAGTCAATTCTATCACAATTGATAATGGAAAAGGTTTTGCAGAGAGTATTTTAACAATGCAAACATTTAGTAGAGAAAAAGGTTCAGGCCATCAAGGTAGCAGTATCACATATGTGAAAACTATCCTTTGTTTTCCAAATCTCTCACAAAGGAACACCCAGTGGCTAGCTTTAGGTGGGAGATGTAAGTCCCATCTGAACCTAAGAATTACCTTGAAATTACCTTGGTAATAAATGTCCTTGGCCAAGTTATATATTCCAGCCCAAAAGAATGCATCTAATTCATAACAGCCTCTCTATCTCTCTTTGCTTTCTTAACTTATTTGACTGCATTAGTCCATACTGAATAAGCAGCTGACTACTGCAAGGCAGAGAAGGGAGGCAGGGGACCAAGCTCTAAAAGGATCATTTTTTTTTTTCTCAGACTGGACTACAATTTTCCAATTTGAGGGTAGTTAGTCTAAGCATACACCTCATTTTTACTATGAGGAAAATGTAAAAACACCACATAACTAGTCTTCAATCACAAATGCCTAACTCAGACAGGATTTTACAGATTAAAGTGAGGCCATAAATAGTATCTGAAAAAGAGTGTATCAGTTGAATAGATTCTGGAACATTGTACCATAGAAGAAATGAAAGAAGGAAAGAAAGGAGAAAGGGAGGAAAGGAGGGCGGAAGGAAGGGAATGAGAGAGGGGGGAAACAAGGGAAAGAAAAGCAAAGAAACAAAAAGAAAAGCAAAAAACAAACAAACAAACAAACAAACAAAAAAAAACCCAAAAACCCAGCTTTATTTAGTTCCTGAAGACCAGATTCAAGATTACAAAAACATGTGTCAGAACTGAAGAGAAAGATGTCACTTTTCTAATCCCCCTACAGAAAGGAAAGGCCACTCTTACCAATTACAGTCATAGCTTGAAAGTCAGCTCTACAGGAATAGCTAAGGATCCCTGAGCATTCCTAGGTCATAATTTGGGAAGACCAAGGTCATTCTGCCCCAGATATCTCTCTTGCCTATTAGCATAACTGACATCAAAGGCAAGTTTCCTTCATAAGACAGAAATCCTCCCTTCAGCCTTTTCCTTTATATTTGCAAACAAAAACAAAAACAAAAAACCTCTGTAGTCCTCAGGTATTACAGTGAAAATGTCAAATAAGAACTTCCAGGATCTAAGAACTGTGTCAAATATTTCCAGACTACAAAAACAGAAAAAGCACCAAATAGGAACAAGAAAGAAAGGAAAATGTTGTTTTATCACTTTATTAATCCCCATAATCTAATAGAAGATGAAAACAGGTAGATAATGTTTGGTAGAGGGTCAAAGTTTCCAATGCAGACCCTAAATTGAATGCCTTACAACAATTTTAAAGAATAAAAATGCAGCCACTGATTTCATTCATCTTCTACGAAGTCGTAAAAATATGGGGATTTTACTTGCTTTTGATCTCTTAGAATTTTTCTTTGCTAAATCAAGCAAAGTACTAATTGACAATATTAACTTGTACACATACAAAGCTCCTTATTAAAAAAGGGAGGTGGGAAATAAGGGAAAGGTAGGGAAACTAAAGTATGCTTTTCCAAGTGGTGTGGTTTATCTGTAAAGATTCCTAATTTTGGGGAACTGGGGCTGCAGATAGAATCTCTCTGTGCAGTAGCAGATACTTCATAAAACTGCTTCAGCAAGGAAAAATTCCTGACCTGATGGCTCAATTTGTGGTGATAGGGCTCAGAACCTAGCTGGGGGAGGCACAAGTTATTTATTAGAGGAGTTGGGGTGGAAAGACAGTGAGGGCTGGGGGACAAAAATGTCTGAACAGGTAAATATAAATTTGACATGTCAACAAAAGAAGGTACCCTGAAGGCAAAGCATCTACAAATTCCCCAGAGGGATCATTTATTATCTAAAGAACTAAAGGGCTGAACTCCCTATCTTGCTGATTCAGCAAAACAGAGTTAATACATCACTAATATACCACAATAAGGCAAAGGTCTTCTATACTACTTTCCTTTACCAAGACAAGCAAATAAAAACCTTTCAGTCAGAACCATTCCAAAGATACCGTGTCCAAAGGATAACAAGAGTTAGCAGTCTTTCACCTCAGGGAATCTGCCTGATATGGTGTACTCTGAACACTCAGTGGGCATTTAAATGCTCAATGGACTGTTAAACTGAAGCACTCTTTTAGTGTTATTTGGGGCCCACACAAAATACAGGCAGCCTGCACATTGTGCCCAGTACTCTCTGGTAGCCAGAGCAGATAAGAGCTCATGTGAGAAGTTTTAATCTCAGACCTATGGACCTCCTTCCCCCTGTCCCCTAACTTTTTCTCTTCTCATTCTGTAATTTGTTTTCTCTTCCTGCTGAAGCAATTTAAGAGCCTTTGCTATTTCTCGTTCTGAGATGGAGAGAGGAATAAAACTCTTCCATCTTTTCTCAGAGCATTTCAAAACACTACTGGTTCTTGTTATCAATAGAAAATTCAGAATAGCTGCCTAATCTCTAGTTTTAAAAAACAAACAAACAATGTGTTCTGAAATATTTACCTGAGATGAGATACTGGAATTTCTGAGACTGAGGAACTAGAGACTTGGGAGGGAGAGATGGTAAAGTATGTGTGTCATACTGTGTATGTGTATCAAAAAAAGAGTTGGTGGGCAATGGGTGCAGAATGAAATCTGGACTCCTAATGTTCCGACAGGGACATAGTCCAGGAACACATATCTATCCTGGGAAGAAACTCCCATGAGGAGATCAAGGCCCATGGAGGAGTTAAGGGATTTGTTCAAGATCACAATAGCAGTAAGATCCAATAGGTAATAAGAGAGGAACAGTCAGGGGGAAGTGAAAATGATACTAAAAAAAGAGGCATTAACAGCAACAACAACAAAGTGAAAGACAGGTTAGAGGCAGATGTTAGAAGCCATTTTCAGATGGATTTCCAACAACTGAAAGGTGACCACCCTAGCAGTAATTCAGTCATATCGGCCATGAAGTATCCCTGAGGGAATGTTACAATACTCCAGTGGATTTCTTTGATGCAGGATGTCCTTCTGGTGGTTCTTGGCCACTGGGCTTGATTGCTGTCCATGTTCTGCCTCAAGTTCATTGAGGGGGCTCACTCACTTACCCAATGTTCTGAGGGGTCTTCTCTTTGCTCTCCTGACATCACAAAGATACTGATGAAATATGTGGGCTCTTTTCACTAGTTATCTTTTTATCTTACCATGTGACTAGCACATATTCACATTTTTTTTTTAAAAAAGGGTCAATTCACTTGCCTTACCTCTATAACATATGCAGTAATGTCACCCCCTCTGCTCAAAAATCTTCAGTGACTCCCTAGTGCCTACCATAAAAATTCAAACCCATCAGCCTCACCCTCAAGGAAACCTGATGCAAATCTACATTTCTAATCTTATCTTATGCTATTCCTTTCTGCATGCTTTACATTTTAGTCAAACTGGTCATCAAAAGCACCTTGCTATTTAGCTCTTATTGTTCCTCATGCATGAAATGTGTGGATCTCCCCCTCCCCCTTAATGTTAAACGTAGTGCCTATAGACTGGCATTTGTTTCCTAAGAGGAGCAAAAGGAAAAAAAAAAAAAAGTTTACAAATTGGATCTTTTAGTCCCCTACATATTGTTATACTTTAACAGTCAAATATTATTTGCATTAGCTTTTCCAAAAAGTATACCTTGAATCTATGATTAGTTAGCATGAGAAGAGATGGGGGATTTCTCCTAGCAGCCCATGCATGGCTCAATAACCAATTAATTCCTAGGGAACTGTTTGAAGAACATGAAGCTGAAGAAATCTGCCCAATATCTCAAAATTAGTTAAGTATCAGAAGTGAGATATGAATTGAAGTGCTACTGACTCCATATTATTCACTATACAACAATGCCTGACTTCCAAACAATAGAGGTTTATAGTCACCCTGAAGGAGATGAGGTGAGATCTTTAAAGACAGTTGTGAAAATCGAGTAAGGCTTCATCTATTTCAGAGTTTGAGTAGGCCTGAAGGACTTTAAGCATTGAGTCAAGGGCATACTTAAGTCCCTTTCCTGCTATCCTCCCATGACATCAGAATCTCCCTATTTCAGTCAAATATAGGCAACTATGTACTTATTGGTCAAGTTCAATTTCTTGGGTAGTTCCCAAGTTTAGAATGTAAGATCCTCAGCCAATAAGGATGAGGGTCAGTGGTGGGAGGGAGTATTTGCGTTAGGGATTAAAAGTGTTGACCCTGCCCCCGATGGGGCTTCCTCCCTTCCATTGTCTGCTCTATGGGTGGGACCCCCTTCTCCCGAGAATGTATAATAAACTTTGCTTTGCTTCTAGAGATCTCTCCAGCTTTTTTATTAAAATGGTGATCCCTCACCATTTCTGAACCACACAATCCCAATAAACATGCAAAACAGTAACCTCAAAATATTAAATATTAAAATGTTTAAAAATATCAAATCATTAAAAATATTAAAATTGTTAGTGGGGGAAAAGCTGGAAAAGAAGAAATTTCCATGATAATTTTGTTGTATATTTGAAAAGAATAGTAAATTGTGCTTTGCAGATCTGTAGTTTCATATACAATCATCTTTTTTATTGTATTATGTTACAGAAATATTTGTTTTATTCCACAAACATTTATTAATGTAAAAAAAAAAAGGGGGGGGGAGGGAATTCCTAAAGACATTCCTAAAACTTCTTTCTTTCATTCTACCCTAACAACAGAAATTAAGGACATTCCAGTGTTAAAATAGAAATGGAGCAATTAGCTTCTTACCAGGCCTAATGAAGACATTTTCTACAGATAGCATTGCTGCTATTGGAAGCAGAATATCTTCACAATCCAAAGAAGCAGCCTTTAGGATGGCACGGGTCAAATTTGGAGAGAGAGGAAACTCTGCCATTGATAAACCCAGTTTTGTCACATGGCCACTCCTTAATAGAAGGAAAGTCTTTAAATTATTCTCTTATAGGGTAATTAATGTTTGTAAAGTAAATAAATCTTTCAGGGCAAACAAGAAATAAATCATTCTTTTCCTGAAGATATATGTGCAGCTGAAGATAATTAATAAATTATCTGAAGAAAGAGAAAATTTCACTTAGAATACCTTTATTTAGGTGGGTTTGCATAAGGCCAGATATGCATATATGAGGAGAAATTATTTTTTTTCAAATTTAGATTTTATTTTGCCTTCAGGTTTGCATTCTCTCCCTCTATCTCTCTCCACCTCTCTCCCCATTCAGAAAGCAAGAAAAACAAAACCATTACACTCAAGTAAAGCAAATTCTCATGTTGACCAAGTTCCATTCCTCCCCCCCCCCAAAAAAAAGCACCTTCCTTTGCAGTTCTATATCACCACTCATTCAACCACCATTCAACCACATTCCATCATTGTGTTAATCAGAGTTCCTAAGTCTAGAAAATACTTCTGGTAAGAAAATTATATTCTAGCTTTGCCTTTCTAACATACCCGTCCTCTTCAAGGGAAAGAGAAAGAAGTAGAGCAAAGTTTTGGTTCTACTAACAAGCCTCTAGGCTGCCTCTGTGCCACTTCTGCTCCAATTTAAATGTTTTTTTGCCCTTTTTTTTTGATTCTCCAATATTCAGCACACAACAAACTCTTAATAAATGCTTGCTAGTTAGCAGAGGGCCACTGGTTTATAATTCAAATTCTCAAAATGTTATAGACTTCCAGTTAATACTGATTTATAAGCAATACAGAGGTTTAAACAAAGACTAAGAGACTGGTGAATTAGTTAACTACAGGATCAATACTGTGAAAGTGAGGCAAAAGGTAGTGGGTGCTAGAGTTGAGAGACAGAGGGGCTGGAAGCCACAATGTACAGGCAGAAAGGGTTAGGGACAGTGAAGATGAAGAAAGGTTGGGAAAAGAAAACAAATTAAATGACTGATTTTTCTGAACCCAGTTAAAACCACGATAAGAAAAATAAAATGTATTTCTTACCTATCAATAGCATCACATTGATAGAGGTGTTTAAGAGCCTCTAAAATAAGTTTTTCATCGGGTCGTTCCAAATAGGGAAACCTAGGTATGTAAATGAGATACAAAAAGAGGTTATGTTGCTTGCAATGCCCTGACCCAATATCACCCAGTTTCACAAATCACTTTCTTTTGAGAATTTAGGTTTAAAAGTAATATCTTTTAATAAAATCGGATTCTTGACTCTCTCATTTTCCTGTATCCCTTTCTCTAACTATCCAAATCTTATCCGTACTTTTTTCAGAAAAATTTTATAGACTTCCTGAACCCCACATCTCCTCCCTTTTCTAAACTTCTCTTGCTTTTGTGTTACAGACTTGTAAAAGTGAACAGGTCTTTAGAAGTCATTATTACTGGCCAGTATCTCTTTTAGTACTTCCAGTAACTGTAGGCCTAGAGACCCAGGAATAGCAGTGCCCTAAGCCATTGGCCCTGGTTTGGGTCCAGCTGCTCTATATCACTGATAGAGGTTAGCAATTCCTGAAAATGGTCAGTCAGTAAACAGTCATTAAACTCCTAGTATGTGTTAGGGATTGTGCTCAGCACTGGGAATACAAAAAGACATAACCCGGCCTTCAAGGAGCTTATATTAAATGGAGAAGAAAATGTGTAAACAAATATATAAACAAAGCAAATTACATTTAACTTAAGTGGTCAATAATTAACAGAATTAAGAGGGGTTGGGAAAGGCTTCCTGTGGAAGATAGGATTTTAGCCCAGACAAAGAAAGCTTTGGAAGTCAGTAGGTGGGAATTGAGGAAGGAGAGCAGACAGAGAGAAAATGTCCAACTGACAGCTGAGGGATGGAGGGTCTTGTTTGTGGAATAGCCAGGAGGCCAGTATCCCTGGATTGAAGATTACATGATAGAGAGTAAGATCTGAAAAGACTGCTAAGATACGAAGAATAGTTTCCCTTGCTGATGATCCCTGGATCAAATTTTCAGTAAAGCAAAAAAAAAAAAAAAAAAAAAAGCTTCCAATGCTCAAAATAAGCAAAATTAGATTCCCAGGAGACTAGATATCCTCCGACACTACGGCAGCCTGCCTCTCTACAATTCTGTCTGTTCCACATAATTAGCACTAGAACACTCCATTTCAAATATTTATCTATTCTTGTGAACAAGAACCCAAGCTCCATGAATACCATGCCATGATTTTCTTTGGTATTCCATGTTACCCAGCGCATAAGTAAATATTCAATGACATCATGTTAATATAACTTCTAAACTGAGTTCCAGTTCTGCACTTATTCATTATGTGACTTTGGACAAGTCATATCAATTCTCTGAGCTTCAGGTTCCTTCTTTATCAAAGGAAGGGATTGGACTCAATGGACTTTTTTTTCAGTCAGCAAAAATATCTGCCTTTTCTGTCTCCTGTTCTTTTCCCCCAATGAAAAAAGAAAGAAAAACAAATTCCTATTACAAATATGAATGGAGAAGCAAAAAAAAAAAAAAAAAAAAGAAAAAAACTTCCATATTGGCCATATCCAAAAAATATACCTCATTCTGAATGCTAAGTCCTTCACCTCTCTTACAGAAAAGGGGTAGCATACTTTGGTATGAGTTGAAGAGAATCATGGTTAGTTACTGGGCTAATCAAATTTTCTTTATCTTTTTTAAATTAATTAATCAATTTTTAATACACATTGCTTTATGAATCATGTTGGGGAAAAAATCAGAGCAAAAGAGGAAAACCATAGGAGAGATTAAAAAAAAAAAAGAAGTGAACACAGCATATATTGATTTATATTCAAACTCCTTAGTTCTTTTTCTGGATGTAGATAGCATTTTCTGTCCAAAGTCTATTGGGATTGCTTTGGATCACTGAATTATTGAGAAGAATCAAGTCTTTTATAGTTGAGCATCACACATTCTTGCTGTTACTGTATACAATATATTTCTGGTTCTGTTTGTTCACTCAGCATCAGTTTGTGTAAATCTTTCCAGGAATTTCTAAAAGTAGCTTGTTCATCATTTTTTATAGAACAATAATATTCCATTACCTTCATGTATCACAACTTGTTCAGCCATTTCCCAAATGATGGGCATTTACTCATTTTCCAATTCTTTGCAACCACAAAAAGAGCTACGAACATTTTTACACATGTGGATCCTTTTCTCTCTTTTATGATTTCCTTGGGATACAGACCCAATAGTGTTGGGTCTACTGCTGGGTTAAAGGGTATGCAGATGTATACTTATTATGTATCTAAGTTATATTTTAATATAATTAACATCTACTGGTCATCCTGCCATTTAGGGGAGGGGGTGGGGGGGTAAGAGGTGAAAAATTGGAACAAGAGGTTTGGCAATTGTTAATGCTGTAAAGTTACCCATGTATATATCCTGTAAATAAAAGGCTATTAAATTAAAAAAAAAAAAAAAAAATAAAAAAAATAAAGGGTATGCAGAGTTTTATAGCCCTTTGGGCATAGTTCCAGATTAATCTCCAGAATAGTTGGTTCGATTCACAACTCCATCAATACTGGATTCTTTTCTCAGTATTCCCCACATCCCCTGCAACATTGTGATCAAATTTTCTAAGTTTTTCAGTTATTTTATTAATAATGTTATATAAATTATTCTCTTGGTTCTGTTCACTTCACTCTGCATCAGTCTACTAGATTTCTCTGAAGACATTTAAGTTCTTCATTCATCATCATTAGTATTCCATTATATTTATATACCATAACTTTCTCCATCATTCCCTAACTGGACAACTCCTCCCCCTTAAGTTTCTGAAGCTTTGCTACCACAAAAAAAGATGCTATAAAGATTTTTATATTACCTTAGAATTTATTTTGCTTAGGACTAATCCCTTCCTTGATTTGCTTTTTCTTTTATTCCCCCTCTTTTCCTTCTCTCTTTTCCCTTCAGTTCCTTTTTAATGAAATATATTTCAGTATCCAACTCTGTGCATTGTATTCCTCCTTCCTGTAATTCATTTAGTTAACATCCTTTTCTCCTTGTTTGTATTGATTTCTACATATGCACTCTCATTATGTGAAATAATTTTCTCTTATCTGCTCTTTTCCCACTTAGTTTATTCCTCTTTTCTTTCCTTTTCATTCTTTTTTAAAAGATCAAAGCATAACAGAATCACTTTCGTGTCCTATATCTATATTTCCTTTATGTTTTGCCCTCTGCTTCTAAGAAATCTAGGCAGTTTTCTTTTCTTTTCTTTTTTTCCTGAGGCAATTGGGGTTAAGTGACTTGCCCAGGGTCACATAGCTAGGAAGCGTTAAGTGTCTGAGATCATATTTGAACTCAGGTCCTCCTGTCTTCAGAGCTCCACTGTGCCACCTAGCTGCCCCGGCAGTTTTCTTTTATGATTTCTTGAAATATGATGCCTATGTTCCTTTTTTTGGTCATGGTTTTTAAATAGTCTAATAATTCTTAAACTGTTTCTTCTTGTTCTATATTCTGAATCATTGGCTTCTACAAGGTACCTTATATTTTCTTCTATTTTTTTGTCACTTGATTTTTAAAAATATTTGTCTCATGAAATCATTATCTTCTATTTGATTCGTTATAATTTTTAGGATTTTGTAGCTTGGGCAAGGTTTTGTACTTCTTGTGCTAACCTGTTAATTCCCTTAACAATTCTTTATTTCATATACTTATTTTCTTTCTCTTATTTAACTTATAAAAGCATTTTTAACTCTGAAAAAAGTACACAAAAACACTCCTGCTTCATCTCTTCTAGGGATCAAATTTAATTTTGGCTTAAGCTATGTTTTTCTTTGTTGTTTTGCGTGTAGATGTTTTGTAGGTGATTCTTTTCTTTTGGATTTGTGTCGAAGTCCTTGCCACCATCATAACTTTTTATGGCAAGATTCTTTTTTGTTTGCTCATTCTTACAGCCTACTTTCTGGCTACAAACTTTATGTTAGGGATGACTTCTGCATACTTGTGTTGGAAAATGTCTTGGCTGGTTGCTGCTTTCTTGGGATATTGAATATTTGAAATTGCTATTGAATTTATAATCTAATTGTGGGTTTGCCCTGTGTGGAGTTTCAGTAAACTGCTCCTGCACTCAACTACTAGCAGCCAACTGAAAAGCTCTCCTGGTTCAGAGCTTACAGAACCACATTTGAGCTCTCTTCCTTGTCCTGTTACACAGTCTCTCCTTGAACTGGGAGGCTCTGTTCCTGGCCAGATCCCATCCCCATTCTTTACAGATGAAGACTATCTCTTCATGTTGACTTGAACTGGAAAAATGATTCACTGTGCTTTTTTCTTTGATTTTTAGGTCAGAATTTTGTTTCCTACTGCTCTACTTGTGAGTAGTAGGAAAATGTAGTAGTAAATGAGTTCAAAAGTTCTTTCCAATTCCAACATCCCAATTTATTTTGTTAGATCAGAACTTTAGAAAGAATAATGTAAATGTAAAAGGACAACATTTCTCAAGGAACTCAAAACCCTTTCGTTGTTTGAATTGTCTCCATACCTTATGACATCATGAATGGCAAGGCACTTCAGGGTCAAAATCACTGATGTTAAACTAGTTCTTTTAATCTCAGGGATCATATAGTCAGGCATACATTGATCCCAGAAATCCTGATTGTAGATTCGAAAGCAAGTCCCAGATGAAGTTCTGCCAGCTCTACCAGTTCGTTGCATTGCCTCACTCCTTCCAAAACAAGAAAAATATTTTTAAAATTAATTTTTTTTTTCAAAAAACTTTGTAAGTTTACCAAATAATATGACTATTCCAGGATTCTTCCACCTTCCCTTCCCAACTCTAAGAACAATTCCCACCAAATGTTTTTTGAAAGAAGGAATATAGGGAAACTTACTTTGAAATTGGAACCACCTCTAGCATGTCCAATCCTAACCTGGGGTTATGATTTAACTGCTTCACAAAGCCACCATCTACCACATATCTGAAGAAAAAAGAAGTTAATCCTCTGAGGAATGAGAGGAAATAGGAAGTTTTTAAACACTTTAGATTCTTCCTTTCTCTTTGGTTACTTACAAAAAATTTGGTTTCTTGTACCACTTAGTGATTGAACCATGGCTTTGGTCTAGTTTTTTTGCTTTTTTTTAATCTTCTTTTGCTTTCTTATCTTCACTCAAAAGAATGAATTCCTCCATTATATACTTTACTATCACTTCCCACTACATACTTTATCTCATTTTAAAATTTGGCTCTGAGCTATTCTTGTGGGTTCTAAATTTATTACTTAGTCTCTAGTTCACATTGCTTCCATAAAACAGAATATTAAATGTTAGAAATGACAAAATCAATTAAGAGAAACAAGTTAGGATAGTAGTCAAAGAAAGTAAGGATCTAGTTTTTTTCCTACCTTTATAACATGATTCTTACATTCCCTCCCCCCAAAATTTCTTCAAATCAAGGCCATTCCTCTTGGAAAAATTAATTTTAAAAGGAAAGGGAAGGGAAAGAAAAAACAAAAGTGAGAGATGAGAAACAAATATAAGGACCTTTCAGGTATTCTTAATCATTTTCTGATAAACAATAACTATAAAAAAAAAACTTTTTTTGAGTCTACTTTTCCAAAAGCAGAAACAATTTGCTTCTGGAAAAAAAATATTATTACTAGGAAATACCTTGAAAAGGCCTAACTCAACTGTCTGAGGAGACTGCTTTGGGCCTTAAATTCTCAAGAATTTTGTTTTTATAGAATCTTAGTCAAAAATAAAATGTTGGCAAAATAAAAATATTTAAGCACAAATTTTTAAAATCACAATTAACATAGCAATTGGAGTACAGTATTTTAATTCAACACAACAAACATTTATTGTTCAACATGCAAAGCATTTTACACTCTATGTAAGAAAAACTATGTACCATGCAAAATATACTATGCACCATTCAAAACATATTATGCTCCATTCAAGACATACTATGTACCATGCATAAAATGCTATGCATCATGCCTACTATATGCCAAAGACATCATGGATCTACTTTCAGATGAACACTTAGGACAAACATAAAATAAAACATAAGCAAGGGATAACAAATATATGTTGAAATAAAAGGACTGTGGATTATGAAAAAGATATATCTGATGATGGGAGCATGGAATTAAAAGCTTGCCTTTGGATTCCTTATTTAGTGAAACACAAGCACTATCACAGATAATCTTAAACTGGGAAAAGGGTTTTATTTTTCTTGCTTCCTCATTGGGTAGGGGAAAAGGGGAAGAAGAAGGAAAAACAATTGGAACTAAAAATAAAATTGAATTTAGGGTGAAAAAAGAGAAAAAAAAAATCCAAATGAGAAAGGAGGAACAGAAAGGCAAAGAAACTCAGTTAAGTTAGGAAGTTCCTGAAACCTAATAAAGTTGTTAAGAACTATACCTGATTCCATCTATTGTTAAAGATGTGGCAGAAATATTTGTAGATACCACACATTTTCTAATGCCGGATGGTGGTGGCAAAAATATTCTTCTTTGCTGATCTAAAAGAAGAATCAAAATAAAATTGTATTTACAGTGAATCAATAAGCATTTACTAAGCACCTATTAAAAATCAAGTACTTGTCTTGGAGCTGCAGATAGTGAAACAATGTTTATTTTGAAGTTTACATTCTAATATGTGTATGTGTGTTAATAGAAATATTATATATATGTATATATATTTGTGTGTATCTATCTCTATATTTTATGTATATGCATACATACATACACACAGTCACACTACACATGCTTTGAATTAGAATTCAAAGCATAACAGGAAAAAAAAACCTAATTCTAAAGTGAAGAATCATTAGAACACTCTATAATATATGTTGAAATCCAGAAAGTTCCAGAAAGCAAATTTATAGAAAGATATGAGGCTTTATTTTATTTATTTTTAATGCTTCAATCTGTATTCATTCACAATCAGTTCTTTCTCTGGGTATGGATACCATTTTTTATCATAAGTCCTTCAGAGCAGTTTTGGATTACTATATTGCTGAGAATAGCAGTCATTCACAGCTAATTATCTTACAACATTGGTATTACTTTTTACATTGTACATTTAATTTTGCATGAACTCATGGAGGACTTTCTAGCTTTTTCTCAGAGCATCCTGTTTATCATTTTTTATAAAACAATAGTATCCCATCATAATCACATATCACAGTGAATGAGATGAGGTGAGATCTTTCAAGACATTTGTGAAAATCGAGTAAGGCTTCATCTATTTCAAGGTTTGAGTGGGCCTGAAGGACTTTAAGCATTAAGTCAAGGGCATACTTAAGTCTCCTCCCTGCTATCCTCCTAAGGGAATACTTAAGTCCCCTTCTTGTTATTCTCCTATGACATTAGTGTCTCTCTGTTTTGGTCAAATATAGGCAACTATGTACTTACTTATTGGTCAAGTTCAATTTCTTGGGTAGTTCCAATAAGGATGAGGGTCAGTGGTGGAAGGGGGTATTTGCGTTAGGGATTAAAAGTGTTGACCCTGCCCCCTCTGGTGCTTCCTCCCTTCAATTGTCTGCTCGATGGGTGGGACGCCCGATTCTCTCAGAGAAGGCATAATAAACTTTGCTTTGCTTCTAGAGATCTCCCCAGCTTTTTTTTATTAAATGGTGTCTGAACCACACAACAGTTTATTCAACCATTCCCCCATTGATGGGCATCCCCTCAATTTCCAATTCTTTGACCTGAGAAAAGAGCTACTATAAATATTTTTTATACATATAGGTCCTTTTCCTTTTATTTTTTAAATCTCTTTTGGTATTTATGCCTAGTACTGGTATTGTTAGGTCAAAGGATATGCATGATTTTATAGCCCTATGGGCATAGTTAAGATATGAACCTTTAAAACAGATTCAAAGGTAACTTTTGAAAAATTTCTCAGTAAGAATTAACTGGAAGGCACCTCATAGCTCATTTAGTCCAGTCAGGTCATTTTATAGATGAGGAAGCTGAGGTCCATTGAGGTTTTTAAATTAATTGCCTAGAGTCACATAAGTAGTATGAGCACTAATCCAATCCTGCATTCCAAAGCAGAAATTCTTGACAAATGATAAGCCAACCAACCTCTGCTTAAATATTTTTCATTAACAGAGAATTCCCTTCCAGAAATAGCAGTCCATTTTATGAATATGCTGCTATGTAGTAAATTTGGCTAGCAGCTAAAGTTTTTCTTGCTATTGAAGGGAAAACTCCATGATAGAGGTACAAATTCCCCTAATCTAATCTATAGAATCCTATTACCATAACTTGTCCTATTTACTTCACATGGTAACTATAAAGCAAAGCAAACTAAAAATACTATATAAACTTGAGCTTTTTTTATTAGCAACATAATGGACTAATGTAATAAGTGATAAAATGAAAAAATATAAATTTTAAAAGTAACATGAAAGTCAAATAGTAAAACCAAAAAATACATATTATGATAATGTACATAGAAAAATGCATCAACAAATATAAGTGAACATACAAAGAGAATGAAAAGAGACATAAGAAGTTATTAATAAACTGACTGATGGTTGATATGATGAAATTCAAATAGAAAGTATAAGAGGCTGTAAACATATACTTAATTGGTTTTGTTCTGTTAAGTACATACTCAGTTTTTAAAAGTAAAAATAATCCTAAAGTTGAAATGTAAAGAAAATTAAAGTGAAGGCCCCTTCCCTTGATAATCTGCACAAAACAGAAAAGCTCGTTTTTTTTAGTTTTTTTAATTTTAAATAGTCTAGTCTATTTTTAATCTACCTCATTAATATGTTTAATAAATGCTTGTTGATTGACTTTTCAAAATCTTGAACAAAACTGTTGTGATTCTTTCTTCCTTCCCCATTAATACCATTAGAACTACCTAAACAACGTCAAGACTGTTCCTTTGATATATTTCACAAGTCAGACTTCTGGCATTCTCTTTGTGGCAGTATATAATTATCACACACTCCTTGGTTATACTTTTTTTTTTTAAAGGAGAAACCAGACAAAATTTGTTTAAAATATTATCCTAAAATCTTCCCATTAGAATGTACATTCCCTGAGAGCAGAAATTGTTTCATTCTTTGTATTTTTACCCTCAGCATCTAATATAGTGTTTGTCATATAAATACTTAATAAATGCAATAATCATTTGACAAAATCCCAAAGAAAGTGTTAACAGGAAAAAGATTCATCTCTGTAAAAATATTCAGAGCTATTTGTAATCACAAAAAACTGGAAACGACCTTCATATCCAGGAACTGGAAAATGACTGAGTTCTGGAGTTGTAACTAGGAATTCTGGAACCTGAGGCAAATTCAATTGTGCTGGAGTTGTTTAGATGGAGATAGGATTCATACCTGCATGTGGTCATGTGATGGAGGAAGAATGATGACAAAGGTCATGGGAATTGAAGGTTTTGGATCTTGGATATCAAGCAGTTTGGGGAGTTGGGATGGAGAGGAAGACTAAGAGGTAGGTATTGAACTTCTTGGGAAGGAGAGACCTAGAGGTCCATAGATGATAGGACCAAGGATCTGGGCAGAACAGGGAAAACCTTAGAGATATATCGGTGGCTGCTGTACCATAATGGTAGAAAGAGGGTCTGAAAGTGACAATGGAGAGCAAGCAGCAATCCACTTTCTTTTCTTGGCCAGGTATGACTGAAGCAGAAGCTAGTATTGGAGAGGGCTCCAAGAGATAGTGTTGTCTTTAGGAGAAAGGTAGATTTTAGTGAGTACCAGAAGATAGAGGGAATTAAAGGAGATAGGTGTAAGATAAAGGATTCATTGAGCACTTACTATTTGCCAGGCCCTGGAGGCACAAAGAAAAAAGATGAAACAGCCTCTTCCCTGAAAGGGCTTACAATTGATTAAGGAGTTCACATGTACACCCCAAGTATACACAAAACACGCACATAATAAATACTAGGTAAACTGGGGAGATCAGCAGCTGAAGATCAGGAAAGATCTTAGGCAAGAGCTGGGGTGTAAGCTGAGCTTTGAAGAAAGCAGAGATCCTATTATCCAGGGATAAGGAAGACCCGCAGGAAAGCCTTTTGGACCATATAAAGTTAACACAGGGCCATAAGCCTGTAAAGCAAGTCTGGAGTAGAATGCAAGTGGCTACCTGTCCAGAAGCAGGCTACTCAAAACTCCCAACTTCTACTCTAGAAAAGCCATGCCAAATAGTGATCAAGAAATGCACTGAGAAATTAGATTGAATAACTTCTTCCACCACAAAAGTGCACAAAAAAGTCAGTCAGAAGTTCATGGACAATAAGAGAAGGTTCTCTTTTCTTCCTCCCTCCCTCCAACAAACCTAGTGTTTGGTATCAAGACAAGCTATGTACATTTAAGAAGTAGGCCAAAAAAAACCCATATACATTTCAAATTAGTCTTTGAAGAGCTCCAAGTTCATAAACATTTGAAATCAGTCCTGGTTCCATAAGTGATTGCACAGCAGGCAAATAAACCAGGAGTCTTCCAGGGTGACCAAAGAATGGAAAAGGAACATTTTGGGGCAAAGCTTTGTGTATATAGCAATAAAAGTAGAAGACTTCTTGGAGAAAGCCCCAGGGTAGGCAGGAGCCCAGAGAGAATACCTAGTAGGAGACTATGAGCAGCAGAGCAGGGGAGGTATTGCCATGTGAGGAGTATAGTTACCTCTTCCACACTGAGATTTTACCCATCATGGTTTCTATATATCATGGATTGGAATAAGAAATTAAATGTGAATGTTTGGAGTTGTTTTGCAGAAACCGCAGATGGCAAGTAAAGGCTAGCAGATCACACAGAGCCTATGACCAAATATTCAACCCAAATTTTACAATAAATAAATCACCACAAAAAGAAAGAGAAAAAAAATTCAGACTGTTTTTCTGGTACAAAGGGAGAGCCAAAATATTTTATGTGGATTTTCCAGACTGAGGGGCACCATGCTCCAGGAATGTGGAATTACCCAGGTGTCCAGGGGGCTGTGCACCTGATCCAAGTACTTTGAACCTTAAAAATACAGTGAAGTGGGGGTGGTAACAGACCAAAGTTACAACTCAATATGGCCTGGCTAAGAGGTAAATGAAACTGATTTCCAAAGTCTCTAGAAAAGAAATCACAAGTATCCTCTCTTCCCATCATATCAAATATAAAAGATCTTCTGTTGGGCTTTCAAGTACAAAAAAATCACTTCAGACAGAATTCTTATAAGATAAAAACTGTTTTAAATTAGTACCTGTTGGCATTGCTCCATATAATGGCAATATCAGCAAACCATCTATGGAGTTGTCTTTAACATCATACTGGTAATCAATAGACTCTGCCTTCTGGAAAAGTAATTCGCAAGTTCTTTCTATTTCAGACTGGCCTAAAATAGGTGAAAAAAAAATTCACATAAGTACCTAAAGAATAAAACTAATTTAAGAATGCAATTACGAGTGGATTAGAAATAGATTGAGAAATTATCTATTTTAAATCCTCAGATGAATGTGAATATAGAAAGACTAGATGAAGGGAATCAAAGCGCAGTCATTATTTGTATTGAATGTACTATACCACACATATAGGTATTGTTGCAAAGTCAATAGTGATGGCTTTGTAATTGGGAAACTCTTGGTTCCAATCCTATCTCTGATAGCTCACACGCTGGCACTAGGACCTTGGGCAAGTCATATAACACGTCAGTGCCCTACGGAGCTCTCTCACAATTTAAGTGGTTCAGAAGGTTCTGGCCTGTAGCAGCAGCAAAAGTTTATTACTGGGGGCTGTTGAAATCATATACCCTGTTCTCTATCCACAGACTCTATAAGAAGAATAGAATAGAGAGAGGGCTCAGCTAACAGTCAGGAAGGTTCAAATTCTTTCTCTAACAATTACTAGTTGTATAATTCTCAGATTATTGGTGCTTTTGCCAACTCCTCTGAGTTGACTATTCTGACAAAGCTACAGACCCTTTGTAGCTGGTGGCACAGTGGATAGAACATTGAGTTTGGAGTCAAGAAGATCTCAGTTCAAAGCTGGCCTCAGATACTCTATGACCCTAAGTAACCCATTTAATCTCAGTTTGCCTCAGTTTCCTCATCTGTAAAATGAGGATATTAATAGCATCTGACTCCCAAAGTTATTTAGAAGATCAAATGAGATAATAATT
This sequence comes from Sarcophilus harrisii, assembly GCF_902635505.1. Lineage (NCBI taxonomy): Eukaryota > Metazoa > Chordata > Mammalia > Dasyuromorphia > Dasyuridae > Sarcophilus > Sarcophilus harrisii. The sequence continues at coordinate 350,791,718 of NC_045429.1, read as the reverse complement.
GTAAAACACTTAGCCAATCTTAAAACATTATGTAAACACTAGCAATTATTATTGTTGTTTTTCTTTCAAATTTAGACCATATAAACAAGATTTTATAATAAAGTACACAACTAAGGTGAGAAGGGGACATAATAAATAAACTATCATTTTGTGAAAATGTTATTTTTTTAAGTAAAACTGTACAGGGTATAGTTATAAGGATCAAGTGTTCCCCAGGGAACAGATGAGAAAATATATCTCCTTTTTTTTTTTTGTAGAGAAATAGGTGTGTAATGTTACAGATCCTGCCAGACTGAGTTGATGTTCTGGTTAAATTTGCCGAAATGCTTTTTTCCTCTCTTTACTATTTATTCTTCATTATACTTTGAGGAAGGGATGGGGAATGGCCATTAAGCAGAAATTAGGGAAATGGAAATGGAAAATAAAAGATAGGGGCAGCTAGGTGATAGGATAGAGTGCTATCCTGGAATTAGGAAGACTCATCTTCCTGACTTAACACCTGGCCTCAGACACTTTCTAGGGGTGTGACTCTGGAGAAGTCACTTAACTCTGTATGTCTCAGTTCCTCATTGTAAGATGAACTGGAGAAGGAAATGGTAAACCACTACGCTATCTTTATCAAGAAAACACTAAATGGGGTCATGGAGAATTGGACACAATTGAAGAATAACAATTAAAAAAAGCACCAAAAGATATTAATAAAAAATTTTAAGTTATTCTTTTAAAATATAAATAATTTGGATTGTTGCTTTAACTTTTATATTGAGACTGTTAAATTTATAATTAAAAATTACCAAAATAAGTTAATAAAGTCCCTTGTAAGGAAGAGAAGAAGAAGCAATGGGCTATGAAAGAATACCTATGAGATCAAGGGGGATAAGACCTGAACTTTAATCCTGGCTATACCACTTAACTAGCTTAACTTAGAAAAATCCCTAAAATTCACTGAACTTTATTTTTATAATCAGTAAAATGAAGATGATAATAATGGGCTTGCCTATTTCATAATGTTCATGTGAGGATGCAGTGACAGAATGTGAGAGGAATCATGAACACTGTAAAGTGATGAACTGATGTAAGGTGGCATCCTTAAAATGAAAATGAAATGAGAGTAGGCAGTGTTCTGCCTTATCCTGCTTCATTTCTTTGAATGTGCAACTAACCATAATTTAAAAAATTCAAGTTAATAGGAAATAACAGTTTTTAAAGCATTAAATCTCACAGGAAAAAATTACGCTCACAATTCTAAACTTTGGATTTCCCCCCCTCAGATTGTACTGGGCTTTTTCTCCTGTTTTTATTTTACAATCTTAACACAAACATCTCCACATACAAAGATCAGAAAAATAAGACTGATTCTAATATGTGACTTTCTTTTAAAGTAAGAAGTATGAGTCCCTTTTATGTACAGCTTTTTAACAAAGTATATCATAAATGTAAACACAGTTGTATCCTCTCTGTTCCACTTGTCTGATCCCTTTTGAACCTTCTGCTTTCTTTTGCATATTTTTTAATGTTTCATTGACATTTCTTTCTTTCTTTCTTTCTTTCTTTCTTTCTTTCTTTCTTTCTTTCTCTCTGACATTATGGTGGCTGTCCCTTCCACTTCCCCTTATCATTTGCCCCTTTCCTTACAATATATTAATACATTATTTGAAGATGATAGGGTGACTGAAAAGGGCCAGTGTATAACAAGATGGTTCGTTATACATACCAGGCATCTAATAAATGGCTGCTGAATTGAAATGAATGGACAAAGAAATCAGTCCAAGAACAACTGCCTATTTTAGGCTGTTTGAAACTCCCTAAGCAGAAAAGATCCTTAGCTTGCCTCATTTTTGACATTAGGACAAGGCAGGAGTAGGAGGTGAGACAATAAAATGACTCATTCCTGTTAATAGGATGCTCGAGTCACCCTAGTTTGGAATTTAAATGTTCTAATTTTAAACTTATGGCAGCATAAAGTGATTCTATTTGTCACATCACATTCACAAGTCAGAAAGGGTCTAAGTATGCAACAACCCCACCATAACAAGAAAAAAGTTGTTGGTAAGATAGGACTCTGAGATGATGTGGCCATTCAGATCTGCCTGGGGTAATTCAATCTGTAAAATGATTGGGAAGAGACAGAATAAAGGAATTGATCATAGTTCCATCACCACTGAATATTTATTTAGTGCCCTCTAGTAGAAGTTCAAAATGCCTAATCTTGTTTTTGGATTCTTCTGCCTTGTGTACAGGTGGCAGTGTTATTTATACTGAATTTTTACATATAGGAAGGCAAAGACTATATTTAGCTCATCTGACAAACACCACGGCAAAACTCCCCAGATCTTCTGACTCATTATTTGCCTTACAATTGCCCTTTACATGCAGTAAGAAATGGGAATGTGAAGGGGAATCCTCACCAGTCAGAAACACCAAGATGTCTCCAGCCAATTCTTTCAAATGGATATCCATAGTCACTTTTACAACCTAAAGAAAACAAGAAGTAAAACCATCAACCTAGAACAATCAAGGATTATCTCTATGCAATCCCCCTCCCCCAAATCAAACTTATCTAAGTAAAGCTGTCCCATATACAATATTTCACCTACAAAGGGACCTGACATGGAAGGCAATATTTGATTGTTTTCATGTGTTTGTCCTCTTTAGCTCTGATTTAGCTAGCCATTATGGAAAAATTCCAATAATGTATTGTGTGTCCTTAGTAAGAAAATCTAGATTTATGGTATTATTCACTTATTCAATAAACATTTATTGAGTGACTATTATATTCAAAGCATCCTCCTACCAGGCAAAACAAACATCACTTCTTCTATAGATCTTTCCAATAAAAAATGGTATCTGGAAAGAAAATGCCCGACTGATTTTTCTCCTAGGTCTAACAGTGTCACTCCTCCATCTAAGAAACACCCAGGGCTCCCCATTGCCTGCAGATTAAAATACAAACTCTTGTTTGGCATTTAAAGTCCTCCCCAATCTGGCTGCCACCTGTCTGCTCCAGCTTAGTGTATGTTATTCTGCTTCATGCAATCTACATTTCAGCTAATCTGGCCAATTACCTATATCCCATATACAAGATTTAAATGCCTACCTGAGGTCTTTGATGGACTATTTAGAACTAGAATACATCCCCTTCTCACCTCTGACTTTTGGAATCCCTAGTTTACTTTGCAACTCAGCTCAGCTTTTACCTTTCAATCAGACCAATTCTAATCTTTCAGTTGTTAATGCTCTTACCTCAAAAAAGGTACTTTGTATTTACTTAGATATATTTTGTATCTATTTAGGTTCATGTTGTTTATATCTTCTGCAGAACATAAGCTTTCTCAAATTGGGGAGTGTTTTAGTTTAGTCTTTGTACTCTCAGAAAATAGCACAGAGACTGGTATGTAGCAAGTACTTAATAAATGTTTATTGAATTAATAAACAAATCAAATATGAGTTATAAGTAACGAAACTTGAAAAGTGTCATCAAAATGGGGAAATGCTATAAAATAGCAAAGGATATGTAGCTGAGCTTCCAGGTTACCCAACTAACCAGAAATATGAGTTGAAAACAAAGAAATAAGTGTTCTAAGTAGTACCGCATTAACATATGAAGAGTTTTCTTTGTCTTTTGGGCCAATCAAGTTGCAGAATATCTCTTTGACTGGAAAAATCTTTCCAGGAATGTCAACTACTGGACAATTTCCAAAGAAGGCTGAGAGTCCCATCAACTCTATTGTAGCTGACATCACCACCACCTTTAGATGTGTCTTCCTGTTAGGCGACTTTTCCTGAAACAGTTTCTTCAGCAAACCAAATAAAATGTCCTAAAAGAAAAGTCACCATCAAATGAAATACATCCATGTATCTAAATAGATAACTTCATTTGAACATATTTCTTCCAGTAAAACAATAACCAGTAAAAATATACCCAAAGGAGGACATTGATTTCTATAGATATGAAAAATAATTCATAAAAGGATAAAAAGTGAATGAAAAAAGACATCTCATTTCATCAAAACTAAACACAAATCTTGTGGTATTTGATAACAAGATACCCGATAAGAATACCTACTGTTGTTAGAGTTCTCTCATGCGCTTCATCCAAAATAATGACACTGAATTTGGTAAGGTCTGGGTCAACCATCATATGTCTTAGTAGACATCCATCAGTCATATATTTGATAGCTGTTTCCTGAGGATTAAACAGCAAAATATAGTAAGTTATAGTGCCACAGATATTTTAGATGAAACATTAAAGAACATTTCTATTCCTTCTAAATTTTTTCATTCTGATAGTTTCTGCCACAGAAATGAATGTAATCAGTCAAAACAATTTCAAAATGAGATCTTTTTCTAGTGGCAAAAAATTGGAAATTGAGAACATACTCATTAATTGGTGAACAAGTTGTGGTACATGATTCTGATGGAATATTACTGTGCTATAAGAAAGGACAAAGGGAATAGTTTTAGAAAAACTTGAGAAAATCTATATGAACTGATGCAGAATCAGTTTTGTAACAATATTGTAAAGATCAAATGTGAAAGATTTAGTCATTCTGATCAATAGAATGATCTAAGTCAATTCTGAAGACTCATGATGAAAAAATGCTATCCACCTCTAGAAAGAGAACTGATGAACTCTGGGGGCATAATTTTCTCACTTAATTTTTTTTTTTTTTTGCTTAATTTTTTTTTTTTTTTTTTGCAATATGGAAATATGGCTAATATGGATATATATTTTGCATGATTTAATATGTATAACTGATATCACATTGCTTAATTTTCAGTGGATGGGAAGGGGTCTGAGAGAGGGAGAGACTTTAGAGCTCAAAAAAGAATATTTAAATAATAAAATTGAGAAATTTTTTAGAAACCTATTTCAAAATGGCTTAAGATAGAATTATAATAAGATTGGTGACTATCAAGAAAAAGAGGTAGGATTTTTAAGGACTCAAGAAGTGAGGTGCTAGAGAGAGTAGTAAAAGATAGAAGACCTGTCATAGTATTGAAAATGGGTAAGGAACCAGGGAGGAGGCAGCAGAATAAACATTAGAAGGATGAAAGGAGTTTGGGGTGTGACAGAGAAGTGATGAGGAACTTATCCTCCCCTCCACCCTACTGTCTTCTTACCACAGAACTCCACCTCCATAGGGAGGAGCAATAAAACAAAATAAAAGTCAGAACCTATCCTGGGTGAGATGCCAAAAAGCAGGGAGGTAGATCTACAGTGGAGAAAGAAGAATCAAAGAAGGAAATCTCTAGAAGCCATGACAGGAAGAAGACTCCTTGAAACTATTTAAAAATGAGAAGTCCTTTTGCACATATCTCTTACATGAATAATCATGTACTATCTATTTATTTCAAATAAAATCAAGAGAAATCTCAATACCACATGGGTAATCACAACTAATTCCAGGACTAAATATTAAAGAGAAAACCAACTTAGACTTTTCATTACCTGCCTTGCCAAGAAAGGAAAAGAAATATTTTAAAAATTGCATTAATTTGGTTCTAGGAATACAAGTATGACCTCTATGTCAAGGAATTGCATATCTATAAATTTTATACAGGAGAATCCTGAGAGCAATAAAGATAATTGTTACCTGGAATTTCTTTTTTTAAAAATGAAGTGAATTTTATAAATCTTGACATTCTCACCATCAATCTACTAGCATTTCTTAAACTCTTATCATGTGCCAAGCATGCCAGAATCAGGAATACAGCAAACCTTGCCTTCAAGGAAATTATATAAATGGAACCAGAAGACAAAACCAATTTATAGCTAAATGAAAGGGCAATGGCAGCCCTCTTTGTAGTGTCCAGAAACTGGAAAATGAGTGGACGCTCATTAATTGGAGAATGGCTGAATAAACTGTGGTATATGAATATTATGGAATATTATTGTTCGATAAGAAATGACCAACAGGATGATTTCAGAAAGGCTTGGAGAGACTTACATGAACTGATGCTGAATGAACTGAGCAGGACCAGGAACTCATTATATACTTCAACAACAATACTATATGATGACCAATTCTGATGGACGTGACCCTCTTCAACAATGAGATAAACCAAATCAGTTCCAATGGAGCAGGAATGAATTGAACCAGCTACACCCAGCAAAAGAACTCTAGGAGATGACTAAGAACCATTACATAGAATTCCCAATCCCTCTATTTTTGTCCATCTGCATTTTTGATTTCCTTCACAGGCTAATTGTACACTATTTCAGAGTCTGATTCTTTTTGTACAGCAAAATAACAGTTTGGACATGTATACTTATTTTGTATCTAATTTATACTTTAACATATTTAACATGTATTGGTCAACCTGCCATCTGGGGAAGGGGATGGGGGGAAGGAGGGGAAAAATTAGAACAAAAGGTTTGGCAATTGTCAATGCTATAAAATTACCCATGTATATAACTTCTAAATAAAAAGCTAAAATAATAAAAAAAAAAAAAATTGTACCTCAAAAAAAAAAAAAAAAAAAAAAAGAGAAAAAAACAAATAAATGAAAGGGCAACTCACAAGATCTCTTTGAGGGGACAAACAGAGTCAGCACAACTGGGATTTTTGTGTATCCATGCAAAATGAACAAGAAACCGTATTTCTTTGAATGCTTGGTCACTTCATACTGAATTCTATATAAGGATCTGCACAAAAAGACTATCATATTTGCAGCTTATGCACCAACATTTGTTGCAGATGATAATGAGCCAGAAAAATTCTATGAGTATTTTGCTAAGATTGTCTAAATTAAATCAATTTTAATTCTTTGTTAAAATTAGTTCTTTTTTTTTAAAAAAAATAATAGCCTTTTATTTTCAAAATATATACAAAGATAGTTTTCAACATTTACCCTTGCAAAACTTTGTGTTCCAAATTTTTCTCCCTTCTTTCTCCCGACTCCCTCCCCTAAACAGCAAGTAATCTATGTTAAACATGTGCAGTTCTTCTATACATATTTCCATATTTATCATGCTACACAAGAAAAATCAGATCAAAAAGGAAAAAAAAATTAGGAAAAAAAAGTAAACAACAACAAAAAAGGTGAAAATACTATGTTGTGGTCCACATTCAGTTCCCATAATCCTCTTTCTGGATGCAGATATTTCTCTCTATCACAAGTCTATTGGAATTGGTCTGAATTGCTTCATTTTTGAAAAGAGCCATGTTCATCAGAATTGATTATCACATAATATTGTTGTGTACAATGGTTTTAGTTCTCTCACTTCATTTAGTATCAGTTCATATAAGTCTCTCCAGGTCTCTCTGAAATCATCCTGTTGATTGTTTCTTATGGAACAATAATATTCCATAACATTCATATACCACAACTTATTCAGCCATTTCCCAATTGATGGGCATCCACTCAGTTTCTAGTTCCTTGCCACCATAAAAAAGGCTGCTACAAACATTTTTGCACACAATACTTTAGTTCTTGATGGCTTTAGTTAAAGGTGGAAATAATTGAAAACAACAAAAAAGTATATTGAGAAACATAGTTTAAAAGAAAAGGGAGAGATCAAAGACTTACAGGCTTACAAGAAGTCTCTTGGAGAAAGACCATGAATATCATGAAACTGATATATGCTGCCTGTATATTCCATTGGAAGGAAATAATTATTTATTAAATACCTACTCTGTGTCAGGCCCTGTGCTAAAGCTAAATGTTTTATAATTATCTTATTTGATACTCCAAACAACCCGGGAAGTAGATGTTGTTATTCCCATTTTAGAATTGAGGAAACTAAGGCAAATTGAGGTTAAATGACTTACCTAGTAGTATTACTCAAGTGTTTGAGGTTGTATTTGAACATAGGTCTTCTTGATTCCAGGCCCAGAACTCTATCCACTGTGATAGAGCTGCCTGCTAGAAACACTAGTAGCCTCATGATATCAGGAGAAAAAAAGAAAATCTACAACATCTTAAAAACTTAAGGAAAACTTAAGAAACAAAAGTCATACAGGATAGATAAACATAGATGGGTTGAAGTCTACATTTTTGGAGAAAACACATAAATCAATAAAATCCATTTGAATATTTGAATACTTTCTTAAAGAAGGAAGTTGAGAGACACTGGATACAACTAGCCCCAAATAACATTAAAATTTATTTTAACCAAAGAGAAAAAGATTGGTTATTGATGTGCAAATCAGCTGTCTGTAAACAAACTAATGATTTGTTAGAGTAAATATCAAAATCAAGACTTAATTAGGGGAAAAAATAACAATGAAAAAGATATATTGTGCACAACAGAGGCAAGTTCAAACTACCTATCTAAATAAAATGTTGACAATGGGAAATGGATAAAAGAACACACATTAATTTTTTAGCCTATCACCATTTCCAAAAGAAGTTTAATCCATGTAGATTAATTGTCACAATGAGACCAGAAGTGCCCAGAAACCACTTTGGCCAGTAAATACTTGAGCTCCTTGTAAAAATGGAGAGAGGACAGCTGGGGCAATACCAATTTAGGGCGATTAATTTGTAAAATCATATAGAGTACTATAGGATCACAGAGCTAGATGTGACCTTAAGTCATTTAAGATTAAGATAAGGACACAGAGGCCCAAAGATGTCAAATTATCTGCCCAGTGCTTCTGAGTAGAAGATGGCAGAATTGGTGAAACAAGTCCCATTTCCAAACCTAAGACTCTTTTATTTCACTACGCTGTGTCTTAGAAAATGCTAGAGGATTATGATCAGTCTAATCGATAAAATTGTGAGAAGCAACAGAGGAAAAACAGGTCTACTGACAATGTAGCCATAGGCCCAAGTAAATCCAGTCAACCTGAGCACTCAAGAATGAGACTGGAAGGAAAATACACAGACTGATATCCTGTATCTGCCAAGATCTCTGTAATAAGTTTTTTCTCAGTGACAAAGAAGTCATCTTATTTGTACCAGGACATCACAGTCCCCTATGTGCCACAAGCTGAAGCAAGAATGAAAATGGAAAAAGCTGGCTTTGACCAAGTGTACCTGGAGCTGCTATGGGCTGGAGGCAACTAACTTTGGGTTAGTTGAGAGTGCAGGGACTGATTTTAAGAGTTTTAAGAAAGCTAAAAGAGCAGAAGATGCTCATCCTGGCCCTTATTATTGCCAAAAAAGCAAAAAAGGGTAGTGTGGTGCCAGATGTAGAGAGTCTTTAATGATAGTAAGGAGTTTGAATTTTACTTTGAACCATTGATTCATACCTGAATTCATACCTGAGAACTACAGTCATCAAAGCGAACTTGGTATCCTACCAAGCTTCCCAAAGAGCAGTTCATTTCTTCGGCAACTCTTTGAGCAACTGATATGGCAGCTACTCTGCGTGGCTGAGTCACACCAATTGTACCATATTTCGAAAACCCTAACAAAAATAAGATAAAAAAATCAAAATCATAAAAATTGTTTCTTCCCATTACTGTTACCTAATTTTTCTAAAAGGAAAAATTGCTGTTTTTAAAGGACAATATGTAATTTAGTGTTAAACATTAAGCACCTACTAATGCTAAACACCCACTGTGCTAAGCACTGGGGTTACAAAAAAAAGGTTAAAGATGTTTTCTGCTCTCAAGGAGGGTTTACAAATAGATATGTATAAACCAGTTATATTCAGGATAAGTTGGAGATAATGAACAGAAAGAAGGTACTAGAAGTAAGAGGAATCAGAAGATATTAACACAAAAGAATTATGTAAGAGAGGCTAGTTCTTCCTTATTCCTATCATCAATATAAAATCCTCAAAGATAGGTGACCAGTTGAACACATCTAAGAGCAGCCATACTTAACAATTCTGTTCTGTGCTCAAAAAACTATTAATGATACTAACAATCACTAACTCAGATTTGAGCTGTTGTACTATTACTTTAACCTTCTATGTGACAAAAAGTAGCAAGAAATTACTCCCCTCCGCATATTCTACACTCCATTAACATTGGCCTTGTTTCTCAAACACAAAAGTCTGTCCCCTTGCTCAATGGCTGTCTCCCATTTTAGAATGCTCTTTGCTTCTGGCTTTTCCTACCATCTTTCAGATCCAATCCCTACCTATGCAAGAAGCCATTCCCAATCTCATCCAATACGCCAGTGCTCTCCATCTTATAATTCCCTGGGATTTGTTCCATACATATTTTGTCTTAACATAGTCATCTATATGTTATCTCTGCCATTAGAATGGGAGCATTTTGAAACCAGGGACCATGCTTTTGCCTGTCATTGTATCTCTAGCACTTAACATAGTACTTAACATGTAGTGCTTAATAAATACTTGTTGACTGCTTGACTTGTTGACTTGTTGACAAAATGTACTTCTCTCTCATACAGGATAAAACAATTAGTTAAGCAAAGTTCAATCTATACATCTTGGGATTATTAAATAAAAACAGTAGGTGCTCATTTTTGGCATTTAAAAATTGGGTTGGGGATGAAATTAGGTCAATTTAATTCAAGAAGCAATTAGTTAAGATTGATCTGAGAAGACTTCAGGATTTTCAGGAAGTTTTCAAATTAATGAGTGGAAATCACTTTGATACAAGATAGAAAAATAAGCACCAAAGAGAAGGCTGGGCAAAGTGCTGTTCAAGGAGAGAGATCACTTTCAAGAGGAAGGAGGGGAGAAGGTGGTTTCAAGAAATACATTAGAAATGAACCTTAAAAGGAGAGAAAGGGTTTGGACAATCCATTCCACCCCTGAGAGACAGCATGAACAAAGTCAACAGGATGAGAATAAGAGTTGACAGTATTATATTTTAAAGGAAATATGTGAAAGGAATGAATAAGGCTGGGTAAACAGATTAGAAATTAGTCATGGAGAGCCTTAGGTCACAAGTTTATGTTTTATTCAGTGGGCAATGAAGAGTTCTTGAAGGTTTTTGAGTTGAGGTAAAATAGAACCATAGTAATACATTAGGAAGATCACTTGGTCAATGGTAAATGTAAGGTCTGAAAGGGAATAGCCTGGAAGAAAGTAAGACCAGTTAAAAAGCTATTATAATGGGCTAGGCAAAAAGATGTGAAGGTCTAAACTAGGTTGACCATAGTGGGGAGTGGAAAGCAAGGGTCAGATACCAGAGATAGGGGAATGAAAGAAATAGTAGGATTTGGCAACTGATTGGTCACATAAAGTTTGGAAGAAGAATCAAAAATGACTTGAGATATCAAATTGAGATTATTGTTAATTAATCATTAAGAGGAATGGAGAAGTGGCAGCTAGGTGGCACAGTGGATAGAGCACCAGTCCTGAAGTCAGGAGAACCTGAGTTCAAATCTGGTCTCAGACACTTAACACTTCCTAGCTGTGTGATCCTGGGTAAGTCACTTAATCCCAATTGCCTCAGGGGAAAAAAAGAGGAATGGAGAATTTAAGAATTTGGACAGATTTGGTGGTGGGAGGAGGAATTCAGTTTCAGTTTCAGACATATTAAGTTTATCATGTTGGATAAAACCTTGGTTGTAATATCTAGGAATCAGTTGGAATCAATCAATAAGCATACTTTGAACATATTGAGCTTAAGATGTTTATTGGACAACCAATTCAAGATCTCTAAAAGATGTGAATGTGGAAGTCAGAAAAGAAATTGGGACAGGAAAGACAGATTTGAGAATAATTTATAAAGATGGTAATTAAATCCATGGGAGTTGATGAGATCATCAAGTGAAGAAATATAGAGGAGGAAGAGAAGGTTCAGGACAAATCCTAAGAGACACCTACAATTAGAGGGCCTGATCGGTGGAGTTCGAGCAAACGAGACAGAGAAAGTAAATAAGAGGAAGACCAAGAGAGAGTAGTATCTTGATAACCTAGAGAGAAAAAGCATCAAAGAAGAAAGAATGATCAACAGTGGAGAATGAGAAAATAGAACCAGGACTGGAGCTTTATGAAGGTTAGGGTTAAACATGGGATCTGGGAATCATCTGCTTGCAAATGATTACTGAAGTCTTACATGTGAATGAGACATATCATCAAGGGAGAGTGCAGAAAGAAAGAAAAAGAAAACACCTTAGAGACAGAAAGTATAAGAAAAACCTTCAAAAGAAACTGAGAAATAGCCAGCAGGTTCATCAATCAACCAATTATTAACATAGAAGCTAGTTTGTTAGGGAGTAAATAGGTGGTAAATAGCGGTGGTAAGTTTTAAATTTTATCTAGGAATTAGTCAGTTAATGTGAGGTAAAAGATAGGATGATCATTCTATCATCAGGAGTTTTGTTTTGTTTTGTGATAAGAAACCTTGAGTATATGTGTAGATTGAGGGGAAAGACCCAATAACGTAGGAGATTTCATAAGAAAAAATAACTGATGAAAAATTATGAAGGAATTGAGATTATTGGTTATAGATGATAGTAGAGATTAGCTTTAGAAAAAGTGTTACCCAGGATGATTTCAGAAAGGCCTGGAGAGACTTACATGAACTGATGCTGAGTGAAATGAGCAGGACTAGGAGATCATTATATACTTCAACAATAATACTATATGAGGATCAATTCTGATGGACCTGGCCATCTTCAGCAATGAGATGAACTAAGTCAATTCCAGTGGAGCAGGAATGAATTGAACCAGCTACACCCAGCAAAAGAACTCTGGGAGATGACTATGAACCACTACATAGAATTCCCAATTCCTCTATTTTTGTCCACCTGCATTTTTTATTTCCTTCACAGACTAATTGTACACTATTTCAAAGTCTGATTCTTTTTGTACAGCAAAATAATGTTTGGACATGTATACTTATTTTGTATTTAATTTATACTTTAAGATATTTAACATGTATTGGTCGACCTGCCATTTGGGGGAGGGGGTGTGGGGAAGGAGGGGAAAAATTGGAACAAAAGGTTTGGCAATTGTCAATGCTATAAAATTACCCATGCATATAACTTCTAAATTAAAAAAAAGAAAGAAAAAAAGAAAGAGTGTTACCTCCTTCTCTAAAACAAAAGGAAATAAGAGGATGGGTGAAATCACTAAAAGGATTAGAAGAATTAAGGAGATGATTATTAGGAATTCTTGTCAGGGGCGAGGACCTAAATCTCAGTAAAGGATTAGAAGTCATCTGTTGGGAGTAAGGATATAGTTGGGGTCCTGAAGTAGAATTTGGAAGAAATGTAAGAAGTACGGTGGGAAGTTACTGTAATCATTGTTAGTATTATTTATCAAATGTATCACAAGTTACATAATATATTTACCTGCTTCATGAAGATATTTAGGGAGTTGGGTAGTTTTACCACTTCCTGTTCTTCCAGTCACAATAAGAAATGGATTTTCCTTCACAGCCTGAACAAGTTTTCTTCTTTGTTGCTTAATGGGTAGGTCACAACAGACACTTTTCTTTTCTTCTGGAATATGCATCTTATCTCTATTGAAATGGGGAGGAAATGATTCTGCAATTCAAAGGCTTACCAAGTAATCTGCAGTCAGTAAATAAAGTTATTAAGTCCCTACTACGTGCCAGGCACTATGTTAAGCCAAAGTCAATCAGAGCTCTCAAGGAGAGCTCACAATTTTGCAAAAAAAAAACAAATAACCCCCCCCCCCAAAAAAAAAACATTAAAAAAAAACAAATACCCCCCCCCAAAAAAAACATTATATAAAAACAAACAATGTACAGAATAAATTGGAAATAGTCAATACAGAGAAGGGACTAGAATTAAGGTGAATTGAGAAAGACTTTCTCTAAAAGATGGGAAAGCCAGGCAGTGGAAATGAGGAGTGTCAACTGGGCCAGAACTAGCCCCTAACCAGTGATTGACAGAGCCATATAAAACAGGTTAGTCAGGAGACAGGAAAATCAGGACACAGATAGAAGTTTAATTAATTTCAGAGTGAGGAAAATGACAGCCTGTTTGCTAAGTCTTAGCTCTAGGAAATAGGGTATCTCCAAAATATTTTGATAGGAGGAAGGGTATTCCAGGCATAGGGGAAGGGAGGAGCCAATGAAAATGTCCAGAATTGGGAGATGAAAGTATCTTGGTCCAGGAAAAGCAAAGATACCAATGTCATGAATCATAGAGTTGGGGTCAGAGTGGGGGTAAGTTTAAGGTATAAAAAGATTGGCAAGGTAGGGAGGTTAAGAAAAGCTTTGAATGCCAAACGGAGGATTTTATATTTAATCTTGTAGGTGATAAGAGAGCTACTGGAGTTTATTAGGGATGGGGGATGGGGAAGGACGGAGAAGGGAAGGTGAAACAAAGTCAAATCTGGGCTTTACATTCTCCAGAAACAGGGACAGGCGAAAAGCAATCTTCTATTTACAATATTCATTTTTTGTTGTTGTTGATTTGTAATTTTGGTGGTATAAGGAGGTGCTAGGAAGAAAATTCACTCCTTCCAGTACAGATCAGCCCCAGCAGTGCAACTGTAACTGACAGCCTTAGAATTGCCTGAGACCACAAAGTAACCTAGTTCTAGTCACAAACAGGAGGACTTGCATAAAGGTGGAACCTCTATACCTCACACCCTGACTACTTTTTCACACCATCTATTATTTAGGAGAGTAAATCAGTAACCCACTCAAAATTCCTAAGTATAGACACTGACAACTCGGTATTAAAAGCCCTGACATTGAGGACTCAAATTGAAATCCTTCCATTGATACTTCTCCACGGGATCGCTGTCAAATCACAAACTGTCAGGACCTCAGTTTTCCTATCTGCACAATGAGGAGGTTGGGCTGCATGGCTTTTGAAGTCCCTTTCAGCTTTATGATTTAAAATCATAAATGCTGAGGACTTGGTGAAAGTAATGACCCAAGCTATCAAGCCCTTGGCATAGGAAAAGCTGAAGCTGATTCAAAGAATTTTGCTTTGCAGGTCACAAAGCCACCCTTATCCAATCGATCAAGTAACAGATTTGGAGGCGACTTGGGTGATTTCTGATTTATGGTCCGTAGAGCTAAGTGGTGAAAAATCGTGACCACAGCATCGCACTGAGGGTCAGGAGACGGCCCTCAAAGCGAGAAGTGCCCGTGCATAATGCAAAAAGCAGTGGGCCAGGGGGCAGGAAGCCTTTTTTCCCCCGACTCTTGGCCATGTTACAGCTTCTTTAATCACGTACAACTCACATCCGCTTTCTAGGCCATAGTTTACCTATCTATAAAATGAGGTGATCAGACTGACGACTTTCCTGATCACCCTAAACCAAAGAGCACGTAGGCCCAGTTAGGCCGCGTTCCAGTTCTAGATAAACCATCAGAATGAGATCTCCAGGAGCCGCCCATTACCCAAGGAATGCCCCAGAAACAAATCTGCTTCGCGCATGCTCGCGAACGATCTGCGGCGCGTTTCCCTTTGTTTGCTGGGATTTGTAGTTTTCCCGGGCCATCGCTCCAGCACCCTGCAGTCTGGAATCCCTCTCCCTCCTCACCCTCCTGCTCCCTCGTCAGGGACACACCTCTGTTTTCGATGACAGCTGATGGGGACAGATCTTCTTGGTGGGCTCCCGATCGCTCCCCTGTCAGCAGCCATAGAGCACAACAACCGGGAATCTCGAATGCTAACACAGACCGAGCCCTGGGAGTTCAGAGTGACACCTACTGGTCCGAGAGAGAATGACGAGCAGGGAAGGGCGCATTTTGATGACAATGGCTTGTTTATTTCCGTGCGTGCTTCTGGACGTACGAGGGAGAGGCTCTGGATTTGCTCAGAAGCGTAAGGGCGAGGTTAACCTGGCTCTGCACCAGATCCGCCTCGTTAAATTAGATAAGGAAAAGCGAGACTCTACTTCCATGGAGCCCCGCCCTTTACCCCTTTGAATTGGGGTTAGCAGGCCACGCTACTAACGGCCACGTCCCGGGCTGCCCGCCCAGTCCTAAGGCGTTCCCCGTACGCTGCGCGTTTCCTCCTTAGTGCTGCGCGCGGTCTGGGCCATAGTTAGGCGGCGAGTCCTCCCCTCATGAGCCGTCCAATTCCTTCTTAGCGCCGCGTGCGCAGGCAGGGCCAGAGTTAAGCGGCGAGTCCTCCCCTCCGGAGCCGTCCAGCCTCATGCTGCGTGCGAAGTCAGGACTAATAAAATGGCGCGCGCTCCCCTGGGTGTTCTTTCTTGCAATCAACTCCTATCGACTATACCAATAATACAGAGGTTATCACACGCCTCAGTGGGAGTCAAGGAAACGAGAGTTTTGTGCAGCGTCCGCAGCACTGTCAATCGGAAAAAAAGATGAAAACTCCTGCCTTCAAGAAACTTACATAGTATCAGGAAATAAACAATATTTACAAATGGATACAATGTAATTAATCGTTCCTGGTAAGGAACGAGCCTCCAAGAGCTTTGGGGAAGGCTTCATGTTGGAGGTGACACATGATCTTCGAAGTGTGAGGGATAGAAATCCTATCCAAAAAGGATTACTCAGAGACCTCTCAGAAGTAAAAAGCAGAAAAGTTGTTTATTTAATTAATTCTCATGAGAATGAGCAATTCCACCGTGAGGAGGGAAAGAGAGAGAGCTCACGGTAGAAGGGCTAAAGAAGGGGATAAGGTATACAGTTTCTATAGGATTTAGATACAAAGGATTACATCATGAGTTGGAGAACATTAAGAGATAGGTGCCACCTGCATTTTTGATTTCCTTCACAAGCTAATTGTACAATATTTCAGAGTCTGATTCTTTTTGTACAGCAAAATAACGTTTTGGTCATGTATACTTATTGTGTATCTAATTTATATTTTAATATATTTAACATCTACTGGTCATCCTGCCATCTAGGGAGGGTGGGGGTAAGAGGTGAAAAATTGGAACAAGAGGTTTGGCAATTGTTAATGCTGTAGTTACCCATGTATATATCCTGTAAATAAAAGGCTATTAAATTAAAAAAAAAAAAAAAGAGAGAGCTAGGTGCCTCCTCCTCCCCCCCACCTCTTAATTGGATGTTATTCATGCCAAAAACAGCAGATTCCTAGTTCTGGGAGGAACCATACATCAGGCAACTAATTGGCCAGATGTTGGTAACTTGAACAGTGATAAATGTCATCATTCGAGGTTAAATACATATGTCTAAAATCTAAGTATATATTGGCTACCACTCAACATACTCTCGCACGTCACAGAGACCTAGAGAAACTAAAAATACAGAAGAGGAAGTTAAATGTCCTTGGAAGTTCAGCTGCTGGAAGTTCTTCACCTTATCTTTACTACATACAGCTGCTGGAAATTCTTCAACTACACACACACACACAGAAGGAAACTAGGAATTCTAAAAGATGTAGGTGAGCAGGAAAGGAGAATAATTTGTCTGTGCAAAGACTAAGAGGTGAGATGGAGGATTGAAGAACCTTTGGAAGGCTAGTTTGGCAGGGTTTTTAAGTGTGTAAAGAATGATGTAGGAAAAGGCTCGAGAAAGCTTGGTTGGAGCCAATGCAGAATAAATGCAGAACAGAGGAATAGGATTTTGGAGATGATGGGATACTAAGCACTGTGGGGGTTTGGAGGGAGAATACAAGATCAGGATAAATAACGATCAGTTCCTGTCCACAGGGAATTTATTCCCCCCCTCCCGAGGAGTATGAGACAAATATGCCAAGAGTCTGGAGAATTATCGAAGTGTCTCAGATGGCATCTCTCATATAATAACTAAATGGTGAAGCAGGCAGAGCCCTGGACTGGACTCAGGCAGATTTGAATTCAGACACTTACTAGTCATGTGACCCTAGGCAAAGTATTTAACAACTATGTGCCTCAGTTTCCTCATCTGTAAAATGAGGATATAATAGCTTCTACCCATCAGGATTGTTGAGGATTACATGAGATAATAATTATAAAATTCCTGACACATAATAGATACTTAATAAACATTAGTTTAAAAAAACTATTATTTTTTTTCTAGGTTGCTAACCCCATGATGAGGAGGATTGGCTATATAGCTAGAATTGGGAGTATCTTAAATAGGCCTGATTCATCTTCCATGTACTCTCTTTTGCCTTATTCTGTTTGTGCTCTGGTGGCTTGATTTCTACAATTATAGAGTACAGTGAGAAATAGTGAATGCTATAAGAGGAGAGAAGTTTAGGTCTTCACCTGTCTGAAATGACCTCATGAAATGGACCCTATCTTTGATCTCTATAGCTTTCTTTTCTATTCTGAGTGAAGGTATTAAAACTTCTCTTCTTAGGAATTTTGAAAAGTTAAGTGGGTGTCCCAGTTTTCCCAGCATTCTAATGTCAGGATTTGCAGCCATTGTAGCAATAGAGCAAGAAGTGATACTGTCAGTGACCTGGCCCCAGACCAGCAGTAGTTGAAATCAGGAAGCACTGGTTAGTCATGCTGCATCTGTTCTTAAACTTGGTGGGACTAAAGTTGTGTAGGAAATGGGTTAGGAGCAAACCTACTTTTTGAAGCTATAGGAGGAGGGGATAGTGTGTCCCTGAGGTTTTAGGGGGGTACTTATACTTTATTCTTGCTACACCTTCAAAGTAAATATCTATTGATTAAAGGTAATTGGTGTTAATTTGTTCAGTGGAACTGGAACAGTCAATCATATTCATCAATGAGGGACAAAGGTAGGGTCTAGAGCTGACAGTATTGGAAAAAGGGAAATCTTAAACCCCTCAGTACCCTAAAATCTTGAGGGTCAGAGATAGCCTTCCTATAGCTTTGAGTTAAAGGCCACAAGTACCCACTGTGGGGTAATAGCTCATATTTACATACCATACCACTTTAAGGTTTACAAATACCCTTATACTGAGGGTTAAGCAGGTAAAGTGATTTGCATTTAATAAAAGTCAAAATTCAAACTCTTGTCTCCCACATCCAATATAGCTAGGCAAAATAATGTATAACCAGTGAGTCAAAGTACTTTGAGATATCTGAAGACAAAAGGGAGAATAAGTTATAACAGGACTCCTTAAACTTTTTCCACTTGTGACTCCTTTCCACCTGAGAAATTTACTTGATCACAGGTATATAGGTATACACAAAGTAAACATTTACTGATGATAAGTCATAAAGAAATTTATTTTAAAACAGTTCTTTGAAATTCATATCGTTTCGCCATTTGTTAAAGATGAAAGAAATTTGCATACTGAGATGTATATTTATTTATTTTTACATAAATAATTAAATCTTGACAAAATATTTAATGTTTTTTACTGTTGCCAAATTTTTCTCAACCCCCACATTCAGTTACTCAAAAAGCTTTGAGTTAAAAGACTCAAAATCACACAGCCACATAATCCTCTTTTACTCTTTCATTTCCCAGTCTGGCTGCACTGACATACCCTCAGCATGGTAGATAATGTGAACAAACACACAGGATCATAGGATTTAGGCTACAAAGAGGTTAGTCTTTCACATAACTCTCATATCATCATCTCAATTCTGAATCACAGTTTCAAGGGATGTGGTGTAGGTTTATAATCCTCTGAAACTGGCAGCAGGAAAAACTGGCCTGCTATGATCCACTGACTTTTCTAGCTCTGATGCCAGGCCAAGTAAATAAAGGATGCTTAATCATGTGATATATTTGATAAAGTCTACTAATTATCAATAGGTCTTTTTAGTCTTATGTGCACAGATATAGTAATCATTATCAAAGGCATTCTGGACAGGTTATAGAGTTACAGAGTGTTATAGGGTACATGCCTATTTGATATCATATAGCTCATAGAGGTAATATCTCATTCCTATTTGATTTCATTTTCTGGTAGCTGGTGTCTGCTACTCTCTAAAAGTTGGCCTAAATGAATGCTTGTTTTTTTCTTTTTCCTTTTCCCCTCCTCAATAGTATTCCATTTTTTCAAATATAAATATAAAGATAGTTTTCAACATTCATTTTTGTAAGACTTTGTATTTCAGTTTTTTTCCCTGTCCTTTATCTCCCTGCTTCCCAAGACAGCAAGCAATCTGATTTAGGTTAAATATAATCTTTGAAACACATTTCCATATTTGTCATGTTGTAAAAGAAAAGTCAGAACAAAAAGGAAAAACCATGAGAAAGAAAGAAACAAAGGTGAAAATACTATGCTCAGTAGTTCAAAGCTTCTTAAACTGTGGGTCAAGAGCCCATGGGGGGTTGGTTGTAGGGGTTCATTTATTATCAGTAAATGTTTGATTTGTATATCTTAGGGTTCACCAAAGATGTTGGGATACTGGGATGAGGGGTTGCAGTGTTACCTCTGAAAGAATTCAAGCTTTAACCATCTCCAAATCAAGCATTTATTGGGGTTACACAGCCTGTGGGCCTCCTCTTTAAAGGAGAAGGGCAACCCAGCAAAGGAATTATATGGAGAAGGTAGAATAAAAAAAGAATTTGAAAAATGGGTAAAGCAAAGAAATTGGACAATCTCAGATGTGTTTGGACAATCTAATGGGAAAAATCCCATTAGGGATTTATATATATCTCAGATAGAATATGCATGGAAAAAGGTCCTTTTGTTCTAGAGAAAGAGTCAGGCTATAGTAGCTAAATATGCAAGGTAAAATTCAGGGTAAAGGGGCTGGGACAAACTATATACAAACACAAAAAAGTCGTGGAAAAGGTAAAAGGTCCTTTGGCTAAGGCAAGCTAAGATTCCATCACTTGGAGAAAGTTTAAGAAATCCTGCTCTATTTGGCAAAGTAGATAGTGTTGCACCTGGAATCAAGAAGACTTGAATTAAAAAAAATCATCGAAGGGGGCAGCTAGGTGGCACAGTGTAACCACTGTTCACCAGTTCAAATTTGATCTCAGACCCTTAACACTTCCTTGCTGTGTGACCCTGGTCAAGTCACTTAACCCCAATTGCCTCAGAAAAAAAAAAAAAAAATCACCTGAGGTACTTACTGGCTTACTTAACTAATTTCAAACTTAGTTTCCTCATCTGAAAAATGAGGATAATAATAGAACTATCTCCCAGGGTTATTCGGAGGATCACATGAGATAACATACTAAAGTACTTTGCAAATCTTAAAGCCTATATTTTGTTGTTGTTCAGCTGTGTCCAATTCTTCATGATCCTATGGACCAATTATACTAATACTATCCTTGGGGACTTTTTTGGGGAAGGATACTAGAGTGGTTTGCCATTTCTTTCTGCAGTGGATTGAGACAAGCAGAGGTTAAATGATTTGGGAGGGTCTCACACAGCTATTAAGTACCTCTGGTGGCATTTGAACTCGGGTCTTCCTGACACTATCCACCAAGCCACCTAGCTGTCGCTAAGGCCTATATATATATATATATATATATATATATATATAAGCTAGCTATTATTATTCAAACAATTTCCACATTAAAAACAGTAGAACCCTGTGATTTTCATTAAAGATTGGTTTGTTTGGTAAATATTGCTCAAATTAAAGATACTCATTAAAGAGAGTAAAGGAAGGGAAGAGAAGGAGAAGTAGAAATAAGAGGAAAAGGGAGAGTTACTGAGAACTTAAGTGTTGGAAGGGTTTCAGAGGCTGCCTAACAGGGATGTGTTAGCCCAGGACTTTAGGCCTCTCTAAATGCAACTCTAAATGATATTGCCTTTATTATATTGTTGACTCCTACTGAGCTTGCAGTGAATTGAAATCCCCAGATATTTTTCAAACAGACTGCTACCTTGCTTTCTTCCGACCTCACTCCAGCTGAGCTTATGAAGATGATTTTTTGAGCCCAAGTATAAGATTTCACATTTATCCCTAAAAAATTTTGTTTTAATAGATTCATCCCAGCTTCTAGCCTGATGAGACCTTATGGAATTCTGGCTCTGTCATAACAACACAAGAGCTATCCCTCCTAGCTTTGCAACAACGAAAGATTAGTAATGATAATAACAAAGTAGAGAATGGCATTCCAAGCTTTTCTTGTCAGAGGAAGTTTCCATCCTTGACTTTTATGAGTAGCAATATTTTTATTTGCAGTAGCTCAAGGAGTTAAGACTTGGAAAGACCAAAGCATGTAAATGTAGAAGTTTAGGCAAGATGATGGATACCCAGATAATAATTATTTCAGGACCATTAGAGTCTAGTTAATAACATCTAAAAAAAAATTCATTTCAAGAGAAAATTGTGAGTAGTTTTAAAATTTAGAAATTACTTTGGAACTTAAATTTATATATTATTTTGTAAGGTTTGTCTGTGAAGCCTCGTATCATTCTTTTCCTGCATATGAATTGCATAATGAAAAAGTCTAGAATTAAATTTGTGTATTAATAACAGAAGAGTTCAGCAAAAGTATGATTACTTTTTAAAAGTATGACCAATATAATATACTATAATTAGACTACAGGAAAAGAACATAGTAGCATTAATAATAAATATGTACTTAGCTCTGCTCAAAATAGAATGATTGCATTAGAATTAGGATAGAAAAAATTGTAAAATAAAAAGATGGGTGCATTTATTTTCCTGCCTCAGTGCCCTTAAAAATCTAATGGAGATAAAATACAAAAAAGGAAAATAATAGAAAAAAACAATTTGAAGTTGGGAAAATTGAAAAAAAAAACAAAAACAAGTTTAGAGCAGAGTAAAGATTCTAGATTCCTTCCAGCAGGGATATGGATGAAGATGGATGAGAATCAGTGCCCAGAAAAAAAGGAAAAAGTAGAATAACAAGAAGAGCCAGCATTTATATAGCACTAACCATGTGCCATTTACCTTACAATATCATCAGATTTGATCCTCCCCACAACTCCCGAGAAATAGGTATTATTATTATCTATTATTATCCCTTTTTTATAGTTGAGGAAGTTGAAGACTCTCCCAATATAACATAGCTAATAGGTCTCTGAGGCTAGCTTTGAAGTTAGGTCTTCTTGACTTCAGGCCCAGCACTCCTTTTATTGGATGGCTGAGGTTGAGACAAGCAATACAAATGCTTAGAATCATACCATTAGAGAACAGCCAAAGAAAAGCACATTAAACTCTCACAAGGACTATATCCCAAATGAGATTTCTAGATTTCTATGAGCATGTGCATTTCTTAGGCTTTGTACAAGTTTCTACCACAAAAATGACCCCACTTCCTTGATGGCTTTTCTAGTTCTAGCAATAACAGTGATGAAGCAAGCAACAGAAGTAGGCTTCCTATCTTTCTGCTTCAGACTTATTTCTAGGACATTGATACTTTCTTCTTCCTCTTGGACTTAAATATAAGGATTTGCTTTTGCTACCAGCACACAGTTTTCCTTATTATCCTTCAAAGGTCTCTTTGCTTATGAAGTCAGGCACTTCCTTTTTTGAAGCTGTGCCCTTTAGAATCTCAAGCAAGATTCCTGCTTAGGTACGAGTTGGAATAGATGATCTTGGAATTGCCTTCCAATGTTGACATTCTATGAAGAAGATTAACTTGTTTCCTATGACTGCTATATTAAAAACTCTGACTCTTCTCCCAGAGTAGTTGATCTTTGAGAAGCCCAGAGAGGTAGAAGAGGCAGGCATAGAATTGAGGGTGGATGAAGAGAAAGAAAAGCAATCTTTTGAATTTGAAAATTAAAAGGGACATCAGTTGGACCATCTATTCAATTCAGTTGATACCTATAAGAAATTCTTGTGATTACATACTTTATGAGTGGCCATCTTGTCTCTGCTTGAAGGTCTCCAAGGAGGGAGAAAGTGCTCTTTTTTCTTTTTTTCTGAGACAATTAGGGTTAAGTAGCTTGTTCAGGGTCACACAGCCAGGCAGTGTTAAGGGTCTGAGATTAGATTTGAACTCAGGTCCTGCTGACTTCAGGGCTGGTGCTGTATCCACTCAAACTACGGCCCACCGGCCAAATGCAGCAGCTAAGGATGTTTATCCCTCATCTAGGGCTATGAAGTTTCTTTATTTAAAGGCCCACAAAACAAAGTTTTTGTTTTTACTATAGTCCGGCCCTCCAACAGTCTGAGGGACAGTGAACTGGCCCCCTATTTAAAAAGTTTGAGGACCCCTGCATTACACCAACTAGCTGCCCCTGAAAGTGCTCTTTTTAAGATACTTTGAACAAACTTTAATTGAAAGGAAGTTTTTTATTGATACCAAACCTAAATTTGACCCTTTGTCACTTTGCCCTCTTCTTTCAAATAGAACAAATCTGTTTTTCACACAGTAGCCCTGCAAATACTTGAACACAATTTCATGACTGCTCAACCATTTGAACTCCTCCCTCCACTCCCCAGGCTATTTTACTCCCTACTTTTTTCATCAGTCCATATATGACATGGATTCAGAACTCTTCACTATTCTGATTTATTCTCTTCCAACTATCAATAAATATTTTTTAAAAAAATTGTTAAGTTCATACTCTGTGCTAGGTCACAGTCTCATGAAAGCTGAACTTGAATTCATTCTTTATCTATTAGACTGCGTTGAAAATAATGGAAGACTGAAGCCCTCTCATTCTCTCCATTTCTCTCCTACACCTCACATTGGAGAGAGCACTCATATTCACCAATGAGGAAAGAACCCATACTGTTTGAGATGGGGTTACAAATGTATCCCAAGATTAGCATTTTTTTTTTTTTTTTGGTTTGCTATATCATACTGCTGACATATTGAATGTACAATCCACTAAAACCTTAGATCCTTTTCAGATGAACTTGCTAATTAATTATGCCTCCCCATGTTATATTTACGTTTGAATGGGACTGATTAGATGAAGCTTTCTCAGTATTGAGACTAAGTCACATGATCCCTATTCCCAAGTTTTGAACCCTGGGTTGCAGAGTGTCACATAGTCTCTAAAGGTCAGACCCTCAAGAAGTGACTTGACCCACAGGAAGTGACATGACCCACAGGAAGCAGACAACATTGGTCAAGGATGATTACCTCCTTTTAGTCTATCCAATGAAAAGTTTTGGGTCTTTTGTTCTTTAAGTTTCGGACAAGCTGGAAGCTGATCAGGTTCAGAAACATATGGCAGGAGTTGGGATGGCTCCCAGGTGTGCTTCTGGGCCTCTCCCTACAGGGACTAAATAAATGCTTTCTTTTTATACCTGAAGATGTCTCTGATTAGTTAATTTGGGGAAGGAGGTCTAACACCCGTCCCACACGTGTTTTTTTGGACCCTTCCTCCTTCAATCTCCTATTAACTTAATGATATTTTAATTGCTTTTATTCTATTAAAACTACTCATTGTGATATTTAACCTGGTAGATCTATATTATCTATATTCAAAGCTCTTCTCATAAATTGTACAAGATGCTCAATACATACACATACATGTACACGTTTCTACAAGCTTTCATTAGTTGTTTGCCATCTCTGACTAGGAATCATTCAATACTATTTTTCAAATTTTGGCTAGAAATTCAGATCACATTCTCAGATACTACCTTTTTAGCCAGCACGTTCACTTCCCAAATTCATTTTCTCTTCTGCATCCTTTGTCTGCAGTGAACAATACTGAGGGAAACACAATCTGGGCCTTCATGGTCTTCAGCTTCTTGCTCAAGATTTTATAATCTTTGACAATATTTTTTACGTTCCTTTTGGCAGCATCATTTTTATCTACACAGAAGTGAGTAGTTGTCATACATTTTTACAAGTCTTGAGAAGTCCTCTGTTCTATGTCTTAGATACTTATTTTAAGAAGAAAACTTATTTCAAGAAGATTGTTGTTTTTCAGTAGACATAGTAGCTTCAGCACCTAAGATAGAAAATCACTATTTCTAATCTTTGCTTCATGATCCCTACCTTATGCCTTCTGTGGTTCTATTATAAAAATAAACAGTGGTTATTTTTATTATTTTTTGGTCTCAGTACCCCTTTATACTCTTAATATTTTTGACTTCATAGACCCCTTGAAAGGGTATTGGGATTTGCTATGGGTTCCTGGATAACATTTTGAGAACTTCTGTACTATATCTTTCTTTAGAGGACAGGAAGCTGCTTCTTTCTCAGAAAATACAGCTCCCTCTTCAGGCATATTTATTTGTGGGTACTAAGTTTAGTTGTCCTTTTCCTTTTCCTTTCCTCTCTGGGTAACACACTTTCAATCTCCAGTCTCTCTTTCTAGGAATCACAGTGTCCTCAGATCTCTTTTTGTCTCTTTGATTTTTAATTTCTAATTCCATTAGAAGACATCATTGTCCCTAACAACTTAGACTGTGGAGAGAAGCTCCCAAAGTGCCTCTATCATCTTCTCCAAGAAGGAGATCAGTGTACTTTTGGAACACAGATGACCTGGTTGTGTCAAATACAAATGTCATATATTGATATAAATCACTACACACTTTCCTTTGCTCTCTGTACTAAAATTTTTAATTTTGAAAAAAAATCTTGAGAGGATTTAGACTAAAATACTAAGAATTATTAAAAATTTTGATTTTGAAAAAAAATTTAAATTTCTTG
Organism: Sarcophilus harrisii; assembly: GCF_902635505.1. NCBI lineage: Eukaryota > Metazoa > Chordata > Mammalia > Dasyuromorphia > Dasyuridae > Sarcophilus > Sarcophilus harrisii. The sequence goes on along the minus strand of NC_045429.1, from coordinate 350,765,508 downwards.
AGAGGATTTACACCTCAATCTCTGCACAAGGTTAAAATTTTTACAGCCAAATTATCAATTCTTAAAATAGTAATTCTTCTCCACTCAACTTCCTTTCCTTAGTCTCAACATCTCCACAACCATATTCTACTTCACTTCCCTTTCTGCTTTATATCTTGTAGCATTCTTTTGATTCTATTAATTTGCTTTATCTTCTAGTTATTGCATTTGATATCTTAATATTAATGGTTTTCCAAAGGAAAATTAGCTATGGTATTCAAATAATATTCAGTAAAAAAGAAAAAGTATCCCGAGAATACCAGTGGCTGATGGTAGGATCCGAATCAGGACCTGAGACATTTGACGGAAAACCTAGATACCCTGAGGAAAGTTACATTGGTACCAACCTGGGAATTTATCAGAGAGTTATTTTACCGAAGGGAGACTCTACAAGGACTCCATAAATAAATTAAAAAAAAAATTTCCAGTATCCAGGGGCTGTGAATTTGTAATAATATGTTTTATTACATCTTAATAGCTATATTTCCCCCAAAAATATGAGAAGAAAGTCATTAGTTTATGTAAAATACTAAAATGTTATTTGATCATCAGAATGCTTCTCCTTTTCTAACTACTTACCTGTGTAAAATTGGATTTTCTTCATATACTTGAATCAAAACAAATCACAGGATGTAGAAGCAAATATGAGAATCCAGCTGTCTCCTAGTATGTTAAACATTAAAGTGATTTGTAAAAATACATAGATTGTATTGAATCAATAAATACTTTAAAACTTTCTGTTTTACATTGTACACAGCAACAATAAGATTGTATAATGATCAACTATGATAGATTTGATTCTTCTCAGCAATTTAGTGATCCAAGACAATTCCAGTAAATTGGATGAAAAATGTCATCTGTATCCAGAGAAAGAACTATGGAGACTGAATGCAGATCAAAGTGGGTTATTTTCACCTTTTTTTTCTTTTTTTTTTTTTCATGTTTTTCCCCTTTGTTCTGATTTTTCTTTCCAATGTGACAAATATAAAAATATATTTTAAAATGATTGTACATCATAACCTAAATTTTTTTTTTAAATTTAAAAAAAACTTTGTTTTAATTTTTAATATAGTAAATATTGATAATTGTAACCTAGATATAAAACCTCTCTGGCATTATCAAAATTTTTAAAAGTGTAAAGAAATTCTGAGCCCAAAAAGGTTAAGCACCATTGGACCACCTTGTTGATCAATCCAGCATTCCTGTGACTCTTGAGACCAAAATTCTCTTTCATGGCCACCATTATCATTTATGGTGATTAAGGTTTCCCTTTTAGAATGTGAGCTCCTTGGGGGTAGAAACTACTTGGCTTTTTGTATTTGTGACCTCATTGTTTAGTACAGTACCTAGAATGCTGTAAGTATTGCATCCTGGGGGATAATGATCTTGCAGAAGAAATTGAGAAGAGTCAGGTGAAAGATTAGGAGGAAGCTGTGTTAGGGAAATAAGGTGCTCAGCAGTATCAAAAGATGCAGAATCAGTTAGGTTGAGGGCTGAGAAAATGACATCGAAGTTAACAATTAGGAGATCACTGGTAACTTTTGAGAGAGAGTTCTAATGGAGAGAGCAAATAGGAATGAAGATAGTAGCATAATATATACTCCTTGTGAGAATTTAGGTAACAGAATTCTCTCATCCAAAAATTTCTGCTTGTACAGCAGTTCTCTAGAGAAATTTAAATTAAGATTTGTTAATTATCAATAATCTTTTGTTTCTGGGATAGACTTCTGTGTTTAGAGTGTTGGGGGGAGAGGGCTTCTGGTCTATTTAATCTTGTGTTCTGCAGTTTGTGTTTTGCTCTCTATGGGAGTTGCCCTTTCTCAGAGAATGTAATAAATCCTGTTATGCCTTTTTTTTTTTTTTAATTAACCTTGAGAGTCTCTGATTTTAATTTGGGTAAGGGTCACTGTCCCACACATTCCCATTTTTCTTCATATGCCTTAATGGTCCAGAGTCAGTACTGGAAAGCCTACTCTCTAGAACTAGATCCTGAAGAATCATTTTTAAAAAATACTAATTAGTCATGTTGGTTTGTGAGGATCACAGAGGGTGAAATATTTGTAGCCATTGTTACCAAGGATATTTGATGACTGACTGGATAGTCAGCTGTAGAGAAGTCATTCAGTCAGAAAGCACTTATTTAGTGCCTACTGTGTGCCAGGTACTGTGCTAAAAGCTGTGGATACAAAGAAAGACAAGAAGCAGTCGATGATCTCAAGGAACTTATAGTCTATCGGGGGGAGGCAACATGCAAACAAACTAGATAAATATAGGATAAAAACATTTAATAAATGCCTACTGTGTATTAGATATCATGTTAAGAGCTGGAGATGTAAAAAGAGGCAAAAAACTATCCTTGGTCTCAAGGAGCTCACAGTCCAAAAGGGCAAACAACTGTATATAATCAAGATACACATGTATGTATACATATATGTATCTTTCCATGCATATAGATGGATACACATGTTTGCATATATACACACATACATAACATGCATACATGAAAAATTGGAAGTAATCTCAAGAGGGAGGTAGTAGCATTATTGAAGGAAAGATGTGGTATCAGGATATCTAAATATTATCATTTGCTATGACATTCTTGGTGGGGGTGTTCCATCTAATGATGCAGATAGCAATTCATTCACACATTCTGATTCTGTGCAACTCTTATCTATACTCTCCCTATTTATCATAAAGGGATTCACCCAATGTGTCAGAGGCTGTCCTTGTTTGCTTCTGAATATATTTGTGGAATTTCACTGACTTATTAGTGGAGTAAATCTTCCTCTCCATGAAATTTCACTGATGATCTTGCTATATTTGTTCATTGGTTCAGCTCTCCTATCTTCAGGAAATGTTTATTAAGCTTTTGCAATTCAGGGACAGTAGAGAATCCAAAGATTTATGAAAAGCATGCTTTATCCTCTAGAAACTTGCTACAGAGGAGGAGAAATAAGAATACCAATAATTACAGTATGAGACACTATGTGATAAGAGTACTATGAATGGTGTAAAGTAATAAAAGGGTTCAGAGAAAGGAAAAGTCATTTATGGCTGGGGGTGATCTGTTAGTGAATCAATAAACATATATTAAGTGCCTATTATGTGCCAGGCTCTGTGCTTTGTGAAAATACAAAAAGGGGCTCTCAAGTATCTCAAAATTATTGTTGTTTGTTTGGTTTTTTTTTTCTTAGAGAAGAACATGACCTCAGAAGAACATGGTGAGACCATTATACGCAAGTGAATTGGATTTAAGTCAGAGAGGGCTGTGCAAAGTCACCAGCCTCACTTTTGGTGGAAACAACAAAGTTCATGAAGGAAAGAAAATCCTTAAAGATTGGCAGGTATCTCTGAAGTGGGGAAGGGTATTCCAGGTGCAAGGAACTACATGAACAAAGGGACCTACATGAGTGGGGTCAATATAACTTGTAATTTCCACGTTAATGGAAAATCTGTCCAATGTATTTTTTATCTTGGGCAGAGTGGTCTGTGCAAATCCATCCATGACCTGAAGGTGGCAAGCTAGGTTTGCATGAGATTCTAGCACTGGCTTCATCTGAAAGAAAAAGATAATGTAAATGCTTCTCTAAGAAATGAATGAAAAAAGCATTTATTAAGGGCTTATTATATGCTGAGCACCATTAAACATTGGGGACACATAAATGGAATACATATATGAAGTTTCAGTGGCAAGGCAAATGGAAAGGGTAGAAGACAGTATAGAGTTGAAGTGGTTGACTAGATTTTTTTTTTTTTTTTTTTTGGTGAGGCGATTGGGGTTAAATGATTTTCTCAAAATCACGTAGATAGTAAATATTAAATGTCTGAAGCTGGATTTGAACTCAGGTTCTTCTGATTCTAAGGCTAGTGCTCTATCCACTGAGCTATCCAGCCTTCCTGACCAAAGTATTCTTGTGGAAACTGAAGTTATGACATGTCATAGCCTGAGAAAGCCAGGAAGGATGAAGTAACTGGAGAAGTTAAGATAGATATGGAGAATTGATTTAGGAGAATGAGACACAAGGAAGTTTAGAAGAATAATAAGAGATTGTTGTTCAGTAGTTTGTCAGTTTTCTTTTACATCTTAGAAGTCAGCAAACTATACATCAATACTTGATTTATTGTTTTGTTGATTGTTTTGGCATAAGAAAGTGATAAAGAAAATGCTAATAATGCAGATTAAATTTTAAAGTGCTGTCATACATTTTGGAGAGTTGATTATTAAACATTCACTAGCATGTCATTGGTGAGGGGAAAAAAACATGCCTACTCCTTGCCCTAAGTGTAGAAGAACATGAATAGAGACAAATCTAGTGTTGGAGAAAGGTGGCCAGACAAGAATTTCATTTTGATATTTTTGTTTTCAATTATACATAATCATTCTGTCAAAAATTTTCATTTTTGACCCACCAGATAATAAGGATGTGAACTTAGTATCAAAGATTCAGACTAGCATTTAAAGTACACACACACGCACACACACACACACACACACACACACCTTATAGTTGGAATTTGTAATGGGTCTATTTAATTCCTTTTTTTAGTGTTTTTTTTTTTCATTTTCCCATCCAAAGATTACATTTTAAGAAATGAGAAAGACTTGTGAAACAGCCTGAAACACATTCTCTTGGACAGATCCCCAGAAATGTTACCCCAAATTTGAGCCATTTTTGTATATTATTACAAACTTAACTTATGTTTTTAATGTGTTTACTTTTACCAGACAGCCTAACTAATGGGATACATTAATTAAAAAATAAAAGACATAAACTCCAATAGCATGAACAAATAACATAAGACTCCTACCATGTACACATAGGGTTAACTTGCCAATATATTTCCATTCCACCTGGAGGAAGGGCATACATGCAGAGAAAAAGCATGACTAGGTAATAAATGCTTATTGAATGAATGAATACACATAGACAGTACATATGTAAAGAAAATGTTATTTCTATTGAATTTCATTTTATTAGCTTCAGCCCAATACTTTAGCTCAGGGGTCAGCAAATTATGCCTCCTCAAGGGGTAAGCCCAGTCCTTGGCCTGCTATTCTACTGCCTGGGAGCTAAGAATCTTTTAGAAAAAAAAAAATCTAACCCAGGGTCCATAGAAAACAGGGAATATGTTGGATTTGGCCCGTGGGGCATAGTTTGCTAAGTCCTGTTTTAGCCTTTCAAAATCTTTTGATGTCCTGTTATCCAATGTGTTAGCTATTGCTCTCACATCAATATCATCTGGAAATGTGATGAGTATGCCATTGGCCACATTTGTTGAAATAACAGATAAAATTGTTAAATAAAACAGGGCCAGGCAGAGATCTCCGATTTATTCCACTGGATACTTCTGATACAGTGATGTTGAACCATGAATAACTCATCTTTAAGCTCAGACATATGACAGGCTACAAATCCATTTAATTGTATTATCATTGTGTCCATATTTCTCTACATTATGCATTAGAATAGTATGAGATACTTTATTCTAAATTTTGCTAAAATTTAAGTAAGTTATACCTGCCACTGTCCCTTCATCTACAAGTTTAGTAATCCTATTTAAAAATGGAATGAGGTTAGACTGGAATGACCCATTCTTGATAAAAACTATTTTGGTTCTTTGTAATCAACACTTCCTTTTCTAGCTGTTCACCAGCCATCTCTTAATGGTGCAGCTTCTCTGTGAGGCATTGTGTTAAGCATTAGGGATATACATAGATGAAAAATAACATAGTCCTTGCTCTCAAGGAAGAGGGAAACCAGGTTGTAGAATATAATACGTAGCAAAATGACCCTGATCACCAGAGGGTAGGTGTGTGCTACATTTCACCACTCCTCTGGAGTTCTCTGATATGCTTAAAGGGACTGAGGGGTGTTTAGATTCTCTGTTGATGGCTACATCTCCTACATTCTTATTCCCTCAATTGTAGGGGGTATCCTTTTGCATGTCAATTCCATTTAGCCACTAACAATTAGATCAGTTTTTACACAGAATTATTACTTCAATAGGTATAATCACAAATATGCGAATTTACTCCCCAACACATGGGAAACATAATTTCTCATCACCACCACTCTCTTACCATTTCAGTCTTTGGGGAAAGGAAGGGGATTAAGTTGATAACTTAGCTCAGTTCCTATAGGGCAAGAGTTCTTAAACTTTTTCCACATGTGACCCCAGGTATGCAAGTATATAAAATAGGTACACAAACATTTATTGATAATAAATTATAAAGGAATTTATTTTAAAATAATTCTTTTTGTGTACATTTATTGAAAATGAAAGTAAATTTGCATGCTAATGAGATGAATGTGCTTGTTTATTTTTACATAAAGAATTAAATTTTAGCAGAATATTTGACACCTTTTACTATTGCCAATTTTTTCTGACCCCTACATTCAACTGTTATGTGACCCCATATGGAATGACCCACAGTTTAAGAAATTCTGCTATAAAGTACAATCTCATTTCCAAGTCCAAAAAACCCCACCTCCAGCAGAAACCCAAGGACTCTTATTCCTTGGAGCTTTCATGCCGGATTGGCTGACTGCAACATCCCACCTGCAATCCTGGCTTCATGGTTATCACAGCTTGAAGTTCTATTCCATTGAAGCCTCTGAAATTGAACAACACAGAATGGAAACCTCCTCAAGGCCTATTTTTTGGAAAAAGAAGAACAGGGGAAGAAAAGTCTTTTCCCTTTCACTGGCTCGGTTAATGTCACCCATACTGTTGCTGAACTGGGATCTTCATCTGGATGCATCAGACAAGAGTAGTTCAAAAGAGAACAGTAGAAAGATATCTGTGAAAAGAGCCCCTCCTTAGTTTCAACAGTTTTAAAGTCATAGGCAGCCAATCAAAGGAGGTTACCCTCACCCACAAGATAGGGGATGCAGAGACTTCCACATTAGGCAATCCGAACATGCTTCGAAGGCCCCTCAATTCTCCTCCATGGTAAGCAAACTAGGATGCCCAGAGATGCTGGGTTTAGAAATATAAACACAAGGCAGAATATTATGGCAGCAAGGGAGAACTGGGCAAAGCAGTATGAGAAATTTTAGGAAAGAGATATTTCCATGGAAAAGGGATCAAGGATCTGTCCAGTCAGAACCAATTAAATATCAGATGATATATATGCCTGTATTTATTTTTTAGAGGTCTCTTTTGTAGTTTAAAATCAAATCAATCAAATGACATTTTATTAAGCACCTACTATGTTCCAGGAGAGATAACTCAGTGGATGGAGCACCAGCCCTGGAATTAGGAGAATCTGAGTTCAAATCTGGTCTCAGATACTTACTAGCTGTATGATCCTGGGCAAGTCACTTAATCTCTGGTTGCCCTAATCCATTGGAAAAGGAAATGATGAACTATCCCATTATCATTACCAAGAAAACCCCATGTGTGTAGTTAGACATGATTAAACAACAGCAGATGTGCCAGACTGTAATAATGTCACCAAAATGTTTTATTTAGTAACTAAATTTTTTTTGGAACTACACTTGTGATTTCATTGGCACAAGGAATTCTAGATAAGAATACTCTCCCTGTCATTGCAAGTCAATACTTGTACTCTCATTTATAGTCTTTTATTATTATTATTATTATTATATCTTTTTATTTACAAAACATATGCATAGGTAATTTTTTTCAACATTGACTTTTGCAAAACTTTCTGTTCCAAATTTTCCCCTCCTTTCCCCTACCCTCTCCCCTAGATGGCAGATAGTTCAACACATGTTAAATATGCTAAATTATATGTTTATACAGTTATCTTGCTGCACGAGACTAATTGGTTCTAGAAAGAAAAAAACCAAACAAACCTGAGAAGGAAAACAAAAATGCAAGCAACAATAACAGAAAGAGTGAAAATGCTATGTTGTGATCCACACTCAGTTCCCATAGTCCTCTCTAGGACTGTATAGTGTAGATAGCTCTCTTCATTACTGGACAATTGGAACTGGTTTGAATTATCTCATTGTTGAAGAGAGCCACATCCATCGGAATCGATCATCATATAGTCTTGTTGCTGTATATAATTAGTACCAGTTCATTAAGTCTCTCCAGGCCTTTCTGAAACCATCCTGTTGATCATTTCTTACAGAACAATAATATTCCATATTAATATATCATAATTTATTCAGCCTTTCTCCAATTGATGGGCATCCACTCAGTTTCCAGTTTCTGGCCACTACAAATAGGGCTGCCACAAACATTTTTTCATATACAGGTCCCTTTCCCTCCTTTAATATCTCTTTGGTATATAAGCCCAACAGTAACACTGCTGGGTCAATGGGTATGCACAGTTTGATAACTTTTTGAGCATAGTTCCAAATTGTTCTCCAGAATGCTTGGTTCCATTTACAATTCCATCAACAATGTATCAGTGTCCCAGTTTTCTCACATCCCCTCCAACTTTTGTCATTATCTTTTCCTGTCATCTTAGCCAATCTGACAGGTGTGTAGTGGTATCTCAGAGTTGTCTTAATTTGCATTTCTCTGATTAATAGTGATTTGGAGCACCTTTTTATATCTCATTTACAATCTTAAAGGACTAGTTCAGTAGATAGGAAACTGGCCAGAGAGCGGGCCAAATCAAGAAGATTTGGATCTCACTTGTGATTCCTAATTCCCATGTAACACTAGGCAGGTTCCTTGATCTCTCAATGACCCAGGCATCAAAACTTAGCATTTTAGTAAATCATTTCTTCTTTTTTTTAAAATATACTAATGGCTTTTTATTTTTCAAGATACATGCAAAGATAGTTTTCAACATTAATCCTGACAAAACCTTGTGCTCCAAATTTTTCTTCCTCCCCTAAAGAGCAAATAATCCAATATAGATTAAATATGTACAATTTTTAAAAGCATGATAAATGTGGAAATATATCATGCTATGCAAGAAAATCAGATCAAAAGGGAGGAAAATGAGAAAGAAAAACAAGTAAACAATAACAATAACAAACTAGATGAAAATCTTAGTAAATCATTTCAACAAATATTTTGTGTAAGATCTGTGATTCTTTTATTTCATAGGTCTGGAAAATGTTTTAGATATTGGGGCTAGTCATTGGTATTATAGAAAGACAAAAATATTGTCTCACTGCTTATGAGAAGGTAGAGGGAAGCTGATTTATTTTTTCCACATGCCTTGTAAAAGGTTAAAAAAAATAGCTTAAAGGGAAGGCCAAGATGTCATATCAAATTATCTCCAAGCTATCCCTGGAGAGCAGTGTGGGGAATGGAAGGACAAAGAAAATGGAAGGCCCCTGAGGGAAGAGATCATGTGTTTCCATAAATATAATGAAACATTCAGATCACACCCTTTGCAAATGATAAGTGATGATAATAATTGAAATAGCAGGTGCACGTACATATGGGATCCTTTCCTCCCAAAGGAGTTTGCCATTTTTCTTTTTCAGTTGGGTCTTAAGACACATATTGGCCTTTTATCTCCTGAACAAGGAATTAGATGAATGTGGTTTCTTTCCCTAAAGAAGAGAGGAAAAAGGACTGAACAGCTGGGAAGGGCATTTTAAAATCTCTTAGAAGAATGAATTAAAGTCTTTCAGATAAACTCCAGAATGCCATCCCTTCTCAGTCTGTCATACTTAAAGCTAAGTTGAGACACTGTCTCTGATGCACAAGGAGAGGGAAGAGAGACATTTGCAAAATCACCTTGAGAGACTTGTCTATATGACCTAAATGGTAAGTCTCAGCTATGGAATCACAAAGAAGGATCATACGATACTGGAGTTAAAAGGGACCTAATGATGTAATATAGCTTCTAGGGGAGACAGCAATAATTTTAAGGTCCCCTGACCTTAGGGTGCCTTTGTAAACACTATCAGTGCAAGTAGATTACAATCTACATATTCCTTTAGTGAGCTTTAATTAGAGCTCTTTTAAAATTGCTTTTACTATCATCTCTCAAACAAATTTTCAAATTATTTACACACATATAGAAATCATATATCTGTTGGTCACATCTAAAAAAAACTCCACAATTGAATCAAATATGAAGCAATTATATCCAATAAAGCAGTTAACATTCTATATAACATATTTTATACTAAGAACTTTTGCAATCATGTGGTCTTCACAATAACAATTATTATTTCTCTTACAAATCAGAAAACTGGGCAGAGATAAAATTTGCCATAAATTACATAGCTAATACTTATCTACCATAGCTAATACATATCCATAATTGAAACAGAGAATGGGGGTCTTCACCAAATGCAGAGGCTAACTGGCTTTCTTAGCTTACACTACCATGTTTTTCTTGGGTAGAACCAGCTGAAAGCTGGAGTGACTGGTGCCAGGATCTCCCTTTGATGATAGCTTCAGGAGCCAGGCTCAGAGAATGCTGACCATTAGGCTTTACCCTCACTCTCCCAAAACTCGGTTGGGGACTGTTTGGGAAAGGTTATGTGCAGTCCCCATGGTTTTGGTTCCCCTATTTTGCAAGTAAGTTTCCCTACGGGTCTGAGATGAGAAGAGTTAGCAAATAGAGGGACTTGGGCTATATTGATCTTGTTAGAAATCCTCACAGCTGAGATAGACTCATGACTTCTGGGAGTGGAGTGGAGAGGGTCCCTTAATATTCTCTGGAGTGCTTTCCCAAAGGAGCAGAAGGGGACTCCAGACAAGATAGGAGTCAAGGAAAGGTTGACAAAAAGTTACTAGTTTGTTTTTTCTTTCTTTTCTTTCAGAATGGGGTAAATTCCTGGAATTATCCCCAAAGTTTCAGAGATTTTTCTTGCCATCTTAAAATGACTAATTGCCAAATTTCTTAATCATTGCTCTCAAAACTTTGAGACTTTGCTAAGAAGTTATTTTAATTTTAATTAGCTAACTTTTTTATATAGACCCCAGCTTGGACAGAGTTGAAGTTTGGACAGAAAAAAAAAAGTTAGACTTTTTAAGAAAATTTCCCAGCATTCTAACTATAGCAGAGAGGTTTTTTCTTGCTGTTGCATTGTAAATCTTTACTGGTAACAGAATCTAGCTCACAGAACAAACATGACACAGACATTTTGCACAGAGATGCAGACACAGACAAAAATGATATGAAAGAGTACTGTCCCATCTTTGCCAAAAGCCACAAAATTTTGCCAAAAGCCATCCTATAGCACTCTGTCTCCTCTGGTGTCTGAGAGAAGGTAAAAGACTTGCAAAGGTTCCCTAGGAACTTTGCCAAAAATTGCAAAAACTTCTAAGTCTGGTTGCCCTCAGTCAAGGAAAACTTGCTGGTGACCCAGACAAGCCTTCTCCCAATGACTTGGGGTATTCCGGCTATAGGATTGTGGGAGAAAAAATAGTGGAGGGGGGCTTACTTTGACAAGGAGAGAATCAAGCCGGGGGGAGGCCAGACTCTTCCCATTTGGGCCACCAAATGTTGAGGTTGGGAAGGGATCCCAAAAGGTTGGGGTCACATGTCTATATCTTGATATGTCTCAAAAGAATTTGTAGGCTTGAATCCATTTCCAAGTCAAGGGACAAATTTTATTGTAATTGTAACATCAATTGAAGCAGTCTAAATTCCAAGAGAATTTAGCATAGAAACAGAAGCAAGGAGACAATTTATCCTGTTGTTGTCACTGATATGTTAATTTTATGACCTAAAGGTAGAACCAAGGAATGGTCTCAAGAATTTGGTTATCACTGACAGCAGACAGTAATGTTTGTAGGACTATTCTAAGGCCAGAAGATTTGAAATCATTGACAGATTGTTAGAACAATAGCATCCTAAGGTCAGAGGACCTCAGGATCACAGATTTCAAAGCCAGAAGATTTAGAATCACTGACAGATTGTTAGATTAGAAGCATCCTAAGGTCCTTAAAATTGTTGCTATCTCCCCTAGAAGCTATATTACATCACTAGGAAATAACCTCATTGACTAATTCAACTCCTAGGACATTTTAAATATAGGATAATTAAGAGTCAGGGAGATTAAGCACTATTTTTCACTCTTTTTTAGTCCCATGGGAATTGTAGAAGAGATTTATTAAAGTAAGGGATTGAACTAGAATAGGCATTAACCTGGGATTAAGAATCTATAGGAGATTAGAAGTTAGAAAAAAGGAGAAAGGAACTACATGTACAAAAATGTTTCTAGCAGATCTCTTTGTGGTAGCAAAGAATTGGAAATTGAGGGGATGACAATCAATTGTGGAACAGCTGAACAAGTTGTGGAGTTTTAATGTAAAGGAATATTATTGTGATATAAGAAAAAATCAGCTGGCAAGTTTTAGAAAAACATGGAAAAACTTACATCAACTGATGCTGAATGAAGTGAATAGAACTAGGAGAACATTGTACATAGGAAGAGCAACTTGTGCAATGATTAACTATGACAGACAGCTCTTCTCAGCAACACAATGATCTAAGACAATTCCAGAAGGCTAATGTTAGAAAATGCTATCCACACCCAGAGAAAGAGCTATGGAATCTGAATGTAGATAGAAGCACCTCAGAGTTATGTGTGTGTGTGTGTGTGTGTGTGTGTGTGTTTTAATAAAGCTTTTTATTTTCAAAAGATATGCTTGGAAAGTTTGACAACATTGACCCTCTAATAGCCTTGTGTTTCAGATTTTCTCCTCCTTCCCCACACCCCCTCCCCTAGAAGGCAAGCAATCCAGTATATTTTAAATATGTTAAAATATATGTTAAATCCAATATGTATAAACATATTTATACAATTCTCTTGCTACACAAGAAAAATCAGATAAAAAAAAAGAAAGTAAATGAATAAGAACACAAAATGCAAGTGAACAACAACAAAAAGAGTAAAAATGCTATGTTGTGATCCACATTCAGTTCCCACAGTCCTTTCTCTGGGTGTAGATGGCTCTCTTCATCACAAGATTATTGGGACTAGCATCAATCATCTCAATGTTGGAAAGCTTCATATTCATCAGAATTGATCGCCATATAATATATTGATATTGCCATGTACAATGATCTCCTATCCTGGTTCTGCTCATTTCATTTAGCATCAGGTCATGTAAGTCTCTCCAGGACTCTCTAAAAGCATCCTCCTGATCATTTCTTATAGAATAATAATATTCCATAACATTCATATACCATAATTTATTTAGTCATTCTCCAATTAATGGGCATCCACAGTTTCCAGTTTCTTGCCACTACGAAAAGGGCTGCCACAAACATTTTTGCACATATGGGTCCCTTTCCTTTCTTTAAGATCTCTTTGGGATGTACACCCAATAGAACAGAGTTGTCTTAATTTGTATTTCTCTAATCAATAGTTATTTAGAGCATTTTTCATGTGATTAGAAATGGCTTTAATTTCTTTGTCTGAAAATTGTTGTTCATATCCTTTGACCATTTATCAATTGGAGAATGGCTTGTATTCTTATAAATTTGAGTCACTTCTCTATATATTTAAAAAATGAAGCATTTATAAGAAACACTGGTTGTAAAAAAATAAAAAAATTCTCCCCCTCCCCCCAATTTTCTGCTTCCCTTCTAATCTTGTCTGCACTGGTTTTATTTGTACAAACCCTTTTAAATTTAATGTGATCAAAATTATTCATTTATATTTCATAATGTTCTCTAGCTCTTCTTTGGCCATAAATTCCTCCCCTCTCCACAGATCTGAGAGGTAAACTGTCTCCTGTTCTCCTAATTTGCTTATAATATCATCCTTTATGTCTAAATAATGAACCTATGAAATTCCATTTTCTGCCTATTCTTGACACAGTTGTTGAGATCACAGCTGGAAAGGGGCTTTCTTTAACTTAATTTTCTTTTCTTTTCTTTTTTTTCAATTTAAGTTTTTTATTTTTAAAACATATGCATAGATAATTTTCAACATTCATCTTTGCAAAACCTTGTGTTCCAAATTTTCTTCTCCTTCCCTTCTTCCTACCCCCTGCCCTAGACAGTAAGCAATCCAAAATATTTTAGCCTAATTTTCTTATTTTGCAGATGAAGAAATTGATTCGCAGAAGGGTTAAATGACTCAGGTTATGGGGTAGTTGTTAGTAGAAGTAGGATTTGAACCCAAGTCTCTTTCCACTGCCAGCATTCTTTTATACTTTATTGATAATACACAGAGTATATACAGAGGCAATGAGGTGACTTTGTATATAGAGTACTGGACTTTAAGTCAGAAAGACCTAAATTCAAATCAGGCCTCAGATACCTATGACAAATTACTTAATCTCTATTGGTTTCAGTTTACCCATCTGTAAAATGAAGCCTGTAATAGCACATATCCAACAGGGTTATTAGGGCAGCTGGTGGTACAGTAGATAGAACAAAAGACCTGGAATCAAAGGGATTCATCTTCCTAAGCTCAAATCTGGCCACAGACACTAACTCTCTATGTGACTCTGGGCAAGTCACTTCACTCTATTTGCCCCAGTTTCCTCATCTGTAAAATGAGTTGGAGGAAGAAATAGCAAACCACCCCAGCATCTTTGCCAAGAAAACCCTAAATGGGGTCACACATATTCAGACATGACTGAAATGATCAAGAACAAAACTAGGTTGTTATGAAGATCAAATGAGATAAAATTTGTATTTGTAAAGTGCATTGCAAATTCTGAAGCATTATATAAATACTAGCTATTATTATCACACACAAAAGTACAGCTCTCATTTCTTTTTCTGGATAATTTGATTCTACCCAGCTTAATCCCTGTACTTGATCTGCTTTTACTCCTTTTAAAATGAACTGGAGGTTCCATTAGATCAACCAAGGGGGCCGATATGCAAATAGCAGCTTTTTCTATTGGAAATGGAAGGTATAACTGTTAATAAAGGGTCAGTAAGGTTCAGGCTGGACTCAGCTGTTTGTAATGCAAGAACACACCCACCAGCTATTTCCCTCTGTATCCATACTGCCACATCCATTGTAGGTTCTCTGCACCCTGGTTACCATTACTCCCCACAATTATTACCATTCCCCCTGGGTAACTCAGTACTCTAAATAGGTCTGTCCAAGCATCCAATAACAAAAGAGAAGCACATGGCAAGCCCACATTAGCGTCATGATAATGACTTTGCTTCTTTCTATAATGATGAAAGGGGGAAAAAAACTGATCCTGCATAATTGCAGACTTGTTATTCATGGTTCTTAAACTGTATTTCTTCATGAATTTTAATGTGCAGACCACTTTTTCTCTACTAATCCCCACAATTCTTCAGGAGTTTTGGCAGAGTTGTTGTTCCTTTTTCCTTCTTTCTCCTTTTTAGCATTCTAACTGTCATAGCTAATATACATCAAATTGCATCGCTTAAAGGATGATGTCCTTTTTCTGGGCTGGTCCAATAACCAGGCTAGATTGACATTAAATTACCTGGAAAACTTTGTCACCAGAGACCATAGGTTTCTGCACATTTTAAATAGAAGTAATGGCAGCCTTTTATTCTTGACTAATTAGGTACAACCAAATCTATGAAAGCAACAAAGTCCAGTCTTGTAAACTTAAACTGGTTTAAATTATTTCAAGAAATACCTTGAAATGTATTTAAAATCACATTTTATAATTTTTTTACACAATTTTGTTGTTGTTTTTGATTTTTAATATCGGCTTCATTTTCATATATAACCCTCCCTATTTCATACTCAGGGAACCATCCCTTGTAACAGAGGATAAAAAAGGGAAGACAATAAAAAACACTTTGGTAAAACCAACTAATGAATCTGATTATATATAATATTCTGAGTCTATAGTTTCCCACCCCCTCAAAGAAGGAAGAGAAGTACACTTTTTCATTTCTTCTTTAACAAGCTTAGCATTATCATTCATTGCACAGCTTTTGCTTTAGTTTTTATTATTTTGCCTTATTTATCTTGTTATAGTCATTGTAGTGTATTGCTTTCTGGTTCTGCTTACTTCATTCTGCATTGGTTCGTATAAACTTTCTTATGCGTCTCTGAATTTTTCATATTCATCATTTCTTGAAATTGAAATAACATTCTATTATATTTCTATGTCACAGTTCACTTAGTCATTCCCCAAATGATGAGCAGGCTGAGGTGAATGTTATTCCAAAGTGGAACGAGATCAGGACTTAGAAGTCAGGAAATATGAAAACAAGTTTTTGTTCTGATATTAGATAGCTATTTTATTTTGGGCAAGTCATTTAACCCCTTTAATCTTCTTTTTTGTTTCTCACCCAGGATTCTTCTTTCTCCATCTCTGTGCTCTCATAGACTGGCCCTTATGTTTGAAATTCATTCCCTTCTCACTTATTTTTGCCTCTTAGAATCATCATTAGTTTCCTTCAAAGCCCATCTCAAATATATATTTCCTAGGTGGTGTTGGGGAAAGAACTTAGAGGGACTGAAATTTTCTTCCATTTTTCAAAAAAGATCAATGCATAGAAACCAAAAAGTTAAGGAGTTTATTCCATATAAGGAGAAGCTTCTTATCCATAATTAAAATGCACTGTCTCTTGAGGTAGTAGGTTCTCCTACCTGCTGGTGTATTCCTCTTTCCCTCAATAGGTTGCATTTATTTTATATATACTTCAATCAATTAATCCTCAAACATTTATGAAGCCCCAAACACAAAAATTATATTAGTCCCTACTTTCAAACAGCTTGCATTCTATCAAGGTAGATAGAATATAAATCATTTAGTCAACAAGCATTTATTAAGTGTTTATTATGTGCCAGGCACTGTATTAAGCTCTAGTCATTCAAAGAAAGGCAAAAACCTGGTCCCTTCAAAAAATTCACAGTCTAATGGAGACGACACCATGTAAATAACTATGCATGTAATATACACATGCACATATATACATGTATCTATGTATATCTCTATATATTTATACACACACATATATCTCATAGATATATCTCAGTTTTCTGATCTATAAAATGATAGATTAGAAATAGATGACATTGAAGGTCCCTTCCAGTCCTAAATTTCCATGGAGAATGAGTCAAAGGGCTCACACAAAGTATAGAAATGGGAAAAGAATGATCTCTACCTTCCTCCCTCTCCCCATGCATATATGCCCACAAGGCCATTTTATGTGTACTCTCCTTGGCCTAAATAGTCATAAATGGAGATTTGAGGAAATGTGAGATTTGTATGTGTATATGGTTGATTGTTGTCTTTTGTTCTCAAAGGGGACCAAAAGGACATTACTATGCTAAAGCTGAATTACAATGTGTCTGACTGTGGCTGATTGGACCGATACAAGCTCAGAATGCTCTCTCACGGGTCAGATACAAATTTGGGAAAGCTTCTCTAATTTTGTGCATCTTGGGGTTTCTTTGGGTCATTCAATTCTGCTTGCTTACAGAGCACAGCACCTTCGCTGATAAGGGGATGCCATGTTGGGCAGTCCTATAGTGTCCCCCCTGTCATACAATCAATTCTTAAATTCTTAAGAGAGACCTTAAGAATGTTCTTGTATCATTTTTTTCTATCCACCTTGTGAGTATTCTGTAAGATAATTTTTGGGGGCAAGTGTACACTTGGCGTTTGAACAGTGTGGCCAGTTGGAGTGCTTGGCAATTTAGTTCAAAAAAGGACTTCAGTGCTTGGTATCTCATCCTGCCAGGTGATCTTCAGAATCTCACTAAGACAATTCAAATGGAAGAGATTCAGTTATTTGGCACGGCGCTGGTGGAACTGCCCAGGTTTACAAATAAAAAAAAAAATTAAAATTAAAAATTAAAAAAAAAATTACAAATAGACATATATCCCAAATTGCTTACACTGTTATCTAAACCTTTACTTTCTATGCTATGTAGAAAATTAGAAGGAAAAGTGGAGGCTTAGTGGGAGGGAGTTTTGAAATTTCTCTTCCATTGTGGAAGTGTTGTATAAAAGACAACACAGTTTTTGTTCAATATAAGGAGAACCTTCCTAGACCCAAATGAAATGGGCCACCTCATGAGATAGTGGATTCTTCATCACTGGAAACCTTTGAGCCAAAACCTTTCCAGACTGTTATAGAGGAAATTCCTGAATCAGTTTCCTTATACTGTGGATTATATGTTACATATATTATAATATAATTATATAGTATAAATATGTTATATTATAAATAAATTATATTTATGCATACATATAATTTGTTTACATTATAAAATATAAATATAAAACCAAAATATTTATATATAAATATATGATTATAACAATATATCATAATTCAAATTTTTGCAATTTATGAGGGTATGAACATGAAACATTATTTTGGATATTTATGGGAAATATTTTAATCCTATGACTTTAATCATTTTATTAAAAACATTTTTTTTCTTAGTAAAAGTGTGGCTTAATGGATAGAGAGTTGGCTTTGGAGTCAGAAAGTCCTGTGTTCAGGTCCCAAATCCAACACATTGACAAATCACTTAACCTTTCAGAAGCCTAGACAATTTTCTAAGACTATCAAGTGGCAAAGAAGAAGACTATCAAGTGGCTATATCAGCATTAGTGGAGGGAGTGTCCTCACTTGGGAGTTCTTCATACCAGTGAAATCATAGTTCCAGTCTTTATCCCTACTTTTTTTTTAATAATGAAAAAGTATCAGAAATCTTAGGGAGGCAGAAGACCCAAGTTGGAATCATATATACTTAATTACAAAGTCACTTACTCTATCTCAGCATGCATTTCTTCATATGTAAAGTGAGGTAGTGGGACTGAGAACATCTTTCTAAATCCCCTTTCAGTTCTAAATCTAGAATCCTACAATTTTCCTTTATCATCAACTTCTACTGCAAGCAGCCATCATAAAATGGAGGGGATGTTAGAGTTGGAGACATAAATACATGAGTTCAAAACCTTTTTCTCTCCCTGGATGTGTGACCACAGGCAAATCACTTCACATCTCTGAACCTTGGGAAATTCTCCCAAAGACAGAAATTCTCAGCCTTTTAAAAATTTTTTTACTTTTTGCATCATGGACCTTTTTGGCAGATCAGCAAAGCCTATGGACTCCATTTCAGCAGGATGTTCTTAACTGTGTAATAAAGAATACATACAAAGAAAAACAATTAAATTGAAATAAAAATGTAATTGTTTCCTATCCAAGTTAATAGATCCTCTGAAATCTATCCACAGGATTTCCTTAAGTGTTCATGGATCTTAGATAAAGGACTTGCTTCAAGACTATGTTATATAGAGAGCAATCATGATGTGCTTTGATAGGGTTACCCATACCAAGAAGATCACAGGCTTTTGACATATCAATGAATCAGTATGCTGAATTTATGCTGGATATTTGCTTCAGAATTTAAAAAAAAAGACAAGAAGAAGAACTTTTAGTACAAAGAAATCCATTATACTAGGTATATTTATTTTATACAAAACACATACATTTATACAAAACACATACATTATACATATAATTCAAAATTTGAATATATGTATGTATGTAGTAAATTTTGAGTTCTAAGACAGAACTCATTCACATTATATTGTGAGGTTCCAGTTGGTAAAAACTATAATAAGGACTTCAGGGGTGGAATGTGGGGTCACTTTTGTGGTGAAAGCCTTTATAATAAGTGGTTCAAAGCCAGTACAAGGACATAGTGTCCAGGAAATAACCTTGTGTGTGTCTGGGAACTTACTCAAACCAACCAGCACATGGCCTTGAGTGTCTAAACATTTAAGCAAAATATCCTGCACTGGCCTTGCACTGGGTTCTGGAACCAGGCCAATGCTGAACAGTAAATCAAAAACCTTCTCCAAAACACACAAATATATGCATGATGCTCTATAGTTTCTCTTCTCTTTGTCTGATTTCTATAATTACCATGGTTCTTTTGGGGGGTCTTTACAAGGTCCACTGACTAGTCTGGTTGCTGCCTCAGACAGGGATTGGAGATCCTATAAATTGTTTGGCAGCTTCCCCCAGACAATCGCTATGTAGGTAACCCAGATGATTATTAAACTGCTCATATAATCATCCTAGAACTCTCAGCTTCTTTCTTTGGTATTTGCTTCTTTGGTGGAGGGGTGCCCCTTGCTTGGGAGAGGGAAGCTCAGAGTTCCCTTGAGTGGGGAACTCGGGGCCCAACTTACATATATATAATTATACTATACTATACTACTAACTCTAGATTTTTTTCTGCCATGCTCAAGAAACTTCTATCAATTTGGCTGGTTCTTCTGAAATCCTCCATTTTAAGCAGAATATCCAGGCTAATTATATCTTCATTCGTTTCCAGGTCGCATTCCTGACACTTCAAACTTTCTTTACCATATTCCTGAATAGGTCATTTCTCTTCTGCCCCTTTTAAATCTTCGTTTTATGGTCTGCCTTCCCTCATTAGAAAATAAACTCCTTGAGGGCAGATATAGCCTTTCTTTCTGTTTGTATTTCCAGCACTTAGTACAGTGTTTGGTATAGAGTATGTTTATTAATGCTTTATTGACTTGATAGATGATAAGCAATATGTATATATTTTATCTTCTCTTTCTTCCCTCCCTATTTTCCCCCCATCCAGGTAATATGAATAAATTTCAGGACAAAGTTGAATCATTCTCAAAATCCATATTTTATGTGTGCATGTGTGTGTGTAGACATGGCTGTAACTATGCATACCCATATATGATATACTCAAAATGATCATACTCCATGATATGTATATGTATAAATACAAGCACATATATATGTATATTACATACTCAAAATTCATATTATAAGTACATAAAGAGAAGTTTGCGTATGCTGTTTATCTTGAAACTCAAAAAAGATTTATTATATATACATATATATGTATATACATACACACACATATATCTATTTAAATCTATCTGCACGTAAATCTGGTGCTAGAGCATCCTGCTAACATTACTTTCCTCCTTTGTGAAATGAAAGTATTAATTAGATGAAGCCTAAGGCCCATCCAGTTCTAACATTCTATGATTCTATATATTTGCATTTTAAGCTCTTAAGATCTCCATGTGCCTTGTAGAGCTCTGGACTCTCTCTGTAAGTAGCTATACCACCATTTACAACCCTGTAACCCATGGCATTTTATCATTTTATCCTTTCAGTGTTTTGGTTGATTATAGGATGGTCCTTGAATACATAAAATAAACCTAGAGAAGCTTCTATTAACATTGCATCTAGCAGGAGTGCAGCTTCTGGGACATTTTGCCCTTTCTCCCATTTTTAAAAAGGAGACTATGTGGGAGTAAAAAAAAGAAAGTGTTCCTTACTTAAGTGGCTCAGTATGAAAGGAAAAAATAACCTTTTTCACTTTTGCTTTGATTCGTATAGTTTGCAAATTTGCACACATTTGAATTTCATTCTGTCTAGTTATTAGACAAGTAAAAGTTCTTTTTTTTATCTTTTTGAGCTTTTAACAGTGTGTACTTGTTTGTTGAAAAGACTTTTCTGTAACCATGTAAGTAAGTAAACATCATGTTCTATTCCATTTTTATTGTAAATAATCTTTCAGAATTGCCTTGACAAATAGCATTTCATCATGGATTTTGATCATTTCCTCTGCTTTTTAATATCTTAAAGATATTAGTTGTCTTTCTAAGAGGTTCTTTTTCTGTATAAAGGATTCCACATGATTCCAATAGCATGACTGTCTAGATCAAAGGAGTAGCCCATACATTCAAGTTCAAAGAGCTCAAGTTCAAAGGTATTATTGGGGAGGGCAATTTCCATTGATTGTGCCTGAAATCTGAAAGCTGTAAACCATAGGGAAACCAAAAGTAGGTTTTTTGTGATTATTTGATTAATAACCATGACCCACAAAATAGGTGAAATTTGAACACTTTTTTTTTAACCTTCCTTTTAAATACATAGGTAGAAGATCCAATTAGTTCCCTGTCCATTATTTTTCTCTTTAGTCCAGGAGTTCTTAACCTTTTTAGTATTAATGGTAAATAGAGATTACATGAAGCATGACAGAATCTCAAAAATCCTTCCAATCATTTGAACAATGAACAGTATCAGATCACTTTACTTTGGGGAGTGTTCACATGAGACCAACACCTGTATCAAAACCATAAGTAACATGTTAAAAATAAAAAGGGAGCTGTTTACCCACCTTGTATGTCTTAGGAACCAAGGTGTATCCAATTTGGGGGGAACATTTTTTTTCCTCTTTTATAGTTATCCCTTCTATATCACAACTTTCCCCATCATGGTTTCAATATATCATGGGTCAGCATAAGAAATTAAATGGGAAATTTGGGGGAGCTTTGCAGAAGTCTCAGGTGACACACAAAGATCAGTAGATGACCCCAAAAAAATTAACCCAAATTTTACAGTAAGGTACATCCTGTAAAAGAAAAAGAAGACATTAAAACTTCTTTGGTATCAAAGAAGGGCCAACATTTTTTATCAAGATTGTTCATATTCAAATCATGAAGGGTAAGGGTTGGATGAGGAATTTACCAATTCCCCTATGTTTTGAATTCTCTGAGAGAATTTGCCTTTCTTAGTATCACTAGTGCTTGGTACTTAGTAACAATTCAGCAAGTGCTGGTTGACTGAGTTGTTTACATGGAGACTTGGATTACTTACTTTCTCTGTGTTCACACCACTACCTTGCCCTAAACCTGTAATGTAAGTCTCTCATTGTGGTGTCCTTTTACAACTGGTGTGAGTTGGGACAAATCATTTAATTTCTCTGAACCCCAGTTTATTTTTTTATTTTAAATTTTGAAATAGTATTTTATTTTTCTAAATATATGTAAAGTTAGTCTTCAACATTCATCCTTGCAAAACTGTGTGTTCCAAATTTTTCTCCCTCCTTCCTGCCCCAAGCCAGCAAACAATCTGATAGATCAAATCTCAGTTTCTTTACCTGTAGAATGGGGGAGGGGGTTGAATTTGATTCCTTTGAGATCCCTTTGAGTTCTAGATCTGGGACTCTGTGATATTCTCTTCTCCCCATCCCCCCACTTAATAGTATTTTATTTTTCCCATTACATGTAAATATAGTTTTCAACATTCATTTTTGTGAAATTTTGAATTCCAAATTTTTTTCTTCCTCCCTCCCTTCCTTCCCCTCTCCCTAAGAGAATAAGCAATCTGATAAAAGTTATACATCATACAGATTTTAAACATATTTCTATATTAGTCATATTGTGAAAGTGAAATTAAAATAAAAAGAAAAATAGTATGCTTCATCCTCATTTAGTCTCTATAGTTCTATGAATGCAGATATCATTTTCATATGATTCTGTGATATTAATAATAATAGCTAACATTTATCTAGCACTCTAACCTTTGCTAAGTACTGTAGGTATGTTATCACATTTCATCTTCACAACAATCCTGGGAAATAGGTGTGATTATTATCCCCATTTTACAGATGAAGCAGTATTTCAACTCTGACCTTCAGCTCCCATTTAGCTCTCACATTTTATCCATGGTCACATAACTAATTAATGGCCAAACTGGACCTATAATCTGTCTTCTGGTTCCCATTTCAGTGTTCTCTCCATTGGGCTACACTGCTCCCTTTCTTTGCTTAGAAGACAGTCATGCATTTGTATCGAAACAGTTCTTTACTAAAAGGCTGCCAATTCCAAAGAAGTCTCTTTTTATTTATTATGTTCATTTTTTAGCTTAATTGAAATTATGGTTATATTTACAATAAATCAAACTGAGGGCATTATTCATTAGAGTTAATGTTTTACCACAATGGAGTTTATATATACAACCCAGGAATTAAAATTCAAAAGAAAAAACCCTCCAAGCCATCCAATTAATGTATTATTAAGACCACAGAAGTTAAATGGAATTGTAGGTGTTCATTTTGCATTCTTAGAACAGTATAAAGGCAGCCTACTTCTATATAGACACCATAGTAAATTTTTTTTTTTTAAATTACATTAGCGTAAAACTTAATCGGCAAACCTACAATCATGCATTCAAGATTAGTAAAAAGTAGGAGGTTAGATGTCAAATCCTGCCCAAATATTTCTTGAACTTGGTTCAAATGTTCCTCCCCTAGTCTTCAATTAAAGAAGTATGCCTTGCCTAAAAGAAGTGCCTTTTGTGTTGCTAAATAAATATGGGGAGGAAAACAGGGGATTTTGACAATACAGTCAACTCTCAATTGTCCTCACTAATGGATAATCCAAAGTGACAGATAAGCCAAAATTTATTCATATTTGATACTGTATTGCCTTTTTTTTTTCTTATGGTTGAATGCAGTTGTCTCTGAGATTGTGGGAATTCATACTTAAAAGAATCAACAACACTCCTTGGGACTAAGATTTCTAGTTTCTCATTTTGTAATTGTAAAGGAGGTGAACTGAGGAAGTCCTGGATGAAATGGGAATTTTTCTTAAATGATCTATTAATAGTGGAAATAGTCTTATAACATAAGGCCCATTGTTAGTTGATGATAAAATTGAAGAGCTCTTTAATCAACATGATTGTTTTATAGGGCAATGGTTGGTCACTGGGTGAAGGTATTTTAGAGCACTTCTCCTGGGAACTTCTCATGACTGAGAGATCATAACAATTATATTTCAGATACGAAGCAAATTGGCCATATTTCTGGGCACTTGAGAAGAGGTTCAGTTTTCAAGGATTCTGTCTTTTATTTCTTGCTAAGTCCAGCATCTTGTAGCAGAATCACATGGCCATATGGAAACATGTGCTTGCCTGAAGACTGAGTGGGGAATTCATGATCATGGCCTTTAAGAGCCCTACCTTCAGTGGATGGAAGATCAAAAATAGGAAACTTTGTATCTAGAGAGACAGAGACAAGCCTTCAAAGAAGCAGAATTGGAGAGGTTTCTTATGATCCTAGGATAAGGGTTCTCATTATCTCTGAAAGAGCTTAGCAGTCCCTTTTCCAAGGGCCATAAACCATAAGCTGGTGGTAATAGAGACCAGAGTAATCAAGAAAGCAAAGTTAGAAGCAGTTGAAATTATAATCAAGTATTGAACTCATATGCCTTCATAAGACCTTATCTGGAGTATTATGTTCCATTCTAGGCACCACAATTTAAGATCTAATCTTGAATCTGTCCTCGTCTATTGATTCCTTCCAAACGTCTCTCCTCCTTGAAGATGTTATTTATAATATTATTGTCTTTCTATAAATTATTGTCCTTGTTATGCTCATTTTACTCTGCCCTAGTTTATACAAGTCTCCCTAGATCTCACTGTTTTTTAAAATTTTATATTATAGTACATTATATTCTATTATGTTTACATGTCACATTTTCATCAGCCCTAATAGCTACTCCTTTTGCTTTCCATCCTTTGCTATAAACATAAATATTTTTGTATTTATGGGTCCTTTCTGACCCACAGTGTTTCAATATTGCATTGAGTTTCCTTTTATTTCTTCATATCTCCATCCTCAGTTTTTAGATCCAGATTTTATATCAATGCCATGCTCCATGCTTTCTGTACTGTTAGATGAAGTTATTAGAAAAAGGTCTTGTCCTTGCTTGTACTCTGCATGTTACTATAGTTATTATAAAGGGTGCCTGGGTTTGGGTTCTTTCTTTGCTAGAACTGGAATAAGACTTACTTTTTGCCTTATTTCTTGGCTCTTCCTTTCATCTTCTGGGGACCCAACACATATCCTAGCTATGGAGAATGCCTACAGGTTTCCTTTTGTCTTCTGGTGCTCTCCAAGATTTTTCTGATATTTCTCTTTGATTTTATTGAATCTTTGTTTCATCTAGTGTCCTTTTTTTCATATTTGCTGACAAATATTTCTCAGGAGGATTGGGTTTGACTAGAACTTTTTATGTTACTATCTGTGAAAAATTCCTATACTAGGTTTTTTGGGAGAAATGCTCTAATGCTTCCTTCCAGTGTGCTATATCAGTATACAACTTTAACCTAATCGTGTTCTTTGGCCAATTACTAAAAGTTGAATATATTGATTGAAGCTAATAGTTTTAGGAGTGCAGACACAGAGAATACTTTAAACATGGGGGATTCATCCTCAGGGAAATCCAACATGCTAATACAAGTTGAGGGGAGGAGCAGTTTGCAGAGGATCACATTATGTGTTTTTTGCTAGGATACTTGCTCAAGGTATTACTTTGAGCTAAAAAAAAAAAAATCCCTTCCAAATTTACTGTTTTCAGTTTATACTTTCCCTTAAGAAAATGAAAATAATCAAACATTCTGGTTTAAAAGTCTTTTCCTAGTTTAACCTAACCAATCCAATGATTGCTTGCTGTCTTAGGGAGGGGAGGAAGGAGGAGAGAGGTGAAGAAAAATTTTGAACATAAAGTTTTACAAAAGTGAATGTTGAAAACTATCTTCTCATGTATTTGGGGAAAAAAATACTATTTAAAAAATAAAAGTCTTTTTTTCTAGTGGGTGAGAGTAGGAAAGCAAATTTCTAAGATTTCTTAGATTTCTAAGTCTTCTACCTTCTTGCTTGATTATAGGACAGATAATTGAATCAACATATGATAATGTAATCAATAGTGAACAATAAGGCTTTTCCTCATTAGAACTTCCCCATGACCTTATGAATTGAGGTGGGGATTTTACAAATGAGGGACTCAAGGATCAAAAAGCTAAGTGACTTATTTATGATCACAGAACTAGTAAGTACATAACAATCAACAGTTGAAGAAAAAGAAAACACATGGTGTAATGGAAGACCCTTGGATTTTTTTCCCCAATGATCAAGAATTAAAATCTTTGGTTTTAGGGTCACAAAATATGGGATTAAATCCTGGCTCAGTCTCTTTCTTGGCATGTGACCTTGGACTAGCCAATTAACTCTTTTGGGCATCAATTTTTTTTTACCTATAAAACAAAAATCTGGCTTAGATGGTTATCAAAGTCTTTTCCAACTCTGGATGCTTAGGGCAAATCCCTTTCTCCTTTGCCCCACCCCTCACATTTCTAAACTCTGATTACATCAAAACTTTGCTCTAGCATCATAGGTTGAGAGCTGGTAGAGAAATCTGATTCAACTCTTAACATTTTTACAGATGAGGAAACTGAGGCCCAGAGAAATGATAGAGAGAAGCCTTCAGTTTATAGAAAGAGTATCAGAGCCAGGATTTAATCTGGTTCTTATGTCTCCAAATTCATCATTCTTTATATGATCCTTAGAGAAAGAGCAGCTTGTTTCTCTTTCTTTCTTTCTTTCTTTTTTAAAAATTCCCTAGTCTTCTATTTACCATAATGTTACTTTCATGAGAGTCTCAAAAGTATAGTTTAACAAAGGCTTCCATCTGGACAACAGCTCTGAGAGAATGGATCAGATATTTCAGTGGTATTTTATACTTTTCTACCTAAAAAAAAAAAATCTAATACCACTCAGAGAGCTGAAAATGTGGAAAACAGAGTAATCCCCAATGGGCATTATAACCTTGTCATATAGTAAAGAAGAAATGGATTTCTGTGTGAAAAACGAAATTGTTCCTACATGTACCTTTGAGCTAGTCTAGAAACAAGATAGATTTTTTTTTTAAGTACAAAATTCTCCTTAAGTTATAATACCTTGGGGCCAAATTTACTTAAAGCAAAGGGAAAAGCTAAGTCTGGATTGTGAGATTCTGAGGCCTTCATTGTGACTCATTTGTTCTGAGCTCAGTGCATTGGATTTTAAGTTTCAGCTATAATGAAAAGGCATCAGTTCTGATTACTTAAGCAAAAGCCCAGTCTAAAATCCTGAAACTTCTGAATTATGGGGTACTTTTTAAAGAAATGAAGTTTTTTCCTTCTGTCACATTAGTAATATTTACTGACAGTTATTTCCAAGTTGAGGTCCTACTTATTGATAGAAAAAAAAGTCTACCTAGTCCTTATTTAAGAGTATACCACACATTTGACTACCATAGGCTTTCCTTGGCCTGACTCAAAATGATTTATTTAAAATTAAATAGCACGATGAGGGTAGGGATGTAGATAGTCTCAAATCTGGATTGGACTTAAAATCAATTTGTAGCAAGATCAATTTGTCGCTGACAGAACCATTTGTAGGCAAATGGTTAATGGTTTAAAGCTCCCCAGAAGCATACTCTTCTAAATAGATTATCCAGGTAATCTGGTTTCCTCTCTTTCTTAGCAAACCACTTCTTTAAAAAATAGTGCAGGAGTTAACATTAGTTGGGCCTAGATGGAATTATAGATTTCTCGAGAGTGGTCTACAAAGTAATGGATATTTAAAGTACGTCCAAAGACCTTTTATTAGAACATTTGAAGGTCAAAATGGGAGAAATA
Organism: Sarcophilus harrisii; assembly: GCF_902635505.1. Lineage (NCBI taxonomy): Eukaryota > Metazoa > Chordata > Mammalia > Dasyuromorphia > Dasyuridae > Sarcophilus > Sarcophilus harrisii. The sequence continues at coordinate 350,737,337 of NC_045429.1, read as the reverse complement.
GAGTTTGTGTATACTTATCTATGTCAGTGGATATATAATCTCATTAATGGGGCCACTCCTCAAGGATGCAAACTGAAACCCATTCATCTTGAAACCTTTCATCCTACCCAACTCTTAATCAATGTTCTTCCACAATTCCTCCATAGAGGATCTACAAAAATACTGGGGCTTTCTTCTAGTTCCCTTGATATTTCATGGAAGCCAATAGAGTACATAGATAGCCCATTATCCATTCTTGATTATATGATCAGCTGGCTTTTTTTTTTTTTTTTTTTTTTTTTGCTGGTGGTATATTCTTTTCTGACCATCATCTCATCTATATCCTCATAATGTCCCAATGAAGTTGAAATAGCAAATATTGTTACCATTTTAGAAATAAAGAAACCCAAAACTCAGAAATGAGAAACAACTTGCGCACAGTTATTATATTGATTGGTTGGTTGGTGCCCTTCATTCGTGAAGAAGGTCAAAATAACATCACTATGTTGGAGTAAAGGCACAGTGTGTCCAGCCGTGGCTGATCAAAGCAATATGAGCTTGGAAGGTTCTACCAAAGTTCAGGCAGAAGTAGTCCACTTGAACATTTGGAGTAGAGATATTTAAATTTACCCATCTCATAGTTCTTTTAAACTACTGCCTAATACCTCTTCTCTCCTACACTTTTCTTCAGAGCTCCTGACTACTGAGCTAATTGGCAATGTATGTGTCCCTGGAAAGTATACTAAGTGGTAGGTAAGTGAACTTACCTACAGCACTAAATGCTTCTCCATTTGCTGTAACAGATGATTCCCATATGGATGCTATGGTGTTGCCTGTTGGAGAACCTGTGTTTTCTTGGGGTTAATTGTTAAGCCAAAATTAGCACAAGACATAGAGAATCAATTCATACTTCGTTGAATCTCAGTCACAGAGACTGCATTGAGTGCATAAGCATCTGCAAACAAAAAATCACACACCTACTCTCTCTACTTTAGTCTTGACTTGTAGGCTTTTCAAGTTAAATAATTTATTGTCAATGTGGTAGCTGACCTTGATCTCATTTTTGTCCTTGCTGAAGGAACCTGACAACATTGTTAAAAGCATCATGCTAAAAAGTATGGGAGCAAGCACACAGCCTTGCTTCACTCCATTGGAGACTGGGAAAGTGTGAGAGCATTGTCCATTAGACTGAATCCATGCAAGCATGCTGTCATGAAACTGACATGTAATACTGATGAACTTCTCTGGACAATCAAATTTTGCCATAATTTTCCATAAGCCCTCATGATTGATAATATAAAAAGACTTTGAGATTAAAGGAATTAGAGTATGTAATGAGGAAACCAAATTATCACTATTTGCAGATGATATGATGGTATACTTAGAGAACCCCAGAGATTCTACTAAAAAGCTATTAGAAATAATCCACACCTATGAACAGACAATTCTCAGAAACTATTTCTAGCCATATGAAAAAATGCTCCAAGTCATTATTAATCAGAGAAATGCAAATTAAGACAACTCTAAGATACCACTACACACCTGTCAGATTGGCTAAGATGACAGGAAAAAATAATGATGATTGTTGGAGGGGATGCGGGAAAACTGGGACATTGATGCATTGTTGGTGGAGTTGTGAACGAATCCAACCATTCTGGAGAGCAATCTGGAATTATGCCCAAAAAGTTATCAAACTGTGCATACCCTTTGATCCAGCAGTGCTGCTACTGGGCTTATACCCCAAAGAGATACTAAAGAAGGGAAAGGGACCTGTATGTTCATGAATGTTTGTGGCAGCCCTCTTTGTAGTGGCCAGAAACTGAGTGGATGCCCATCAATTGGAAAATGGCTGAATAAATTGTGGTATATGAATATTATGGAATATTATTGTTCTGTAAGAAATGACCAACAGGATGATTTCAGAAAGGCCTGGAGAGACTTACACGAACTGATGCTAAGTGAAATGAGCAGGACCAGGAGATCATTATATACGTCAACAACAATACTATATGATGACCAGTTCTGATGGACCTGGCCATACTCAGCAATGAGATCAACCAAATCAGTTCCAATAGAGCAGTAATGAACTGAACCAGCTACGCCCAGAGAAAGAACTCTGGGAGATGACTAAAAACCATTACATTGAATTCCCCATCCCTATATTTTTGCTCAACTGCATTTTTGATTTCCGTCACAAACTAATTGTACAATATTTCAGAGTCTGATTCTTTTTGTACAGCAAAATAACAGTTTGGTCATGTATACTTATTGTGTACCTAATTTATATTTTAATATATTTAACATCTACTGGTCATTCTGCCATCTGGGGGAGGGGGTGGGGGGATAAGAGGTGAAAAATTGGAACAAGAGGTTTGGCAATTGTTAATGCTGTAAAGTTATCCATACATATAACCTGTAAATAAAAGGCTATTAAATAATAATAATAATAATAAAAAGAAATAATCCACACCTTTAGCAAAGTTGCAGGATACAAAATAAACCCACATAAGTCATCAACATCTTAATATATCACTAATAAAATCCAACAGTTGGATTTTCAAAGAGAAATTCCATTTAAAGTAACTGCTGGAAACTAGGCATAGACCCAAACTTAACACCTTACACCAAGATAAGATCAAAATGGGTCCATGATTTAGGCATAAAGAACGAGATTATAAATAAATTAGAGGAACATAGGATAGTTTACCTCTCAGAATTGTGGAGGAGGAATGAATTTGTGACCAAGGAAGAACTAGAGATCATTATTGATCACAAAAGATTATATCAAATTAAAAAGCCTTTGTACAAACAAAACTAATACAAACAAGATTAGAAGGGAAGCAACAAACTGGGAAAACATTTTTACAGTTAAAGGTTCTGATAAAGGCCTTATTTCCAAAATATATAGAGAATTGACTCTAATTTATAAGAAATCAAACCATTTTCCAATTGATAAATAGTTGAAGGATATGAATAGACAATTCTCTAATGAAGAAATTGAAACTATTTCTAGCCATATGAAAAGATGCTCCAAGTCATTATTAATCAGAGAAATGCAAATTAAGACAACTCTGAGATACCACTACACACCTGTCAGATTGGCTAGAATGACAGGGAAAGATAATGTGGAATGTTGGAGGGGATATGGGAAAACTGGGACACTGATACATTCTGGAGAGCAATTTGGAACTATGCTCAAAAAGTTATTAAACTCTGCATACCCTTTGATCTAGCAGTATTACTACTGGGCTTATCTCCCAAAGAGATTTTAAAGAAGGGAAAGGGACTTGTATGTGCAAGAATGCTTGTGGCAGTCCTCTTTGTAGTGGCCAGAAACTGGAAAATGAACGGATGCCCATCAATTGGCGAATGCCTGAATAAGTTGTGGTATATGAATGTTATGGAATATTATTGTTCTATAAGAAATGACCAGCAGGATAATTTCAGAAAGGCCTGGAGTGACCTACATGAACTGATGCTGAGTGAAATGAGTAGGACCAGGAGATCATTACATACTTCAACAACAATACTATATGATAATCACTTCTGATGGACGTGGCTCTCTTCAACAATAAGATGAATCAAATCAGTTCCATTTGTTCAATAATGAATAGAACCAGCTACACCCAGTGAAAGAACTTTAGGAAATGAGTATGAACCATTACGTAGCATTTCTAATCCCTCTGTTTTTGTCCACCTGAATTTTTGATTTCCTTCACAGGCTAATTATACATCATTTCAAAGTTTGATTCTTCTTGTGCAACAAAATAACTGTATGGCTATGTATACATATATTGTATTTAACATATATTTTAACATATTTAACATGTATTGGTCTACCTGCCATCTGGGGGAGAGGGTGAGGGAAAGGAGGGGAAAAATTGGAACAAAAGATTTGCAATTGTCAATGCTGAAAAATTACCCATGCATATATCTTGTAAATAAAAGCTATAATAAAAAAAATAAAAAGACTGTAGTCAGCTCAACAAACTTTGCATACAAATCTCTCTTCTGCTCCTGGAATTTTTCTTGCAGTTGCTGAGCAAAAACACCATATCAGCCAATCCTGAGCCCTTTCTGAAGCCATGCCATCTTCCAGATGAAGGATCAGACTAAGAAGGATTCTAGCAAGAATATTGCTGGTAATGACTAAGAGAGAGAGAGACCACCTCCCTACCCCCACCATGATTGTTACAGGACAATCTATTTCCCTTCCCTTTATAGAGATGGATAGTGAAGATATCCTTGAATTCCTGATAACCTTGTCTTGCCATGTAACCTGGAAAATTTCAGTCAGCTTTTGTGTGGACATCCTGTCTTGTAAATCGCAGCTGGAATAGAGTCAGCATTGAATACTTTGCCACATGAGAAGAGCCAAATGGCATTCAAAACCTCTCTTTTACGTGGAAGTTTGGCTAGAGCAGGATTGATTTGAACCTAAGATACACAATTAATGGCTTCAGCTTTGATAGGTGAGGGTCTGTTGAGAACACTATGGAAATGTTCAGCTACCTCTCCAGAATTTTGTCCTTACCTCTAATCAGCACCATTAGTACATTAGTTAAAATGCACCAGAAGTGTTTGGTTCAAAAATAGCTTTCAGGACATCTTTTTTTTTATTTTTTTTATTTTTTATTTTTTTATTTTTTTTTATTTAATAGCCTTTTATTTACAGGATATATACATGGGTAACTTTACAGCATTAACAATTGCCAAACCTCTTGTTCCAATTTTTCACCTCTTACCCCCCCACCCCCTCCCCTAAATGTCAGGATGACCAGTAGATGTTAAATATATTAAAATATAACTTAGATACACAATAAGTATACATGACCAAAATATTATTTTGCTGTACAAAAAGAATCAGACTCTTTCAGGACATCTTAAAACACTTTGAAATGTTATTACCACATTAAAAGTGAATTTTATCTGTCTTCTTACTGAGTTAAGAATTCTATATCTCTCAAAGCTTTGCTTGGACTTGACTTTTGATGGAGTTAAAACACTGCCTTCTTAGAGATGGATGATCTATCCTTCTGACAAATCCTGAAGAGTTTTCATTTTTCTTTTAGCAGATTCTGAATTTCCCCATCATTTTTGTCAAGCCAGTGTTGATGTTTGCAAGTATTTTAGCCCACATGAGTAAATGCAGTTTTGTACCCCAAATATCTGAAAACTGCCCACTCCTTTTGTGCTCCACTGTTGCCAACCACATATTGGCTTAGCATTCCTTCCAAGTCAATTATGTTCATGAGAATTATTCTTAATCTGTTGACATTAAGTCTTCTGGTAGTTGTCTTGCCTTAATACCATCACTTTTGTTGAACACAGCTTGGAGAGGATAAGTCTCTGCATTATACATTGTCTTCATCATTTTCACTTCCTGTCTATCTCTTCTTACAATGACATAGTCTATTAAATGCCAACGTTTGCTGCCAGGATGCATCCACAAAGTCTTGTTTCATTTAGGTAAACAGAAAATAGTGGTGGTGATGAAGTTTTGAGTACTGTTGCTATTTCCAACTCCATTCCTCCCAAGGACTCCCTGCCATATTTGATAGTCTTTGCCTACTTGCTCATTAAAGTCACCCAAAATTGTTTTCTTTTGGCACATTGAAGAAGAGAGTTAAACTGACTGGTTTGAGACTCCTCAGGTATTCTCAACCTGTTTAGTCCATCTGTCAAAACAGTTTGTCAAGGTTTATCTGTTGTGAATGCTACAACTTCTGGAGCAGAAGTTTTTGATCATAGATGATTGGTGGTTTGGGGAGGAAACTACTCCAAAGCTCTTGGAGAGTGTAACTAACAACAAGAGAATAAGTCTGTTTTCCCAAAAGACCTGGACAACAGGACACACTATCATTGGGACAGTGGAATCTTTTTTATGTCTAGTCTTCCTCCATTAGAATGTAAATTCCTTAAAGGCAGGGACTGTTTCTTTTTATGCATATTTGTATTCCCAGAACTTGGTACAATATTAAAAGTTTAATAATAAATATCTGTTATCTGAAGAGATCTGATGAAAAAGGAGCTTTGCTCCCCTCTCATTGGAGGCCAGGCTTTCCCAGGATTAAACCTGGTCTAGACCACATACCTGGGTTCAGAGCAGAGAGGTCCTTTCATGGAAAGGAAGTATGTGTAGTGGCCCAGGCCCTGGGACTTAGTAGTGGTTCTTAATGTTAGTTGTAAGTGACCTCATTCAGCTTTTGAAAGGCTAATTCCAAATCATCCTAAGAGCTTAATCCCTTTTGGGAGCCTTGCAGATATTTGGGTTTCATCTTATTTTTTTATATCTGCAGATTCATTTTAGTTTGACCTCTAGGCTGTATGTGTGAAATCTCTGAAGAAATTTTAGCATACTCTATGTGTTGAAAGTACATCATGAAATATTTTGTCCAGATTTCTTACCCTATGTACTGAGGGGAATAATGGAAGAATTTTCACTTCAGAAAATTTGGTTTGCCATTTGAGAATGGGGATGAAGAAGGAAATTTTCATTCAATTCCAGGTCTCTAATATCTATGAGGAGAGCTCCTTCAATTCTGGAAACTTATTTGGGACTAGTTTTTCTTTCTTTGGAAAAAGAAAAGGTTGGATTTTCCATTTTCTATTTCTTTATTTTTTTGTTCTCTTTACTATTTCTTTCTTTTCCTTCCCCCCCCCTCCCCATTTGCTTGAGTTTTTTTAAAGTACCTTTGTAAAATATCCTTTGCTAAATTTGCATATCTAGGTCCAGCAATAATTCCTTGAAGAGAAATTTATTTGCCCTGTTGAGTTCTGGAAGTTTCCCCACTCACTGTATTTTTAAAATTTTAATATTATTTTATTTCCTGTTGCATTTTTAAGGAATGATTACTGTTATATTTGCAAAATAATTCTTGGTGCTGATAATCTTGGAGTTGTAGTTACTTTCCTATATTCAGTAGACTTAAAATACTGAACCAAGATAGCTAAATTGCATTCTTGCCCTAACTTGAAAAGCAATATTATGCTAAATAGGATTTTTTTAAAAAGCATAATAAAAGCATATTTGAAAAAGGATTCAATAGTGGTAAGTGTCTCACTGTTTGCATGCTTTGTAATGTAGAAATCCTAGTGAAGAATTCCCACAATATAAAAAAGATGGATACCAAGTTGATACTTTGATAAATAAACTCTGGAGAATCTTAAAGGGACTTTATAGGCCATCAAATCTAATTGTTTCATTGTACAAAAGGTGAAAAGAAACCTGAGGACCAGCAAAGTGAAATGAATTATCCAAAGTCTCAAAGGCAATTAGTTACAGGGAAAATTTGATAGGGTACAGCTTCTAGGGGAAATATAGTAATAATTTTAAGGTTCCCTGACCTTAGAGTGCTTCTGTTCTAACAATCTGTCAATGATTCTAAAGTCTTCTGTCTTTAAAATCAGTGATCCTGAGGTAACACCTCCCTCCCCACCCCTCCCCGCTCCACTCCTTCCCCTATTGTTCTAATAATCTGTCAATCAATGATTACAAAAATCTTCTGGATTATTATATATAATAATATTTCTTGCTTTAGACTTTAGGGAAGATATGTTAGGGATCCTGAAGTCCTCTGATTGTTGTTGGAACAATCTGTGTTGTCATTCAGGAGCCAACTGAGAGTGGCTGCTGGAGATCCAACCCAGACCTGCAGAATGGATCTCCTCTTGTGAGAGGATGATACAAAGAGACCAAGAGGCAGTTGCTATTCTCTGAGAGGCAATTGCGTTGTCTGACCTCTCTCCTCTTCCTTCTGTCTCCAATTTATCTCATTCCCAGTCCACAACACCTATGTCAATAAAGGCTGCCCTACAACTCCTTCAGATGTTATGATCCACAGCTGTGGAGGCTCTTAGAGAATTGACCTGTCCCTTAACAATCTTTCTGTTAATGATTTTAAAGTCTTTTGACCTTAGAATAGTCCTTCAAACATTATTGACTGACAGACAGATAATCTACTGGACAGTGATAAACAAGTTCCTGAGACTGTGGTGAATAGACCATTCCTCAATTCTACTTCTGGGCCATAAAATTAGCATATCAGTGACCAGAAGAATTGGATAAATTTGTCTTCTTTCTCTTGGTTTTTTGGAGTTCCTTTTGGAACTTAGCCCACTTCAATTGGCATTACAATTACAATAAACTTTGCCCCTTGATTTGGAGATGGAGATAAGCCTGCAAATTCCTTAGAGATACCTTGTGACACCAGTCTGTGACCCCAAAATTTGGGGGGAACTTTCTAAACCTCAACACAGTAATTGGTCTTCAAATTGAATACTCTTTCCTTTGCAGCATATTTATAGAATGTTAGGTTTAAATCTAATGTCCAGGTTTAAAGGGCACATGCAGATTATCTCACCTGACCCTTTTATTACACTAATGAGAAAACAGAGGCCCACAGATGTTAGTTGATTTGCTTAAAGTTATAGAGTTAGTAAATTTCGGAGTTGGGACTAGAACCCATGCCTTCTGATGCCTAGAATTATGTATTTTTAAATATACAGTAGTTGGGCCTCTTATTCTAAAACCAAATTGGTACTTGTTTACTTTATACTGTGGCGCTGAGTTACTTGAATTTCTAAATTGCAAAGCAACAAAACAGTGAGATCAGGGCCAGTATTCAACTCAGATTTCATAAATCCACATTAACCTTTGCAAACAAAATGCTTCCTTGATAAATAGACTGACTCAGAAGTCATGCTAAATAACTTACACTGATTTTCTTTAAATTAATTTCTTCAGTCTACTAAGTTATTTTGCTTAACATAGATTGATCTTTTCACAAAATTCCATTTGACAGGCTTTAATTCTCCATCTAATTAAGATTTTATGGATAAAAACAGACTTGAATGGAGACACTGTTCATGTAGAATGCTTTACATTTCCATATTCAGCTTGACATTTCCCTGCCAAAGACAATCCTTATCCCAGTCTGGCATTTTCTTTCTGAACATTACAAATAAGAAAATTGCTGAATAGAGCAAGGCTGCTTATAGAGAGAAAGAATTATGGAATCTTCAGTTTTATACTGGGAAGCTTATTAAAAATTAACATGTTTATGAGCTTAGGAGCTATTGGAGATATGTTAATCATCCCATTTCTTAAAAGCAGCACAATAAAAGAAAAAAGAAGTTGATTTTTCCATTGAAACATGCTATTGTTTTAGTGATTTACAACAAATGAACAGCCCTCTCTCTCATTGAAATCTATTATTGTCCTGATAATTACCAAAAACAAAACAAAACCCACCAATCAACATAGTTCCTAAAGGTACTGTGGCAGAACCTGATCAAAGGTGATATATAATACACCTAAAAATATTTGTCATCCTTTAAAAATTGTTCTTTTGACCCATTAACTGAGAAAAATTATTTGATACCCTTCTGAGTAAAACATGTTTTTAATATTATTACATAAAGGGATTGAGATAAAAAAGTTAAGTGATTTGAGGCCCATAGGGGAAGTTACATGAATTAAAGTCTCTCTCTTCTTTCTAACCTTTGATATGGATGAGTTCTCTGTAATGTAAGAAGCAAAATGTCTTATCAAGAACTCCATTGACTCATTGATGAATGCAGGAAAGATTTATTTTATATTCTTGCAAGAATGGGTGACTAAGTAAATAGACATACATAGCCAGTCCTGCTTCCAAGGAGCTTCCATTCTTGAAGGGAAAGGTAACAGTGGAGGGTTAAGGTCAGAGAACAAAAGATTTTTTTCAAATCTCAGGCTATTACCCCTGATTACAAAAGCTCCTTTACCCCCAAGGAGCTTACATTTTTTTGGGAGGAGATAAACTTCATCCTTGATTATTCCTTGATGCCCTTGTAGATTTCACTTTTCTAATTTAAGTTTCATCTCTCAAATTTAATTTTCATAACTGTGGAAAGCAATTATGCATCCATTTCCCACAGTAAGAATTTGTAATAGAATTAAATTTTATAATTTCATTGTGCTCTGTAAAAGATGTGTTTGTGAGATTTTTACAATTTTTGTAAAGGTTCCAAAACAACGAAAAAAAAAATATATATATATTCCTTTTCATTTCCTCTAAGTAATCATTTGAGTTCTAGCATATCTAATTTTTCTAAAATTCTATCATGAACTCTAACTTCTGTTGTGTTTATCTTTTGATTAGATTTTTCTAATTTTGTATAATAGTCCTTCTGGCAAGATTTTGTCTTGCAGGAGATGGAAGCTGTTAAAGATCCAGTTCTGGAGGAGAAAACTATCAAGAGAGCAAGACTGGAGAATATAGTTTTCCTAATGGCAGTTTAAAAAAAAAATCTCTCCAGAGGACACAAGTAATAGAGTAACCATAATAGTTGGACTGAAAGAACAAATTGGGAGATGGTGACAATTAAAGATGGAAAACCCTTGCTAGAAGACTAAACCTTATAGCAGCAGGAAACTTTTCCATTCCCTGCTTATAGTTTGGCTTATTCTGATTTCTTGGAGAAACTACTGGAAGAATGATGAACTGACTCCCCTCTCTGTTTTTCTTTTTATTTTATTGTGGAGTATAATGGACAGCAGGGTTCATTATTAAGTATTTCTTTGCTATTAATGTTTTGCTATTTACACTTTACAATGGAATACCAGATAAAAGCGTGTTAATTTAAACTGTATCCTGAATCAGTATTATTATAATTGTTATTGTTATCATTATTATTTTGCTATAGAGAGAATGAGAAAGAAGGGAAGCATATAGACATTAGAGTAGGCTAAATTCATCTGGTTTGGAAAATCATCCTCCCGACTTGGAAATCAATACAGTGTCTGATAATTTAGCATTTTATTAATTCTATTTGATTTTACATTTGGTTGTAGCCTTATAAGGAAAGGAAACCAATGAATCTGGAACCTTCACTCTAGGAAAACACCTAATGAGCTAGTTTCAATATCTTCAAGAAGATAGCTTGTTTAGTGATGTGGCTGATGTAGACATTAGATGACAGTAGGCACTGAATGTTAGAGTTTGATCATGTGAAGAATTCACAATGGCCATTCTCTTTGGCAAAAGATAGGTTTATTTAAGGGAAGAGGCTATTGACAAAATGATGGGATACAATAGGCACACCAGGAATGGTGTGAAATAGAGTTGGGAAAGCATAGAAAGGTGTTCTAATAATTAATGAGGAAAGGACAAGTTCCCTAGTGGAATTTGCCATTTACCAGGAGAAAGGAAACACCCCACGAGGCTGGGGCATGTCTTTATCTGACTGGCTAAAACCTGAAAGGGACTTAGCACCCTAAACGAGTTAGCTATAAGGAGAAAAAGTGGGTCAGAAGAAACATAATAGAGTTAGGACAGATATTATGTGATATTTGCTGAAGCTCGAGTTGATGCACTGAGGTCCCAAGCACGTGAAGCTAAATAGTAATTGAACCATACTCTATTAATATATATGCTTGGAGAAAGAATGGCCCCCGCTCACTCTTTGTGCAAGTCCTGATATGTTGTAAAGGAAATGACAATTTTGGTGGGTGGAGGCAGAGGGGCAGGAAGAGAGGTGGGGAGAGACTGCTGGCTGGTTCCTGTTGCAGCTGCACATATTGTAATCGTGATCCCCCCTTCACCTCTGATCCTTCTTCAATGTGACATAGGGGAGGGTTAAAGGGAAAGACACCATGAGTCAAAGTGGGGTAGCAAATTGATCCAAAGAAGGGCAGAGCCAATGCATGAGACCTAAAGTATATTTATAGGCATTTTTAATCTTAGGGTCATGACTGGGATTTCTGACCAAAAATGACAAGGTGAGGCTGTATAAGACTCCTACAGAGAGTGGATCTCAGGGGTTTGACATGACTTGAATTTTTGACTAGAGGACCTCCACAGAATGTGGGATCATAGAGTTAAACTGATCTCTATCAGGGTCTTCTCCCAACCTGCCTCAGGGATCAATTCCATCAATGTTCCAATTTTTCTCTGCCAACCCACCATTAAGGACCTCATCACTTAGTACCAGGAAAACTTATGTTTTCTTCTTATTGTTGGTTATCCTTCCTTCTTGTAAACAACCATGGTATTAGGGAGGGGATGCCATTATATGCAAATGAATTGGATTTAAGATAAGATGGGCTCTGCAAAGTCACCAACCTCATTTTTCCCTCTAGAGCCATCTGAGTCCAGTGGCCAGATAGACATCAAGCCAACTGGAGATGGCCCTGGATGCAATGTGAGGCTTTGACTTTCTTAAGGTAAGGTTATCTGGTTAGGTATCTGGAGTTAACATAGGCTAGTTAGTTAGTGGCTCTCAGTTTGACTGAGGCAATGTCCGATCAATGATTAAGGCTAGGTAAGCAATGGGGCAGAGAATGAGGCCCTTTTCATTTAGTCAAACAAAACAAAACAATCCAGGAGGGGAGGATCCTCAGGGTTTCTGTTTAAAACTGAAACAACTTATTTATATTTATCCTGAGCTGATCAGGACCCAAACAATGACCAATTGGGGCTTAACCAGAGACCAATATATAGGTAGAGAGGGTACATAATTGAATCCTATCAAATATTTAAAGAATAATTCTAAGACTATGTAAACTATTTGGAGAAAGATGGAAAGAAGGGACTCTTTTTATTTTTGTGAAATAAATGTGGTTTTGAAACCAAAATTAGATAAAGCAGAGAAAGAAAACTATAGATAAATATCTTTAATAAATATTGATAGAAAAATACTGAGTAGAATATTGTAGAATTAACCTAGGTTTGGAATTTGCATTCAACAGACATAGTCTTAAAGAGGATAGGTACAAGTTTATTACTGTTCAGAACCTTGATTTAAACAAGATATAAGAAAAAAAAGGAAACTTATAGCCTAAAAAGAATGTACAATTAACAAATAAAGTGATCACCAGGACATGTAAGAAACAGAGAGTAGACAACATACAACATACATCTTTATCCCTTCAAGGAAGCTCCAACATCTGGATTCTAATACCTGGAAGAGCTTGAATCACAGCTATTCAGAGTGGGTATTAGGCAAGTGGTGCCAACTTCCTAACTGAGCTCTCAAAATACCTTTCCACTGAGGGGTTTTTATAGGCTTAGAACAAAGAAGGCACTACTCTAAATATTCTCAGTTGATATGGGACTTTTTAGACAGAGCAGCTCCCCTAAGGCACAGGGATGCTCTATTGCAAAAGATCCATTAAAGAGAATATTTGTTTATTCCTTTAGGAGGATTGTGTTTACTCCAGGAATTGGTTAGGTATCTGGAGTTAACATAGGCTAGCCATAAAGGTTTTTCAGAAATAAAAGCACCAAGAGAATGGCCAATCTTCCTGATGCTTCCTGAGATTTATCAAATAGCTAGAAGTACATTTCAAAGTTCTCAGTAAACAAATTTACACAAAGGCATGTCTGAGACTCACTGAGATTCCTTACTGGGATTCCCTACAAATATTAACAAAGAGGCCCTCACAATATAATCAAAAGATTATACACTATAATTAGATTGGATATATATCAGGAATGCAGAGATGGTTCACCATTTAAAAAAAATTGTAATAGGTCCTTTTAATAATTAAAACAATAAAATTACACGATTATATCAATAAATACAGAAAAAGCATATGATGAAATGCAACATTCATTTATGTTAAGATGCTAGAAAGCATGGGAATAAATTAACCTTTTCTCAAAATGAATGATATGTAGTATCTCTCAAAAACCAAGAACTGGTGAAGAAACACTTGAAATCTATCTGATATAAATAGGGATCAAGAAAGAATACCTATTGTTACCATTATAATTTAATGTAGTTTTAGAAATCCTGACTATAGCAATAAGATAAGAAATTCAGGAAATAGCTACAAAGTGAAAACACAACTAGTGCTATTTGCAAGTGATATAATGAATAAATTAGCAAACTTCTGAATTCAACTAAAATTAATTTTATAATTAATAAATTTAATAAAATATCAGGATTTGCTAACAGAAGTAAAAATTATTAGTTTTTATGTATATTACTAACAAAACCAAGAGGAAGAGATAAAAAAGAAATCCTATTCAAAGTAACTACAACATGTATAAATTACCTGGGAATCTGTCTACCAGCACACTCCTAGGATTTATATGAAAACAATTGTAAAATACTTGACAGATGTAAAAGAAAAAAAGTAACTAGAAAAATATTGATTGCTTATAGTTGGGTCTTGACAATATAATCAAAATGGATTAATTTATAGATTTGGTACTGTTCCAAGAAAACTAACAAAAGCTTATCTTATAGATCTAGAAAAAAAATTACATTTATCTGTAGGAACAAAAGAATTTTAAGAAAAAAAATGAACAAAAGTAGAATGAAAGAAGCCTAACAGTACAAGATCTCAAATTATACTATAAAGTAGAAAACATGAAGATTATTTGAAATCAGTTAAAAACTGGTGTAAGACAAAGCTTTGCAAGGGTGAATGATGAAAACAATCTTTGCATGTATTTTGAAAATAAAAACTTATTATTAAAAAAAAAAATAGTGTAAGAGTAGAGGGATCACCTGGACTTCTCAACCAATCAATTAATCAAAGGTATGAACTAGGTATGAACAAGGTCTAGATAACTCCATGGAATCAGTCAATCAAGGAAGTAGCTTAGATGTGAGAAATCATGAAAACCATAGAATGAAATAGAATGGTGCCTCATAGGATGTGTTTTGTTTTGAAGATTTGGATCACATCCTATGGGTCTGCTATAAAATAGCAAGCCAATTCAAATTTTAAACTTCCCAGCATCTGGCACTATAGAGGAAAGAACAGTCCAGTGAAGACACTGAGAGGAAATCCTTTCAGGATGGGAAAGAGAAAAATTTTGTCTTCTTCCCCACCCTTGACCACAGGGCAATCTTGTGAACTTTGGAGGGTCAGAGGCTTTGGACTTTTCATTCAGTCTTCTTTCAGAGTTCTGGGAAGAATAGTAACCGGAGAAAACATCTGCATTGGGAACTGAGGACAAACTAAATACACCAAAGATAGGTTCTCCAAATTTTCAAGGAGTCAAATAGAAAGCAATACCATATTTAAATGGAATATCTTAAGAACTTCAACAAGAGGTGTGATCTTTTCCCATCTTTGCTCTAAATTTAAGCCCATTTCTTTGGGACTCTCTCTTATCCATGCACATATTTTTTATTAGAGCTTTTTATTTTTCAAAACATATGCATGGACAATTCTTTAACATTAGCCTTTGCAAAACCTTGTGTTCCAATTTTCCCTCCCTTCCCCCACGCCCTCTCCTAGATGCAAGTAGTCCAATATACGTTAAACATGGTAGAAATATATTAAGTCCAATATATCCATACATATTTATACAATTATTGTTATGCATATATTTTGAAAATAAAAACCTTTAATAAAAAATAATAAAATAAAGTCTTCTAAAACCAAATAGTAGAATAAATAGTACCTATACTCTGAGGAATAACCTGCAAGTTCAAGTTGGGGTTATGAGAATAGCTTCAGAGCATAAGCTACAATAGACATGTTGATTGATGGAATGGATTAGGTAAACAAGCCATGCAAACACTTGAACATGGTAGTGTAGTGTTTGATAAATTCAGAGACACTAACTATTGAGGAAAAGACTCCTTTTATTTGATGCAATTCTGGAGAAACTAGAAAATGGTCTGACAAAAAAAAAGTTTAGACCAACACCTTACACTATATATATCACAATAAACTTCAAATAAATGGCTTAAATATTCAAGATCAAGTCACACACACACACACACACACAAACATGCATGCACACAAATGAAGAACAAAGGAAAGAAGTTATCTTTCCCAACTATGGCAAAAGGAACAATTATTACCTAGAAAAAAAAATAAATATGATCACAAAAGACAAAATAATTTTGATTACATAAAATCAAAAAAGCTTTTCACATGCAAAATTAATGTATTTAGAATCGGAAGAGCACAAATAATTTGAAATTTTTTTCTCTAAATTTGGAAGAAGCCCAAGCTATATCTGAAAGCTTGACTCCTTTCTCCTCAAATACCAATTCTACAAAGACTATCATTCATAGTGAAGAGCAAATAAACCCTTTAATTCAAGCCAATAGCAAATGGAATACATAGAAATTTATACATATTAGATTATGCCAGACAATACATCTTGAGTACGTGAGTGCTTGAGGAACTAGCTCCTCTACATGTTGGCCCTCTTCCAGGGGCTTCTCATTGAAGAGAACCTAGAATGACATGTGTCCTATCCAAAAGCTGGAACCAGAAGAAAGAATAACTTTTCTTTCTCAAGTTCTCACCATCCTCACTTCTTTGACAGATAGGAAGCAATGAGTAACTTAACAAAATGCTTAGACTTAAGCCTCAAGTCACATACACACACAAAAATTATATAAATGTATAAGAATAAGAGTCATTCCCCTAACAGATGAGTGATCAAAGAATATGAACAAGCAATTCACAAATGAAAAAAAAAGATGATCAATTATCATATGAGATAATGCTCCAAGTCACTAATAATGAAAGAAATCCAGATCACAATACTTCACACACATCAGATTGGTAAAGATGATTAAAAAAAGAAAATCAGTAGAAGAAAAGGCACATTAGTACACTGTTCATGAAATTGTAAATTGGTTCAACCATTCTAACAAACAGTTTGGAACTATATTAAAAAAAAGTCCTAAACTTCTCTTTTGGCACAATAATACTGTTAAGCATATACAGCAAAGAGATCAAGGACAGAGGGAAAAGATCCATTTGTACAAGAATATTTATAATAATACATATCTTTGCCTATTTTGCCATTAGAGAGTGCATGCTATGTTATACTTTTAGCTGTGTATATTTCCTTTGTAGTTTTGGATGCCAGATCATTCATTATCTGTCATATTTATTATAAATATTTTCCCCCGATCTTTTTTTCTTGGTATTTTAGAGATATTGCTTTTTGATGTGTAAAATCTATTATCCTTGTGTAATCAAACTCATTGATTTTATCTCTAATGATTTTACTATGGCAGGGAACTGGAAACTATCAGTTAGTGAGTGGCTGAGCAAATAGGAATAAAATGGAATTTTATTGTGTTATAAGAAATAAGAAATATGATAAAATCAGAGAAATATGGAAATAAAACTTGTATGAACTCAGGCAGAGCAATGTGAAAAGGACCAGGAAAACAATTTATTTGATGATTACAATGATATGAAGAGAAGACATTCAGAATTTAGAACTTTGACTAAAAGAGTGACTAATCATGATTTCAAAAGACTAATAATGAAATACCTCTTAGTAGAGAGATAATGAATTGGATGTATAAAATCAGGAATGCATTCTTGGATAGGGTCACTGTCTCTAGAGTCAGAAAGATCTGAATTCAAACCCAGCTCTTAGACAGTTAATAGTTGTGTGACCCTAAACAAATCATTTAACTTCTGTTTGCCTCAGTTTCTTCAGCTGTAAAAGGGGGGCAATATATCCCTTATGTCATGAGGTTATTGAGAGAATCAAATGAAATAATATTTGTTAAGTGCTTTGCTCAGGACCTGGCATACAGTAAACTCTTGACAAATGCTTGTGCAATTCTTTCCTTGTTCTTTTTAAATTTATTTTTAACATACATTGTTTTATGAATCATGATGGGAGAGAAGAATCAAAGCAAAAGGGAAAAACCATGGGAGAGAGAAAAAAAAAAACAGAAAAAAGGAGTAAACATATAATGTTTTGATTTACCTTCAGTCTCCTTAGTTCTTTTTCTGGATGCAGATGGCATTTTCTGTCCAAACTCTTTTGGGATTGCTTTGAATCACTGAACCACTGAGAAGAACCAAGTCTTTCATAGTTGATCATTGTACATTCTTGCTGTCATTGTGTACAATGTATTCCTGGTTCTGCTTGTTTTGCTCAGCATCCTTCCTCGTTCAAATGAACACTAAATTATTTGTGGCCAATAGCCTAATTTGTTTTATTAGACTATATCTATGTATTTGTTATATAAAAAAATTTCTGCATGATAGGACAGGCAGGTTCGTTGATGGACAATGATAGACATGAAAAAAGAGACGGCATCAATAAAGTATTTTAAACATTAATTAGCCCTTCACTTCTCTCCCTATCCCCTGTTTAGAGCAATACATAACCATTGCTAGTCCTAACAATGTAAAGAGGTCTCCTGATCTTGTCTTTCTGAATTGACATCTTTTCCAGAAACACTGGACCTAGAGTATGCAGGAAGCCCTTAATGTGTCAAGGATAAAGGAGACCCCTCAGGTGACGTGATATGTTATATGTACCCCAAGCTGGACTACCTGTGTATCTTTGGGAGTCAAGACAGGTGCCAGTCAGTCTACACTTAGACTAAGAAATTGCTTGTGCAGCTGGGACCCTTGTAGATAAGCAGAGCCTCCTATTTTTATAGTCCAGCAAAAAAGGAAAAGAAAGCAACTTTTGTCATCTCCTTTCTCCTCCCCTTTGGGAGGGGTTTTGTCCTTTTTCCTACCTTTACTGTACCTTCTCTCTACCCCCATCCCCACCTCCATCCCCCTTAGGTGAAGTGGGGATGGGGGTGGGGAGGAAGTACAGTGGAGATTTCTGATATTCCCTCTTCCCTTTGTCCTATGGTGATAAAAATGCAAACTTCTTATAGATTGGGAATTCTTTGGGTAACACTAGCATATTTATTTCTCTTATAATAAAGCTAGTTTTCACATAAGTTTTGTGAAATTGTAATTGCCTGTTGACAGCAACAATGTAGAAACTTAAGGGAGTCCTGTTTCTGCTAGGCTGCCTGGAACCAGGACTAGTAATTGAATATGCTAAGAGCCTGGGAATGAGGATGGGACAGGAGAGAGCCTCTACCACATTAAAAAAATATGATTAGTTTTTAAAATATGATGTGACATGAGCTTTTTGAGGATAAGGACTGTTGTTTGCCTTTCTTTGTATTCCCAGTGATTAGCATAATTCCTGGCATATAATATGTGTTTGAGAAATGTTTTTTGACTGACTAATATATGACACAGAGAATGTTTTATAATCAAATCTATCACCATTGAAAAGAGAGCATTTTAATGCTGCTATGCTATCCCACATGTAGGTCTTTTCAGTTTTGTAAGCAAAATACTTATCTTTCCACTAGTTTTTTGATAAAGTAGGACCCAATAATGGAATGTATGAAATCAAAGAAAAAATATATTTGCTTGAATTAATTTCAAAGTCACTTTTGATTTTTTTTCTTAGAATACATTTTATCTAATGTATATATGCAATTTATATATTTTAACTTTAAATGCTTAGATCTTAAACCTGAGAGTGTTTAGTTTTTGATAGGAATGTGTAGAAAGGTGAAGAATTTACAGATTAAGCACATATTGATCAGAGACTGTTAGCTAAAGTAAATCAAGCCTATAGGCCCCAGTCACGTGATTTTAGATAAGGTCTGGACTGCATTCCATTGTCCAAAGAAGGGATTACATGGCCAAAGAAGCTGTATATCACCTTGAGTACTGCGTTCCACTGACCAAACAGGGGAATAAAGGTTTATGTGACCAATCACAACATATAGAGGATGGGATTTTGGAGGTTCTTTGTCTGAAATGTATAAAAGCTGTGAACATTTTCAAAGGAGTGGCTCTCTCCTGCTGTGAATTTGGCTCACAGACCAGGAGGGGGTCTACTTCTTGAGATTCTAATAAATAATTCTGCTTTCTATGAGCGATCTCTGTAGTAGTAGTCAATTTGAGTAGGTCTTTTTGTCCCAAGTAGGAAGAAACTCTCAATTCCTCCCAGTTGAAGTTGGAAAGGGGAACCCAAAAGTTTGGTGTCACAGACCGGTGTCATGAAGTGTCTCAATTATGCCAATAATTTTCCTAATATTGAACCAGTCCTGCATTCCTGGTATAAACTCTACTTGGTCATGGTGTATTATCCTGGGGATGATTTTCTGTAATCTCTTTGTTAATATTTTATTTAAGACACAAAATGCCTCAAAAGTTTGCAGGTTTGAACCCATTTCCTTGTCAAGGGGCAAAGTTTATTATAATTGTAATGCCAATTACAAGCAGACTAAATTCCAAGAGAATTCAGCAGGAAAATAAGCAAGAAGACACTATCACTGACATGCTAATTCTATGGCCCAGAGGAATGATCTCCTGAATTTGGTTCTCACTGACCAGATTATCAATCAACAATGAATTGAGGAGTGATGTATTCAGAATCAGAGAGATTGTCAGAATAAAAACATTCTTAGCTTGGGTGTGGGTGTGGGTAGGGCAAAGCCAGAGGACTTTGGAATCAAATTGCCAGAATAGAAGCTCCCCAAAATCACTGCTATTTTCCCCTAGAAGCTATACTCCTTCATCCCTAATCTAGGTCCCAGCTTTTTGTGACTGTTTATACCTTCTGAAGAGTAATGGAGACATTACTTTCTATAACCAGACTAGCCTAATTTCTATGACTAAGAATGACAAATTAAATCCATACAAACAGTTTCATTGACCTCCTGATCTGGTCCTGCAGGAATATTAGTTGCCAAATTCACTTTTTATTGGGCTGTTGTAAATGGGAGAAGAGAATGTTCCACCCTTTGCCTATATTATATCCCTCTAGAACAATGGTTTATTCACTGTCTCCAATTTTTTGGAATAATATTTTATTTTTCCCCAATTATGTGTAAAAACAAGTTTTAGCATTCTTTTTTTAAATTTTTAGTTCCAAATTTTCTCCCTCCTCCTCCCCAAGCAATTTGATATAGGTTATACATGTGTAATCATGCATGCAATATATATTTCCATATTAGTCATGTTGCAAAAGAACATAGAGACCCAACCCCCCCCCCCAAAAAAAAAAAAAAAAGCCCAGGAAAAAAATAATCACTTTTCTAAATTTTCAAAGTTTGGAAATGAATCAGAGCTGGCAACTTTTTTTTAAATCATTTCATAAAAGTGTGATTAGGAAAAGAATGCTACATCTTACTTGAAGGGCCCTTAATATTTTAAACTCATACAATTATAGATCTACAGTTGGAGGGAATCCCAAAGGGCAATTAGTCTAATTCCCTTATTTTACAAATAAAGAGATCAAAGTCCAGAAAGTATAAGGGATTTGAAAAGATTTGAAGTTACTTCCTTTGATTCCAATGTTAGTACTCTATCCACTGGATAACATTGCCTCCCTACTCTGTTTTTAAGGATTTTAAATTAGGAAGGATTTCAGATCCTCTCTTTTTGGTGATCACTGGAAAGACTTAACATTTTTTGAAAACTTTATTTTCAATTCCAAATTCTCTCTCTCTCTCTCTCTCTCTCTCTCTCTCTCTCTCTCTCTCTCTCTCCCTCTCTCCTTCCAACCCCTCTCCCATCCATGAAAGGTAAGAAATATGAAATTATATGAAACATTTCCAAATTAGCCATGTTGCAAAAAAAAAGTTAAAAAAAAGATGCTTTAATTTAGACTGAGAGTTCATCAATTCTCTTTGGAGGTGGATGTGGAATACACAGGAGAGCTGTTGGAATACACGGGAGCCACCTGACAGTGGCTGCTGGAGATCCAACCCAGAATGGATCTCCTTGTGTGAGAAGATGATACAAGGACACTGAGAGACGGTTGCTGTTTTCTGACCTCTCTGACTGAGAAGTCATTGCATTGTCTGACCTCTCTCCTCTTTCCCCTGCCTCCAATTTATCTCATTCCCAGTCTGCAATACCTGTGTCAGAAAGGCTGCTTTGCAACTCCTTCAGATGTTATGATCCACAGCTGTGGAGGCTCTCAGAGAATTGACCTGCCCCTTAACGGGTGGATAGGATTTTTTATCATGAATCCTTTGGATTTATCTCTGATCACTGTATCCAATAGAGTAGAAAAGTCTTTCTTAGTTGGTCATTGTTACAATGTTGCTATTACCTCCCTCTCTCCAATCTCTCTCTCATCCATTGAAAAGGCAAGAAATATGATGCCTATTATATGAAGTTATGTAAAACATATTTCCAAATTAGCCATTTTGCAAAAAAAAAAATTTAAGAAAATGATGCTTTAATTTAGACTAAGAGTTCATCAGTTCTCTTTAGAGGTGAATAGCATTTTTCATCATAAATCCTTTGGAATTATTTTGGATCACTATATCTATTAGATGTCTTACTAAGTTGATCATTGTTACAATATTTCTATTACTGTATACAATGTTCTCTTGGTTCTGCTCACTTCACTTTGCATCAGTTTGTATAAATCTTTGTAGGTTTTTCAAAAACTATCGCCTTCATCATTTCTTTCCCCCCCATCATTTTTTTTATTAATACCTTTTATTTTCAAAACATATGCATAGATAATTCTCAACATTCACCCTTGCAAAACCTTGTGTTTCAAATTTTTTCCCTCCCTTTTTCCCACCCTCTTTCCTAGAAGACAGATAATCCAATACATATTAAATACCTCATCATTTCTTAAGGTAGAATAGTATTCCATCACATTCATATGCTTAGCCATTCCCCCACTGATGGGCATCCATCCAATTCCTAATTCTTTGCCACCACAAAAAGAGCTGCTATAAATATTTTTCCATATTGATCCTTTTCCATTTTCTTTTTCTTTTCTTTTCTTTTTTTTTTTTTAAGATAAAGAACTAGCAGTTATATTGCTGGATTAAAGGCTATGCACAGTTTTTTGCCCCTTTGGGCAGAGATCTAAATTGTTCTTCTGAATGGTTAGTGTAATGTCTGAGCTAGCTCTAGGAGGGTCTCAGGATGGATCTTGGAAGTGATGAAGACAGGACAGCTACCACAAGGCTGGTCGAAGATGGAGTCCAGAGTCTGGAATCTAGAGTCTCGAATCTTCTCTGTGTCTGTGGCTGAGAGAGACACATATGTCTGAGACTCCCTTAAATACTTCAATATGATTACATCACTACAGCACTGAGCATGTGCAACCATTACATCACCATATCACATTAAGTATATATTTAGAGACCCATTATCTCACACTGAATAGGTGCTTAATTATAAGCACCCTGCTGTCCTTGATTCAAATACACCTTTTCAGAGTTCCACCCTCTACAGGTTGGATCATTTTATGATACCATCAATAATACACTAGTATCTATTTTTTCCACATCTTCCCTAGCATTTGTTAATTTTAATTTTCTTAAATGTTAGCCAGTCTGATGGGTGTAAGGTGGTACCTCAGAACTGTTTTAATTTGCATTTTCTAATCAATAGTGATTTAGAGCATTTTTTTCAAGTGACTATTGATAGCTTTGATTTTATTCTTCTGAAAACTGCCAGTTCATATCTTTTGACCATTTATCAACTGAGGAATTGCTCTTACTAAATTAATTTTTTTTAAAGAAAAGAATGTTCCTAAATCACATTTCTGTGGCACCTTAGGGTCCATAAAATACTTTTCTCTAAATAACCTTATAAAGTGGGTAGTACATCTTCCATCTTACATATGAGAAAACAATTTCTGAGAGAGGCTTGCCCATAATATTGAAACTAATATATGTCTGAGGTGGGATTTGATCCCAGATTTACTGACACTAAGCCTAGCACCCCATTCACTATTCCAAACTGCTTGCTAAATGATGATTGTCATAATAGTCAAAATAAGAACTGACATTTATATGGTATTCTAAGGTTTGCAATATGTCATTTCTTTATATACATGCATCAATCAAGTGTTTAATTCATTTGAGCTTATCCTAATAATAATCATATCCTTAGTATAAATCAATGTATTTATGTAAAGAAGATAGTGGCAGGACTTTCCAAGAAAGAATAAAGGTGTCATATTAGAAGGTTGGAAGCAAGGGGTTCTGTGTTTGCAGTCAGCAAGAACTGAGTTCAAATTCTATTTCTAATACTTATTAACCCTTAATGTTTCTGAGTCTTCATAGTTTTATCCTAAAATGTGGATGATAGTATTTGTAATAGTTATTTTACAGTGATATTGTGAAAACAGTTAATAAAAGTGCTTTGTAAACTTTAAAGTACTTTTTAAAGTACTTGTGCAGGAAGCAAAAAGAGCCTCCCTTTGGGAGAAAAAAAAAATTTTTCTCCCACCACTTAAAGTTTGCCTCATTAGATTCTGAGCTCCTTGAGAATAGGGAGTATCTATTGCCTATTTTTGTATGCTTAAGCACTTAGCACAATCTCTGGAACTAAGTAGGAGCTTAATAAATGTTTACTGATTGTTTCCACCCTCTCCAGGGATTGAGTAGATGCTGAGGGAGAGTATACTTCCCAGTTCAGAGGGATATTTTGTACTTTTGTCCTTGCTAAACCTCTCAATCAATATTTCTTCATAAAAGCTAATTGATATAAACTAGCTCATCTATATTGGAGGAACACACCAGATATAGGTTCATGTGCTATAGTAATATATATTTCTAATGGTTATCTCTAAAACCCTGAATAGAAGTACTAAAACCCACTCCATGGGGCCCCACACTGATAAATTTTGTGGGAATTGGTTATTAGTTCTTACTACACTTAAAATGACTACTTTGGGATGTATTGATGAATTTGATGTTAATTGTTTTGATCATTGGGATTCATTTAAAGCAGAGATTGATAACTTTTTTTTTAAACTATTCCTCCCATGGTCTTCCTTTATATTGTGGACAGTTTCTTCTCTGCCTCACTTTCATGGGTTTTTCTGACAGTTCTGTTTATCTTTTCTCCTTTCAGTTCACTTCTTTCTTACCTTCTTTTTGTTTTTTTTCCCCTCTTCCACCTTCTCTTCTTTTTCTATCTACTCCTCTTCTTCTTTCTCTATCCCCTCTTTCTCTTTTTCCTCCTTCTTTCTCCTCCTATATATCCTCTCCTTTTCTTTTTCTCTTTTCTTTTTATCTTCCTTTCCCTCCTTTTCAGTTTGTCTCCTTTTCCTTTTTCTCTTCTTCCTCCTTCTGTTCTTTTTCTTCTTCCTTTTTTTCTCTTTCTTCTCTTCTTCTTTTCTCCTTCTCCTCTTTTTCTTCTTCCTTAGTTTTTCTGTCTCTTTTAATTTTTCTGTCTCCTCACCTCTCTTTTCTCATTTCCTCTGGCAATTTAACATACTCTGAGAGTTTTAATTATTTAAAGTATTAATTATTTAAACAGATGATTGCAAAATCTATGTCTATACTCCACAGGACTCCTGACCTGTTTTTATTTTGATTTCATAATTTCTTAATGTAATTCTAGATGAATACCATCCAGGCCTTCAAACTCAACATGAATGAATGCATTCATTTCTTTTTCTTATATTATAAGCACCATATAAATCCTGGCCATACAAATACAAAAGAGAGACAGTCCTTGCCTTCAAGAAGCTTGCACCCTAATAAGGAAAACAAAATAAATAGAGGTGTGGTGGATAGGAAAGGGAGAGATGAGTTCATACACAGAGAACCAACTATGATGACTTTTCTAAAGGCAATAATAAAATTGATTTGATTACTATAATCAGAGCAATGGTATAGCTAGATGCAAAGTGGATAGAGTTCCAGGTCTGGAGTCAGAAAGCCTCAACGTCCTGAATTCAAATTTGGCCTTCTATAGGTAAGCTGTGTGATCGTGGGTAAATCATTTACCCCTGTTTGCCTCAGTTTCCTCACCTGTAAAATGAGCTGGAGAAGGAAATGGCAAACCCCTCCAGTATCTTTGCCAAGAAAACCTTCAAAAGGGGTCACAAAGATTTAGATATAATTGAACAACAAAAACCAACAACAATCCAAAGCAGAAGGTGAAAAGTTGAAGAGTGGGTGTAGGTGACCTTCATCATTTACATGACAGTAAAGCCTGAGATACTTCAGCATTATGCAATATTTGTTATATGTAAATGGTGGAAAGTATAAGATAGAAGCAAATTTAGGTTGTGGCATATTAATAATTAGTTATTAATTCTGATGGAAGGTGATTTGTAAAATGTGCAATATGGTTTCTTCATAGAGAAGTTTCCATTAATTGCTTAGGAGTAGCACAAATTTCTTCAAAATTATTTGGTTTCTGCTACTGGGGAGCAGTGTCCAGGGCTGCTATCCATTAAAATTATAGAAAATTCTTAACAGATTTTCTTCTGTATGCTTTTTGTTGTGCTATACTTTATATATTAACTCCTTTGCAATCTGGTGAAGCCTTTAGATTCCTTTTCATAATGATGATTTTTAAAAAAAATTTTGATAATTGAAGGAAATCCTGAATTTCAGTTAGAGGTTAGTGAAAATAAAGATTTTTTTTTCTTCTCTAAGCTCTCTAAAATTTATTCAGGGATCTGATGATTATGAATCTTAAGTTAAAATTCCTTGCTTTGGACCATAAATTCCATAAGGAACTGTCTTACTGTTCTTTGTATCTACCCAGAATACCTAGTATAGTGCCTTCCTCACAGCAGGTACATAATAAATTCTTTGTTGATTGAATGAAGAACTGGGAGTTTACAAAGATGCCATCATTTGTGACAATGGATTTGCATTTGTCTCTTCTGAGTTTAAGAAATCTGGGAATAAGAAGTTGATCTGAGCTGTCACCACCATACCTCAACACCCTCAAGCAAGTTGTCAGACTTAAAAGAATGGTATTGACTATGAAGGATGTTCTAAGCCAGTTAGTTGTTAGAAATTAGCTAACAAGACTTTCCAGGTTTCTCATTATTCAATAGGATGACAGGAATCAGTCCCACTCAGTTAATAATGGGACAACATCTCAAAACTTCAATTAATCACCTTCATCCTGACTTATATGAAGACATATAATAAATAAGAGTGTATTGTGGATACCATTCTATCTATACTTCCTCTTCATTAATTATTCATAGAGTAATTAATCCTTGCTAGGGTCGGGGAAATTATCTAATGTTTTGTTGATTTTTCCATTTTTCAAAATATGGAGGAAACATTGAAAAGAATGATTAACTTGGGCCTAATTTTCACCAACAAGGAGGAACTAGTTGGTAGAACAGAAATGAGGAAAGCTTTGGGTATAAAGTGATTATTTTATCTTAAAATTTAGCATAAGAAAGAGGAGGAAAGCAGCACCTGTTCTTACATGCACTTAGCTTTTGGGAGGGCAGATTTTAAGTTTTTAAGAAGGAAGGAATAGGACCAGGTAGATTTAAATTCCTTTAAAAAAAAAAAGCTTTTTATTTTCAAAACATATGCATAATTTTCAATATTCACCCTTGCAAAACTCTGTGTTTCGAAATTTATTTGCCTCCCTTCCCCCCATATCCTCCCCTAGAAGGCAAGTAATACAATATATGTTAAATATGTGCAATTCTTCTATACATATTTCTACAATCATCACGCTACACAAGAAAAATAAGATCAAAAAGAAAAAAAAATGAGAATGAAAACAAAAAATAAGCAAATAAAAGGTGAAAACACTATGTTGTGATCTATACTCAGTCCCCACAGTCCTCTCTCTGGGTGCAGATGGCTTTCTCTATCACAAATCTATTGGAATTGGCCTGAATCACCTCACTGTTGAAAAGAGCCATGTCCATCACAGTTGATCATCATATAATCTTGTTGCTGTGTACTATGTTCTTTTGGTTCTACTCATTTCACTTCACATCAGTTCATGAAAGTCTCTCCAGGCCTTTCTGAAAACATCCTACTGAGCGTTTCTTATAGAACAAGAATATTCCATAACATTCATATATTATAACTTATTCAGCCATTCTCCAATTGATGGGCATCCACTCAGTTTCCAGTTCCTTGTCACTACAAAAAGAGCTGCTACAAATATTTTTGCACATGTGGGTCCTTCTCCCTTTTTAAAATTATTTCTTTGTGATATAGGTCTAGTAAAGACACTGCTGGATCAAAGGGTATGCACAATTTGATAGCTCTTTGGGCATAATTCCATATTGTTCTCTAAAATGCTTGGATCTGTTGACAATTCCACCAACAATGTGTTACTGTCCCAGTTTTCCCACATCCCCTCCAACATTCATTATTATCTTTTCCTGTCATCTTAGCCAATCTGAGAAGTGTATAGTAGTACCTAAGAGTTGTCTTAATTTGCATTTCTCTGATCAATAGTGTGGATTTAAATTCTATGAGACCAGGAGGGATAATTCTTATCAATTCAAAAGGGATTAAAATGCCTGCCAGAAAGAATTATGAAGATAAAAAGAGAAACTTTTTTTTTTTTTTGAGGAGGAAAGAGAAGGCATTATCTAAAGAGACTAATGTGGATATGCAAATTTTTAAAAAGAAATGAATGGAATCAAAGTAATGGAAGATGAATACAAAATCATGGCATGATGCTGAAAAAATACTGTTAGGACCACTGGTCAGAATGAGATGAAGCTTATAAGGAATACTAAGGATAAAAAAGAGAAGTCATTTTAAAAGCCATTTTGAGAAAAAAAGGATTAATTAAAAAGAATAAGACTTTTACTTGCAATAGATAAAAATGATAATAATAATGAGGTCAAACTACTCAATTTCCCTTTTGCTCTTTTTTTTTTTCCTACCAATGATAACAATCTTTGTTACTAGAAAGGATAAAAAATGGTTAAAAGGGAATTGGGGGGCAGCTAGGTGGTGCAGTGGATAGAGCACTAGCTCAGCAATCAGGAGGACCTAAGTTCAGATCTGGCCTCAGACATGTAATACTTCCTAACTATGTGACCCTGGGCAAGTCACTTAACCCTAATTGCCTCAGCCCCCCCCCCAAAAAAAAAATCAGAGAAAAGGGAATTGGAACCCAAAATAATTATGAAAACAATAAGGGAGCATATAGCCTCCCTTGACGTATTCAAGTTCCAAAGCCAGATGGACTGAATCTTAGAGAATTAGTAGTTATAATTGCTTAGTTACTTGCAGTGATCATTAAAAGATCATAGAGAATGGGAGAGGTGCCTTAAGATTAAAGAAAAGCAAATATCTCAGTTTTAATAAAATGACTTTAATAAAAAACTTTAATAAAATTTTTGGCTAAGTTCTAGAACAGCAGTTCTCAAACTCTTTGGTCTTAAAACACTTTTGCACATGTAAAAATTATTTAGGATTCTTTTCTCACCACCCAAAGCTTGGGTTTATATGAATTACATCTATCAATATTTATTGTATTAGAAATTGAAATGTAATCATGAAAATAGTTTTGATCTTGAAGATCCCCTGAATCTCTCAACCACTTTTTAAGAACAGTCATTTTAGAACTTATTATTTAAGGACTGATTAGTGAAAACCTAGACGAGGAATTAGAAATCACAAAGAGCCAACACAGCTTCAAGAACTGGCAGTTGGCCTACTTCATTTCCCTTTTTGACTGGGTGACTAGATGAATAAATCAGGGGAATATTTTAGGTACAATTTATCTGGATTTCAACAACCTATTTGTCAATCTTTATTGCTATCTTGGTGAACAAAAAGAAAAGAAGTAAACTAGTTGATATTTCAATTAGGTGGATTCAGAGGTTGAATGACCAGATGGTTTGATGTCAATTTGAAAGGAAATCTATGGTAAAATAGTCCAAGAAACTCAACTTGGGCCTATGCTGATTGATATTTTTGTAAATGAGTTGAATAAAGTCATAGATAATATGCTCATTAAATGTGTTGATGATACAAAGTTGAGAAGGATTACTAAAACACTAAATGACCAAGACTGATTTAAAAAGATTTTGATACCAAAAAAGATCATTGAACCAAATATAAGAGGAAGTTTGGCAGTGATAAATGTAGTCTGACACAAGTTAAAATCAACCTATCAAATATAATACAGAAGAAACATGGGCTAAAATATCTATTGCCCTGAAAAAGATCTGAAGGTTTTAGTGCACTATAAATTCAATGTGAGATAATAGTGTGATAAATAGTAGCCTGAAAAACTAAAACTAAAATATTAGGCTGCACTGGAAGGGAGGCATAATGCCCCTGACTAGGCAGATGAAAATCTCTGCCCTGATGAGATTATATCTGGAATAGAGTGTTCAGTTCTGGGTGCTATATTGTAGGAAGAAAAATGAAAAGGCTTGGAGATCATATCATATGAGGAATATTTGAAAGAATTGGGTATGTTTAGCCTCCAGGAGAAAAAGTATGGAAGCTGTCTTCAATTATTTGAAAGTCATATTGAAAATAGTTTTTATTCATTCTGTTGGGCCCTAGAGAGCTGAACTGGACAAAGGATACAAAGAAACAAATGTGGACATGATGTCAGGAAAATCTCCCTAATATTTAAAGCAATTCAAAATTGGAAAGCACTGCCTCAAGTCACAGTGAGTATCCATCCCCTCATTGAAATTCTTTAAGGCAGCTGGGTAGTGAAATGAATAGAACATTGGGTCTTGAATCGGGAAGACTTGAATTCAAATTCTGTTTTGGTCATTTACTAGCTCTGTGATCCTGGATAGGTCACTTAACCTCTTCTTGGTTCAATTTCCTCATCTGTAGAAAAGATAATAACAGTACCTACCTCCCAGGATTGTTCTGAAGAGCAAATGAGATAATATTTATAAAGCACTTACTGCACTGCTTAGCATACAGTAAGCATTCTCTCCTACTCTCTCTCACTCTCTACATTATTTAACAGTATTTTATTTTTCCAATTATATATAAAGAGGTGTAGCTAGATGGTGCAGTGGATAGAGCACTGGACCTCAATTCAAATGTGGCCTCATACACTTAACATTTCCTGGTTGTGTGACCCTGGGCAAGTCACTTAACCCCACTTGCTTTACCAAAAAAAAAAAAAGATATCACACCAATTTCATGTAAAGATAGTTTTCAACATTTTTAAATGTTTTAATAGTATTTTATTTTTTCAAATACATGCAAAGATAGTTTTCAACATTCACCATTGCAAAACCTTGTGTTCCAAATTTTTCTCCCTTTCCTCCCCTCTTCCAAAGACAAAATCAATTTGATATAGGTTAAACATGTGCAATTCTTTTAAACACATTTACACATTTGTCATGTTATGCAAGAAAAATCAAATCAAAAGGGAAAAAATATAAGAAAAACCAAATAAACAAGCAACAACAACAACAAGGTGAAAATACTATGCTTTGATCCACATTCAGTCTCTAGAGTTCTCTCTCTAGAGGTGGATGGCACTTTTTATCACAAGTCTATTGGAATATTGAAAATATTGAAAGTCTATTGAAACACCTCAATGTTCAACATTTATTTTTGTAAAATTTTGAGTTCCAAATTTTTTTCTCTCTCCTTCTTTTACCTCCTCCCTTCCCAAGATAGCAAGCAATTTGATATACATTATACATGTACAATCATTTAAAATATATTTCCATATTAGTCATGTTCAATACATTTCTTCAATCCATATTCAGTCTCCATGGTTCTCTCTCTGGATGCTGACGGCATGTTCCATTTCATTCTATTGGAATTGTCTTGGATCACTGCGTTGCTGAGAAGAGCCAAGTCTATCACAGTTGATCATCACACAATCTTGTTATTACTGTGTACAACGTTCTCGTGGTTCTGCTCATTTCATTCATGCTATCTAACTAGTAACTACTGTTATTTAAGTAGACTGGATGATCAATTTTGGATATGCTATAGACAGAATTACTGGTAAAATACCAGTTTGTCTAAGGGCAGCCAGGTGTTGCAGTGGATAATGTGCTGAACATGTCGTCATCTTCCCGAGTTCAAATTCTACCTCAGACACTTACTGTGTGACCCTGGACAAGTCACTTATCTCTGGTTATGCCGGCTTCCTCATCTATAATATGAGCTGGAGAAGAAAAGTAGTATCTCTGGGAAGAAAACCTTAGATGGAGTCACAAAAAGTCTGACATGACTGAAAAAATAACCGAACTACAACAACCAATTAGACTGGATGTTCTCTGAGATCTCTTCCAATTCTCAAATTCTGTGGATGGGCCAAAGTGTGTGTGTGTGTGTGTGTGTGTGTGTGTGTGTGTGTGTGTGTTGGGGAGAGCAGAATAATGTTAATTTTTATCCTTTTTGAGTTCCTTAGTGTTTTATTCCTTTTTGACTTCCCAAATTTGTATGCTTTGTAGTTTGCAAGGATGGAGTTTTGCCCAGAGAAGTTCTGGAGAAACAAAGCTAAGTCATCTGCAAGACCTGTCTGGATAATTGCATATTTTCTGATAACCTGGAAAGTATATCCATTAGCTTAAGTAAAGAGGAAGTACCAAAGCCAAACCCAGCAGGTCAACATATATCAATCCTGAATGGGTGTTGCTCTTTATTTGAAGATATTTGCCAAACTGACTTTTTTTGGTGGGGAGGGAAGGGAGACTAGATTAATAGTTTAAAAAGTAAAAAAGGAGCTCCAGCTTCTTCTGCCCTGGACAGTCAGCACTGAGCTCTGTCATTTAGGCTTAGAGATTTACTTGGGGGGAGGCATGCAATGAGAAGTTAAGTAATTTGTCCAGGGTCACATAAGTAGTTAAGTGGCAGAGCCAAGATTTACTTAATTATATGCTGTATTTTATTTTAAAAAAGAAACCATGGAACAAAAATAACCACCCTTTAGGTAAAAAGCTGACAATTCTTTGTTTAATTTTCTCATTTTTGACAACCTTGTCATTCTCCCCTCAACCCCCCTTCCCCAACATCTGCAGCTTTTAAAATTAACTCAAAGTACATTTCTTCCTGGAGGTGGACAGCTTTCTAATGAGAAACTCTTAGCTCATGGAACCATGTGGACCAAGAGCAGAGCATCCTGTATACAGGCATTTCTCATTCATTGCACTTCACTATATTGTATTTCTCAGATATTTCACTTTTTACAAATCAAAGGTTTGTGGCAATACTACTTTGACCAAGTCTATTGTTGCCATTTTTCAAATGGCATGAGTTCAAATCATGTCTTTGGGTCACATTTTGTTAATTCTTGCAATGTTTCACACTTTTCATTATTATTATATCTGTTATAGTGATCTGTGATCATTCATCTTTGATGTTACTATTGTAATTGTTTTGGGGTGTGACAAACCTCACCTACCTAAGATGGTGACCTTAATTGATAAATGTTGTGTGTGTTCTGACTGCTTCATTGAACAGATGTTCCCATCTTTTTCTCTCCTTGAGCTCTCTCTAGTCTCTGAGATACAACAATATTGAAATTAAGCCGATTAATAATCCTACAATAGCTTCTGAATGTTCAAATGAAAAGAAGGGTCAATTGATGTGGTAAACTTAGCTTTTTTATTTTAAGAAATTGCTATAGCCAATTCCAACTTTAGCAACCATCACCGTAGTCATCAGCAATCATCAACAGGGAGGCAAGACCCTCTCCAACAAAAAAATTATGGCTTGCTAAAGGCTCAGATGATGGTTAGTATTTTTATTTTTATTTTTTTTTTAGCAATAAAGTATTTTTAATTAAAGTATGTACTTTTCAAAGACACCTGAGAAGACTGGATTGGTTGACTTTTAAGATCCATGTAGCTTTAAATCTATAATCACTTCACTAGTTCAAAATTTGATGTGGTTGTAAACCCCATCTCTCACTTTCAGACACTGATTTCCAGTGCTTGGATCTAATGCTCCAAGTTCAATTCTTTTATCTTCCTCTAAGCCAATATCTAACAGGCCCTGTTTACCTCAGTTTCCTTATGTGTATGTTGAGGATAATAATAGTCCCTACTTCTGTTGTGAGGATTAAATAAGATTATGATTACAAAATGCTTAGCACAGTGCCTAGAAGATAGTAAGCATTACATGAATGTTAATTATTATTATTGTTATATTATTCATAATATGCATATTACATTTTATATTACCAACTATTTGATTGATGTAACTATCATCACCATCATCATGATTTAATTTACAATAGAATTACAAAATTCAGAACACATTAAAAAAAAGCCACAAAAAATTATGGTGCTCAAGAGTTATTTGTTATCTAGACAGTATGATTGACTCCAAACCTCCTTGTTAGAGTTCATATTTCCTTTTCTCTCTCCAAATCGTCAGAGTTTGGGTACTAGTTACTAGATGTATGATAGTTATTTTTGGTGGCCCCTTGTTTCTCTCTCTAACAAGCATCCTGTCACAACCCCTTCCCTTTCCTGCATATACTCTTTGCCCAGGGCCTTTGATTTCTTTTCCCACCCTTAGGAACCAGGGAACATTTCATCCCTCAATTTGGTCTACCCTCAACTCCTGTAAGTCATCAGGGCTCTAATGTGCATGGAACCAAGAAATCAAATTTATTCTTATTTATATCTATAGTTATAGAATCCTCATTTTATATAATACATGTTAAAATTTACAACACATTTTCCTTGGAAAATATTCTATCTATGAAGTGGATAGAGTACCTTATTCTCATTTTAGAGATGAGAGTACAGAGACTCAGAATATTAATTCACTAATCTATGGTCATACAGATTATCAGTATTGAAGCCAGGATTCAAACTCAGGTCTCCTTATTCTTAGTCCAAATTCTCTCTTTTTAAAAAATTATTTTTTAATCAGTTAAAATTCGGTTCCTTTCTTTTTCCCCTCTACCTACTATTGAGAAAGAAAGAAAAATCAAAACCTTTGCAATAAACATGTATAGTCAAATAAAGCAAATTTCCACATTAATCATGTCCAAAGAAAAAAAAATTCAGTCTGTACTCTGAGTCCATCACTTTTTTATCTGGAGATAGTAGCATGTTTCATCATGAGTCCTCTGGAATCATTTTGCACATTACATTATTTAGAGTTCCTAAGCCTGTCAAAGTTGTTTATCTTTAGAGTGTTGCTGTCTTTGTAGAAAGTGTTCTCCTGATTCTGCTCACTTCCTTTAGTATCAGTTCTTACAAGTTTTTCCCAGGTGATTCTTTGCTCACCACAAAATACATGATCTGCTATAATTTTGAGAATTTTGCCTGGCCTTGAGCTCCATTAGCAAAGAAGAACTCTCAATTATATCTTCCATCTTTTCTTATGGTAGAAGAGTCCAATTGTCTTTCCACTCACTGCATCAGTCTAATTCCTCCATCTAAAGTATCTCCCAAATATCATTTTCTCATATAAAGTTTGAATTTTTATTCTCCTTCTGGTCTTTTAATTGTTGATCCAGTGAAAAACCATGACAAAGTCAATGGGTCTGTTTTGTAGACTTTTCAATATCTCAATTGATTTATGATATATTTAATTGATTCTTTCCAATGATTGATTCATTGGTTCCCTGCAATGGTTCAGATCACAATTCAGCCTTCTCATCTACCTTCTCATCTTCTGTAATTTTTGTCCTCTGTTGTCCCATAAATACTCTGTATAGTACCTACTTAATGATCAGAATTCCTTCTTCTAGGTCTCTACATATTTCAGAAATTCGAGTATAAAATTTAGACCATTCATCCAATATTATTTGTTCTTGCTACAGCCCTCACATTGTTTGGTGTGCATATATTTGAGACAACCACTGGACATCCTTTCTAGGTCCTTTGGGTTCATTGTCACTTTAATTCTTCTATAATTGCCATTTTTGTGATTTACAACCATACATTAGAAGAAATGGATGCTAAAAAACTTTGCTAGTAGTTAGAATCATTGAAAGTGATATATAGTTTGTCATATGCAATCCAAGCTGCTCACTTTCTTTTATTCAGCTGACTGGCAATATTCAGTGCCTAGCCTAGCACTGACGGACAAATTCCATAGACTGGTCCTCCAATTTTATGTCATGATCTGAACAGTGGTAATTTTTCATTCTTTTTTTGGGGGAGGGGGAATGTTGTATATGAATTGTTAGACCAATCTCTTTTTAGTGGCTATGATTACTATGAGACAAGTTGACCAAATGTATATATTCCAAAGTACTATGTCTTATTGATACACATTTTTGTAAGGACTACCTTTGAACCATCCCTCGATTTTATTGCAGCTTCTTTTTTTTTTCCCTTAGGCAATTGGGGTTATGTGACTTGCCTAGGGTCACACAGCTAGGAAGTGTTAAGTGACTGAGACCAGATTTGACTTCAGGTCCTCCTGACTTCAGGGCTGGTGCTCTATCCATTGGGCCAACTAGCTGCCCCTCATTGCAACTTCTTAATAAAATTTATTATGAGGATTATTTTGTATTTCTCTTTGTATCACAGATTGCTTTGAATTGAAGGTTCAAGCATTCTCCCTAATTTTTCCATCTTCCTTTCACTGTAGAAGCCATTTTGTAGCTCTTTTATATGAGATAATTTATCCCATTCTATTTTTCCCTTTCTCCTTCTCCTGGTGCAGTCCTCTTTCCCACCTTTAATTTTATTTTTTAGCTATTTTTCCATCATTTTCAACTCCCACCCTTGTTTTGTGTATATTCCTTGAATGAAGAGAGGAATCATTTAACATGTGCCAAGCATTGTGCTAAACACTGGGCATATAAATACAAAAGCCAGATAGTTTTTGCTTTCCAATAGACAGAGAGTAGAGTGATGGCTAGAGAAAGGTGTTTTGGTCTAAGAAGTCACCAAGATGGTAGTAGAACAATAGGAAAGCTAGTGACCATTTTCTTTGCAGAGGCAAGAGAACTTGATGATAAGACTCTTTATATGTGGTTAAACTAGCTCTCTAAAAGTAAACACAGCCTGTCACCAGGAATGTATTTGAAACCTTCCCAGCATGCCAGAGTATTCACTTATCTGGAATTGACATCAAGAACTCAGTGTTAGCTCAAAATGAAAGAGGCACAGAGGCAGGATTTCTGTGAAAATTTTAGGGAATATGCTCTTAGAATTTATCAATCATTGCTAACTTTATTGGATAATAAGGAATAATAGTCATAATGACTGCTCCATTGGAAATGATTTGGTTGATTTCGTTGCTGAGGATGGCCAGGTCCATCAGAACTGGTCATCATATAGTATTGTTGTTGACGTATATAATGATCTCCTGGTCCTGCTCATTTCACTAAACACGTTGGTTTAAGTCTCTCCAGGCCTTTCTGAAATCATCCTGTTTCATTTCTTACAGAACAGTAATATTCCATAATATTCATATACCACAATTTTTCAGCCATTCTCCAACTGATGGAATCCATTCAGTTTCCAGTTTCTGGCCACTACAAAAGGGCTGGCACAAACATTTTACTCGGGTCCCTTTCCCTTCTTTAGATTCTTGGGATATAAACCCGTAGTAACCCTGGATCAAAGGGTATAAGTTTATAACTTTTTAATATTCCAAACTACTCCAGAATGGTTGGATTGTTTCACAACTTCAAACAATGCATCAATGTCCCAGTTTTCCCATCCCCTCCAACAATCATCATTATTTTTCCTGTCATCTTAGCCATCGACAGGTTTGTGATGGTATCTTAGAGTTTTCTTAATTTGCATTTCTCTGATTAATAATGACTTGGAGCATCTTTTCATATGATTAGAAATAGTTTCAGTTTCTTCATCTGAGAATTTCCAATGGAGCAGTAATGAACTGAACCAGCTACGCCCAGAGAAAGAACTCTGGGAGATGACTAAAAACCATTACATTGAATTCCCAATTCCTATATTTATGCCCACCTGCATTTTTGATTTCCTTCACAAGCTAATTGTACAATATTTCAAAGTCTGATTCTTTTGTACAGCAAAAAATAACGTTTTAGTCATGTATACTTATTGTGTATCTAATTTATATTTTAATATATTTAACATCTACTGGTCATCCTGCCATCTGGGGAGGGTGGGGGTAAGAGGTGAAAAATTGGAACAAGAGGTTTGGCAATTGTTAATGCTGTAAAGTTACCCATGCATATAACCTGTAAATAAAAGGCTATTAAATTAAAAAAAAATAGTCATAATGAAACATCATGGCTCCTCTGGCTAGATCTACTATTTTTAAAAATATCAAGTTTAATAATATATATTATACAGCCAATAATTAATATTATGGCATATTATTGTATCATTTAAAAATAGAATTATAGATTTAGAGCTGAAAGGGTTATGTAGTCTACTCCTTTCCTCCTATACATTTCCTAGATGGTACAGTTGATATAATGCTCCTCCTAGAATCCAGCTGCTGCCTTTTTATTATTTGGCTGATAGTCAACTCAAGAAGACCTGAGTTAAAATCTGTCTTCAGACAATTCCTAGGTGTGTGATGCTGGGCAAGTCACTTAACTTCTATCTGTTTCAGTTCCTCCATTGTAAAATAGAGATCATAATAACAGGGTTGGCGTGAGGACCAAATGAGATAATATTTGTAAATATTAGATTGCTACAATAATTGGCACATAGTAGGTATTTAATAAATGTTTATTCCATTCCATCCTTCACTAGAATCATTTCTGAATTGCTTTGTTATAGTTTCTTGCCTCCACACATGCTTCTAGTAAGCACACATACATTCCTTCCATGTGCTTAAGAAATAATGCCAGGTTTCTGATCTTTTGTTAAAGATTTCCTGCCAAATGGAGTTTTGCAATATAATCCTGATTGGAAAGAAGTGGCTCTTTGGTTCTGCCAAAGATTTAACTTGAAAAATGATGGAAATTAGGACAGCTAGATGGCGCAATAGATAGAGTGCCAGCCCTGAAATCATAAAGACCTGAGTTCAATCTGACCTCAGACACTTAACACTTCTAGTTATGTGACCCTGGGCAAGTCACTTAACCCCAATTGCCTCAGGGAAAAAAAAGAAAGAAAAAAATGATGGAAATGCTGTCATGATACATATACATATCAGAGTATACTTAGATTTTTATTAAGTATCTTACCAGATATTTGAGGCAAAAATTCTTTATATCCAATGACTTTAGCAAATTAGTTGCTACTCCTTGACAAGGTCTGAAGAAAGGTCCTCAGGAATATTTTTCCCACATAGGTTCATTAAAAAATATATATATAGTATATTATAAAGCAGAGGTCATAAAAACCATTTGGTACTGGCTAAGAAATAGAGTAATCGATCAGTGGAATAGGTTAGAATCACAGGACAAAATAGGCAATAACTATGCAATCTAGTGTTTGACAAACCCAAAGACCCCAGTTTTTGGGATACAAACTCACTATTTGACAAAAACTGCTGGGAAAATTGGAAACTAGTGTGGAAGAAATTAGGGCTCGACCCACACCTAACACCATATACCAAGATAAAATCTAAATGGATTCCTGATTTAGACATAAAGAGTGATATTATAAGCAAGAGGAACATAGTACAGTTTACATCTCAGATCTGTGGAGAAGAAAGGAATTTGTGTTCAAAGAAGCAATGGAACTCATAATTGAACACCAGCTAGATAATTTTGATTATATTAAATTAAAAAGTTTTTGTACAAACAAAACTAATGCAGACAAGATCAGAAGGGAAGCAATAAATTGGGAAATCATTTTTACATTTAAGGGTTCTGATAAAGGCTTTCTAAATATATAGTGAATTGACTCAAATTTATAAAAATCCAAGCCATTCCCCAATTGATAAATGGTCAAAGGATATGATACAATTTTCAGATGAAGAAATTGAAACTCTTTGTTACCGCATGAAAAGGTGTTCCAAATCACTATTGATCAGAGGCAAATTAAGACAACTCTGAGATACCACTACACACCTGTCAGATTGGCTAAGACACCAGGAAAAGATAATGACAAAAGTGGGAGGGGATGTGGGAAAACTGGGATATTAATACATTGTTGGTGGAGTTGTGAATGGATTCAGCCATTCTGGAGAGCGATTGGGAACTATGCTCAAAAAGTTATCAAACTCTGCATAACCTTTGACCCAGCAGTGTTTTTATTGGGCTTATATCCCAAAGAGATCTTAAAGGAGGGAAAGGGACTCACATGTGCAAAAATGT
This sequence comes from Sarcophilus harrisii, assembly GCF_902635505.1. Classification (NCBI taxonomy): domain Eukaryota; kingdom Metazoa; phylum Chordata; class Mammalia; order Dasyuromorphia; family Dasyuridae; genus Sarcophilus; species Sarcophilus harrisii. Next base: position 350,697,709 of record NC_045429.1, on the reverse strand, counting down.
TTGCGGCAGCCCTCTTTGTAGTGGCAAGAAACTGGAAACTGAATGGATGTTCATCAATTGGAGAATGGCTGAATAAGTTATGATATATAAATGTTATGGAATATTATTGTTCTATAAGGAATGATCAGGAGGATGGTTTTAGAAAGTCCTGGAGAGATTTACATGAACTGATGCTAAGTGAAATGAGCAGAACCAGGAGATCATTGTACACAGCAACATCAATATTATGTGATGATCAATTCTGATGAACATGAATCTTTCTAACACTGAGATGATTGATACCAGCTCCAATAATCTTGTGATGAAGAGAGCCATATATACCCAGAGGGCTGTAGGAAACTGAGTGTGAACCACAACATAGCATTCTCACTTTTTTTGTTGTTTGTTTGCATTTTATTTTCTTACTCATTTACTTTTTTAAATCTGATTTCTCTTGCGTAGTTATAGAATTGTATAAATATATTTATAATATATTGAATTTAACATATATTTTAACATGTTTAACATATATTGAATTGCTTGCTATCTAGGGGAAAAGGTGGGAGGAAGGAGGAGAAAATCTGAAACACAAGGTTATTCAAGGGTCATTGTTGAAAAATTATCCGTGCACATGTTTTGAAAACAAAAACTTTATTAAAAAAATTAAAATATATAGTATTTCCTCTGGGTTGTTTCCCCCCAAATACTACTTAAATTGCCTAGTGGGAGTTCCCAAAAGGCAGCTGATTATGTAATGCCAAAGAAACTGAGCAAGACAGAGATTAGAAACCAATTCAATAATAATAAATTAAATGGAGAGAAATACTGGGACCAATGCACCCATGTTGATCCCAGGGCTAGACATCTCAAAGAGTCTAGCCCCGAGTATCAGGGCAGCAAGCTTTTTATGGAATAACAAGAACAATGACATTACTGATATTCTAATGACATCTGAAATGGATAAACCTTTATCTTGTCAAACATTAAGGAATGTCTATAAAACCTTTATCTCAAACATTAAGAGGGGAGGGTTATAACCTAAGGCAGAATTATGAAATAGGAGAATTGGAGGAACTGGTCACCCCATTAAAAGGGAACTTTGGCATAACAATTACTATTTCCTTCAAGGTTTTTCAGGGTAATCCTGAAGGTTTGGGAATTATCATACTGTTATTTATAAACTCCCTTGTGGTATGCTCCCCAGTATCAATTAACTAGTTGCTACTGATTAGATTTTACAAAACTATTTTTACTGAGAAATATAGTAAGAATAGAAAAATAAAATATCTCCCAAACCAATGACATATTCTCCTTTTAGCACACATACACACATAAGATCCTTGGGTTTAGTGGACTGAAACTGTAGTCATAAAGGTATAGAAACACCCAGATGGAGGACACATATACCTAAGGGTGAGTGTACCTCTTAGCCCTATACAAATTTCCTACCAAGTTCACTTCTGAGAGTGACCTTACTGATGACTTTCTCCCTTGCTCAACTGGAATATTCCTTGTAGTACTTGGTTGCTACTGTTGGGCCAAGTCAAGCTGATTGCCTCATGGATGTGCTGACTCTCCATTGGTCTCAAGTGCCACTTCCAATGACTCTGGGATTTTAGAAAGGCTTTGATAGATTTCTTGCTTTCACTAGTCACCTCCAGAGTCTTTGTCTCAAAGTATTAATTCATCTAAGATAAGGTAAGAAAAAAACAACCAGAATGAGAGGTACTATGCCTTCAAGGGACTTATAGTGGGAAATAGAACCTACTCTCCTGTTTCTGCCTTACTTGGAGGCTCTTACCAATCTTTCTCACTTAAAAGTCATCAAGAGGTCATTCACCAGAATTTTTTCTATTACTCAAGCCTAGAAGCAAGCTAACTAATCACTCACTAATTCAATCAATTAACAAGCCTATTTTAAGTGCCTATCATGTGCACTAGGTGCTTCATTATAACTGTAAATATAAAACAATATTTTCAGTAAGCTTACATTCTTATGAGTGAGATAACAAATACACATATTCAATTCATTAATGAATACAAATATATACAAAATCTTTTAATACAAGTTTGGGCACGAGTTAGGGAAGAGAGAATCAGAAAAGATCATGCAGAGGATGGTGCTTGCGCTGAATCTTCAAGTAAGAAAGGGACTCTATGAGGTGAAAGTAAGGAGAGAGGGCATTCCAGGCATTGGGGATGGCTTGGGCAAAAGCACAAAGATGAGAGAAAATTTCATGAGTAAGGAAGCAAAAGAAGGCCAGTTTGGCAGAATTGCAGAGTTCTGGAAGGAGAGGGATAGCCCATGAATTTGGGAAGAGAGGCTGGTGCCTCTGTGTGGATTGGAAACAGGAGAGGCATTACTATATAAGCATTAAGAATTAGACCCTCAAAAAATAAAATTATGTTATTTATCAAACTAGAAGTCTAATTTCCAGAAACTGACAATGAATGTGTTTCTCTCACTTCTGATTGTGACTCATCCAAGATCAGGCCCTGTAACAGGGAGGCTGTAGATGATAATAGAAGTAAAGGTATTTTCAGATATACTTTGACAAACATATTTTCTAAAGCATTGTTCTTTGTACAGAGCTGGGTTAGAGAGGCAGTTGAGTAGAGGATAGTGGCTAGATTTGCTGAATTTGGAATCAGGAAGACCCTAGATCAAATACTATCTGTGACACTTAAGGCCTGAATGACTCTGGGCAAGTCATATGATCAAAGATCGTTGGAGGTCCATCTTCAAGGGGTGGATCTGAGTCCAGATCCTCTTAAGCCTGGAATCACTGGGCTCTGCAAGATACCTTGCTGCTTCTCCTAAATCACTTAATCTCCCTCGGTTTCATCAACTATAAAATGGGATAATAAAATCTGTAGCCCTACCTTTGGCGATTGTTTTGAAGATCAAATGAGTTAATGTATATAAAGTATTTTGCAAATCTGAAGATTCTATATGTTAGCTGTCATTTTTTCAGCTGGATCCACTCCAGCTTAGTATAATATACGCCATGTGTCAAAATGGAACAATAGTGAGCTAATTAAATGGAGAAATGATATGCACGTGGTACATATCATTATGGAATAAGTTCCTGAGTGATTTAATTAAGATCTTTATTGTTATAAAGACTTGCTTTTCCACTCAGTTTGTTTTTGAACATTAATTGTCCCTGCCTTCTCTTGGGATTTGGGCCAGATGGCATATTAGCCCTTGCAGGTGGGAATTTTCTAGTTATGGGATAGGAAAACGGGAAAATCCAAGACTGATTTGCATTTCTCCTGCCAACTTCTATATCTTCCTAGTGGAAGCTGAGAGCAGTTCCACTTATTTACTCCACAGAGGGAAGATAAAAGCCTGCCTACCTTTCATAAGTCAGCATGCTGCCATTTTCCTAAGCAAAAATATCTTTTTTTCGTTTCCTGTGATCTACATTTAGAACAAATATCTTGCAAGTCCTCTGTCATATAATGCAAAGAAAAGACAGAGGTGGTAATGGGAATTCTAATTAAATATTAATTGCTAGTTTTTGTTCCTGATGGCAAGAACATTTTAAGTGAAGAGGAGGATGAAATAGAAATGAGATGACTCTTAGCTACTTCCTTTTCTTACAGATTGAGTGAGTATTCTATTAACAAAGACACAATAAAACTGATGCCTCTCAGTCCTCATACTCTTCTACTCCCATGGAAACTCCCATCAGGCAGTTGGAAACTCCAAATAATGTCTTAAAATGGTACTCTTCAGACAGAAACTGAATCTATGTGAACCTGTCCCTAACCATTGGCCCGATTAGAGTGATGTAGAAACTCTCCTTTTTAAGCTGCTCTATCAGCTGCTTTTTGAAGATCTGGGAGGAAGGGCAACAAACCTTCTTTTAGGGAACTTATGGTCTTCATTCAGAGGAAACTGCAAAAAACTTCTGCTGAAGTTCCAAGGTAACTATTGCTATCACAAAGGCAAATCAGTATATACTTCTTATGCTGTGAGATAAAAATAATGGTAAAGAATGGATATTATCTAGAAAACTTCTATATGGTAATCCTGAAGTCCAGGGCTTTCAAAACCTGGAAGCTGTTTATATTACTTTTCTTTTTTTTTTAATGTCAGTGGCCTAGATTTCACATAACCCTTTTTGTTGTTTTCAGTCATTTTTCAGATGTAGCTGACTCATGACTTCATCTGTGGTTTTCTTGACAAGGATACTGCAGTGATTTGCTATTTCCTTTTCCAGTTCAGTTTACAGATGAGGAAACCGAGGCAAATAGGATGAAGTGACTTGTCCAAGATCAAATAGTTAATAAGTGTTTGAGGCTGTATTTGAACTCAGAAAGATGATTCTTCCTAATTTGGGGCCTGGAATTCAATAGTGTTAGTTCTCTCTAAATACCACATATACCCCTTAACTCTATGTATCTGTAGAGAAAAGGGAAAGGGAGTTGCTGGTCATGTTTCTGACCAATTTATTTCTCTCCACCCCAGTTAATGAAATCACAGAAGATGGAGCTAAGTAACACAGACAATGAATTGTTTATAACTTATTGATGTTCTTTGGGTCTCTTCACTGGCAATTCTCCTTAGTTCCCAGCAGATGGTGCTTGCTGCCTTTTCCAGAGGACCAGCCCCCTATGCTAGTCTGTAAAGGAAGAATGTCCTATGGTATCTATTTCAGCAGATTGTGTTTACAATTCAAAACACCTTTCCTGCATCTCTGAGATCTTATTATTTTTTTTAAAGCTTTTTATTTTCAAAACATATGCACAGATAATTTTTCAACGTTAAACCCTTGCATAGCCTTGTGTTTCAGATTTTCCCCTCCTTCCCTCCATCCCCTCTTATAGATGGCAAGCAATCCAATATAGATGTTATACATGTTAAAATATATGTTAAATCCAATATGTATACACATTTATACAATTCTCTTCCTGCACAAGAAAAATCAGATCAAAAAGAAAAGTAAGTAAAAAAAACAAAATAAGATTGAACAATAATAAGAAGAACAAAATAAGATAGAACAATAAAAAGAGTGAGAATGTTATTCTGAGATCCACATTCAGTTCCCACAGTCCTTTCTCTAGGTGTAGATGGCTCTCTTCTCTTTTTAAAAAATTAATTAATTTATTTTATTAAAGCTTTTTATTTACAACATATGCATAGGTAATTTTTCAACATTGATCCTTGCAAAACTTTTTGTTCCAAATTTTTCCCTCCTTCCCCTCACCTCCTCCCCTAGATGGCAGGTAGTCCAAATACATGTTAAATATGTTAAAATATATGTTAAATCCAACATATGTATACATATTTATATAGTTATCTTGCTGCACAAGAAAAATCAGATCTAAAAAGAAAAAAAAAAAACCTGAGAAAGAAAACAAAATACAAGTAAACATCAACAGAAAGCATGAAAATGCTATGCTGTGATCCACCCTCAGTTCCCACAGGCCTCTCTCTGGGTATATATGGCTTTCTTCATCAATGCACAATTGGAACGGATTTGAATCATCTCATTGTTGAAGAGAGCCATGTCGATCAGAATTGATCCTTGTATAGTCTTGTTCTTGCCATGTATTATGATCTCCTGGTTCTGCTCATTTCACTTAGCATGGTTCTAGTTTATCCCCTTTACATATGATGCTTGCTGATGATTTTAAATAGATGCTACTGTCTGTTTTAAGGAAAAGTCTATTTATTCCTATACTCTCAAGTGTTTTTATTAGGAATGGATGTTGAATTTTATCAAATTTTTTTTCTGCATCTATTGAGATGATGATATGGTTTTTGTTAATTTAATTATTGATATAGTCAAATATGTTAATAGTTTTTCTAATATTGAACCAGCCCTGCATTCCTGGTATAAATCCTATTGGTTGTGGTGTATTATCCTGGGGATGATTCTTTGAAATCTCTTTGCTAATATTTTATTTAAGATTTTTGAATCAATATTCATTAAAGAGATTGGTCTATAATTTTCTTTCTCTGTTTTCTCCTACCTGATTTAGGTATCAGTACCATGTCTGTGTCATAAAAGGAATTTCATAGGTGTCCTTCATTTCTTATTTTTTCAAATAGTTTATATAGTATTAGGATTAATTGTTTTTTAAATGTTTGGTAGAATTCACATGTAAATTCCTTTGGTCCTGGGAATTTTTTCTTAGGGAGTTGATTAATAGCTTGTTCTATTTCTTTTTCTAAAATGGGACTATTTAAGTAATTTATTTCCTCTTCTGTTAATCTGGGCAATCTGTATTCTTGTAGATATTCCTCCATTTCACTTAGGTTGTCAAATTTATTGGCATAAAGCTCGGCAAAATAACTCCTAATTATTAGTCTAATTTCCTCTTCATTGTTGGAAAGCTTTCCTTTTCCATTTTTGAGACTAACAATTTATTTTCCTCTTTTCTTTTTCTAATCAAATTAACTAGAGGTTTATCTATTTTGTTGATTTTTCATAAAACCAACTCTTAGTTTTATTTATTAATTCAATAGTTATTTTAGAGATCAGTTTTATTGATCTCTCCTTTTATTTTTAGAATTTCAAGTTTGGTATTTGATTGGGAGGTTTTAATTTGTTCTTTTTCTAGTTTTTTTAGTTGCAAGCCCAATTTATTGATTTCTTCCTCTATTTTATGCAAGTAAGCATCTAGAGATATAAAATTTCCCCTTGTTACTGCTTTGGCTGCATCCCACAAATTTTGGTATGTTGTCTCATTATCATCATTCTCTTGGATGAAATTATTGATTATGTCTATGATTTGCTGTTTCACCCATTCATTCTTTAGGATGGACTTATTTAGTTTCCAATTACTTTTTGATCTATTTTCCCCTGGCCTTTTATTGCATGTAATATTTATTGCATCGTGATCTGAAAAAAAATGCATTTACTATTTCTGTCTTTCTGCATTTGATTTTGAGGTCTTTATGTCCTAATATATGGTCAGTTTTTGTATAGGTTCCATGAACTGCTGAGAAGAAAGTGTACTCCTTTCTGTCTCCACTCAAATTTTTCCAAAGATCTGTCATATCTAGTTTTTCTAGTATTCTATTTACCTCTTTAACTTCTTTCTTATTTATTTTTTGGTTTGATTTATGTAGTTCTGAGAGAGCAAGGTTGAGAGCTCCCATTATTATAGTTTTGCTGTCTATTTCTTCTTGCAACTCTCTTAACTTCTCCTTTAGTTATTTAGATGCTACACCACTTGGTGCATATATGTTTAATATTGATATTGCTTTGTTATCTATGGTACACTTTAACAAGATATAGTTTCCTTCCTTATCTTTTTTAATTAGATCAATTTTTGCTTTTGTTTGATCTGCAATCAGGATGGCTAGCCCTGCTTTTTTGATTTCACCTGAAGCATAATAGATTCTGCTCCGGCCTTTTACCTTTACACTGTATGTATTGGTCTGCTTTAAATGTGTTTCTTATAAACAACATATTGTAGGAATCTGGCTTTTAAGTAATATCTGCTTACATTTTATGGGAGAGCTCACCTTATTAATATTTACAGTTAAAACTACTATTTCTGTATTTCCTGCTATCTTATTAACTCCAAACTATACTTTTCTCTTTCCTTTCCCCCTTTCCCTCCTTTTCAGTATTTTACTTACGAGCACTATTTGCCTCACGCAGTCCTCCCCCTTCAGAGACCCTCCCTCTTTCTTATACCTTTCCCTTACTATTTCTCTTTTCCCTTCTACTTAGCTACCCCTCCCCTTTTCCCCTTTCCTGTCCCACTTTTCTATAAGATTAGAGATGTTTCTTGATGAAACCAAATATATCTAATATTCTTTCTTTGGGCCAAATCTGATGAGAGTAAGCTCTGCTTTTTTCATCAAAAATAAATGGAATTCACCAGTTTGATTGAATATCTGTTTTCTTTCCTGAAAGAAAAAATGCTCAGTTTAACAGGGTAATTTATTCTTGGATGAATTACCAATTCCTTTGTCTTTCAGAATATCAGATTCCAGGCCCTTTGATCCTTTAAAGTGGAAGCTGCTAGGTATTGAGTAGTCTTTATTGTGGCTCCTCAGTATCTGGAGGATTATAATATTTTTTCCTTGGTCCAATAGTTCTGAAATTTAGCCATTATATTCCTTGGGATTTAATTTTGGGGTCTCTTTCAGGAGGTGTTTGGTGAATTCTTTCAATGGTCCTTCTACTTTCTATAAAACTGGGCAGTTCTCTTTAATGATTTCCTGAAAGATAGTGTCTAGGCTCTTTTTTCATCATGTATTTCAGGAAGTTCAATAATCTTAGATTGTCTCTCCTGGATCTATTTTCCAGGTTGGTTGTTTTCCCAATTAGGTATTTTACATTTTTTCTATTTTTCATTTTTTTGGGGGTTTGCTTAACTGATTCTTGTCTCCTTGAGTCATTCATTTCCATTTGTTCAGTTCTGAATTTTAGTGAATTATTTTCTTCATTTACTTTTTTTATTTCTTTTTGAATTTGTCCAATTGAATTTTTCTTCTATGGAATTTTTTTTTTCCCATTTCACAGATTCCACTTTTTAAGAAGTTATTTTCTTTTTCTGTTTCACAAATTCTGTTTTTCTGGGAATTGCTTTTTTTCCCCATTTTATCAAATCTATCTTTTAATGAGTTATATGCATTTTCCAAATCCTCTTGCAAAATTTTCATTTCCTTTCCCCATTTTTCTTCTAGCTCTCTTTTAAGATCCATTTTAATTTCTTCTAGGAGAGCCTTGTGTGATGGGGCCAGACCATCATCTGGAGCTGGAGTTTCATCTGGACTTCATCTGGAGACAATATGGGTTCTGCTGGTCCAGAGCTAATTCAGAGACTGGATTTGCTAATTAGTCTAAGGATTGTAGAGAAGGTCAGAAAGAAACGTATGTTGTCTCTGCCATCTTGGCTCCACCCCTGGAAGTCAAGAACTTATTTTTAAAAACATAGCCTTCATAATACAGAAGAGATATTCTAGATACTAGAAGACCAACTTCTCTTGTGTTTTACAAGCAAATTTATTTTACCAGTTTCATAAGTTCATCTCAGTCTAATACTCTCTCTTACCTATTACTTAGGCAATCCAATTCCTTCCTATATCAGCAATTTCTTTTGATATAAAGTCTCAAGAAGAATGTGTGCAAATGCTTTAGTTTTCCTTAATTTCTCCTGGACAACTAGGTGGAGTTATTCAATTTTCATTGGGTTTGTTGACAAAAAAAATCTAAGAGGAAAAGCCCACATTTCTTCTGGTTATTTCTGCCCTCTGACGTATTAGATTCCAAATACTTTGGCTCAACAGATCATCTTCATCAACTGCAGTCATTTATTTAATCAATAGATATTTATTAAGCATCTACTATGTGTAATAGCCTATTCTAGACACTGAAGAGACAAAGTTGAAAAATGACTTGATACATACCCAAATAAGAATAATATAAGGTAGAATGCAAAGAGGGGAGAAGAGAGTTCCAAAGAACTCTGGGAAAATTTGAGGAGAAAATACTTTCATGTGAAGGAACCAAAGAGGAATTCATAAAGAAAGTGACATAAAACCTTGAAGGAAGAAAAAGATTTATTCTACAATACACCAGTTGATCAATGCATAAATTCAGAATTGAAATGGACCTCAGAGCCCAGCTGCTTCATTTTACAGTTGAGGAAATTATGCACAGTGAAAATAAGTGATCTGCCCAGAGTCACACAGTTAGTAAATGTCAAACAAGATATTATTTTCCATCAGAAACACCAACTTTTATCCATAGTAAAGTCAGTCTCTTTATGGAAGAGGACCACAATCCTAAAAGTAAAATTCCCTTGACCTAGAGGCAGAAAAGGATACTCTGATTCAATTCAGAAAAAATCTCTCAAGTATCTACTACACAAAAGTACAGAGCTAGACTTGCCTTGACTCTTACTCATTGTGTGACCATACCTATGGTCACTTTATTGCTCTAAGCCTATTTTCTCACCTAAGGAAGAGAGGATAACGAGATGTACCTCCCAAGGTTTTAATCAGGAAAACCTTTGATAAACCCAAAGAAACTGAAATGTGAAATGCTTTAGTATTCTCTATAATCTTGAGGATTCTCATAATGTATAGAAATCTATTGAATGGAGAAAGGGGATGTTGTAAAGAAAAATATATATCAGAGGGTGTGGAACCTAGGAAAAGAACTATGGAGTAATAATTTGTCAGTATTTATTCAGCAGTAGCCAAGGGAGAAAAACTATCTGGCAGATTATTCAATTATCCAGTCATTAGAAAGGTGGAGCAAGGACATATCATCAATTCCTTTTATAGTCTAAATAAAATACCCCCCCAAACCATCCAGTTCTCTTTGCTCTGATGCTATGGTCACAAAATAGCCTTCTCATGACTAATTCAGTTTCCCAAACAGCTTGATTTGGGGAAAGGAGTAATATGGCCAATGGCCATGAATTTCCAGTCAACAGAAAGGTATAGCCCTATAAATGATTCAGTTGGTTTTCTGGTTTCAAATTGGTCTCCTGTGAGTTTGGTTCAGATGAATTGACTCACTAGGGCTTCATTACACCAAGAGGAATGATAAACCTGAGGCTCTCAGTCTGCACAGTGAAGGGCAGGCCCTGGGTGGTGGTGGCAGGACGAGACAGTGAGCCAGTCTGAACAGCTTCTCTCTTTCTAAGTTCTCCCAAGGGGACATCAAAATAAAAGCTTAATAGTACCTGACTATGAAGATATCCCTTTATTTAATCTCTAACATAGACATTCTCAACCTAGGATTTTTTAACCAATACACACACATGCACATGCACACACATATACATACATACATATATATATATATATATATAATTACATTTCAATATAATTATATTTCTTTGTAATATCTTATTTTATGTATTTAAGTACATTATTTTGAAGAGTCCATAGGCTTCATCAGGCTCCCAAAGGACAGACTGTTTCAGGTCTGTGTCAGAAGTCTTCTCAGGTTTCTCTGAAACCACCTGTTTCATGATTTCTTATGCTCCCTATATTCTGGAGCAATCTTGCAGGACTGAACTCTCTACAGTTGCTTTCTGAATTGCTCTCCCTGTTCCCTAACCCCAGAATCATCCTCAATATCCTTAGGATAATAGATCATAGATCTAGAGGCAATCTAGATCAAATTCCTCTTTAACAAAGGAGGAAACTTGGGACCAAAGGAATTAAAATAATTTTCTTAATATCACACGTAGAAAGCAACACAGTTGACATTTGAATCCATGTTCTCTTGACTCTGAACATCTTGGCCTGGGCTACTTACCATGTATTATTTTTTCCTTAATTATTTGTACATTTGTAATTTCCTCCATTCAGTACAGAAACTCAAAGGGTTCAGAGACTATCATTGAAATAATTTATCTTATATTCATTGTTCGTAAGAATCATAGATTGAGAGCTGGAATGGATCTTAAAAGTTATTGAGTCCAATCTTCTAATTTTATCAAGGAGAAAACTGAAACCTAAAATGGCAAAAAGACTTATTCAGTAACTTAATGGAATTGAATAGAGTATGGATCCAAACCCAAGGGTCACATTCTAAATCCAGCAGATTTGCCACTGACCCATATGGCTTTTCCATCATTGTCATTGTCAAATGACAACTTAGAGACAGTTAAATGGATAGACCTTTGGGCCTGAGTCAGAAGTACTCAAATATAGCCTCAGACACTAGCTGTGTGATCCCGAGTTCTCTCTACCTTAATCCACTGGTGAAGGAAATGCCAAACTATTCCAGTACCTTTGCCAAGAAAACCCAACAGATACATGGTCCGTGGAGTCATGAAAAAACAAACATGACTAAATGATTGAACAGCAATTTTTCCAAATATATTCCTCCCCATTCCTCTGTGCAGTAAATCATACCTTGTAACACAGATGTCAAAAGAAAAGGGAGAAAAAAAGCAGTTTAGCAAATCTAAATACATCAGCTGTGTCTGACAACATATACAACATTTCACATCTCTAGTTCCCCGTGTCTGCAATAAGATACTTTTCCCAATCTTCTCTAGGATCAAAGTGGGTCTTTCTGGGTCCCCAGTGTTCAATTTTGATTTTTGGTTCTTTTCATTTATGTTGTTGTAGTAATTGTGTATTATTGTTTTCATGGTTCTGCTTATTGAACTATTTTCATTTTCACATGCTTCTCTGAATTTGTCATTGTTTCTTACTGCATAATTATTTTCTATAACATTCACATACAGAAGTTGTTGTTTTTGTTGTTGTTTGTCCTTCATTCTAGAAGAGGATCATGACATCAGAGAGGTAATACCATGATGTGTAAGTGAATTGGATTTAAGTATCACCTGCCTCACTTTTCTCTCCAAAGCCGTCTGGATCCAGTAGCCAGATATAGATCAGGAAGACTGGAGATAGCCCGGGATACAATGAGAGGTCTTGATCTTTTTAAGCTAAAATCTTCAACAAGTCTCAGTTTGACTGAGGCCCTACCAATTCAGTGATTAAGGTGGCAATTGAGACAAAGACTCTCTTCTTTCACCTAGTCAAAAAAAAAATCTAAAGAAATAAGTTTGGCCATTTTCCAATTCATGGACATTTACCTAGTTTCCAACTCTTGCTACTGTTCAGATACTATACTAACTGGGTCCTAACCCCAGCATCTAACACAAGGGGAACTTAATTGTTTTAGTTCAGTTGAATTATTCACCAGATGAGAGATAAAAAGGCTTTCCAAGGTCGCCAGATATGAATACCAGAGATTATCAAATTAATAGTTTGAACCTGATACAATAGATTATAATAGATTGAAGTAGTTTAAGAAAAACAAATTTCTTCAGTATCAGATTTCCCTCAGTCTTTCCTTTCCTTCTGTTTCCTAATGGATTCGGATTTCCAATGGGGGCTGGTGCTTTCAGTGTGTGTCATATAAACACATTTCTATTTACAGCTTCACATGGTCTTAATTAAAGGTAAATGGGTTGAACAGCCTGCTCTTTCATCCCTTCTGTTGAAAATTAGTATTTCTAACTTTCCTTTTGATATGTAGAGTTAGAATTTTGAAGATTAGAAACTAAATAAAATGAAATTTCCTTTCCTTTTCCTTCCCTCTTTCCTTTAATCACTCTCTTCTCTTCTTTTCTCACTTCCTTCTCCTTGTGGTCTTCCTGCTTTTTTTCTTTCTCTTTTCGTCCATCTTATCTCTCTTTCCTGCTGTTTTTTCCTCTCTAACTTTCCTGTCTTCTTTTTAATTCCTCACTCCTTTTCCTCATCCCTTCTCCCTTTCTCCCTTCCTTCTTCTTCCATGCCATTTTTCTCCATTCTTCCTTCTCTATTTTCTTTCTTCCTTTACTTCTTACCATCTGTCTGCTTAATTTCTTTCCTTCCTTCCTTCCTTCCTTCCTTCCTTCCTTCCTTCCTTCCTTCCTTCCTTCCTTCCTTCCTTCCTTCCTTCCTTCCTTCCTTCCTTTCCTTCCTTCCTTCCTTCCTTTCCTTCCTTCCTTCCTTTCCTTCCTTCCTTTCCCTCTTTTCTTCCTCCTTTCTTCCCTTCCTTCTTGCTTTCCTTCCTGCCTTTCCCACTGGTAATTTTACTAAACTACTAATCCCAAGGATCTTGATTCCAACCAGACATTCTCAAGAACTCCAAACAAAAATACAATTAGTTCCAAAATTCTATACAGTTTCTGTAAAACCCAGCTCAGCTAAGATGGGCCAAAGAGGCATCTTTTCCATCTTAGAAACAAAATTGCCTTGGCTTCTTTCCCCAGGAAATGGGGCATTGTGAATGTAATTCCAGATGCCATAGCTGTAGGGAACAATTGTTAAATGGCCTTTAGGTTCAAACTATCTAACTTTTCACTGGAGACATTGTTCTACACTACTGCCACACAGCAGTCATTTTGTCAGGGATGGGGGAAGGCTGGGTGGTAATCATGGCAGGCAAAAGTCACTTAATACCAAGACTACTATTCCAGTAAGACACATTTTACGAAGGCTTGCTTGGCATTAAACTTACTCCAGTAATAAATTCTTCAACCAGGACTCGTGATTCTACTCATATATTTATGCTTGTAAAATGAGCAAGGTTTCAATTACACATCAATAGGTTATGCTTCAACATCAATTAATTTTTGCTCCTGGCCATCTACCATTTCTATGGAAGTAGCTTAATAGAAAACACCCAACCTTCAAGATATTATTTTTCCACTAGTGTTTCTTGTGTTAAAAAAAAAACAAAATCTATTCTTGGCCCAGTCTGTTACACAATAGAGTTTGATTGCTTACATGTGTTTTTATAGTTGACAAAACCCACATTGTCCTCTGCATGTCCCACAGAATGTGTGATGCTATGGACCACAGGGGATTAAAAAAAAAAAGAGCTGATTTATATTCAGAATAATATGTAGTGTGGGACTTAAGGGATTTTAGGGAAACTTTCTTGAGGATTCTAGAATAAAAACAAATCAATAATTACCTTTCTAATATGAGATGACCAGGTGATTTCTAATATAGTCCCACCCAGGTATAGAATGCCAAGCCTGAACTCAGGAAGTCTTGTCTTCCTGTTTGCCTCAGTTTCCTCACCTGTAAAATGATCTTGAGAAAGAAATGGCAAATCACTCCAATATCTTTGACAAGAAAATCCCAAATGAAGTCAAAGAGAAGTCAGTTGTGTCTCAACTGAAAAATGACAACAGGAAGGCATGAATCCCAGCATTTTTTTTGCCCTAGATGAAAAGTATGTGGAAGAGGATATTCAATTCTGGATGCCATGTTTTATATAGGACTTTGATAAACTAATAGCAGCTAGACAAGGATAATAAAGAGATGAAGGACCTTGAGGCCATGAAGGTGAAGATCAGAAAATACTCTCTGGACATATACTCTAGAAATGCTCTGTTTTCTCATCTATAAAATGAAGAGATTGAAGTAATTGATATTTAGAGTTCCTTCTCTAAGCGTATGACCCTATATCTTGGAGATTTTAGCCTGAAGAAAAGAAGACTTAGGGGATACATAGCAGTTATCTTCAATTTTTTGAAGGTCTGCTACTTAGAAGATAGATTTTAACTCTTCTGGGTCCCAGAGGACTAAGCTAGGAATAATGGGGTAAAACTTCAAAGAGGCAGATTTGAACTCAATGTAAGGAAAATATTCCTAATAATTAGAGCAATCCCAAAGTGGATTGGGTTGTCTTTAGAGTGAGTGTTTTTCCTCTTGTTGGTGGATGTCAAACAGAAATTAGATGGCTACTTTTCAGTAAGTTCTCTTTCAATTACTGGTTGGACTGGAGCAGGGGTTTTCAATTTAGGGTCCATAAACTTGGTTTATTAAAAGGAATATATTGATAACTCTTTTTTTCAGTGTAATTGTTTCCCTTCATAGTCCAATGTTTTTTATTTTCTGTACTCAAAAATATTGTTCTGGGAAGGAAATCATAGGTTTCACTAGACTAAGAAGTCCATGACATGAGAGCAATTAAGAACTGCTCGACTAGGTGGTCTTTGTCCCGATCCAAAATGTTGTGATTTCATTTCAACATATATTACAAGTAACAATAACAATAAATTTTTCAATGAAGAACTCAAAGAAAATAGGAATGGAAAAAAAAAATTTGAAGGAGAAAATTCAAGAAGGAGCAATTGAAATCTATAAGAAATGTCTTTCTTTAGGAAAATACAGAGAACATGCATTAGCTTCTCACACTCTAAGGCCTCTGCCTTGCCCTTCTGTTATGAGTCACACTTAAACACCAGGGAGACTTAAAATGTTCCTCTGATCCCTGCTCTCCTTAACAGCTAACTAGCTAATTACCGAACTTCCTCTTCATCATTTGCCTCTCATCAGGGCCCTTTGATTCATTTTCACTCTTATCTAATATGCTGTTATAAATATCAAGTAACTTTCAATGGAATTATTTGCTTCCCTCTGACACAATTTCACCGTTCCCTTCAACTTCCTTGATGAAGATGCTTTTGTGGAATGAGTCACTTTTATTTTAGGGTTTCTCAAAGCTGAAGGTGACTTATCAGTTTGTCAGTCTGAATCAGGCGAGACAGAGCTCTCTCAAGTCTCACGTCATGTTCTTGTGCATTCTGATCAGCTGGTTAACATCTGTGCCACTCTTGTTTCTGGCCCATGAGCTATTTCTTTATGTTGAATATGGGTCATGGAGGGTAGCCACTTATGACTTCTGCTAAGAAGTAGAAAGAATAAAGGAAGGATTTAAGTCTATATCTGATTTCTCAATATTGACTGCCATAATATATTTTTCTAATGAAATATTTTTTGTTTTATAATAAAATATTTGTATAAATACATTTTAAAATATTTATTTTTATAAAAATTTGACTCTACAAAAGTGTAAATACAGTATTCAAATGTGCCATATATTCCCAGAGCACCAATGATATAGACATTTGAATGATGTTACAAAAGAGCAGATTTTGACTCAAAGTAAGAAAGTTCTTTCCAATAATATATTAGTTTGACTCTAATTCAGGCAGCTAAATGATGCCATAATTCATAGAGTGCCAGACCTGGAGTCAGGAAAACTCATTATCTTGAGTTCAAATGTGACCTCAGACACTTATTAGCTTTGTGATCGTAGGGAAGTCACTTAATCTTGCTTGCCTCAATTTCCTCAAATGTCCTAAAATGAGCTGGAAAAGGAAATGGTAACCACTTCAGTGTCTTTGACAAGAACCTCTCCAAAAGAAATCACAGAGTCACATATAACTGAAAATTAGTAAAAACAAAAATTTAAGGTAGTTCATGAAGTTAAACCCTCGATCTAGAATTCAAATTCTACCTCAAATACTTATTACTTGTGTGCTGTGGGCAAGTCAATTAACTTATGTCTACCTCATTTCCTTTATCTATAAAGTGGGGATTATAATAGCACCTAGTTTACAAGGTGATTGTGAGGATCAAATGAAATAATATTTGTAAAATCTAAAGTACTGTATAAATACTAGCTTTTGTTATTCATTCCAATACAGGGACCAAGGAGTTGGATCATGGCAACCAGCCTGTTGTGGGAGCCCTGAGAAGCCAGGGTGCCTGGAACTCAAGCTCCAGGGAAGTTTGGGATTTGGAAATGGGACTGTTTCCTAGCAAAACTTCTAAAACTGTAGATTGTGACCCCATATGGAGTCTTATAATTGAATATGGGGGTTGTGAAATGATTTATTATCAGTAAATGTTTTATTTGTGTACTTGTTTTATATGCTTATATATCTGGAGCGTCATAAAAATTCTTGGATGAAAAGGGGTTGGGAGTAGAAAAAAGTTTAAAAATCCTGCTCTATAGGAATGGAGCTAAATGATGAACATTTCTTTTCCCTCCCTAGAAACTGAGGTGTTGCAAAGGGAGGATAGATCATGTCTCCCACATTTTGAAGAAATAAATTTCTATATTTGTGACTATATCTTCCAAAGTAAATATTTCTGTATAAAAACTGTTTTGTTATTAGCTGATGAAACTGAGCATATAGGACCCCTTACAATTAAGGGAACATCATCATGGGGCCAGAGCCTAGGAAACTATCCTCCCTCCCCAATCAAACTTCTTTAGGAGAACCCTGGGGAAAATGTGAAATATAATCTACCTGTCTTGCCAGGATGGGCCAGAGGGGATATGTGTTGCATATAAAACAGAAAACTGAGGCTCTGAGAAGCTGAGTAACTCACCTGGAGTCATATAGCTGGAAGTTCTCTGATAGGAGCCCTGCTATTGTTCTACATCCAATTTTCAATGAAAAGGAAATATTAAAATGTCAGAGAGGGAGAAGATTTCTAGGATGTGAAATATACATGGATGCATGGGAAAGGTCTTAACCATCATTCAATGTGTACTCCAGTCAGCCCATAGAACATAAGACCCAGGAGATCCATAAACACAGCCCCTTTGGAGACCTCCAGACCCAGGTAAGCCATTTCCCCTTCCTGCTGCCCTGCCTCCCAGAGAGTGACTTCTGTTTCACATTACTCAGTCGGGACAGCTGAAGCCCATCTTAACTAGAAACATCACAGCTCTTTGTATAAAGGCTTTTCAAGCAATATTTGGCCTTCCACAGTGCTGCTTTCAGTCCCAAGTCAGGGTAAAGCTTCAGCTATGACAACAGCCGAGCCCCCTGAACAGCCAGTATTCACACGCCCAGGAACCAATATGGGTTTGCTTAAACATCCCAAATTGAGACAGGCATTTTCATGGAAATACTAAAAATGAGTTTCTGAAATGTTCCCATAATAATGTATAGCAAAAGCAGCAAATAGATCTTCTCCATTTCAAGTACAGAAGTAAATATGTTTTCAATTACATTCAGGTTCAAGTTATTTCTCCAAACAGAAAATGCCCTCTATAAACTCTGCTTGGATTACATTGGAGTTGTTGGAGGAAAAGGGGTGAGGGGGAGGGAAAATGGATGGAAGATTTGTCTCATCTTAGAGGCTTGGCTCAAAAACTGGAAGGAAAACAAAATGGGTTAATTGAGAGCTTCGGTTAAGACTGTCATCTACTCTGATTTTTAAAGGACTATCTCAAGTTTGAGATCATTTTAGGATAGAAATTTTTTTTCCTTAACAATGAGTGCTTTAAGATTGCTGCTATTCCTCCCTTCTTTCGAAGTTGCTGGTGATCTGATGAGTAGGTCTTATTTTTAATCCCACTTATCACTCCTTTTAACCCTGTCTTCTCATTTTTTGCTACTTAGTTCTTTCATTCTCTCCCCATTTTTACTCTTCCTTCTTGCTATTTCTTGCCTTCCCAATTTCTCTCCTATTCTTAAATGTATCAATTAATCAATAAACATTTATTAAGTGCCTACTTAATAAATAAGGGCAGCTAAGTGGTACAGTGGATAGAGTGCTAGGCTTGGAGTCAGGAGGACCTGAGTTCACATCTGGTTTCAAACACTCACTAATTGTGTGATCCTGGGAAATTACATAACTGTTTTCCTCAGTTTTCTCATCTGTCAAATGAGCTGAAGAAGGAAATAGCAAACTACCCCAGTATATTTGGCAAGAAAAACCCAAATATAAGGAAATAGAAATTGATTGGTTGCCCATCAGTTGGCAAGTGGCTGAGTAAGTAATCATATATGAATGTAATGGAATATTATTATTCTACTAAGAAATGATGAGAAGGCTGATTTCAGAAAACAAACTGATGCTGAGTAAAATGAGCAAAACCAACACATTGTTCACTGTAACAAGATTATGCAATGATCAACTGTGATGGACTTGACTCTTCAACAATGCAGTGATTCAAGGCAATTCCAATAGATTTGGGATGAAAAATACCATCTGCATACAGAGAGAGAACTATGGATATTGAATGTGGATTGAAACATAATATTTTCACGTTTGTTGTTGTTTGCTTGGTTCTTTTTTTCCCTTGTGGCTTTTTCCCTTTTGATCTAATTTTTCTTGCACAACATAAGAAATATTGAAATTTATTTAAAAGAATTGCACCTATTTAGTTTATATCAGATTGTTCTTCTTAGGGAGGAAGGAGAAAAATTTGGAACAAAAATTTTACAAAAATGAATGCTGAAAACTATCTTTACATGTATTTAGGAAAATAAAATACTATTTAAAAAAACAAAAAACTCCAAATGTAGTCATGATGAGTTTGCCATGACTGAACCGATTCAACAAGCCCCTAATAAAAGGTATTGTCCTAAGCTCTAGGGTACAAAGGAAGCAAGACATAGTCCCCACCCTTAAGAAGCTTACAATCTAATGGGGGAGACAATGTGCAAACATACACAAAGCAAGAGATATACAACAAATGGGAAATAATTAGCAGAAGGAATGTAGTAGAATTAAGTGGAGTTGGAAAAGATTTTCAGTAAAGATGGGATTTTAGTTGGGATTTACAAGAAACCAGGGAAATTAGAAGGCAGGATTGAAGGAGAACATTAGAGCTGGCCCTATTGTTCTTGAATATCCTCTGCTCCTTTTTGTCATTTCCTAAAAGATGTAATAATTACATATTTAGAGCCAGAAAGATCCTCAGGTATGATCCCAATCCCTTTATTTTAAATATGTGAAGAGATCAAGGCCCAGAAATCTTAAGTGGGTAAGTCCCAATTTCCCTAGAATTTTGTTTCCTCATCTGTTAAAAGAGAAATGGACTAGAGCTGACCTCTAAGGTTCCTTCTTACTTTAGGTCTCTGATGCTGGTGCCAAAATTCAATCAACTCACCCAAATTGCTCTCTACAAAGGCCTTGGAACCCCATCTCCCTTCCATATTCCAATTTGCTTAACTTAGATCATTGGTAGCTAGTGCAAAATAAGCATCAGATGAACAATTTGTTCAATTTATGGTGTTGCTTTGTTATGTATGTCTTATTATTATAGGTAGCAATCTTTTGGAATAAGAACAGACAGATTAAATTCAAAGGCCCAAGGTACTTTAACTATGTCCTGAAGGGAAATAAATATTTAATACATAAATATTAGAAAAGAGTTTTTTGGTCAAAACTGAAAGCCAAACAAAATTCTTGGACTGGAGTCTAGCTATCTGATATCTCATGTGAGACTTTAAATTTTCTTCTTTAAGTTTTCAATCAATTTCCTCACATTTTCTTATTCATTTTACCTTTCCTAAGCAAATAAAACATTTTGCTGATGTTGAGATTCACAATTTCAATCCTCCTAAAGTTTTTTTTTTTTAAATCATATGCTAATTGGCACATTGATGGATACTGCAGGACACTAATATGGAAACAAACACAAACTTTACTCTCAAGGAATTTATAATCTAATAAATATTCTCTTTCCTTCTTCTTAGATCTTTTCACTACTTTTCGAAATAGAACAAAATCCATTCTCAAACATTAGGCCTGTGAAGTTAAGGCTTGTTCCCCATCCAGGTGTGCCAGATGATGGCCTATAAATATTTAAGTAGCCTTTGCTAAAAGAATGAAATTCTACTTCCCTTAATATTTGTGCAGTTGAATGAATAGATTTGGACTTAAAAAGGACCTGCAAAATTATTTGCCAAGTATGGTGGTACATGCCTGTAATCTCAGCCTTGGGGGAGACTGATGTTGGTGGGACACTTAGAGTTACAGTGCACCATAGCTGATCTGATGTCTTCTCTAAATCCAATATGGTATACTCCCAACAGTGGGAACCACCAGACTCTCTAAGGAGCGGCAAATCTGCACAGGTCAGCAACAGAACAGGTCAAAGCATTCATGATCAGTAGTGGAATCAGGCCCACAACTGGCTGCCATACTTCTAGCCTAAGTGAGATAAGGAGATTCAGTCTCCTAAACAGATGAATAAATGGATAGATACTCTAGATACCATTCTTTACTTGATAGTATTTTATTTCTTTTCTTTTCTTTTTTTTTTTTTTTAGTATTTTATTTCTCAATTAAATATAGATAGTTTTAACATTCATTCATTGTAAGATTTTGAGTTCTCCCTCTCTCTCTTTCTTCCCCCTTCCCCAAGACATCAAATAATTTGATATAGGTTATATATTTCAATACCATTCTTTTACAGAGAAGGAAATTGAGGCCCAGGGAAGCTAATTGATTTATGCCCAGGATCATGCAAATAGTAAACAATAGTCAGGTCCAGAGTTTAATCTAACAAAACAAAGATTCACATGAGATTTTTTTCTCCCTTTGGAAAAGAATGTATTTGCATTTGTAAGTGTGGATGTGAGAATAGTGTAGGGGCAAAGTAAAGGACAAAATGGAGAATAAAGACAGTAGTTTCCCAAAGATCTGGTAGGGATTAGATGGGAGTGGGGACTTCTTCAATCCCCCTAGATCCACCCATAGCTCTGCAATCCAAACCAGAAGTAAGTTCTGGTACCAATTAAATGAAAAACACAAGTTATTTCATTTATAAGTGAACAAATGGATCAATTATGTAAACATCTGTCAGTTCAATTCCATATAAAAGTGCATAGTCTTGTGACCAGAAAAAAACTTAAGAGATCACCCAGTTCTATTCTTTTATTTTACAAATGAGGAAAATGAGACCCAGAGAAGTTAAGTCACTTGTTTGGGTTTGAAAGTTCTATGAATTAGATAGTTTGACTTTCCAAGAAAACAAATGTATTATTCTATGTCTCAGGAAGTGAAATGGAGTCAGAAGTCCTTGGTTCAAATCTTGCCTCCAACATTAATTACATGTGTGGTTTTTGGCAAGTTATTTTATCTCTCTGGCCTCAGTTTCCCCCTCAGTAAAATGAGAACTGTGGACTAGATGACCACTAAAGTTCCATCTAAGTCCATGATCTATATGGCTGGTGAGTTCTGGTTCCCATCTTTGGTCAATCTGGTTTCCCATTGGGCTGTAGGATAGAGGGCAGAGGATCAATTTTGGTTTCAAGCCCTAATTCTACACACTTGCCAGGCATGTGATTTTGTACAAGTTATTTAAGTTCTCAATTCTTCAGTTTCTCCACTATCCAATGAGGTTAATACTACTACCTACACATCTATGTCTCAGAGTTGTGAGGAGCAAATAAAAAGATATATTCGTAAACAGCCAAACACTATAAAAATGCTTTGTAAACTACAAAGCACTCCATGAATGTAAGTGATTGTTATCCATTTTTTACAGGACATCAAAGCCTTTTAAGAAGTGGGATCTCACTGTGAGGTAAGGGGAAAAAGCACCATGTTTTCATTAGATGTTGCTTGCCTTCTGGACCTCATCAATGTGTGTGTTCCCTCTAGTAGTGAAGATTGTAATCTCCCCACTCTCCTCCAGGCCATTTCATCCCCTGTGATTCACATGTCCCCATAAATCTTCCATAGGTGGTCTAGCCAACATGCTGTAGGTTTTCTTCTAGGTCTTTTAACAGTATTTGGGTGCCAGGAGAGCACTTGGAAGTCCTATGTTTGTTATCCCTCACTCTCCATATATCTGGCTGACCCACTTACTATTTTCTTCATGTCTTATTCAACTTATATTTTTTCCCCACCATGGTGCTTTACTTCTTATATATTTACAGTGACTTCCTATTACTTCCTCTCCTCAAAGTAAGGACCAAGATAGTCATCTGTTTTTAGCTTACTTTTGATTGCCATGATGTGCAAGTAAGTTGGATTTAAGTGAGGGAGACTGTGCAAGGTCACCTGCTTCACTTTCCCCTCCAGAACCAGTGTGGCCAGATATAGATCCAGATGACTGGAGATGGCCTTGGATACAATAGGAGACCATAGTCTATTTAAACTGAGGTCTTAAACAGGCATTGACCAATAACAGGTCCCAGGCCAAGCTCCAATTGGTCTTTGGATCCAGATAACTCAGCCATGATTATACAATCAAAACACAGTACATTAACTCTTACTCTTTTTTTTTTTCCTTTTCCCTTTTACACCATGACCTTACTCAATAATGGCTATTCTAGTAAGAGAGTAGCAGTCTGACTGCCTACTCTTGATGCTTTCATCTGGGCACCTAGATAGGGCAATGGACAGAGCTCTGGATTTGGAATCAGGAATTCATCTTTGTGAGTTCATATCTAGTTTTAGACAGTAACAAGTCTAAACTTATGTGCTTTGTGTGACCCTGAACAAGTCGTTTAACTCTGCCTCAGTTTCCTCATCTGTAAAATGAACTGGAGAAAGAACTGGGGAACTACTCTAGTATCTCTGCCAAGAAAACTATAAATGGGGTCATAAAGAGTCAGACACTGCTGAAATGATTCAACAATAACAATTCAGCACTTTTTGGGAGTCCTCTTTATTTTTTGAATATTTCCTAGCAAATGTCAGGATATCCCCTTATCTGATCTGCTTGCTTTCTTCCAAGTTGGTTTCTCAGCTCACAGATAGCTACTGTGGTTTGCAGACTCATAGAGTTGGAGGGACTGCCAAAGAATCTCTAGTTGGATCCACACCCCAACAAGAATTCCTTATACCTCAAATCTGATAAGTGGAAATCCAATCTTTGCTATGATTCTTCTGATGAAGGAGAAGCTACTATCTTCTGAACCAGCCCTATTCCCCTTTGATGGAATCCTACATTTTTTTTGGTCAAGGATTGAAGATCTGTAATAATATATTATATATGTGTATGCATATAAGTACAGGCTGTTGTCTTTGCAACCTGTTCCTTCCTGTTTCTAGATAAAAATTACTCTAGGATCACAGGTGTTACTTATGACCAGAAGGTCAAATCCTCCCCAAATCCCTGAGTCAGGGACAGAAGCAATTGCCTTACCCCAATATGCAAAACAAGATTGTATTACTGTCCCAAATTCCCATTATGTGAGATCACCAATTTCTGCGGCAGACCATCATTAATTCCATTTGGAAAAGAGCACAAATATAAGGTCACCCCACTCACCATATGTTAATATTAATGCCTGACTTCTGGGGATAGTATGGTCTTAGTGGCAATTAGCTGAGGCATTCAGATTCTGAACTGGGTGCAGATGGCTCTGATCTTGAGATCACAAGACCATTGGAACTGGCCTTTTCAGCATTTTCTATATAAGTGAGTAGGACAATCCCTGCCCTCAAGGAACTTAATTTCTAGAAGATACTACATTAAGACATTGTTAGGATTGTGTCATGTTAATAATAATCCTAAAAATAATAACTGATATTGATGTTGCTCTTAGTACTCACAAAGCAATTTGTGTACAAAGTTTCATTTGAGCTTCACAACAATGTGAAGTGCATAATATGTTATTAGTAACTTGTCCATGGATACAGTTACTGAACCTCAGAGTTAGATTTTGAATTTAAGTCTTCCTGACCCCAGGCCCAGAGGTCTATCCACCATACCAAGTTGTAAGGAAGTAAAGATAAGAAGCAGAATGATTGATTTGTAGGATACCTTAATAGTCCTAGTGAGCTGTAATAAAGACCTGGACAGAGATGGTAACAATGGAACTAGGGGGAAAAAAAGCAAATTATGTTATGAAGTTAGGCTGAACTAATGGACAAAATAATTCAGTGATTCACTGTTTGGAAAGGGATTGTTCAGTTACTATTTGTGTTGAGGGGTAGCACCACAGTCAGAGTTCGGGGTACAAAGATACAGGCAAGGAGATGGTTTGGAGTCCAAATGAAATCTTGTTCTCATTATGTCTACCAATCTCTAAATTACTTCAAAGGGTTTCATCAGTTAATAACCATTTATTTAATGCTTACTATATCTGAGCCAAGTACCATGCTAAATTCTGAAGATACAAAGAAAAGCAAAAGACCCTCCTTGCTCTCAGAGAATTCACAGTTGGGACAACATCTAAATAACTAGTTACGCACAAAATATAGACAAGAGTAGATGACAAGTAATCTGAGAGGGAGTGGAGCTAGAAGCTGGCAAGCCCTAATTGGAGGATAGGATTAAGGGAACTGTTGGCTGAGAATGGAGAACAGGATTTGTATGTCAGCAGTCAGGGATTCATAATCAGTAGGATGAGGATAACATACAAATTTAGAGCAGGGGTTGGCAAACTACCGCCTAAGGCTATTTTTGTACCTAGTAGGAGCTAAGAATAGTTTTTATATTTTTAAATACAATAAAATTTAATTTTATTTAAAATGTAACAACCATTCTTAGTTCATGACCAGGACAAAAACAGATGGCAATTTTTGCCAAATCTTGGTTAAGAATAAATATATTGATCTTTCCTGACCTCTTCAATTATTTATCTATGAGTAAGAACATTCAGTGACTTAGAAACTTAAGGATAATTCTTCATAAATTAAAGATACTTACCTGCAAATCCCAGAAAAGTTCCTAAATTCCACCTATGTCAGTGACAGTGACTTTTTAAAGATTGTTTCTATTTCTTCCAGGTGAATGCTCATATCTTGCTAAGGTTAGATGACCCATACTCTTAACAGAAGTTCTGCAAAACTGACAGTTATTAATTGACAGTTTCAGACCAGCTTTCTCTAATCTAATACACTCATTAATCTCTTTTCATGATCTTCCAGAGTCTTTCTAAAAAACAATAAGATCATCTAGGTATACCATACTTCCAAATAATTCATAGCTCTGGCTTCTTTTTTCCATCAGTTATTGAAAAGCAGCTGGTGGCCCTGAGATTCCTTGAGGCACACTCTCAAATTGGTGAAATCCTGCTAGGCAGATGAAAACTGTCTTTGCTTTGTCTTTTTCTGCCATAGGATTCTGAAAATAACTGCTGCCCAAGTCTAAACCTGAAAACCACTGGCTGCCTAACAAGACAATCCAGACAAGACGACTTACTTCTATTTTTTGTTTTTGCAAGACCTTGAACAGGCTGTATAAATGCTAAAAGCACTCAAATATTGAGTCCCAACCTTTTTCTTTTAATGTTCTACCAATACTTTAAATACATTGGAACTGAGCCCAATTAGTGTTGATATGGCTTGGTGGTTTTAGAGAATCAGAGGCTTAATATGAAAGTAAGTCTATGTTATGAAACAAGCATTAGTGGAGTTGGGAGTGGCAGGGAATCAAAGTTGGGAATGTAAGGTCCACTTCCTTGTTGGCATCAAAACCAATTTTCGGAAACATTAAAATTACTTTACTATATCCCCAATGTGGGTAACTGGTATCTTCCCATCCACCAAATATTAATCTTTTAATGAGGGAAAGGGAAAAGAACAAACATTTATTAAGCACCTACTGTATGCCAGGCATTAGGCTTTAAACATTTTATCGCATCTGATCATAGGTTATAAAATATTCCTCTTAGATGTCACTGGTAAATACTAAGCATTTCTTACCCTAATCTATGCTAAGATCAAGGGTAAAGATTCAAATCTAAAAATATTCAGATGAAAGCTAACCATGCATTTCTATTCTGTGTAACTTTTGTCCATATCCTTCTGAGATTTGGCCATGAGATCTCCACCTAACATGTTAGAAGCCTTCTTTGATTTCTCCTGATATCAGAAAAGTGCCACCACTGACCACCTATCACTCCATTCCTCCCTCTTGCCATTCAACCAGCCCATCTTTTCTTTCTATTCTTGAATTATTTATTATCCTTTACTTCTGCTCTTCATCAGAGTTCCTCTTTGGTTACTTGTTACAACCTGCTGTTCACACTCACCATACACATTTCCATTGATCTCTGTATAATGGTCATCTTAGAGGCCATGGTATTTCAAGTCTCAGAAGCATATAGCAACACTGATAAAATGTAATGAAAAAAATGGAATTTTGCTGTTATAGGAAACTTAGGATCATTAAAAGTGCAATAATCTAGCTCATGATGTTCCTTTTGAGAAAGCACAAAAGATGAGAGTACTAGATCTAGAGTCAGGAAGACCTGAATTCAAATTCAGCCTTTGATACTAGATTTAAAACCCTGGAAAAGTATCTTAATCTCTCTCTGCCTTAGTTTTCTTGACTCTAAAATGGGATCCGTAACAACTCCTACCTCCTAGGATTGCTATGAGCACAATTCCTGACATATAATAGGTGTTTAATTAATAGTTTCTTTCCTCCTTTTCAACTCTTAACTTAGTTTAATGGCTATTTATATAGTTTATACCTAGTATTTTTCAAGGTGATATAATGGAAAGAGTGCCAGATGTGGAGTCATTTCCCTGAGTCCAAATCTAGCCTCAGACACTAGGAATATAAGCCTCAGCAAGACACTTAATTCTATTTACCTCAGTTTCCTCATATGTAAAATGAGCTGGAGAAGGAAATTGGCAAATCGCCCTAGTATCTTTGCCAAAAAAAAAAAAACAACAACCCAAAATAGGATTGTGAAGAGCTGGACATGACTGAAAAATATCTAAACAACAATAACAATGAAACAGATTGGCCATTAAGATGCATGTTAGCATCTAGGAGAAAGACATTCCACAGCCATTTGGTCTTTCCTGTGTAGATGAATATAACAAACTCCTTTAAATAATTCCTGATCTCTTCTAGATGTTCCTATGATGCATAATATATATACTCTCTCAGGATTTGATTCAATCAACACATTGTCATCCTCAAATTCTTGAGACTTCAACAACCACAGAGAATCCCTCCTCAATTTGGATTCTGTCCTGAATCTTCTCTCTCACAGTGGGAAATCCTTCTGGTAAGCATATATTTCTCTGTGTTTTGTGCCTTTCCTAATGTTTATTATCAAAGGGCTTTTGAAAATTTATTTTTCATTTAATATTACTGTTACATCTTCCAATGAATACTGAATGATCTTGTTTTAATGTAGATAAGAAATATCTTGTTGGAAAAGACTGCAAGGAACCATTTTGTTTTATTGAGTTGAATACTTTTTTTTAAAATTAACAAACAATAGAAACAATAAAATTTTATATTTGCAATAGCTTTCAATCAATTGTGAAACCAAGATGTGATCTATTGTGAAATATTGTTAGCAAACATAGATTAAATATGTCACATTGCTTGTTATCTTGGGAAGAGAGCAGCTAAGGAAGAGAGGAAGGAAAAAAGTTTACCAAAATGAAAGTTTTTTTTTTTTTTAATCATAGCTTTTTATTTACAAGATATATGCATGGGTAATTTTTCAGCATTGACAATTGCAAAACCTTTTGTTCCAACTTTTTCCCTCCTTCCCCCCACTCCCTCTCCCAGATGGCAGGTTGACCAATATATGTTAAATATGTTAAAGTATAAGTTAAATACAATACATGTATACATGTCCATATAGTTATTTTGCTGTACAAAAGGAATCAGACTTTGAAATACTGTGCAATTAACCTGTGAAAGAAATCACAAATATAGGTGGACAAAATTAGAGGGATTGGGAATTCTATGTAATGGTTCATAGTCATCTCCCAGAGTTCTTTTGCTGGGTGTAGCTGGTTCAATTCATTACTGCTCTTTTGGAACTGATTTGGTTTATCTCATTGTTGAAGAGAGTCACGTCCATCAGAATTGTTCATCATATAGAATTGTTGTTGAAGTATATAATAATCTACTGGTCCTGCTCATTTCACTCAGCATCAGTTCATGTAAGTCTCTCCAGGCCTTTCTGAAATCATCCTGCTGGTCATTTCTTACAGAACAATGATATTCCATAATATTCATATACCACAATTTATTCAGCCATTCCCCATTTAGTGGGCATCCACTCCGTTTCTAGTTTCTGGCCACTACAAAGAGGGCTGCCACAAACATTCTAGAACATACATGTGAAGACCGAGTTAGCATCCTGGATGCCTTACAATCAGCCAAAGTCAGGATAAGCAAAAGTCCTTGGTCTTTATTCTTGGTCTTTAGGGTTAGAAGTGAAGGGAGTGGACACAAGCTTTCCATTACCTCCCTTCTCCTTGTCCACTGCAAAAATGACTCTGGTTTGTCTTACTCCACCCCCTAATCCCTCCTATAATTCTTTGTATATACCAAAAGATCTAGCCAGCACAGAATAGTGGGAAGGATCATTTCCTAAGCATATGCTTATAGAGTATTGTCCAATAAGCAATTAGCCTTAAGTGCTTGGTTGTCTGATTCCAGTGTACCTACTCAGAGTTTCAGCCCTTTACACATAACTATCTTTACATGTATTTTGAAAAATAAAATGCTATTGAAAAATTTTAAAAAAGAAATATTGTTTGCAAAAGCCTGTTTGTTTCCTATCATTCCCTTCATGGAATTTGTATACAAATAGAACTATAGATTTTCTATAGAAAAGAAATAAGTTGGTAGTTACTGATGTTCCCTTAGTCACCTTTTATTGTTACTATATATATGTATGTATTGCTGAGGCAATTGGAGTTAAGTGACTTGCCCAGGGTTACACAACTAGGAAGTGTTACGTGTCTGAGGCCAGATTTGAACTCAGGTCCTCCTTACTTCAGGGCTGGTGCTCAATCCACTTCACCAACTAACTACCCCATAAAAATGAAATTTGAGAAAATTTTCCCCATGTTTCTTCTCCTTCAGATGTTTCATAAATTAGTTTCTAAATGCTCTTCACAATTCTAACCTCTCTAGTATGGATAGCCTCTTTACATAATTTTCCAGTCAAGCTGTTTATTCTTTCATCTCTGCTATCATTTCTACCTCAACACTTCAAGGACTATGATGTTAGGGTCAAAGTGTAATGGTTCTACTTTTCTTAATGGAAAAAAAATTGTTAAAACAATTTCTTTTCTTTTCTTTTTTACAAATGATGTCTATTATCCCTCTGTTGCAATCCTCTTTCCATTTTCATCCTTGAAAACTCTTGGAATGCCTTTGTTTAGTTAGATACATTGCCATGCTTCCTTTAACCTAGTTTCACCTTTCACTGCTTCCTTATTTCATGAGACATCACTGCACATAATTGTCCAACATCCTTCTTCATAAGATTTTACAAATGCATTTCTATTCATAACCAGTGTTGTTTGGGGCATCCATCTCTCTCTCAAATCAGTAAAATGTTTGCTCACTGAGTTGCTTTCTGGACTCTTTTTGTCCCTATTATTGCAATTAATTTATATTTGTTTAATTTCTGAATGAAATTATTCTAATCAGTGTTGATATCATTTTTGCTATCCATATCCTATTTTCAATTTCCCCTTGCTTATTTAAATAATTTAAATCTAAGTTTTCTTAACTGTGTGCCACATCTTTTTCTTATTAATGGTCTTTCTTTTTATTTATTATGAGCTCTGATTTTAGCTCTGATAAATTGATGGCTTGAGTGTACACTGATAGCTGACTCAGAGATAATGTTTCCTTCCTGTAAACAATTTAGTCAATTTCATTCTTTGTGATGTCACTTGATGCTTTCTATGTTGATAGGCTACCAGTTCTTTTTCTGAAGAAAGTATTTATAATGCAAAGGCATGTAGTTTCTGTAAAAGCTGTAAGTCTTTGCTCTCTCTCTTTTCTCTCTCTCTTGTACCTGTACCATACTTTCCCACGTACTTCTCTTTACCCTCTCCTTTTCCCAATGCAAAGATTCACTTAAAAAATTAATGAAATATTATGGTAACTTGGACACACTATCCAATACAGCAGAATAAGACACATTTTTAATATTCATTATTTCTATATAGATTCCAGTGAGTCTGGATGGGACAGACCCATAAACAACTAATGATGAAGTCATGCTTTTGTGCTTCTGGGTTCTGGGGATGAGATCTAATACTAACCTCATCTTCATTTCCTTAATTTATACATATGTGTGAACATGTACATGTACTTATATATACATCTACACACATATACATACACACACATATATACATACACATATATTTATTTCATTAAATATTTTCCAAATACATTTTTAAAAATTTTAACATTTAGTTTTTTAAATTTTCAGTTCCAAATTCTCTCCCTCTTTTTCTCCCCTCTTTTACCTCTTGAGAAGGCAAGAGATTTTATATCAATTATACATGTGGAGTCATGCAAAACATATTTCCAGATTAACCACATTGCAAAAGAAAACACACATACATGCACACACAGGAAAAATAATGAAAGTGAAAAATGTGTGTTTCAGTCTGAACTCAGAGTTCATCAGTTTTCTCTCTGTAAATGGATACCATTTTTCATTATGAGTTTTAGAATTGTCTTGTCTCATTGTCTGATCAGAATAGTTACTCATCCTTATTTCAATGAAATGAGAAAGAAAATTAAGAACCAGCTAGGCAACACAGTGGAAAGAGTAGTGGGCCTGATCAGGAAAATCTGAGTTCAGATTTGGCTTTAGACACTTACTATAAATGTAACCCTGGGCAAATCACTTCTAACTTCTTTCTGTCTCCTTTTAACCCCAATCCCTGAATGGGTATTGCCTCAGGCAAACTGAGACCTGTTGAAGACCTAAGCTTAAGAAGAGCAAGGTCTCCCACTGCATCTAGGGCCATGTGCAGTCATCCTGATCTCTATTTGGACACTGGATCCAGATGGCTTTGGAGGGAAAAGTGAGGTGGGGGACCTTGTTCAGCCCTCCCTCAATCAAATCCAATTCACTTTCCTATCATGGTATCAGCTCTCTGATGTCCTCTTTGAGAACATAGGACAAACAACAACAATGCCAAAAGAGGAATGATAATAGTACCTGCCTCCCAGGGTTGTTAGGAAGATCAAATGAAATGATATTTGTAAAGTGCTTAGCACAGTGTCTGGCATATAGTAGGTGTTTAATTAATGCTTTTTCCCTTCTTTTCTTAATGTTAATTCTTTGGCATTCCATTCTCATTCACTAAATCTGTTTTCTTCTTTCTAATAGATTCAACATTCATATCTATCCAGATCACTGCTGTAACTGAAAATTATTCTACTTTTTCACTTATACTATGTGGATTGTATTTTTTTTCAATCAGATTTTTTTTTTTGAGCTTTGTTCATTTGGTCTTTCCTTTTTACAAACCAAATAATTTTGTCTATCATTGCGGCTTTCTACAGACTTATCAATTTTTGCCTTTGAAGCTATGTTGTCAGTATAATTCTCTTGTGATCTTTTTTGTTTTGTGTTTAAGAAAACACATGAGAAAATACACTTGTGGTTATAAAGATTGGGTCTTTGTAAAGCTAGCTATCTCTTGAATTCTTCTCATAGTGCCCAAATGCTTTTATGAATCAAATCTATCAAGTCATCACATTTCAGGGACACTTTCCATTTTTTAAAGGATATCCTCAATTCAAACCACCTTGGTAACTCATTAACACCTTGAATTATTCTCCTCATAGCCTCATCTTCAAAGGTTATTGTCCCTACGGCTACCAATTTGACAAAGCTGTTGTCTACTGACAAAAGAAGTTCAAATGGCAAGTCCCCTTTGTACTGAATAGTATTGCCAATCTCAGCTATTGTAATTGTGGTTGCTTGTCCAAGGCCTTAGAACAAATCAAGTCTTTGTATGCATTCCAGACATGTACTAGTCAAAGTTTTTTCTACTTAAACTACTTGCCGTTGTTTAAATGCAAACTTTCTATCAAGCAATTCATCTTGTCCCCTTCAGAAGCCCATCAATCCTATAAAATGTCTGTTTGTATATTTGGCCTCTACATGTTTTTTTGTTTTGTTTTGTTTTGCTTTTAGGTTAGCAAGAGTACTTTTTTGAAAAAGTTTCATTTGGGGCTTATCTTTGCTCCCCGTGACAAGGAAGTTTATCTGAGACAAGCTCATAAGCAAGATTTCTCAATGTGACTTAGAAAATTTATTCTTTCTTGTAGATACCAATAATGTGTCTCCTATGGAGATACATTAAGAGGCTTAAGTGTGATCTTTATCATATGTAAGGGACATAAGTGTGAACTGTTTCTTTCTGACAAAAGCTTTTTTCCCCCCAGACTCTTTGCTTTTGCACTGTTTTCTCAAAAAGGCCTCTGCTTCTTTAACATCCTCATAAGAGAGGATTATATGTAAATGAGTTTTGAAGTGATATTCCTTGTTAGTAAGGTATTTTTGAATGATTTGCTGTTTGGCCACTTTATCAGATAGTAACTGAATGGACTCCTTAGATTTACTTATATTACAATGAATTAATCTTGCAAATTTCTAATTCATTAACATAGCTTTCCCCCCCCTTTTTAAAAAATAACTTTTTATTTTTCAAAATACATGCAAAGATAATTTTCAACATTTACCCTTGTGTTCCAATTTTTTCTCCCTCCCTCCACCCCTTTTTCCTCTCCTAAACAGCAAGTAATCCAATACAGGTTAAGTTAATATAGGTTTCTTCTAAACATACATTCACATTTATCATGCTGCATAAGAAAAATCAGATCAAAAGGGAAAAAAATGAGAAAGAAAAAACAAGCAAGCAAATAACAACAATGGTGAAAATACTATGAAATAGCTTTTCAGTATTTTTATAATGTCCTTTTTTTATTATCTAAGTCCACCTCTCAAGGGGCAGCTGGATGCTTCAGGAGATAAAGCACTGGGCCTGGAGTCAGGAAAATCTGAGTTCAAATCTGATCTCTGACACTAACTTACTAGCTTACTAGTATCTTGGCCAAAAAAACTACATGAATAGTATGGTTCAGGGGATCAAAAAGAGTCAGGCACAACTGAATGACTGAACAACAAACAATAGCCACTTCCCAATTAGAAATCCAAAAAGAACAAAATATATTTTTACAAAAGCAGCAACAATATCCAATTTATTTTTAACCAACTAATAAAGTTAAACTAATCAGCAACCATATAAATTGTTATTAATTATCAACACAGTCAAACCATGTATATTTAGATTATATTTAAGAAAATACTGATGGGAAAAGGAAAAATAAATCCCTCCACATGTAGTGGCTTAGAAAGAAGAGCTTCTTTTCCTTCCCCTTTTCATTTTCCTTCTTATCTGCTCTCCTTGCTCTCTCTTCCCCTTCCTCTCTCTGTCCTCTCTTCTCTATTTTCTCTTTTCTACACTGGATCTCCCCATTTTGCCAAAGCTGGAAATACAGAGTCTAGTCATGGACCCAGTCAGCACAGGAACCTTGATCCATTCTGTTTCTGGCTCAGAATGATTCACCTCGTTGCTTTTTCTTTAGGGGAAGCAGGGCTCAACATAGTACTATTAACTTTGTGTGAACACAGAATCACCTTCTACACACTCACATATGTACACACATACACACAGTTACACATTCAATAGACCTCAGAGACAGGATTGAAACCCAGTTCTCTCCTGACTAGATTCTTCTGCCATATTCAGGCAAAGGGCAGTCCCATAATACCCATATCACCAACCATTTTCTCCAATGGAGTATGCTGCATGAAGGAATTTAGAGTGAGGTAGTGATTTAATAAGCATTGACAGATCCCCTCCATTAGCAACATCAACCATCACAATGGAAATGGCTGAGCTTGGCTCTGATTCTCATCATAAAGAGAGACTGAAATCACCTAAAAACGGTCACATCCTTTATCTCCTACGACAGCATATTCCTGGGAAAGCCAGGAATGACAAGTTCTGAGGTGATGTTTCCTTTTAAACGAGAGCACAGAGGAGTCATGTTCTCCCTTGAAGAGGGAAGGATTGAGATCTTCTGTCTCTGTCTTCATTATTAACAGTGTTCTGAATAATTTTCTTCCTGTGGTGGGGGAGAAGAGACTCAAAGGCATATTTTACCCTAAAATTAGTTCTGTTGGTGAACACCTTTCAGAGTTGCCAAAGGAGTGAGCGGGTATTTGGCCATCACTTTCTGTGGCTGAGAAAAGATACTTAGACAGCAAATATCACACTGATCTTTGGAGCCAAGTAGTATGCTGTTTGGGTCCCTTGATTCACTGGTCTAAGGGAAATTTCCAGGGTAGTTACTGAATTTGGTCCCGAGTATAAGGTGAATAAACAACCTGCATTTCAAAGATAAATTTGTGCTGTCATGGATATAAGCATTTCTCTCACTAGACTACAATTCATCCATGTGCACTTATTCATACTTTGTGATTTTTGTCAACGAGTAAACATTTAATATCTACTATGTACTAGGTCATTGTGCTACTGAGACCAACAAGTACTTATTTAGTATCTGCCAGACACTGTTCTAAGAAACATGTGTTTGTTTCTTTCCAGCAATTCTCTTTAGAGCATCCAATCAGTGTATTAGATGGCTTCTTCTATTTAATGCTTTTGGTGAATACCAGTGCAAAACTCAGGGAATCATATACAAATAGAGATTCTTTCCATTTTGTTTCATCTTAAAGCTTATTTCTGTCCTCCTTTTAGTTTATTCATCTTAGTTGTGTATTCATTCCTTTGACAAACATGTAGTTGATGCCTACTAAGCACAAAGCACCATGCTAGATTCTATTGAAAGATTACAAAGATAAAAAAAAAAATTAGTTTCTTCCTAAGGAATATCATAGTCCAAAAGTGGAATTAAAGAAGTTCTAGTGTTTTTAATCTCTTACTACTCACATTATATTGTCTTTATTCATTTAACTCAATTAGCATTTATTAACCAGTTCACATCAGTTTCTTCAACTGTAAAATGGGGGTAATGATAGCATTTACCTTTCAGGGTTTTTATGAAGATCAGATGAGACAGTATTTGTGAAGAGGTTAGCACAGTGCCTGGCATATATTAGGTATATATAAATGTTTATACCTTCCCTTAAGTGCCAACTCTGTGCAAAGTACTTAGGACTGGGAAATATAAAGACAAAAAGGGAGTAATGTCTGTTCTTGAAGAACATACATTCAATTGGAAAGACACTATCCCTCCCAACACACTATAATATGCATTCCTTGAAGATAGGGATTATTTTTTGTTTTGTCTCTGTGTCTTATAAGCAGTAGGTTCTTAAATATTTCTTGCTGAGGGAACACAATAGTATGTAATAGTCATAGGACTTTTAATAGATCCCTGATATTAAGGATGTTGGTTCTCTGCCACAAGTTCAGATTACAACTCTACCGCATCTTTTTATCCTTTTCAATTCTTGTTCATTTCTTTCTGTACAGTAGTTCTATCATTGAAGATCTGCCTAGCATATTTGATGCTTTTGTTCCTTTTAGTATTAGAAGCTGCTAAGTGACACAGTGGAGAGAGTTCTGGGCCATGAATCAGAGACATCTGAGTTCAAATCCAGGCTCAGACACTTACTAGCTGTGACCCTGGACAAGCTTGTTTCCTAATCTATAAAATAAGAATAGCACCATATTTAGCAAAATAGTACCTACTTCCCAGAGTTGTAAGGATTAAATGAAATAATATGTTTAAAGCACTTAGCACAGTCCCTGCTTTACAGAAGAAACTTAACAAATGCTTGTTTTTCCCTTCCTTCTTATTTCAGAGTAGGAAATATTTTTGATATCACCTGGTCCACTCCTTTTTTTGAACATAAAGAATCTCAATTATGCCTTCCATGATATTTTTCATGTTCCAAGTTATTTTGGCCAATGAGCTGAAGTCTGCTCATACCCACTATCCATCTTTCTGTTGTCTTGTGGAATTGTCAGTCTAATTCTTCAGAGATCATGGTACTCTATAAATCATAGCCATAGGGCACTATGAGAAGACTGTTTTTACCAAAAGAGCTGGTCATTTGTTGTAAATGCTATTCAAGGTCATCAAAAGAACTGTAGAATTTCCAAAATGTAATCCTACATTATGCCTTGCTAGAATTCAGCTCAAAAACCCTTTTCTTTTTTTTTTCTTTTTTTTTTTTTCCTTTTTCATTTTTTTTTTTTTTTTTATTTAATAGCCTTTTATTTACAGGATATATACATGGGTAACTTTACAGCATTAACAATTGCCAAACCTCTTGTTCCAATTTTTCACCTCTTACCCCCCCCACCCCCCTCCCCTAAATGGCAGGATGACCAGTAGATGTTAAATATATTAAAATATAACTTAGATACACAATAAGTATACATGACCAAAACATTATTTTGCTGTACAAAAAGAATCAGACTCTGAATTATTGTACAATTAGCTTGTGAAGGAAATCAAAAATGCAGGTGTGCATAAATATAGGGATTGGGAATTCAATGTAATGGTTTTTAGTCATCTCCCAGAGTTCTTTTTCTGGGTATAGCTAGTTCAGTTCATTACTGCTCCATTAGAAATGATCAAAAACCTTTTTCTAAGCCAGGAGGCTCTTCCTAATCTCTCTAGCTGCCTCTTCTGACTCAATTACTCATATGTCTATACATCTATTTTTGGAATACATTTATATTTGTAAGTTCCTTGAAGAAAATAATAATAAATGCTCAGTTAATTGCTTGATTTCTTCTTACACAATCCTAGGCCCAGATCTTTATTCATTTGCAAAATATGTCAGAGATACATATAGAAGGACTAATTCATAGGACTACTTGTCCTTTGTCTGCATGTCATAGTCTGGGAAGTAATGCGGTTGTCATCCACTTTGTCTTCTTAATGTGAATGGTTTAGACCATTTTGTCTAGAATCATATGAAAAATGCTCTAAGTCACTATTGTTTAGAGAAATGCAAATTAAAACAACTTTGAGATACCACCTCACAACTCTCAGATTGACTGACAGGAAAAGATAATAAATGTTGGAAGGAATGTGGAAAAACTGGGACATTGATGCATTATGTTGTGAAATTATGTTGTGAGTTGTGAAATGATCCAATCATTCTGAAGAGCGATCTGGAACTCTGCTCAAAGGGTTATAAAACTGTGCATACACTTTGACCTAGCATGTCACTTCTGGGGCTGAATCCTAAAGAAATCATAATGGAGGCAAAAGGACCCACATTGTGCAAAAATGTTTGTGGCAGTTCTTTTTGTGGTAACAAAGAATTGGAAAATGAAAAGATGCCCTTAAACTGGAGAATGGCTGAAAAAACTGGTATATGAAGGTAATGGAATATTATTGTTCTATAAAAAATGATGAACAAGCTAATTTTAGAAAGGCCTGGAAAGATTTACACAAGCTGTTGCTCACTCAACAAAACAGGCAGAACCAGGAATACATTGTACACAATAACAGAAAGAATATGTGATGATCAATTATGAAAGACTTAGTTTTTCTCAATGGTTCAGTGATCCAAAGCAATCCCAATAGAATCTGTACAAAAAATGCCACATGCATCCAGAAAAAAAACTAAGGAGATTGAATATAAATCAACACATACTATGTTCACTTCTTTTTTCTGTTTTTTTTTCCTTTTTGTTTAGATTTGCCTCTCCCAATATGATTCATAAAGCAAGTATATTAAAAATAAATTTTAAAAAGAATTGAAAGTTTATTCAGAAAGCAGCTAGGAGCCACTGAAAATTTTAGCTCAGATCACATAATTCACTAAGGCCACAAAGTGGCATGGTGGATAGTGTTTGATTTGAGTCAGGAGGAAGGAACACCTAACTTGAAATCCTGCTTCAGGTACATACAAGCTGTGTGATATTGCACGAATCACTTTAGCCTCTGACAGCCTCAGTTTTCTCATCTGTAAAATGGGAGTAATAATAGCATCTACCTCACAAGGCTCTTGTGAAGATCAAAGGGGATATTTATACAGTACTTTACAAAACTTGTAATTCTATGGAAAAGCTAGACGTGATCATTATCAGTATAACTATAACTCCAAATGTTTATTTCTTTTCTTTTTATAGTCCCACAGCCTCTGGCCTTTATAAAACCTCAGATCTGAAGAATATTTACAAAACCTGAATGTATTTTCAGAGAATCTTTTACATTTGAAGGATGAGATTCCAACACTTTGAACTTGAATGTCTGGATGAGATGCTGATGGTGGTAGGAAATGATGGTTTCAAAGTACAAAAACATCTCTTTCCTACAAGTTCAGACAAAGGAGCCGTTGAGAGTCTCTTTGATTTTCTCCAAGGCTGTTTACAGTAGAATATTTTTTTCCTTTTGAAACTGCTGTTGATATATTGTAATAGGGCAGTCTCCCAGGAAAAGCACTCAGTTTGTACTGATCTTGCTGACAGGAAATCAGAATTCTGTTCCAAAAGCAATTATTGATATAATGAGCAATAAATCAGATATGCTATTTAAGAGTGTGTGACGCTTGACTTAAGACAACTGAAACCTCAACTCTTTTCATTGGAGTGGGAAGAACTGGAAATCTGAGACAACTGCAGTGGGGGCTGG
Source organism: Sarcophilus harrisii (assembly GCF_902635505.1). Classification (NCBI taxonomy): domain Eukaryota; kingdom Metazoa; phylum Chordata; class Mammalia; order Dasyuromorphia; family Dasyuridae; genus Sarcophilus; species Sarcophilus harrisii. The sequence goes on along the minus strand of NC_045429.1, from coordinate 350,658,344 downwards.
AATGTAGCTGAATTTTAATGTCATCAGCCATGCTGCAGTGGAAATCTGAGAAGAGGAAGGCCAACAAGAGAAGACAAAGCCCCCAAGTAACTCCAGACACAGCCATGTGTCTTCAGTTGATATTGCATCAAGGTGACATGTGAGGAAACTAACATTTCCATTGTTTCCTTTTAGAACAAGTCAATAAATCCCAAGTGGTACATGCTTTTAGGATACTTCTTGTTGTTTAATCATTTTTCAGTGCTGACTGACTCTTCATGACCCCTTTTCAGGTTTTCTTGGCAAAGATACAGGAGAGGTTTGCTATTTCCTTCTCCAGCTCATTTTACAGATTAGGAAACTGAGGCAAACAGAGTGAAGTGACTTGCTAAAGGTCAAAACAGCTGGTAAGTGTCTGAGGCCAAATATGAACTCAAGAAAAGGAGTCTTCTTAACTCCAGGCCTTATTCTCTATCCACTGTACCACCTACCTGCTCCTTTTAGGAAATAAACAGGACTAATGTGTTGCCTCCAGGTGCTGGTTTTAAATCTAACCAGAGGGTGGGAGAAGGATTAGATTTGCTCCACTTATCCCCAAAAGGTAGGACTGGGAATAATAGGTCAATTTGCTAGGAGACAGATTTTGATTTGATGTAAGGAAAAACTTCTTATGATGAGAACTATCTAAAACAGGAGTGAATTGTTTCAGGAAATAATCAATTCCCTCTGATTTGAGGGCTTTAGGTGAAGGCTGGATAAACACTTATTGAGGATGTTATAGAGCAGATTTCTGTATAGGAACACATTGCTTTTTTTTTCCCCCAGTGGAAAGACCACTAGCTCTGGAGTTTGGGGGCTGGGTTCAAATCCTACCTTGAATTCTTATCACTTGTATGATGGACAAATAACAACCTTCTGGGCCTTGTAAAATGAGAGAGTAGACAACATGGCTTTGGAGGAATCTTTTAGTTTGGTTCCTATGATGCTCATTTCCTAAGACTAGATGGCCTCTCAGGTTCCTTCCTATTGGTTCTAAAATCAGGACAGTAAAATAGTATAGTAGAAAGTGCACCAAACACCAAGATTCTAGCTCTGACATTTGCTTCTTACGCAACTTTTATATATAAAATTGGGAGGAGGGAATGGGATGGATAAGTGGACCATATGATCTCTAAGATCTGCTCCAATTTGAAATCTAGGATCCTAGGTATTGACTTTAGGGAGGAAAGACTTGTTTAGTCTCAGGTAATGCTGAATACAACTGATTAGTGTAATGAATGTGTGGGGTGGCTACCCACACTGTAGTGACTTGTACTTCTTATATGGATTATGGAGATGCCTACCCCCTGTCTGTCCTGGCTAGCTTCCTACCCTTACAGTGGGTTTCCAGAGAATGACCTTAATCTCATAATTACACTCAAACTCTCTCAAGATTTTAGGGGTAACCCCATTTTAGGTGGAATGTCCCCACTATTTACTGTTTAAACCCTTGAGTCCCCACCACTGTGCCTCCATTAATTTAAAACCAACCACTCACAGTGAGGACACATTTCAAGCTTAAACATAATCATTTACTTAACAAAAAGAATTACACATTCGTGTAATATGTAATATACACAATAAAATAATTGACATCATTTAATATTAATTCGTTTATAAAAGCAAATGCAGGAAAAATAAGTACATCACAACCCACAACTAAACTAGGTCACGCTCTACCACCAATTCATTCAGTATCTGGGGAAGAGTAGCCAAATATAGAAACTTTTTAGGGAAACAAGCATAAGAAAACCCTATTTGCTCAAGATAACTCAGAACTCTGGAAATATAAACTATAGTATTCTTTTCTCTCTCAAGAACTATTTGTCAAGTATGGCTCTCATCATGTCACCCTTGTCCCTACTCAAGCAGCTCCAGTAGCTTCCTCTTACCTCCAGGATTAAAAAAAGAGAAAAAGTCTTTAATGAACATAGCTACTATGTTGAAAATTTGCTTCTATCTCTAAGCCAAGTTGATTCACATTGTCATTAACTAACTCCTCATTAAATATGACCTTTCAGCTGAACTAGTTGCTTCACTGGGTGATTTCTTTGCTTCTCTGTTTCAGAGATGTTTCTTTCCTTAGTTTATTAGCAAATTCTCAAAAAAAAAAATGTGATCACACAATCTATTGCCAAGGCTTGTTATTTCTTCCTTCCCAACATCTCTTTGATTTGGGCTTTTCTTCCTACTCATACCATGAGGAAAATGCTTCTTACTTGTTATTGTCATTCAGCCATTTTTAGTCATGTTTAACTCTCTGATCTATCTATGATCAGATAAATTGCATTTTATCCTATGGTCCTAGAATTCCTTTGGTATTTACATTTAATTACATAACATCACAGTTAATGAATTAGCTTAAAAATCATTAGATTTTAGGTTAAAAATAACCCAATTCTACAAATATATACATCCATCCATACCTACATGTGTGTGTATGTACAACACCTATAACTGAAGCATACTATCTCTTTTGCTCTATTATCTACTGCTTATCACATCCAAAATGAACAATTGCAGCCTCAGAATTCTGAGTCAGAGTAAATTGCTCCTCTTAGAATTCTAAGGAGACAGACCTATGACCCAGACAAATGATCTGCTAATGGTCACTAACTTTTACTAGGATAAACACCACCTCTAATGTGTTTAGCAGGGTAGCTCTGGCCGGCTGAATATTTAGATAGAATGCTTACTGCCATATGATAATGGCTTGTATTTCAACATATTACAGATGAAGAATTATACAGAAAAGGCAGTATTAAAGGACATCATCAAAGAAATGTATAGTTGAAAAAGATGGGCTAGTCACATGGCATAAACAAGGGGATAATTCACTCATAGCCCACATACTCTTTTGATAGAATCATGTCAAGAAAAATCAAGGAAGATCTCTAACTCACTGGATATACTCTTTGTGGTATACATAAGGAAAGATGTGGACAAGAATCACCAGGTTTGGCAGGTACTTCATCATCAGAGAAAATACCCATACTGAGATCACAGACCCCTCAGAGTTTGGACACACTATAGATTTACAATGTGCTTTCCTTACAAAAATGCTCTCTAACAGGTCACACAAGTATTATTATCTACTTCTTATAGATGAAGGAACTGAGGTTCATAGAGATGATGTGATCTATTGGTTCTTCTACCTACTTGACCAATCTTTCTCAGTCTACTTTGTTCCATCCTCTTCCAGGTCATGCCCACCAGCCATTCCCTCCCCTCTCCTTCTCTCATCTCTCTCCTTCCTCTCCCCAGCCCTCCTCTCCCCTCCCTTTCCTCCTCTCCCTTTCCCTTCTCCTCCTATTTTTTTCCCTCCCCTCTCCTTCTCTTTCCTTTCCTTCCCTTCTCTTCTCCCTTCATACTATTTCTTTGGATGGTTTTATCAGTTCCTATAAGTTCAATTATCTCTATACAAATCCTTATCTTTAGTCCTCCATCACTTTTGGATACCTTGAATAGAATATGCTGTAAACATCACAAAATCTGTTATCAAAAATGGAACTTAGCGGTCTCCCCTACATCCACTTCCAACATTCCTAATATTGCTGAGGATATTACCACCCTCTAAGTCACCCAAGCTCACAACTTCAACGTCATTCTTGACTCAATCTTGCACACATTCACATTCAACATAATCTATTGCCAAGGCTTATTATTTCTTCCTTCCCAACATCTCGTTGATTTGGGCTTTTCTTTTTTTTTTTTTTTTTTTTTTATTTAATAGCCTTTTATTTACAGGATATATACATGGTAACTTTACGATTTGGGCTTTTCTTTCTACTCATACAGATGCCACCATGAGGAAGATGCTTTACACCTCTTGTTATTGTCATTCAGTCATTTTCAGTCATGTTTGACTCTCTTCAACCCCATCTTGGCAAAGATACTGGAGTGAATTGTCATTTCTTTTTCCAGTTCATTTTACAGATGGAGAAACTAAGACACACAGGGTTAAGTGACTTGCCCAGAGTCACACAGCTAGTGTCAGAAGCTCTCTGTTGACTTTTAAAATCCTTCATATCCTGAGTCCTCCTGCCCTTCCAATGTCCTTACACTTTATTCCTTTCTTCATACTTGAAACAATCCAGTGACATTGGCTTTCTTGCTATTTCTTACTCATATTGCTCCATCTCCCTTCCCTTTACCTTGTTCACTAGATATCCCCTATGCTTGAAATACTCTCTTTCCTTACCTCTACCTCTTGGTTTCTTTCAAGATCAGACCTAATTCCATCATCTAGAAGAGACCTTTCCCGGGCTGCTACCCCTTGCCACTGCAAATGCCTTTCAAGATTACCTCCTATTACACTGCTCCCCTAGAATGTGAATTCCATTTAGGGAAGAACAGTGTTTTTGCCTTTTCTTGTTTCCCTAGTATTCAGTAGTGTCTGACACATAGTAAGCACTTAATAGACGCTTATTGACTGATTGATTTATTTATAATCATAATCTAGGAAGCATTATAATTGGGACTTAAAATGTTAGAGATGGCAGAGAAAATGAAGAAAGAACATTGGTATTTGGTTCCCATCTGACTCGAGAGTAAACTAAAAATCTACTTAGGTTTCTGCTACTGTAACAATACATGCATTTTTAAGTTTTCTAGAAGAAAAATAGTGCATTTCACAAACTAGCTCTCCCTATTGACAATCGGCCATAACTCCCTATTCTAACTAATTTCAACACATTACATAATCATTGTGTACCTTAGTTTATCTGTTATGTTGGATAGAATAATCTTAATTTTGCTTACTGGGGTCATGTCTGCCTTAGAGATCCTTGAATTCAAATTTCTGACATGTCAGCCCAAAAATTCTTTTCCTTTTTTCTAGCCTAGCTAAAACAAAACAAAGCAACTCCCTGAACTGTGATAGAATTTAATTCAATTCAGTATCATTTTCTTAAAACCTTGATAATATGAAGAGTAGCAAATCATTGTGGAAAGTAAAAAGTAAAAAGAGTACAAAGAAAGATACAATCTAGAAGAGATCAACAGAATTAAAAGTAGGGGCAGACAATGTGAACTGACTTGGGAGAGTATAAGGCATAAGGGGATGTAAAGAGAAATGTTTTTTTTTTTTAAATTAAAGCTTTTTATTTATAAAACATATGCATGGGTAGTTTTTCAACATTGATCCTTGCAAAATCTTCTGTTCCAAATTATCCCTTCCTTCTCTCCCTTTTTTATTTTTATTTTTTGAGATGGCAGTTGTCTAATACATATTAAATATGTTAAAAATATGTTAAATCCTATATATATACTTTTTATTATTTTTAAATTTTTTATTATAGCTTTTTATTTACAAGATATATGCATGGGTAATTTTCCAGCACTGATCCCTGAAGAATCTTCTGTTCCAACTTTTCCCCTCCTTCTCCTCAACCCCTCCTCTAGATGGCAGTAGACCAATACATGTTAAATATATGTTAAACACAATATATGTATGTATACATATTTATACAATTATCTGTTGCACATGAAAATCAGATCAAGAAGGAAAAAAAAACTAGGAAAGAAAACAAAATGCAAGTGAAAAACAACAGAAAGCCTGAGAATGCTATGTTGTGGTCCACACTCAGTTCCCATGGTGCTCTCTTTGGGTACAGATGGCTCTCTTCATCACTGAACAACCAGAACTGGTTTGAATCATCTCATTTTTGAAGAGAGCCACATCCATCAGAATTGATCATTGTATAATGTTCTTGTTGCTGTGTACAATGATCTCCTGCTTCTGTTCATTTCACTTAGCATCAGTTCATGTAAGTCTCTCCGGACTCTCTGAAATCATCCTGCTGGTCATTTCTTATAGAACGATAATATTCCGTAATAATCATATACCATAATTTATTCAGTCATTCTCCAATTGATGGACATCCCTTCAATTTCCAGTTTCTAGCCACTATGAAAAGGACTGCCATAAACATTTTTCCACATGTGGGTCCCTTTCCCTCCTTTAAGATAAGAGGAATGTTTTTAAATACTACTTATAGTAAAAAAGAATGATCAATGAACAAGCCTTTCTTAAGCATTTACTATGCTTGCTAGGGCAGCTAGGCAATATAATGCATAGGGCACTAGTCTAATGTCAGGAAGACCTGAATTCAAATATGACCTCAAACATTTACTAGTTGTGTGACCCTGGATAAGTCATTTAACCATGTGTACCTTCTTAATGACTTTTCATCCTACTGGGAGAGAAAATGTCTATCTGTGCAGTGTAGCAAGAATTCAATTGATATGAACCTCATTAAACAAAAATGAGTGTTTATCTGTGGGGAACATCCCAAAGAACATGTGGGGAACTGGTCTGATCTGCTCTAGCTGTTTCTGGTTTTGTTTTAAGATGATACAACAATCCCTTATGGGAGGAAAGGATTACAAAATAATCCTGTAATTGATTCTTTAGTCCCCATACAGCCTTTCTAAACCGCATTTCTGACTCTCATTTAGGATTTTCTCTTTAATCCATAGAAACCTCTCTCCCTTGAATTGTGAACTGATCCATCCATTCTGGAGAGGAATTTGGAACTATGCTCAAAATGCTATCAAACTGTGTATATAGTTTTTTCCAGCAATACTACTAGTAGGTCTGTATCCCAAAGAAATTTTAACAAAATACAAAAATATTTCCAGAAACTTTTTTTGTGGTGGCAAAGAATTGGACATTGAGGGGTTGCCCGACAAGTGGGGAATGGCTGAACAAATTGTGGTATGTGATTGTGATGGAATAGTATTATACTATGAGAGATGATGAGCAGGATGCTTTCAGAAAAAAAAAAAAAACTGGAAAGATTTATGTAAACTAATGCAGAGTGAAGCAAGTAGAACCTGGAGAAAACTGTATGGAGTGACAGCAACATTATACAATAAACAACTGTGAATAACAGGTATTCTCAGTAATAAAGTGATCCAAGACAATCCTAAAGAATTCATGATAAAAAATGTTATTGCCTCCAGAGAAAGAACTAATGGAATCTGAATGAAGACTGATGCATACAATTTTTCACTTTGCAGGGTGGGACATGTTAAGATTTTCTTCTAGAAAATTAATATTATGGAAATATATTTTACATGATTGCACATGTAAAATCTATATCAGATTGCTTATTGTCTCAGGGAAGGGGGAAGAAAAGAAGGGAATGAAAATTTGGAACTCAAAGTTGTTGCTGTTTTTTTTTTTAATGAATGTTAAAAATTGTTTTTACCACCACCTTAAAGAAATCCTTTGGGGAAAACACATAAGAATATTACTGCCAAATTTTGAAACTCCCAGATCAAAGGGAAAATTTTACAAGAAACAACAAAAGCAATCCAAACATTACAATTATAATTAGAATTGTACAGGACAGGGCAACTAGGTGGAGCAGTGGATAGAACACCAGCCCTGAAGTCAGGAGGACCTGAGTTCAGATCTGGTCTCAGACACTTACACTTCCTAGCTGTGTGACCCTGGGCAAGTCACTTAATCCCAACTGCCTCAGCAAAAAAAAAAAAAAAAAAAAAAAAAAAAAAAGAATTGTACAGGACTTATCGGCAACCACAATAAAAGATCACAGGTGCTGGAATAATATATATTGGCAATCAAAAGAATATCATATACAACAAAATTATCTATTATATTGAATGAAAAAAAATGGATATTCAATAAACTTGCAGAATTTTAGGACTCTGTTTCAACCAAATTGATACTTAATCAAAAATTTAATATATAAGAACCAATATCAAAGATTAATTTCAAAGAACTCAACATGGACAAATCATTTATGTATTGTACATGGAAATGTAAACTGTGTATTTAAGATCAACATCAGTAATTAGGTAGCTCAAAAGAAAGACTGGGATAGAGTTGAGTAGGTCTGATTCTAAAAAACAATACTGTCTAGGAAAAGATAAAAATAGTAATTATGTCATACAAATGAGGTGCAGAGGAAGAGTCGAAAGAGAGGCATTGGGGGTTTGGGGGAGGAGAACTTGTTCTGAAAACCTACTCATATCATGAATGGGTTAATTAAAGAACATTACATATATATGACATAAAATTCATAGTACCTTCCAAAACTTATAAAGAAATAAGGGAAGAGGGAATAAGATAAGCTGGGATATAGAAGAATGTCTAGATTTATGGCAGTGGGATAAGGTATGTAGAGTAGTGAGGAAAAAAAAGAGGGGGAGAAGATAAAGGAGGGATAAAAGGGGAAGGGGAGTACTAGCAAGGCAAATTAAAGAGCAGAATTAAAGTAGAAGAGTTAGCAGGCATAGGAAATGAGACATACACAAACACTACAACAACGATCAGGAATAGAATTTATTGGGAAAAAAAAAAAGTAGGATTAGTACTTATTTGCTAAAGGGCAGGTCAATTCCCCAAGAGCCTCGACAGCTGTGGATCATAACATCTGAAGGAATTACAAAGGCAGCCTTTGCTGACACAGGTTTTTGCCGACTGGGAATGAGATAAATTGGAGGCAGAGGGAAGAGGAGAGAGGTCAGACAGCACAACGGCCTCTCAGTCTCCTTGTATCATCCTCTCACAAAAAGAGATCCATTCTGGGCTGGAACTCTAGCAGCCACTGTCAGGTGGCTCCCATGTATTCCAACAGCTCCCGTGTATTCCAGCTCTTATTGATCTTAGATTAAATCAAGCTTAGAGATTCAATCTGAGAGAAATCTACATTATATGTCGGACATATTGATATTGTTTAGATACATATTTACATATGAGTCAATGTATATGTATATGTGTGTGTATGTATGTGTGCATGTAGATATATGTATATTGTGTGAGTCTGTGGGTGGGTGTGAGTATATATATATATGTGTGTGTGTGTGTGTGTATGTGTATGTGTGTGTATGTGTGTATCTCCTTTCTGCTTGGATTTATATTTCCACAACTTAGCACAATATCTTGCACATAGTAAGTGCTTAATACATGCTTGTTGACTTGATAGTTACCTGGTCTTTTTTACCTAGCCTTAATCACTCATTGGGCTTTGCCTCAGTCAAACTGAGACCCATTAAAGACCATAGCTTAAAAAGACCACGGTTTCCCACCTCATCCAGGACCACCTCCGGTTGTCCTGATCTATATCTTGCCATTGGCTCCAGATGGCTTGGGCAGAGAAAGTGATGCTGGTGACTTTGCACACCCCTCCTTACTTAAATCCAATTCATTTGCATGTCATAGCATCACCTCCATAATGTCATGGTCTTCCGAGAACGAAGGACAAACACCTGGTAGGAAAGAAAGGGCTGAGTCAACGAGAATTGCCAACTGAGCAGAAAGAACCACCCACTTAGAAGATTTTAACTGGAGAGACAACTTCTACTATCAATATCTCTTTTCTCTGTTGGGCACGTCAGGATCCTCGGAACCTCTCCTTCAGATTTCCATAGAGGAGAGAAGGAAAAATCCACCTACCTGTCACTTGCCACCTTCCCTGGCAGCTATTGTGGCCATTCACACATGGTAGCAAGAGTATATGCTGTCTAGGTGAGTTGGAAACCAAACCTTAAGTCTCTGGTTGCCTGTTTCAGCTTAGGCAATAGTATTATCATTTTGAGAAGTGGGGACTGCCTGGGTCTGAGGGGTGAAAGCTAAGCAGGTGGACGAGCCCAGGCTGTGCAATCTGACCTTCCAGAAGATAGTGGTCTCTAAATGAATTATTTGGACTCTGCAGATCTAAAGTGAAAGTGAAATGCCCATTCAGAAATTTTTCAAAGTATTGCATATTTTAAATTTAACGGACTGGTCAATGAAAGACCAGCCCTTAAGAACTAACAAACCCTAATGTGAACTTCAGAACCTTAGTAGGCATTCTTTGACTATTTCCTTCACTTAGCTCTGGTAAAAAAAATTGACTACTGAGCCAGAATTGAGCATATATTCAAGACTCTCAACGTAACACTCAAGCCTATCATTTCTTATTGTAATGGAGGGAAGACATGCTGCCTTTAGAGACAGAATGGTATTAGCCTTTCTGAGCCTCAAGAAGAGGGGGGCAGCTAGGTGGTGCAGTGGATAGAGCACCAGCCCTGAAGTCAGGAGGACCTGAGTTCAGATCTGGTCTCAGACACTTAACACTTCCTGGCTGTGTGACCCTGGCCACATCATTTACCCTTCCCCCCCCCCAAAAAAAGAAAAGAAAGTTCTAGCAAAACAGAAATAGAATTATTTATGTCCTATCCTTTCATTGTAATCTCATATATATGGGTACTCTCACTAGCAGGACAAATCACAACTCAACTATGCCTTCTCATCCTGGGTGAGTGTTATCCACATACTCCAATAAATGCTCAAGAGGTCCAGCCAACATTCTGGGGATCTTCCTTTGGGCCATAACATTCTGTAAATACTCTTAGATAGGAAAAGGACTAAAAATGACCCATAAAAACTTTAAAAAACAAACCAAAGTGCATTCCATCGTCCATAGTTTGAGGAATAATTAACAAAATTGTGGTACATGAATATAAGGAGAAATTACTATACTGTAAGAAATGATAACTATAAAGAATGCAGAAAAGCCTAGGAAAACTTATATAAATCAGTGCAAAGAGAAGTAAGCAGAACAAAGATAGCAGTGTACATAAGTGGGGCAATATAAATGGAAAGAACCACAAAATAATTACAAAAAGAAAGTGACTATTTTGAAATTGTAATAATCTACTTGGTCCCAAAGAGGAGAGGAGAAAATATATTTTTCTTCCTTTTTTGTGAAGCTAAAGCACTAGTGCTCTAGAATACTGTCAGATTTGATTGATGGTTGATGTTAGTTTTTTTGAACTCTCTCTCTCTCTGTTCTTTATAATAAAAGATGGTTCCTGAGGAAAAAAAGGGAGAAGGATGCATTTGGAAATGAAAGTGATGTAAAAAAAAAAAAAAAAAAAAAAGGTAAAAATTAAAAATCTCTTTCAAAAGAAGTGAAAAGTGATATATTTCATTTTTGAATAAAGATGCATTTTTAAATAAATTGAACACATTTCTTTCTTACTCAAATGGGGGGTCCATTGGCCAGACTTTCATTCATATGTAAGTTTCTTTTTTTTTTTTATTTTAATTTTTTTTTTTTTTAGAGACAATTGGAGTTAAATGGATGTGGTTACAGATGTGGAAACTGAGGCAAACAGTGAGAAACCCTGGGTCACACAGGAGTAAGTGTCTGAGATCCGATTCGAACTCAGGAAGAGTTCTTCTGCTTTTAGGCTCAGTACCCTGTCTACTAACAATGAGACATTTCCTGGATTTTACAGGAAGTTTATAACCTATTATGATGAATCTTTACATTTCCTCTAGTATCTGAACACAAGGGCGCCTAATAATTGTTTTTAAATGACTATGTGACTGTATTGCATGAATAAATGATCTGGGGCCTGAGATTATAATATAATAGCTCTCAAGATTATAATAGACCCCTAGGTTTTTTAGTTTGTTTTGAACCTTGGTGTAGGTACCACCATTAGGTGGCAGCACAGGGTATGTCTTTAGTTCTTTGCATTTGAAGTTAATTTAAAAAACCCAAGTTATCTGGTTTGGGGACATCCAATACTTCCATGAAGAAGGGTCACTCACATGGAATTACAATTGGATGTAAAGCAGACTTCTAGGGCTGGAGACCTTCAAGAGACTGGAGGATGGGGTGGGGTGGAGGAAGGAGATCTAAGTCTGTATATTTCAGATCATAGCAAGAAAGGGGAAACAATTTTTTAAAATCATCTAATCCAATCCCCTCATCTTTCAGCTGTGTGTTCCTACCAAGTCACTGAACCCTTTTTGCCTTCGTTTCCTCTCCTGTAAAATGGGGATCATAATAGCACCTTCCATCCCAGGGTTGTTGTAAAGATCCAAAGAGATAATATTTGTAAAAGGCTTAGCACAGTACTCAGAACTTAGTTAATAATACTTGTTTCTCTTCTTCCTCATATCATTCCACCATATAAGTTTCATTGTCAAGGAAATGGAGTTCAGAAGCATTTGTTTATTTATTTTTGCTGTGTGCTTTTCTTGCCTTAATGCTGCTGATTATATCTTTTCTATTCATCTCTTCTCTCCTCTCCTTTTTTCTTCACTATTCTCCTTACCTTTTCTTCTCTCCTCCTATTGTCCTCTCTTTTCCCCTTTTTATTTCTTTTTTATTGTTTGACCTTACAATGATGTCAGGCAGCTCTCTAAGGCTACAATGCCCCAGCGCAATTGCTGATCTCCCACAGTTGAAGGAGTTTCTTCATTGCAAGCTCCCTATACCAATGAAATAGCCTCTCTCCCAAAGCAAATACAATTTAATTTCACATGAGGCTTTTAGGCTTATAAAACCTCGTGGTCCTGTGGGGAAGAGAAGTAATAAAAACATTATTATTCCCATTTTATGGATTAGAAAACCAAGACTCAGGGAGATTAAAAGCCCAGGGTTTGGCAAGTGGTAGAACCAGATTTAAACCCACATTTATTTTTACTCTCAAATTTGACAACATATCACCAGTCTTACCCTACTTAACAGATTTATTTATCTATTTATTAAAACTATTATATACACGAAATGCTATACTACTGGTTATACAGAAAAGAAAACAAAAATAAAGATAGACCTAGCCAGGGAGGAGCTTACAGTCTAGCTTCTATTTTTATAGCATGAAAATAATTACAAAGCAATGTGTCCTTAATTGCACATGAAATGCTTTAGTACAGACTGACTTCATCAACCCTTGAGGATGTGTCAGTAGGTGACCTCCAGGTGGGGTTAATCAGTGAAAGCTTTCTGAAGGATTTTTTTCAGCTGGGCCTTGAAGGAGGTGATAAAATTGGTTGGCAGAGAGAAAAAGGGAGGATATTTAATCCTAAACACTCTTTTAAAAAAAAATTAATAAGCATTTATTTTCTCTCTTTCAACTGAAAAAAAAAAAAAAAGAAAACCCTTATAGTAACTATGCATAATCAAGCCAAACAAATTCTCATATAGGTCAGATCCTAACTTTATCTTTGGTCTTTATCACTGGTCCTTTTGAATATAGTTGATCATTACCTAATTTTTAAGTCTTTCAGGTTGTTTTTAAAATGTTGTTGTTACACTATTAACTCATCCTATTTTGCATTGGTTTACCTGCAAGTCCCTAGGTATCTCTGAAACAATCTCTTTTGTCATTTCTTATAATAGTGTTCTATTGCTCCCATATGTCATAATTTGTTCAGCCATTTCCCAAACGATGGGCATCCCTTTGGGTTCCCTTCTTTGACACTACAAAACGAAGCACATTGTGTTAAACACTACACCTTCATAGGGGCACCAGTCACTCATTTCATTTTACCACTGGCCTTTCCTTTTATTTCCTTCGCTCTGATTTGGACACACCTGATACCACTTTCCACCCCTGTGCTTTGGGCTACTGGGAAACATTTGGCCACATCCAAACCCATAACTAAGTCGTTTGGACTCATCTTTGGACTCATTCCAAACAGGTTCCCATCTCTCCCATTTGTAGGTGTGTGGCTAGAGCATCCCAGGTGTGTGTGCAGGCCCTAATACGCCAGCAGCTCCCTTGACATGATGGGGCTGCCTGGCATCTGAAGCCTGCCAAAGGTGGGGGCAGCTTTCCATGTGTCTGGAGGCCTTGGTCGTCGAAACCTGGTTATGTTCTAAGCTTCTCACTCCCCTGCCATGGGATCTTTTCCACTTCCATGGGATTCTGGTGTGAAAGGAAGAAGACATATCTACTGACTTAATTGTTCCCATCTTCTCTTCATGTTCCTTTTGGGGAGAAACAATTCCCAACAGGGTTGAGTGGTCCTTCATCATTGATCCTCTTGAATATGGTTGATCATTGCATTGACCAGAGTTAAGTCTGCTTAATTTTATTTTTACAATGTTATAAATGTGATGTTTCTTATTTTTTTCTTCTTAGTCCAAAAGGCTCCATTCCTTCCCAGGTACTCTCACTAGCTACAGTCAAGTTAGGAAAAAAAATTAACTAAATATATTTTTCCTTTTGGCTTCTCTGACCATTTTGCTTTCCATGACTCAATCCACTTTGATATAACCCTGGGACACTCTCTGGCATGGGCAAAGCAAGCAAAAAAATTAAATTTTTAATTTTAAATGGGTTACTAGTTTTTCAGCCCCATTCATTGTCCTTCGGGGCAAAATGTGGGGCTAGGGAATCAGGGTCTAGTCTGAAAGATTTTTTTTAGTCAAGAGGATAAAACTGGAGAGGTTGTTCTATATTTTAGAGCAGGGGTAGGGAACATTCAACCTGTCAGCTGTTTAAGACCCATGAAATCATTTGCTAAAACAACAGCAAGCAATGATGAGCTGAAAGCTAGGTACAACAACCTCCTACTGCTTGAATTCTATAAATTGATAATTTTGAATGGCATGAGAATCAAAATGGCCTTTGGCAGGAAAAAAAAAGGTTCCCCATCCATGTTATAAAGGAAAAGGAAGGACTTGATCAAAAGCAGTTTTGCAAAGCTTATATTTTTAAGTAAAGTTTTTTTTAAAATTAAATTTAAGTTTTAGTTTCTTTGATGAACAGTAACAATGTTCTTTTGATTAATTATTCAATAAGTGTTTTTCTTTAAAAATACTTTTTAAAAAATCCCCCAGACGTATACCCTAATGAAATTTGTTCCTATCATGGTTGTTCCCTTTGCCATTATTATAAGACTAGCAGCTTGCTACCATCTGCTTTTGTGTACTAAGGTAAGCAGAAATTCCTTGGATGAGCAGCCTTCTCTGTTGTCTGAGCCTGTCATAAGCAAAGCTCCTTCATAAATCGGTTAATCAGATTTCACATGTAATTAGCTCAAATGTATTTTCAGCTGCTACTTGAAATTATCTGCGATAGAAGGTAAGTAGAACTAAAATCCTGCTGTATCTGCTGCCTCATTGTAACTTGGAGGTGACCCTGGATTTTCTAAGGCTCTGCCAAAAGACCTCCCAAGCTAGAAAGGCCCTAAGTTTGGCTAAGTCAAGGCTTGTCTATATGCTTAATGAGGGCAGGACCCATTTTTCTATCACCAGTGCCTACCATGGTGTCTGCTACATAGTTAATATTTAAAAATACTTGTTGATTGATTGATCAGCCTCACTAATTTTTTTTTCCTCTTTGACAAAAGGACATTTATTGAGGAGAAGAGGTTACATTCAAAATGAAAAGGTAAAATAGGCACTAGGAATGGTAAATATAAAATTGTTTTGTGAGAGCAATAGAGTTACTAAGGAAAGGAGTTTGGAAGAATTCATTAAAGCAGCCTCACTAAATTTGAAAGGACTCATTACCAGAAAAGACCAACTAGAAGACTGGTCAAGAGATGATTTTTTTTTTAACCTCAGACATTCCTGAAATCATCAATTGTGGTGTGGAGGGATTTCAACCATTTTAGCCAATAGAATATTCACATCTGTGAAATCATAATTTTTAAAAATAGGGGCTTGAGTATTAATAGGTATTCAGGATTTTATAATTCAGAGGAACTCCTCCTCTTGGCATTTTTTAGTCTTTTTATCTGCCACCTCTGTGCTGTTGTTTCTAGCTTGTAAAAGTTCCTACCAGAATTGAGGACCTTAATGGTAGCATTATTATGCTACCATTGCTCATGCAGCTTCAGCTCTTTTCTCTCAGTCTGTCATCTCAAAGACCATGTATGTCCTTTGCAAAACTTTCAAGTGTAGTTAAAGTCTGCTTTAATCCAAAGATTAAAGATCAGAATAGTCTAAATCACTTTCAGGTATGACTGCTGGTCCCTCTGAACTACAAATCCCAGAATGCCACTCAGTTCTCAATTCCCTAATGCATTCTGAAGTACTGGGATGGAAGGAAAGGGAAGACATAGTTTTAAACATGAATATATAGGATCAAAAGCTAGAAGGGAATTTAGAAGTCATTTAATACAATTTTCTGTTTTACAAAAGAGAAAAGCCAAAGGAATTAAATGACTACATAACTAAGGAGCACCATAGTACACAGGGCACTGAGCTTAGAATCAGGAAGACATGCTCATGAGTTCAAATTCAGCCTCAAACATTTACTAGCTGTGATCCTGAGTAAGTCATAGAGCCCTGTTTGCCTCAGTTTCCCCTTCTGGAAAGTAAGCTGGAGAAGAAAATGCAAACCACTCCAGTAATTCTGCTAAGAAAACCTCTAATGGGATCACTAAGAGTTGGACATAACTTTAAGATTACACAGGAAGTAAGAAGCAAGTATAATTTGAACTCCTTTCTCTGACCCAAGATCCAATGATGCTTCCTCATCCAACAACTTCCTGTGCTGGTTTCCTACAATCTGGGTCCATAAACAGGTATCAGAGTATGAGTTCAGCACCGCAGAAGACAAAATAAAGAACTTGAGAGTTTGTTTTTTCAGGGAAATTCAATCATGTAGCCTAACAGCTATAGAGATTTGGAAACCCAAACAATCTCCAGTGGCTTGTTTCAAGTGGACAATCTGAAGCATCCTTCCTGATCTGCTGATGGAAAACCTTAATGGTTTGCTCTGTCTCCTCCCTAGAGTAGTTCTGAAGCTGATTGGCAATGTTTATATAAGATTTGGATCTTGAATATGATGTTTTAGGTTCATTATTTAAGGGAAACCTCCATCAAAACACTTTCCTGTTGCCATGGCATAGAAGGGACCCAAGTTCTTGAGGAGATTTTCCCTAAAGCACAGGTCTAAGTATGTGACTTCCTGGCCCAATAAATTCCAGGGATTACCTATCAACCTCCGGATCAAACACAAATCATTCTGATTAGAATTCAAAGCCCTTCACAATTTATCTATCACCTACCTTTCCAGTCTTATCCTGCATTTCTCTACTTGTATTTTCTGGTTCAGTCAAGCTGACTTTCTTACTGTCCCTCACACATGGCATTCTTTCACTTCTCTCTGAAGGCCTTCTGTTCTGTTTGTTCCCTGTGCCTGGAATAGACTCCATTCTCATCTTTATTTCTTAAAATTAAATAAAAATTATTTCTTAAATCCCTGCTCAATGGAAAACCCCTTGTGTAAGGCTTTTCTTGATTTCTCTTCCCTCATCTGCAAATACTTCACCATGACTTTACCTTGTATTTACTTTCAAGTGTAAGTGTATCTGCTGCCTTATTGTAGCTTGGAGGTGACCCTGGATTTTGGGACACTCTGTATATACAAAATTTACTTTATTTTGTATGTACAGAGTGACCCAAAAGTCTTAGTGTGGCTTTAAGTGATTATAGCTTAATAGTATATGCACTTGTATGTACATGTGTTTTCCCCCTTCATCAAAGATCTTCCAGGACTAAAACTAATAATGATTGTGAAATAAAAAATTTAGGCGGATTGTCTCCTAGCAGCTCCTACCATAATACCTGGTATGTAGCAGATGTTTATTATCATCCTCTATCATTATTATCATCAATAATAATAATAATAGCAGTTATATATCAATTTAAAGTTTGTTTTTGTTCAGTCGTTTTTTCAGTCATGTCAGACCCTTTGTGACCCATTTGGGGTCTTCTTGGTTAAGGTACTAAAGTATGCCATTTCTTCTCAAGCTCATTTTGTGGATGAGGAAACTGAGGTAAACAGGGTTAAGTGGCAGGGTCACACAAATTTCAACTCAAGAATGAGTCTTCCTGACTCCAGGCTGGTGCTCTGTGCACTCTGATACCACCACTTTAAGATTTACAAAGAGCTTTGCAAATATTATCTCAATGATACCTTGATTGATTAGAGAACTGGACTGTGCCAGAAGAACCCAGTCTGCCAAGTCCCACTCTGGTGATGTTAATCACATATGTCTTGCCAGATGATCAGCTGCAAGAACCCTTGAGACCCTCACCCCAATGTCAGCCACCTGATGATGAAGTCTCTGCCCAAACCAACATTTAAAGACCCTCTATTAAAGTGTATATGGAATTACAGACTTTGTTGGTGGAGGGCATCTCCCACAGGGAAAGCATATGATTCTAGAACTTCAGCAGGAAAAAAGCAGAGAACTTGGAAGCATTTCTGAAACCTTAAAGAGATCATTTTTACAGAACATTTTCAGCCTTTATCTATAAACTCAGGGAAGTGTCAGCTCTTGGATCATCTTTACAAGTATTTAGAGCAGAGACTGAGTGAGCATTTCTCTCTCTCTTCTTGGGTGTATTTACCTCTTATAACTGTTATACTCCTCTATATAGTGTTGGCCTTTGATTCGGAAAGACTTGAATTCAAATCATGCCTCAGATACTGACAAGCATTATAAATTTGGGCAATTAAATTAACCTTTCTCAGCCTCAGTTTCTCCATCTGTAAAGCAGGGATAGGGAAGAAACATTTACATAGTACCTAGTAGGTGCTAGGTATTTGCTAAGCACTTTACATTATCTTGTTCGATCCTCACAATAATCCTGAAAGGTAGTTAATGTAATTATCCTCATTTTTACAGTTGAACAAAATGAAACAGAAATGAAGTGAATTGTCCAGGATTATACAGTTAAAAGTAAACTCAGAATTTGCTGTAATTTGAATTTGAATATAGTCAGAAATAGAACTCAGGTTTTTTGGACTCCAGGCTCAAAACTCTTCCTGGTGCTACTTAGCTGTCTATTGGGTCAATGTCTTTTCTGAAAGATGGTGCTTGGATTCAATTAAATAATTCAGAAGAAAGAGGAAGGAAGGAAGGAAGGAAGGAAGGAAGGAAGGAAGGAAGGAAGGAAGGAAGGAAGGAAGGAAGGAAGGAAGGAAGGGAGTAAGAAAAGAATAAAAGAAAGGAAGGAGGGAAGAAGAAAAGGAGGGAAGAAAGAAAGAACACCTACCTTAGAGTAGTATCATATAAATCCTAACTTATTATTATTGAGTAATTCAGTTTAGGGTTGATATTGCCCTAGCCATATTTTTTTTTTTTAAATCTAAGACAATAAAGTCTTATAGAGAAGCAAGAGTTATCTAAGTTAATCAATGGATGACTGCCAGGGTATGCCTAGAGGAAGGGCTATTAAATCTACCTGGAGAATTTAGATTGTTAGAAAGAAAATCAGTGGAAAAGGATGTTGTCACCAAGTCAAGGTCTTCAACTTTAATAAATGAATGTTCTGGTTCTAACTGACTACTAAGATATAGTGGAAGACCATTCTGAGAAAGAAATGCTAAATGCCTTCAGTCCAAACAAATAACAAAGGCATTCTCCTAGGTGAGAGCAAAAAGAATCCACCAAGCAAGTCCATCAACCTATCCATTTTGTAACCTTTATTCTGACACAGTCCAGGGAGGTATTCTTTATAAGTACAGCTTGGTAAAAATCCCTTTTTTCTTGATGCAGGTAATAGCCCAATGAAAGTTATGAAGATGATTTATCTGTTCATAAGCTAGATTAAAGCTTCTTAAATGATGAGTCACAACCCTATGTCATATTACTGAATGTGGAGACCACGAAAAATTTGGCAACACTAAAAATTTGGCAGCATCAAATATTCTGCCAAGATTTAATTCTTTATGTAAAAACAAACACATCTGTTGCTAGTATGCAAATTTGCTTTCATCTTTAATAAATGGCAAAATTATATGTGTACCTAAGGATTGTCCTAAAATAAATTTCTTTATGATTTACTCCCAGTAAATGTTTGATTTGTATGCTATTTTATATATCTATATACCTGAGGTCATGTAAAAAGTTCTTGAGTGAAAAGGGATAGCGAGTGGAAAAAGTTTAAGAAGTCCTGAGCTACATCAGAGATGTTAAATTCACAGCTGCAAAGGTCCCAAATTCTGCAGAATTCCAAGCCAGATTACAATGTTATTGGGAAAATTTTTAACAAAATAAATAAAAAATGCAATACAAACACAGATAATATCGTGATTTTTTAAGTCAGCATATAAATAAATAACTAGGTATCACAGTGGAGAGAGTGCTGGGCCTACATTTGTTTTCCCGAGTTCAAATCTGGCCTCAGACACATTCTAACTAGGTGACCCTGGGCAAGTCACTTAATCCTGTTTTCCTCAGTTTTCTCATCTGTCAAACGAACTGGAGAAACCCAACCACTCCAGTATCTTTGTCATGAAACCCCCAAATGGGGTCATGTCCAACTGGACACGACTAGGAAAAAAAATGACTGAACAACAAATCACTATGTGACTCCAGGAAAACTTTTCCTGAGTTTGATACCTCTAACCTAAAGAACAAGCCCCTTTATAAAGTTACATGAAGATCAGCTTTTTGGTTTCCAAGGACATTACACAGAAAAAGCAGAGAGGACACAGAACTATGGATCTATCAAGCTAGAAAGGACTCCGGAAGCCATCTAGTCCAATTCAGATGAGCAAACAAGAGTCCCAGATCATTGTGTACTCAGGTGACCAGTAACAAGCCCAGTACTCTTTTCCCTCCACTCCAAATATTGATGTTCTTGATCTTTGGATCTGTTTGTTTGTTGGTTTGTTTTTCCCTCTCAACTGAGTTTACAATAGAGGGCAGATACATGAACACAAAAGATGACAGGCTGCTTACTAACTCCTCAGATGAGAAGGCAAAAAGTTAAAGGAATGAGATGCCTTCGTGATGTAGATTACATGAGGCTGAAATAAGAAAATAGAACTGTTATCCATTTAATATTTGCCACATCTTTAGGACCTCTCTCTTAGATTTAATACTAGAAAAGGTCTCAGATGTCACGGAGTTCCAATTTCTCATTTTATATCTGAGAAAAATGCAGCTCAGGGAAGTAACTTCTTGGGGAGTTACCTGACACCACACAGGTGGAGAACTTGTGTCAGAGGAAGTATTTGAACCTGGATCTTCTAACAACAAAACCAATGTTCTTTTACTATACCAGGAGAATAGAAACTCTTAGAGAAGATGGAATATTTTAGTTTTGTCTTTGTATCTCTTTTGGGATAAACAATAGAGACAATAAGGTGGGCCAAGAAAGGAGAAAGATGTCTCCTTGGAAGAATTTTATAGTGTTTTCAGAACTCCTAAGCTGCATCCTGGAGCAAAGACTCATGTTTTCAGCCCAAATGCCCCATTAGGGATATCAATCAGTCAGTCTATAAGTATTTGTTAGGGATATACTTACTATGTATCAGGCACTGTGCTAAATGTTGAGGCAAAAGACAGTTCCTGCTTTAAATCCAATGAGGAGACAACATGTAACCAAATATACACAAAGCAAGCTATGTTCAGGATAAATGGGAAATAAGCAGCAGAGGGAAAACTCTAGAATTAAAAGGTTCTGGGAAAGACTTTCTGTAAAAGACAGGATTTCAGATAGTACTTAAAAGAAGCCAGGGAAGTCAGTAGGCAGCTGTCAAACTTCCATCTGCTATATTACGTTGTCTCTGCACGTGCATGTATACACACACACATACACACACCACATATATGTGTGTGTCTGTGTATAGTGCTTAATAAATGTTTACCAATATAATTAACCCAATGAGTTTGAGATTCACCAGTCAGAGCTAAGACTGGCACATGACCTCTGAAGCAGACACCAGACAGCTCTTTAAGGCTACTAACTGACATTTTCAAAGGTCAAGCACATCCCTGGTCTCATTTAGGTGATCTAAGAACTACACCTGAACTCATATTTGACCTCCTCTGGGTGTTTTGTATTTTCTCCACTTTCTCATTTTTCAGAGTTAAGGAGGTGTTAATGCACCTCCTCCAAAGGTTGACATATGAGGAAATGTAAGATAGGTCAGAATAACTCAAAATCTGAATTTTCTTCAATCCTGCTCCTAGAGAGCA
This sequence comes from Sarcophilus harrisii, assembly GCF_902635505.1. NCBI lineage: Eukaryota > Metazoa > Chordata > Mammalia > Dasyuromorphia > Dasyuridae > Sarcophilus > Sarcophilus harrisii. The sequence continues at coordinate 350,636,617 of NC_045429.1, read as the reverse complement.
CACAGCTCAGCAGGGGAAATGTGTCTGCCTTGAAGGATTTAAACCCACTCACAGTCAGACATTTCCTATCTATCTGTCTATTTGTTTACTGGTTCCATAATGACTCTCAGGAAGTGACTGATTTTTGACCACACTTGGATCCTAGGTTGGGAGATGGTAGGAGACCTCAGAGGTGATCTAGTCCAATCTCCTCTTTCTACAGATGAGGAAACTTCATCCCAAAGCAGTGAAATGGCTTAAGGTAATATAAGTGATAGAGTTGGGTCTAGAAACCAAGTCCTTTGATTCATATTCCTAAAAAGCAGCCCAACACACCAAATCTTTTTTTTCATATATCAGATGGATTTATTTGCATGTAGGAGGCAAGGAACTACTAGTATTTTTCATTTTTCTTCTTGGGCAAAAAACACTTATTCTACTAGTATCTGTAGAGAAGCACTTTCTTTTGCAATATTACATTAGTAGAAGATGCGATTTCTAACATTAAAATGTTCTCCTTTATTTAATGTGGTGCTGGGATCTATACTTTTTATATTTCTTTGTTAGTTTTCATCCAAGTTTCATTTCTGAATCTGAATTGGAATTGGAATCTGAAAATCTATCTTGTCAGTCATTTCTATAAAAAATGAATACTGGGTCTCTTTTAGTCATTAAAATTATAGTCTGATTTTTGGTTCCAGTACGACTGACCTCTTTCAGAGTAACATAAAAGCCTTAAGGAATATACATAAGAATGATCATCTTTGTACAGAGAAGAACATCCCTGTTAACCCAATGAGAAATAAAAGATACTTGTTTGATATGCAAGGCAGCTCAGAATGACATTCATCCAGAATCAAGTTTTCATATTTAACTTCCCCATATGAGGAATTCATAACCCAGTTAAAAAAAAAAAAACATAGTAAAGTTAGCCCTTGGGCTTTTGATTCTTTCATTGGTAAGGCTTTTATGAAGACCGTAAATGTTAGAGAATTAGTTATTATCTCAAGAAGACGGTACCAGAGGATCTTGACTCTTGACCATAATTGTTCAAACATGTTTTCTAATTGTCATATATTGTTTTTTCCTTCCTCGTGAGTGACCCAGAAGTAGCTGTCTTCAGAACTCAAACTTTGGGCCTAAAGCCATTCTGTCCCTGTTATGTCAAACAGAATGATGTTGACCTGAAGAATAATGGAAACATCTTGCACAAAATCCTATGACCTGAGGTTGTTGTTGCCAAAAGTCAATATAAAGGTGTTGTCTGATGCAATACACCAAATCTTGATTTGTAGTTGTCAGCTGGGGGGAACAGTGGATGGAGTGTCTGGCCTGGAATCAGGAAGATTTATTTTTCTGAATTTAAATCTGGCCTCAGACACCTATTAGTTGTGAAACCTTGGGCAGGTGACTTCATTACTCTCTGCCTCATGGGTTAAAGGGAAGCAGCTGGATGGCTCACTGGATAGAGTTCTGGGCTTGGAGTCAGAAAGAGTCAAAATTGGTCTCAGATACTTACTGCCCAGATACCCTGGGCAGGTCACTTCACCCTGTTTGCCTCAGTTTCCTCATCTGTAAAATGATCTGGAGAAGGAAATGGCAAACCCCTCCAGTGGTAACTTTGCCAAGAAAACCCCAAATGGGGACATGAATAGTTGGACATAACTGAAAAGTACTGAACAACCACCATCTCCATGTTGAAGAAATGCAGCCTCCATACCTCAATATTTTTCAACATACAGATCTCCCTGACTGTATCAACTAAAATCTATGGTACATGACCCAATTGGCTATACAAGTCCTGCTTCTAAAGGGTGTGATATGAAGTGTTTCATGATATACTATCAGGGAATTTCAAGCTTCATCCTCAATGATATAAGATTCTTCAGTGGACTCTGACCTTTTGTTTGGGGAAAACTAGAATAATTTTCATAAGATTATGAGATGAGAGGCTTAGAATGAGAAAGGGCCTTAGACATAAACAAATACAACCCTCTCACTTTACAGATGAGGAAACCGAGGTCCCAAAGTCAAATAGGTAGTAAGAGGCATCTATCAAATGAGATAACACTTATCCAAAGCTTTGCAAATCCTATAGAATGATGTAGATGTAAAAGTGAGCTATTGCTCTATCATATGTTCCTCAATCAACTAAGAAGCATTTTTTAAAGCATTTATTAAATACTAAACACTGTGCTAAGTATAGGGCATAAAAAGAAAGGGGAAAGCCAGTCCCAACTCTAAAGAACATCTCAAAAATTCAGATTTCCTAACAGAGATTTGGGTATTTAACCCTAAGGGGTCAAACAAGTTATCCAGAAGATTAATTTCTCACTACATTCCCAGAAGAAACATATCATGATATAATTTGGAAATATTTTACAAAATAAATAAAAATACAATAGATGATGTTAATATGAGGTTTTCTAAGTCAATATTTATCCCATAGAGATCCTTATGTATAATTTTGTGGCCCCATTTCTATTTGAGTATTACTTCACTAACATGATAGACTCGGTAAAAACTTCCTTTGTTCTGGAGAGATGAGAAAGCATTAGGCCTTTTCATCTACCACTTCCATACCCAGAAGTTCCCCAGAATTGTCATCTTACCCACCACTTAAATTAAGGAACCCTCAGTCTTGCCATTCTCTCCTCCAAAAATTCTTTAGCACATCTGGACCTTTCCATATGACTTGTATCTGAACGTTCTGTTGAACATTAGCTCCCTTAATTAAAAGAAGAGCTGAGATCTGTTTTTACCCCCTGGTATCCCTGGTAGTTAACATAGTGTTCAACACATAGTAAATGTTTTCTAAATGTTTTTTTATTCATTCCTTCATAAATCCTACCTGATAAATTTCGTGGAAACACAATGGTCAACTCTTCCTGCTGTACTTTACTTTTACTTTCTATATGACAGGAAAATAATTCAATTTAGCTTTTACTTATAAACAATTAAAATAAAAACCCCATGATAGAGTGGGTAGAATTCTGCACTTGGAATTAAGAAGATGGTTTCAAATCCAGCTCTGTCACTTATCAGATGTGTGCACCTAGGAGAAGTCACTTAATCTCTTAATCAGAGCTTCAATCAACTCCCTAGGTCTTAGGTACCAAGTCCTATATGGGTGTTGGTCTGTGATGGTAGAGGGAATTCCCATATTGGTGAAATCTTGTCTCATATTGGAAACCAATTCACTTCTTATGAAATGAATTTATGTTTGTTATGTTCAGGCTTTCCTCATATTTTTGAGCCATTTCAATTAAATACAGTAAGTGTTAACTAAGCATCTTTTGTTTAGTTGCTTTAAGCTGTGACCCCATTTGGGATTTTCTTGATAGAGATACCGGAGTGCTTTGCCATTTCCTTCTCTAGAACATTTTACAAATGAGGAAACTGAGGCAACCAGGGTTAAGTGATTTGACCAAGGTCACACAGCTAGTAAGCAGCTGAGGCCATATTTGAACTCAGGGTTTACTGTTCTCAGACCCAACACTGCATCTCTTATATGTACTGTTACATTGTGCTAGACCCTAGACATACAAAGATGAAACTTAAACAGTTCTTGCCCTCAAGGAGATAATAATCTCCTTGGGTCAGGAATGAGAAACAGCGCTCACACAAATATATAAATGAAGAATATATAAAAAGGAACTTCAAGGAAGGGAGGAAAGCATTAGCATTGACAGGAACAGAAAGTAGAAGATGTCACTTCAGTTGAACTTTGTAGGGAGCTCAGAATTCCAAGAGACAGAGATAGGAGTAAGGAGAACAAGTGTTGGGGAAGCACAGAATCCACAAAGGCATGGAGGCAGAAGACTGAATGTTGTATACAAGGAACAGCAAGTAGATTAATTTGGCTGGAACAAAGAGCAATGTATTGTTTTTGAATTATTGCAGTGCTGTCTGACCCTCTGCGACTCTATTTGGGATTTTCTTGGCTAATATATTGGAGTGGTTTGCCATTTCCTTCTCCAGCTCATTTTATAGATGAGGAAACTGAGGCAAATAGGGTTAAGTGACTTGCCCAGAATCACACAATTAGTGAGTTTCTGAAGTTGAATTTGAACTCATGAATTTGAGTCTTCCTAATTCTAAACCCATTACTCTATCCACTACAATACCTAGCTGCCTTTAGTAATGTAATATCAGATCATATTTGATTGGATCAGAACAGCTAAGTGGCTCAGTAGATAAAATGTTTGATCTGGATTTAGGAAGTTCAAATTTAACTTCAGACATTTACTACACATATAACTCCAGGGAAGTCACTTTATCTCAATATGTCATGGTTTCCTCATCTGTAAAATGGGTTAATAATAGTACCTATTCTCTAGGGTTGTTATGAGGATCAATTAAGATAATATTTGTAAAGTGCCTGGCACAAAGTAGATGCTATAAAAATGTGTGCTATTATAATCACTATTAGAGCCAGATTATGAAAGGCTTGAACTGACAAACAGGATTTTCTATTTTATCCCAAGAGCTGTGGGGGACTCCTGAAGCTTCTTCACATAATTAGACTTGTGCTTCAGACATATCCATTTGGCTGCTGTGAGGAGAGAAATTGGAGCTAGAGGGGCCAAATGGAAGGTAAGGGGTGATGAGAATCTGAACTAGAAAGCTGGTTATGCTAGTCTAAAGAAGGGAATAATTGTGAGATATAGTTTAGAGGTAAAATGGACAAGACGAGGCTGATTAGACTTAGGGAGGGGAGTGAGGGAGAAGGAGGCAAAGAGTCTAAATTTATAAACCTGGGTCCCTGGAAATAGGGTGGTACCTATAAAAGAAATAGGGAAATATAAAAGCCAGATGATTTGGGGAATGAGGGAGAGGACAACAAATCTTATTCTGTGTAACGAGTTTGTGAGGCCTTTATCTGACAAATACATGTGGCCTTCAAGTAGAGCCATATTGATGACTTGAAGTGGTGTTTCTACCTCTATCTTTGAATATGTTCCTCCAGAGCCCAATTTCTTCCAACCTTCCTTTACTTCTGTTTTTGAGTATGTTTTCCCCAGATCCCAGTTTCCTCAATCCTTCCTCCACTCCCATTTTTGAGTGTGTTCCCCTTAGTAAAATCTTGTACCTTCCTGGCTCACAGCACCTGTAGAACTGCTCCACTCCATTGTGGGTAATAAACCACTGGGTTGGGTGTCCTTAAATCTGAGAGAATAATGAAGGCAGTTAAACAGATAGCATGTGTTTATTTACAAACAGTGGTGTGCTAAGCATTTTGCAGCCATCACCTCACTAATCCTTTCTGTATCCCTCTGAGGCAGATATTGCTTTCCTCATTTTTTATGAAGAGGAACTGAACCATCTCACAGGAAGGGGGAAAATGGATTGCCCAAGGTCACCCAGCAAGGAAGCAGAAAGACCAAAGAAGAGAATTCATCAGCATTACTGTTGTGAAGAACTATAATCATGGATATAGTGTCTGCCTGTGTAACTCTGGATAATTTTATTTTTTAGGTCTCTACTCCCTTCATCTATAAAATGAGGAGATTGAATTAAAGCGTTATCATAATAAAAAGGACACTAGATTGAGATTTGGGGGATCTGGGATCAAATACTGCCTCTGACAATATTACTTTGCCAAGAAATTTCTCTGGGACTCAATATTGTCATCTGTAAATTGAAGGAATTAGACTAGATGGCCTTTGAGGTGCCTTATAGTTATAATTCTATGTATAGTCAATAGAGTAATGGGTTTGGAATCAATCTTTCATGAGTTCAAATCCAGCCTCAGACTTTCCTAGCTGTGTAACCCTGAGCAAGTCGATTAATCCCATTTGCCTCATGTATGGAAGACTCCTTCCTTCCTTTCTTCCTTCCCTCTTTTCCTCCCTCTGTCCACATAGGGTATCATACCCTTACCTACAGATGTCCACCTGTAAAATAAGCTGAAGAAGGAAATGGCAAACCATTTCAATATTTTTGCCAAGAGAATCCCAAATGGGATCATGAAAAATCAGACAATTCTGTAATGACTGAACAACAATGTAAGTAAAATAATTAACTTTTTTGGAGCTCAGTTTCTTCTATAAAATTAAAGGGTTAGACTAGATCAGTGGTATCAAACTCAAGTAGAAACTGGAACCACTGATCCTCATTCTATCTATAAAGATCCCTGTGGACTGAATATTGATTTAGTTTTAAAATAGAATGTTATGTATGTTGTATTGTATTTTTAAAAAATATTTCCCCAATTACATTTTAATCTGGTCCCTGAGTGTTGCCTGGCCTGCTGTGTTTGATGGAATGGATGATCTCTGATTTTCTTTTAAGTTCAAAACCTAAGATCCTTTGACTAAGATCCCTTCTAACTCTGAATTTGTGATTCTATCAATCAATCTACCATAAAGCATTTATTAAGTATCTCTGTAGGCAATTCTCAAAAGACGGCATTGTACAAAGTTTCGGAGTCAAAAATCTCCCAATTCTTTTGCCAAAACTAGGTTTACTAGGCCACAGGGACTCTATGATGAGCAGGGAGGAGCTGTCCAGGAGACTGTTTTCTGGAGGCCCTTGAAACAAAGAAAAATGTACAGAGAACACATGTGATTTGGTGAGGTCATCATCACTTGCAGTTCCAGAAAAACAGGTCATTTTTCAAAGTGATGAGATGTGCTCAAGAGCTGAAGTACCCATTGAAAGGGGCTATTTATAAACCATTTTATCCACATCCCAAACAATCTGGAAAGGGAGATCCATTTTAAGTTATGTGATACACAAGTCACGGAGCAAAGGAAGAAGCAGGCATTCAAGACAAAATTATGCAACCGAGGCCACCATAGAGGCATCAACAATCCCTTTCCTTACTCATTGTACCCATCAAAGGCATTAAAAGGAGAACTGAAATCTCATCCACTTCCCACATTGACTGTCAGTCTCTTCCCTCACTGATCTCTGAGACACACAATGCATTAGTCACCAGGAAAGCAGGGCAAAAATGTTAACTCCTTGTTGGTATGGGGAAGAGCCATGCTGTCAGCTGAATTCAAGACAATCCAGGTGAATACTCAATGGGAGGGACCTGCCACCTTATATATTGTCCATTTGTTTTGGCAAAAGACCAAGCTATGCTAGCTCAGGAAATGCCAAAAGGTAAAAGTTCAGCAGCAGGTAAAAGGCCTTTCCTTTGCTTTATTAGAAAGTGGTCTGCTGATATTTAGGTAAGCATTTATTATGTAGCTTTCCAAACTCTTCCAAGAGCACAAAAGGCAATGTGATATAGTGGGTAGGGCACTAGATTTGAGGTCCAGGTGAGTAGAATCTAGGTTCCAAGCCTAAGTCAGTTTCCTATTAGCTATGTGACCCTGGAAACTCTCTGGGTTTAAGTTTCCTAATTTGTAAAATGAAGGGGGTGGACTAAAAGGCCGCAATAGCAACATCCAGCTCTAAATCTAGAGCAATTCATTTGGCCTCAGTTTCCTTCTCTGTAAAATGAGAAGATTGGGATAGCCTCCAATTCTATAATGATGAATTTATGAGATTTTGCTTGTATTTTACTTGGAAATTTAGTAGTCAAAATGTCTACTAAATCAGGATACGTGATTTCATTCCAATGAATATAGGTCACATCCTTTCTGGACTTTAAAAGACAGCTTAATAAATTACTAAGGCTAAACAAATCAGTTCCCCCCTCCCCCCAAATATGGACTTAACTAGGTTGGCTTTTGGATGGTAGATACATGTAATTGAGGTAGTTAGATGGCACAGTGGATAGAGCACCAGCCCTGAAGTCAGGAGGATCTGAGTTCAAATCTGAATCCAGACACTTAAAACTTCCTAGAGATATGACCCTGTATAAGTCACTTAACCCCAGTTGCTTTGCTCCACCCCCCCAAAAAAAATAAAGGGAAAGGATAGAGAGTCTATCAGTCAGCCCATACTTGAAGTTTTTCTGATTTCTTAGAACTTGACAGAGCTTCTATTAGCCTGACTTAGTCTTCAAGAACCATGGTCACTTTTATAACCCACTGACTTATCAGAGTGGGGATCTAGAGATGACCAATAACTGACTCCCCTTGGAGTTAGCTCATAATAGATTTTAAACTCAGATTTAGAACTGAGAGGAATAATTTCATTTTGCAAGTGAGAAAATCAAGGTCTTGAGCTGTGAAGTGACTTGCTCACAGTGACATAGCAAGTTAAAGGCAGAGTTGGGATCCAAGCCCAGTCCTTCTGTCTCCTAGTCCAGTCTTTCCACTACATTATCTACCTTAAGTGATTCTATTGGAAATTCGGTGCTAAATTTGTGTACACGGGGAGAGCCAAGTTGTCCCACACGTATCAGTGGTTTCTGCTATCTGGCAAGGCTGTTAATAGAAAGCTTTTATCAAACTTCCCTTATCTCATGAGTGGGACCTGTTTTTGCTAGAGGTCACTGAATAGAGTTTGTTGGCCAATGAGGAAAGGGAATAGAGGCTAATAATGGAAGCTCTCGACCCAGCCGATTAATACAATTTGTGTCCATCTCCTCATCTCAAATGCAAAACCATTTTCCCGTCTATTACTTGGGCCTATTTTTGCTATTATAATCCCTTCAATACTACTTTATCTATCAATTGCTGATGGTGAGTTTTGCTGGTAATAGCTGCCAGGAGTCAGTCCCAAAGATGATACCCATGACCCATTTACTCTAAAAGGCAGACGAGGTAGGAGATTTTCTCAACCACTCGCTTCTCCATTAACACTGCCTCTCCCCCAGTCTAGCAATCAATCATATTAATTTTATTTTTTTAAGGCAATTGGGATTAAGTGACCTGCCCAGGGTCACACAAATAGTTAATGGCTAAGGCCACATTTGGACTCAGGTCTTCCTGATTCCACAGCTGGTACTCTCTCCACTGTGTCACCTAGCCATCCTTATTAATTTTATTTCATTTCAATGGAACAAACATCACTTAAGCATAAAGAAGATACAACGTGCCAGAGATACAAAGTCAAAACCAGTACAATTCCTATCCTCAAGGGAACTTATATTCTACTTGAAACAAATGACATATATACAAGCAAGTAAATACAAAGTATACACGAAGCCATACACAATATTTCAGAGGCCAGCCAGGGATTCTCGCATGGGCAGCTAGGTGGCCGAGTTCAGACTCAGACTCAGAACTGAGAGGAATAATTTCATTTTGCAAGTGAGGAAACCAAGGTCTTGAACTATGAAGTGACATAGCAAGTTAAAGACAGAGTTGGGATCCAAGCCCAGTCCTTCTGTCTCCTACTCGTCTTGCAATCTGACTTTGTACACTGTGTGACCCTGGGTAAGTCACTTAATTTGTCTATTTAGTGTCCTTATCTATAAAAGAGGGTAATACCAATCCCTATATTTTTGCCTGCCTGCATTTTTGATTTCCTTCTCAGGCTAATTGTACAACATTTCAGAGTCTGATTCTTTTTGTACAGCAAAATAACGGTTTAGACATGTATACTTATTTTGTATTTAATTTATACTTTAATATATTTAACATATATTGGTTAGGAGAGGGGGTGGGGGAAAGAAGGGGAAAAATTGGAACAAAAGGTTTGGCAATTGTCAATGCTGTAAGGGTAATAATAGCACCTACCCTCCAAGGTTGTTGTGAGGATCAAATAAGATTATAATTGTGAAATACTGAGTACAGTGCTTGGTACATAGTAAGCACTATATAAATGTTAGCTATTATTAGCATGTAAAAAAGAAAGGAACCACCTGTGCAGAGATACAAAGTCAGAAAATGAAATAGCATGCATGGAGGAAAAGCAATAGACCAGTTTTAAGAGGGTAGAAAGTGTATGAAGGGGAATAAGAGGAAAAAAAGACTGGAAAGGCACATGTCTAGATGTGAGGAGGGTTGGGCACTGTGTAGCATGTTAGCAAACACCCACTGATTGATTGATGGAAGCTCCCAGAGTGATCGAAGCATCATTTCCACTAGGGGTTGCTAGGCAGATCATAAAGAAGGGCTATTTTCTGGCTGACACCTTGCTCATTTCATGCCGGAGACGCGAGGGACAGATTGGATAAGCGACCTGGCTGGAAAGATAGGCGGCCAAAGTCCATTCGTCCCCTCAAAGATAAGAAGTGAGAAATTGCCGACTAAGATGAACACGGCTCTGTCTTTACTAGATTAAACTGCCTCTCACAGCAGTACTGACAGTAAACAGTAAGGGATCCAATGTGGAAATGGGCTCGAGCTCAAAGCTGGATACGGTCGTGGTGAGGGCCATAATGGATGTTTCATGATTTTTTCAATATGCCAAATAGGAATGAGGCTTCATGTAGGTCCCTTCTTAAGTTAATGAATAATAACAATAGACTGTTGTTTTTTCCCTTTGTGATTTCAAAGATGGAGGGAATTCTCACTTTGGAAAAACTCCTTCACCAATGCAGCTCAGCAGCTGATCCAGTTCTTAAAATCAGAGGGATGTTTGGGGGCTCTGGAGTTTGTCCCTGATCACAGAGGCAGGATGTGACAGATGGTCTTCCAGACTTCAAGGCTATGTTTTAAAGATCGTAACACATGTATGTATGTACGTATGTATGCACACATATATGTATACATGTATGTGCATATACATATACACATATACATACATATTTGGTTGTGCTTGGTTGTTTTCCTTGGCTCTCAAAGGAGACCAAAATGATATCATTATGTTAGAATTAAGTTACAGTGTATCCAACTGTGGCCAATCAGACCAACATGAGCTTGGAATGTTCTACCACAGGTCGGGCACAAATAGTCCATGGGAACATTTGGAGTGGATTCTCTAAATCTGCACATCTCACATTTCAGACTACTTCAATTCTGCTTGTCTCATAAAGCATATACATATGTGTGTGTGTATATATATATATATGTATGTGTGTATATATATATATATACATACATATAAGGATATATATTCTCATTTGAACCAGAGAAAAATCCAACAGATATTATTTATTTCTATTTTACAAATGAGAAAACTGAGGCTTCCAAAAGTTATGATTTGCTCATGGCCCTTCAGCTAGAATGTCAAAGTAAGGTCTTTCCAATCTGAGGTTCAAATCTGAGGTCTTTTTGACCTCAAGTTCAACACTTAGTCCCTGACTGACTGTAACAGGTATAGAAATGCTGCAGAGACCTTCAGTCCCACTAACAGCAAGTTCCCCTTCTCACGTATTTTGAGATGCCTCTTCATCCAGGCTTCCTTTAATGGAAGTGTGACAAAGTCTCTCTTCTGCTAAGCATCAGGATGGAAAGCTGGAGCAAAGGGGACATCAGTCCCTCCAGTCTATGGAGAAATATAGCTAATACATCAGAAGACTGGAGGGTGAGGGGAGGAGGGAAGGAAGAAAGAAAAGAAAGGACATAAAGATCCCAAAATTGTGGATGTGTAGAAGACCCTGACAGACTCTTTAGATTGTGGTTCTTAACCCGGGGTCTGTGAAATTGTTTTTAAAATGTTTTGAATAATTGTTTGGTAGTTAGAGTTTTTGATTATTATACATCATATATCAAAAGTCTTAGGGCAGTTTTAAGCTATCAAAGATAGTTTAAAACTATCTGTCTTCTGGGACATCCTATATTTCAATATAATTGGTTTTCTTTGTAATCTGTATTTTATTTTATGCATTTAAAAACCTTATTCTGACAAAGGATCCATAGGTGTTATGAAGCTGCCAAAGAGGTCCATGTCAAAAGATTCAAGGACCTCTGCTTTAGAGGCAGCCATGGTCTTGTGAAAAGAACAAAGACATTTGGATTGGAATTCCTGCTTTGCTGCTGACAATCTGAATTTTAAGAAAGTCATTTCCCTCTGGGCATCACTTGCCAGGGATTGACTTTAAAATAAGGGGGTTGACTTCTACACCCATTGTCCCATCTAGTTCCAATTCCTGTGATCTTAAAAAATGATTCTGCTTTGCCCCCTAAGTAGCTCAGTGTGTCTGGACGGGGTCCATCCTGTTTTTTCTTTTGTTACACTCCTTTAAAAGAGCTGTCTTTGTATTTTCAGAAGGTCCTAGAAACAACCTGGCCATGAAGATACAATCCAGACCTGAACATTGACCAAAGGACTGAGGTCTTATCTCATTAGCTCCAGGGCAAGCTTTCCTGAGTGGCATTTCCCCTTTACCCAATGTCACAGGGCCCCATCTATGTAGGAAGCCCAGCCCTCTTGTCAGTGCTAGGGAAAACAAGCTGAGCTGCTATTTACACCCTGAAATGCCAGTTTGATTTTTTAAAAAAATAGCTAGAGCAAATCAGTCCAGTTTCAAACCCTGCTTATTGCAGAAAGGGTTTATTTTTGGTCTAGATGATTTTTCTTCCCCACTCACTGGTCTAAAAATGGCCTTCCCCGAGGAGTGAAGGAGACACACACACCATCTCCCCCCATCACACACACACACACACACACACACACACAAACTCATGCACGCACATACCCAGCCCCTCCAAAGGTGAAATAGAATCCCTTTCCCGAGACAAGCATATCAAGAGACAGACGTGGAAAGCCTGCCCTGCCAGGCTGGGAGTTAAGGCCCTGCTACAGTGACCTAATTCAAGGTACAGTGAAAATTACTGAACTTTGACTAAGAGGAGAGGAGACAGCTGTCTGCAGCCTGGCAGCTTCCCACAAGCCCTTTAGAAACTAATGCTATTATGTTATTTGTTTCTAGAGCAGAACAAAGAAAAAAAAAGTGATTGATCGAAGGACTGAATCACAGGGACCAGAATGGATTTCTTCCTGATCAAGAGCTTTCCAACGAGCATTTGAAAAGGCCCAGCAAATTCAGAGTAGCACATGGTGATATCAGAAAGTAGCAACATTTATTTTTAAAAGCCACACATATACACGAGCAACGGGTCTCGTTATTTTATCATCGCACCTCTATTTCAGCTTCCCAGTTAGATGATGGCAGGTGATTATCTTGTAATAGCTTTAAGATTTGGGGGAGAGAGGGTCCTGCTCTAGGTTCTCATTTGTGCAAATAATGAATCCTAAGAAATGGTTTTGCGGATTTGAATTAGATGAAGTTATAATTATGTTAAATATAGGCACCAGCTCAATGGAATTATACTTCATTGGATTCATTATTCAAACCAATTGGGATCTGGGAATGTTCCCAGCATTGACATCCCACTCTCCACTCCCTCAGGAAAAAGACCAATGGATATGTGGTCAAAAGAAGAGAGTTTTCAAATCCCATCATGTTTTATCTGTGTGACACTGAATAAATCTCTTAAACTCTTTGGGCCTTGGTTCCTCCATCTGTAAAAGGAGGGGGTTAGTCTAGGTGACTTCTAAGTTTCCTTCCAGCTATGATCTTGTGTAACCACTGTAGAGAAAAGTCAGTTGCAGCTGCCTCAGGAAATAATGAGTCCCCTATTCTTCAGTGCTGGAAATTGGATGAACCCTTGTCAAAGATGGAGGAGAGTAGATTCCTATGCAGGTATGGATGGATTTAGGTGCCTTCTGGGTCTCTTCCAAATCTGAGACTTTATGAGTCTGTGTATGGTAGAAAATTATTTAGATATATGCACATACAAGTGATGCTAATCTCAGAGCAGGCAAAATAGTATAGGATAGCAAATAAAATGTTGATATCCAGCTTTGAATGGCTTCATGACCACTTGTCAAATACGTTGTAAAGGTTTTGTTGTTATTGTTTTATTTTATCAAATTTGTATTGGATTAGAGAGCTAGTTTGTTTTCTTTCAACTCTGAAATTCTGTATATCCAGGAGGTAAGTCCTTTTAAGAATCTTAATTTCCTCATCTAACAAATGGGGATTATAATATTCTTACTATCTAATAGTTTTATTATGAATTATCATGGGAATAAAACTAAGGGATTTCATTGCTTTGGAAAACTCTTTTATTAATGCAGGTAGATAACTTCTCTATTGTCAGAGAGTTGTCTGGGAATGCTGAGAGGTGAGAGGACTTGTCTCCTGCCCAAGTCATGCAGTCAGTACAAATGTGTCAAAAGAAAAATCTGAACCTAGTTTTTATTGACAGAGAGGTCAGCTCTTGATGAAGAGCACTCTGAGATGTTGCCTCCATTTCTGAATAATATTGAAGATAAATGAAAACCACTTGGGAAAAACCTTTGGGTTTCTTGTTGAGAGCTGTTAGAAAAATATATTTTGATGTTTCCATGGATCTGTGGTCTTGCCTCTTCCACTATTTTTGTGTACTGTAATTCTTGGCCACAATCTGACATATATCCTATCTAAAGAAACCACCAAATGTGCTGTGGGCCTTTCTCCAATCAGTTGCTGAATATAGTCATTTCTAAATTGACAACAGAGAGGTAAGTAGATAGGGCATACATTTATTGTTTACTAAATGCCAGGAATTGTGCTAAAAAATAAGAATAGAACTATAAGAAGATTAAATAGTTCTTACCCTTAGGGGGCTTACATTCTAATAGGGACAGATAACTAATATAAGGAATTATCAGATATGGGGTTGGGGAAGAGTATAGTGCCAAGGTGGAAGAAGAAATGAGATCAAGGCAAATCAGCTAGTGAGAAGTCCAGAAAATGAATTAAAAAGTGAATGATAGATGGGTCCTGCCAAAACTGTGGATCGCAACTTAATTTGGAGTGGTGTGACTAAATGTAAAGATCTCAAAAAATTAGGCAAAAGTAAAATATATCAAATATTCTTCCAGATTTAATTCTTTATGTAAAAATAAACAAGTATATCCATTATATTAATATGCAAATTTGTTTTTGTTTTCAATAAATAGTAAAATTATATGTATGTTAAAGAACTGTTTTAAAATAAATTTATTTCTGATTTATCATCAGTAAATGTTTGATTTGTATACCTGTTTTACATACTTATATACCTGGAGTCACAAAAAAATTTCTTGGGTGAAAAGGGTGGAAAAAATTTAAGAAGTCCTCATCTAGACAATCAATAAAGTAAGCAATAAACATTTATGAAGTGCCTACTCTGTGTCAGGCACTGTCCTAAGTGCTGGGAATACAAAAAGAGGTAAAGACAATCTTTGCCCTCAAGGAGTTTACAATTTAGTCAGGAAGATAACATACAATCAAAAACATACAAAGCAAGTTACACACAGGATAAAAGTACTTAATTAGTAGAAGGAAGGCACTAGAATTAAGAGGGGCTGGAAGACTTTCTGTAGAAAGTAGAATCTTATTTAGGACTTAAAAAAAGCTAGGGAGGTCAGGAGTCAGAGTGGAAGAGTGAGAGCATTTCAGGGATGGGGAAACAGCCAGAGAAAATGTCCAGAGCGGCAAGATGGAATGCCTTGTTTGTGGAACAGCCAGGACATCAGTGTCACTGAATTGAAAAATCCATGTCAAAGAGTAAGGGGTGAAAAGACTGGAAAGATAAGAGGGCTTTAAATGACAAACAGAACATTTTGTATTTGATCCTGGAGGCAATAGGGAACCATTGGAATTTATTGAGTAGAGGTGGGTGGAAGGGTGGTGACATGATCAGAGTTGACCTTTACAAAAATCACTCTGGTGGTTGAATATCAAGAAAGTCCTCCTGGAGGAAATCCTTTCAAGATGTGAAGAGGCTGTTGAGAAGTGCAGAGAACTCTGCTTATACAATCATCAACCCAGCTCAGGTCCTCAACCTCTTTTACCCTGAACTATTGCAATAAACTGCCTCAAACGTCTCCCTGAAATCCAATCTTCACGTCTGCCAAAGTCATTTTTTCTCAAGTATAGCTCTGATCATTTTATTCTCTAATCAATAAATTCCTGTGGCTCCCTAGTACCTTCAGGAACAAATATAAAATCCTTTGTTTGGTACTTAATGTTTTTCACAACCTGGCTTCTTTCTACCTTGGAAACTTTACCTGCTTTGTGTGGTCATTCTATCATACAGGTTATACTTGCCCTATTAATATTCCTCACACACAATAATCCATCTCCCATCTCCATGCCATTGCATAGGCTGTCCTCCATGCCTTCCCTCTTCAACTTTGCCTCTTAGAATTTGATTTTCTTTCAGAGTTTAGCTCAAATACATTTTCTGCAGGAGCCCTTTCCTGTTCCCTCCCTCCCATCCCAGCAGCAAGAGCCTTCATTTCTGAGGCTACCTTCCATCAGCTTGGTACTTATCTATTTATTTACATGTTGTCTCTCCCAACAAAATATAATCTCATTGAGGACAGAGCCTTGGTTTTGCCTTTCTTTGCACCCCCCAGCACTTAGTACTTTGCAAATTCTTGTTGATTAATTCCCTGCTCCTCCTAATACTTCACAGGATTATAGATTTGAAGGTAGAAGGGATCATCCATTCCACAAAAAGAGAAACCCAGAGGGGTATAGTGACTTTAGTTGTTAATTAAAGCTTTTTATTTTTAAAATATATACATGGATAATTTTCAACACTCACTCTTACAAAATCCTGTCTTCTAAATTTTTTCCCTTCCCTAGACGGCAAGTAATCCAGTATATGTTAAGTATGTGCAATTCTTCTATACATATTTCCACAAATATGCTGCACAAGAAAAATCAGATCAAAAAGGAAAAAAATGAGAAAGAAAACAAAATGGACTTGCTATAGTTATACAGGAGACTAAGTGGGAGGACCAGGATTTGATCCTATATTGACAGTGAGATCAGAGTACTTTCCCACCTCTTTCAGATACTGCAGTGATAAGTCTAAAAGAAGAAACAAATGTGTTTCCAGAAAAATAATATTACCTAATGTTTATATAGCACTTACTATATATGTCAGGCAATGTGTTGAGAGCTTTTACAATTATTATCCCATTTGATTCTCACAAGAATCTTCAGAGATAAATGCTATTATTATCTCTATTTTGCAGATGAGGAAAATTGAGGCAAACCATGGTGAAGTGACTTGCCATTTGGTAAATGTCCATGGCAAGATTTGAATTCAGGTCTTCTTGACTTTAGGCCTGGTGTTTTATCCACTGTACCATCTAACACCATTAAAATCCATTGTACATTAATTAGAGAAATGAAAAGCCCTTTGTCTCATGTCCCTAGCCTCTTTGACTTGTCCTTGTGTCCCCTCAGGGTCTCACCTCTCACCTCTGTCTATCTTTTAATAAACAACCTTATCATACTTTTCTTTATACCACTCACTCTCATTCCTGAGGACCACCAACAGAACATCAGTGTCAGATACATGGTTCCTGACCCAGACATTATCATACCCAAAAGTTAGTTCCAATGATCTTGTGATGAAGAGAACCATCTGTACCCAGAGAAAGGACTGTGGGGACTGAATGTGGTTCACAACATAGAATTTTCACTTCTTTTTGTTCATTTGCTTGCATTTTGTTTTGTTACTCATTTTTTTCCTTTTTGATCTGATTTTCTTGTGCAGCAAGATTATTGTATAAGTATGTATGTATCTATTGGATTTAACATATATTTTAAAATGTTCAACATATATTGGATTACTTGCCATCTAGGGGAGGGGATGTGGGGAAGAAGGGGAAATTTTAGAACAGAAGGTTTTCTAAAGGGTCAATGTTGAAAAATCTGTGCATATGCTTTGAAAATAAAAAGCTTTAATAATAAAATAAAATAAATGAATGAATGAATAGATAAATAAAGTCATCCCACTAGCTACCCAGTTCATTTGATTATTTTCTGCAATATACCCAACAAGGGCTTATCTAACCTTTGAAATCAAGAGTTCAATAGCCCAGGATATATATATATATATATATATATATATACTGTCTTCTCTGACAGCCTATTTCATTTTTGGAGAGCTCTCACGGTTAGAGGGGCAGCTAGGTGGCGCCATAGTGCACAGAACAAGAAGCCTGGAATGAGGACTCGGCTTCCTGAGTTCAAATCCAGCCTCGGATACTTCTGAGCTGTGTGACTCTGGGTAAGACCCTTAAGCCTGTTTGCCTCAGTTTCCCCAACTGTCGGGTGGGGACGGAAAAGACAAGCCACTGCAGTGTCTTGGCCAAGAAAACCTTAAGTGGAGGCAGGAAGAGTTGGACATGACTGAAGTGACTCAACAAAAACAAAGATTATGAAATTTCTGTTATTGTAACTCCTAAATTTGACCCTCTGCAATTTTCAACTGTTCTTTCTAACTCTGTCTCCTAGGACAAAACAGAATAAATCTGATTATATTTCCATATGCCATGCTTACAATACTTGAAGATAACCATCATGTCCTAGGGGCTAGTAGCTGGCTCAGTGGATAGGGTGCCCAGCTTAGAGTCAGGAAGACATGACCTCAGATTTGGCCTGATACTTACTAGCTGTGTGACCCTGCGTAAGTCACTTTTTATCAGCTCTGCCTCAGTTTCCTCATCTGTAAAACAGAGATAATAATAACACCTCTCAGAGTTACTGTAAGGATTAAATGAGATAATCTGTGAAGCACTTGGCACAGTACCTGGCATACAGTTGGGTGCTATATAAACACTTGCTATTATCATCATTGCTATCATGTCTTCCCTAAGTCTTCTCTTCTTTAAACTAAATGTCCTTAGTTCCTTTAATTGATTCTCTAAGGTTAAGGACTCGATGCCTTTTACCTTCTTGATTGTCCTCCTCTTAATGCTACCCAGTTTATCAATGCCCTTCCTACATGTAGCCTCCAGAACGAGACACAATACTCCAGATGTGCTCTAAGCAGAACAGAGAATGGACGAAAGGTCAAGGACCCTAACCTGAAAACCATCTCTGATTTTTACTACCTGTTTGTTCTTGGGCTACCCACTGCTCTGTGTCTCAGTTTACCCATCTGTAACAAAAGAGGGTTAGGCTAGATGACCTTTGAATCTCTTCCAGTTCTAGGTTGGATTCACTGCATTGTGCTAATAAGGGAAGCACCTGTCTGCTAAGGGCTTCCAGAAGTCACTGCTCAGAAGCAGGGGAAGGCCACAACTGGTGTCTCTCTCCAACCCTGGGCATGGTCTTTTCAAACCTTTTCAGTGGGAAGCCTGTTTATCTACAGCCAAGCTGTTTGGTCCTCAGGTCTCTGAGCCTCTCCAGGGACCAGGGTAAGATGGCTAAATGTTGTTTTAATCCAAACTGTTTCGGGTTTCAACTTCCAATGTTGTGCAATAGAATTTGATGCTGACTCTTAACCCCAGGAGAGGAAGGAACAAAGAAAACAGGCTTGTTTCTCTTTCTGTGTGTGTGTGTATGTGTGTGTGTGTGTGTGTGTGTGTGTGTGTGTGTGTGTGTGTCTCTCTCTCTCTCTCTCTGAGTCTTTCTCTGTCTCTCTGTCTCTGTCTCTGTCTCTGTTTCTTTCTTTCTCTTTCTCTCTGTCTTTGTTTCTCTGTCTCTCTGTCTCTGTCTCTGAGTCTTTCTCTGTCTCTCTCTTCTCTGTCTCTGTCTCTGTTTCTCTTTCTGTCTCTGTGTGTGTGTGTGTGTGTCTGTCTCCCTCTCTCTTTCTCTTTCTCCCCCTCACTCCCTCTCTCTCTCCCACTTTCTTCTCCTTTCTCTTTCTGTCTTTTTTCTCTTTGTCTCTCTTTTTCTTTTCCTCTTTCTTTTCCTTTCTTTCTTTCTTTCCTCTTTCTTTACTCTCTCTGCCTCTATTTCTGTCTCTTTCTCTCTCTTTCTGTCTCTGTCTTTGTCTTTGTGTCTCTGTCTGTCTCTCTGTCTCTGTCTCTCTGTCTTTCTTTCTGACCTCTAGCCTTTTGGGACAGCAGGCCAAGGTGGCCATCAGGAAGCCAAGCTCCCTCTCTAAACCCCAAGTCAGCTCCTGTCTGAGTCAGCTTTCTTCACCTCTCTAAAAATAGCCACTGCTTTGGCTGGCTCTGTGCAGAGTATGATTACAGTTTAATAATACACTTAAAACAAGCACACAGCAAACTTCCTGGAGCTGGACTGGGGAGGGCACGTACATTCTCAGTCTTGGAGAGTCGTGACCTTGGATCAGTGTCCGTCCAAGGGGCAGCCCCGGACAGGTTGGGGAGACTAAGTTTAGTCTGCTACCCAGAGGCAAGTCCCCTTCTTTTGAGCCCCCTCGGGGTTCCACTCTGGCCCACCATAAGGACTCACTTTCATGTTCCTCCCCCAGAGTGGAACCCAGATGTGAAGACGTAGGCTCCTCTGAAGCACTAGGGTGACAACCTTAGAAAAGCATAGTTTCCCGTGATCTGATAAGGAGGATTCCCCTGTCACCCTGAGAACTAGTCTGGATTACTGGTGGATTAAACAGTGCTGAGGTAGAGAGCTAAAGGCACCTTGTTTCAGACTAGGCCAGAACAAGGTGACTCTCCTTCCTAACTGGGAAAGAAAAGCAGGGAATGTGTTTGGGAGAAAGGAAATGGAAGAGCATTGAAAGTGGAATCAGAAGATACAGATTCAAAGTCTTCCCTTACCTGATCTTTCAATGTTGCCCCCACCCCCAAGTAACTAGCACTCCCTTATATGTATTTGTCTGTGTCAATATTGTTTCCTCCCAGTACAATGTAAGCTTGAAGGAAGAGATAGTTTGTGAATTTTGTTATCTTTCCTTAAACTATCTATTTAAAAAAAGCGAAAAACAAAAAGTGTGTGTGTGTGTGTGTGTGTGTGTGTGTGTGTGTGTGTGTACATAGAGGAATAGATCTGATGATCTGCACTGGCTCTTGAGTCTCAGGGGAAGGGTTCATAACCTACCTCTGATGTTTACTACCTGTACGGCCTCAGGCCATATCACTATAAAGTGACCTCATTGATTAGGTGGCGTCTGAGGTCCTTTCTATCTGGAGATTTCTAATCTTTGGGCTTCCAGAGTAGAATAAAAAACTCAGGAGGATAAAGTAAGAGAGGATGGAAACGAACCTTTGTTAAGAGCTTGTTTTAAGCTACTCAAACTTTACAAATATTCTCTCATATGATCCTTACAACACTCCTGAAAGGTAAATGCTATTATCGTCCCCGTTTTACAATTAAGGACATTGAGGCAGACAGAGCTAAAATGACTTTCCCAGAGTCACACATACTGTAAATATCTGAAGATACATTTGAACTAGTCTTTCTGACTCTAGGCTCAGCATACTATCCACTGTGCCACTTAATTTTCCCTGTGAGATACATCTCTATATAATATTTTTCACTTCTTATATATTTTATATTTTAGATTATACATGTACATTTGGTTTTTTAAAAAATATACATATTTCCATATGAGTCATGTTGAGAAAGAAAAATCAGAACAAAAGGGAAAAACCATAAGAAAAAAAAGAAAGGAAAATAAAGTGAAAGTAATATACTTTAGGGTCTACAGTCTCCATATTTCTTTCTCTGAATGCAGATGGCATTTTCCATCCAAAGTTTATTGGAACTGCCTTAGATCACTGAATTATTGAGAAGAGCTAAGTCCATCACAGTTGATCATTACATAATCTTATTGTTACTGTGTACACTGTTTTCCTGGTTTTGCTCACTTTACCCAGCATCAGTTTATGTTAAAGTCTTTACAAGCTTTTCTGAAATCAGTCTTTTTGTCATTTCTTATAGAACAATATCTATATAATAATATAATATAAATATAACATAACTCATTAAATATAAACATAACAGCCTCCCTGAAGCTGCCATACTTAGAAATCCAGAAAGGGGGGAGGGGGGAAATCATTCAAAACATAAGCAGCTCAGTCCCTTAATAGACACATCTTTGCCATATTCTTTGTCTCTGCTTCCCTCTGCTCTTTTGCTGAGGGAGGAGTCAATGGATGTGGAAAATTGCATATAATGCCAGGTTTTTTTGATGTATTAGTTGGTTTTGCAGAATGTTTTTCTTTATCTTTAAGAAAATGATGACTCCCTAGGAGAAAAAGGATAAATAGGGAAACAGGTAATTTTTTAAAGAAAAATTATATCAATACAAATCTATTTTAAAAACAAATAATAAATCATCTAAGAAATAATGCACATTGTTAACAAGACTGTCCACCAGTGGAAAGGGGGAACAGGTGATATCAAACAAACCATGTTGACATGGTCATTTTAAGCTTCCCCTGAAGACAACCAGGCTGAACAGATCTCATAGGAAACTATATTATCAGTGGGTCCTAGAAAAAAACAGAAAATGTTATTCATTCAAACTACGGTTCCCAAGACTGCTGGGAAAGAATCTGTCCCACACTGATACGTTGTTGGTGGAATTGTGAACACATCCAGCCATTCTGGAGAGAGATTTGGAACTATGCCCAAAAAGTTATCAAACTGTGCATACCCTTTCATCCAGCAGTGCTACTACTGGGCTTATATCCTAAAGAGATCATAAAGAGGGGAAAGGGACCTGTATGTGCCAAACAGTGGCAGCCCTGTTTGTAATGGCTAGAAGCTGGAAAATGAATGGATGCCCATCAACTGGAGAATGGTTGGGTAAATTGTGGTATATGAATGTTATTGAATATTATTGTTCTGTAAGAAATGACCAGCAGGATGATTTCAGAAAGGATTGGCAAGACTTACATGAACTGATGCTGAGTGAAATGAGCAGAACCAGGAGATCATTATATACCTCAACAATGATACTGTATGGAGATGTATTCTGATGGAAGTAGATTTCTTCAAGAAAGAGAAGATCTAACTCAGTTTCAATTGATCAAGGATGGACAGAAGCAGCTACACCCAAAGAACACTAGGAAACAAATGTAAACTGCTTGCATTTTTGTTTTTCTTCCCCGGTTATTTATACCTTCTGAATCCAATTCTCCCTGAGCAACAAGAGAACTGTTTGGTTCTGCACACATATATTGTATCTAGGATATACTGCGACCTATTTAACATGTATAAGACTGCTTGCCATCTGGGGGAGGGGGTGGAGGGAGGGAAGGGAAAAAATCGGAACAGAAGTGAGTGCAAGGGATAATGTTGTAAAAAATTACCCTGGTATGGATTCTATCAATAAAAAGTTATTTTTTAAAAATTTAATTTAATTTTAAAAAAAAGAAGAAGAAAAAAAAGAGAAAATTCAATTGAGACAAAAAAAAAAAAAGAATCTGTCCCAAATGACCAAATGATTATTGGACTGAAATGGTCATTCCTGTGACAGGGAACCTAACTGGCTTCTCTCAGTGTGTGTATATACATAATATATATATACATACACACACGTATTTATGCAGAAATGGTGATATATATATATATGTATACTGTACACTGCTGCTGCTGCTACTACTACTACTACTACTACTACTACTACTACTACTACTACTACTACACATACACCCTATCTTTCTATCTATATGTTCCAGTCTGGGAAGGAGGCTTGTAGTCTTGCCTACAATTTGCTTTTACATCTCACTTACCAAGAGCCAGGTATCCCAGAAAAGGTAACTGTTTTCTGCCCACCCTAGCTCCCACCCCACTGACCTCAGTAGTGATGGGAGAAGGAAGTAAGAGGAAGGAATAGCTGCAACAGCTGATGTTAAAAATGGCCCATGGCACACACCCAGACCCACACAGTCACCTCCCAAACTCCCTCCCAGTCCCCAAGGCCAAGTCTGTGAATGACCTTTTTCATCCCCCAAGTCTTGCTCAGGTTTCCCCTCTGTAGCTTGGTCTTTGTATCACCAGCATCTAGCACACAGCAGGCACTTGATCCATTTAACCAAATGAACTGGATTTTTGAAGTTGCCCTGATGTTCATTTCAACCTGATTTCACCCGGATTAATGTGGCTAATAGGAGACAGGGAGAAAGAAAAGTCGAGCCCATAGTGGTATTTTCCACCTACTCTCAAATCTTGCTAGGGGTAACCCTGGGCACATCACCAGCTCCACCTTCAAGGATAATCCAAGTTCTGAGAAGCAGTCCCTTCCCTGAGCCCCAGTCCAAAACAAGAAGGTGGCATCCCCTTGGTGGGCTCATTAACTTCAGACATAGTGCCCACTAAAGCTCTTTCTCTCCCAATCAACAAAGCCTCCTTCTTCCCTAACCAAAAGCATGACATGGACTCTGGGTTAAAGAAGATGCAAAATGAAAAGCACTATGGGAAAAGGGAATGGGGACAGCATGGAGAAGTGGACTTGGAGATGGGAACATCTAGGTTTAAAATCCACCACAGGCACTGCCCAGCTGACCACCCAAAGGGGCAAGTCGTCGCTGAGCCTCACTGGGTCTCAGTTTCCTCATCTATAAAATAGGGTCATCCTCAATGACTTTTAAGGTCCCTTTCAACTCAAACTCTCTGATGCTAAGAGTCTAACACTGTTCCCTTCCAAAATTTTCTTTCTCTCCCCTTGGATTCTTACTTTTCTTTTCTTCCCTTTCTTCCCCTCATTTCCTCCCCACCACATCCAGCATATTCTCTGTCAGAGTGCTATTCTCGGCTCAATTTTCTCACAAGGTGCACCTGTTTTCTCACAAGCATTTGCCAATTCCTGACAACAGTTTTGCTATATACACCATGAGGAGATTACTCTCTCTGGCACAGGACAGAGAAATCCTTCATGGGCATCACTCTTTGTGAATGCGGTTTTTTCCCAGGATTCTCTGAATTCCTCTTGAGTCGCTGAGTGCAGGGCCCAGCTCACATCACCCACAGACTATTTACCAGTAGCTACTTGGACTCTTCATCTCTTTCTATTACTTCCTTCTCCACCTCCACCTCTTAGGATCCTCAGCTTTCTTCAAAAAGCTCAGTTTCAAATCATCTCCTCCTACGTGAGACTTTGCCTGACCACCCCCACCAGCTGTTAGTGTCTTGTCTCTGAAATTTCCTCGTATTTATTTTGCATGTACTTGTTATCTCTCTAGATAGGAACAATCTTTTTTTTTTTTTTTTTTTTTTTGATGTTTTTACTTTTATTTTTAAAATTTTTATTTTTCAAAAAATATGCATAGATAATTTTCAACATTCATCCTTGCAAAACCTTATGTTCCAATTTTTTTCTCCCTCCCTTCCCTCTACCCCTTCCCTTAGATGACAAGTAATCCAATATATGTTAAACATGTGCAATTCTTCTACACATATTTCCACAATTATCATGCTGTACAAGAAAAAAACAGGTCAAAAAGAAAAAAATGAGAAAAACAAAATGCAAGCAAACAACAACAAAAAGAGTGAAAATGTTATGTTGTGATCCACACTCAGTCCCCACAGTCATCTCTCTGGGTACAGAGGGCTCTCTCCATCACAACTCTATTGGAATTGTCCTGAATCATCTCGTTCAAAAAAGCCATGTCCATCAGAATTGATCATCGTATTGTCTTCTTGTTGCTGTGTACAAAGTTCTCTTGGTTCTACTTACTTCATTCAGCATCAGTTCATGTAAGTCTCTCCAGGCCTCTCTGAAATCCTCCTGCTGGTCATTTCTTACAGAACAATAATATTCCATAATATCCATATACCACATTTTATTCAGCCATTCTCCAATTGATGGGCATCCACTCAGTTTCCAGTTTCTAGCCACTACAAACAGGGCTGCCACAAACATTTTGACTTTCCCTTCTTTAAGATCTCTTTGGGATATAAGCCCAGTAGAGACACTGCTGGATCAAAGAGTATGCACAGTTTGATAGCCCTTTGGGTATAGAGGAAAAATCATTAAGCTTTTATTGAGGACTTACTATATGCTAGGCACTGTGATAAACTCTGAGGAAAATTTTTTTAAGAAAAAAATTACCCCTGGTCTCAGGGAGTTTTCATTTTGATGGGGAAACAACTTACACCCTGAAGTAAATAAAAGATAAATCTACTGAGGAAGGCCCTAAGTTCTGGGGGAAAGAAGGGGAAAACTCCTTAGAGATAGGGACTATTTCTTCAAACAGAAAGTTTGTATCTTCAGTGTCTTACATATTGTTATTGGGTTCAATTGGCCCCCTTTGGGACTTTCTTGGGGAAGATACTGGAGTAGTTTGCCATTTCCTTCTCCAATTCATTTGACAGATGAGGAAACAGAGGCAAACAGGGTTAAGTGACTTGTCCAGAATCACACAGCTAGTGAATGTTTGAGGCCATAGACGAACTCAAGTCTTTCTGTCTCCAGTCCTGGCACTATAGGCACTGCATCACCTAGCTGCTCTATACCAAACATATAGTGTTATTTGTCCTTTTTTGTTTTTTGTTTTACGTATTTTTATTAATAGCTTTTTATTTTCAAAATGCATGCAAAGATAGTGTTCAACATTTACCCTTGCAAAACCTTGTGTTCCAAGTTTTTCTCCCTCTCTTCCTCCTCTCCCCGCCCCCAGAGAGCGAGTAATCCAATCCAAGCCTTCATTTTCAAAGAGACCATTACAGGTGATGCCTTGACTTTGGATTTAAGCAAAGCAGAGTTGCCCAAAGCCATCAGTATCACCCTCACTTCCAAAGTCATTCAAGTCCAGGGATATGACAAAAATCAAGATGGCTGGCGATGGTCCAGGATGCTGTGGATAACCTTGGTATCTTCAGTGTCTGACCAAGCTCAAGCACTCCATAGCGCCATTGGAACAAATTGTTCTCACCCCATTCTGCCTGAAGAAGTCTTCACATGCTTGGGAGAGACATCCCGTTCACTCATTGATGGGTTTGAGTCCTGTTGGGTTACCATTAGCCTGGTTTTAATCACAGACAGCAGGATATGGCCTCTGTGTAAGCTATAGTTTCTTGGTGCTATAAGTGTAAAGGGCTGAGAAGGGCTTAGCAGCCTTCATACCGCTAGTTCTCCTGGACCCTTACATCCCACCTAAAATATAATAGGCTCCAAATAAATGCTTGTTGCTTAAATATTTATAACTTCCCTAAATGAAGTTCAATCTATTGCTATTCTGGAGTTCTTCCCACCCCTTATATCCTCATAACTCAAGCAAAATCTTAGTTATATAATCATAAATTTATAACTAAAAGGGACATTGAAGGTCATCCAATCCAACTTCCTCCTCCTCATTGAGCAATTGAGGAAACTGAGGTTTGGAGAGGTGCCCAGGTCATTTAGACAGTGTCTGAGACAGGATTTGAACTTCGATCTTGCACTGTGCATAGAGAACTGGATTTGAAATCAGGAGACTCATCTCCCTCGTTTCCTTGAGTTCAAATCTGGCCTCAGACACTTATTAGCTATGTGACAAGTTACTTATGCGGTTTGCCTCAGTTTCCTTATCTATGAAATAAGCTGGAGAAGAAAATGGCAAGCCACTCCAGTATCTTTGCCAAGAAAGTCCCGAATTGAGTCGTAAAGAGTCAAACATGAAATGACTGAACAAGACAAAAACCCAGCACTTTGCTCACTGAACCACCGAGCTGTAGGAAGGAAAGGTGAGATCCTGTGAAAGAGGACTAACTCTTCTGTTGAAGATTGTTTCCAGGACTCTGGGACAATCAAAAATGAACATGAATTTTCCAGACAGAAAACATCAGGTGGCCACTGTATGTTCTAGACCCTAGAACTGGCTATCTCTCACCTATGAGGATTTATAGGAATTAAGACATGCAAATTTCCATGTTTTTGGACAGATGGGAAGCTTCTTTTTTCCCCAATATTTTAAATTATTCATTGAAATGAACATTCATTTGATAAATGCATTTAAAAAGATATGAGTAATTCATTTCTTTTTTTGACTGTCATGATTTGCTTTTACCTCTGAGAGCTCCTCCAGCCTTTCCCCTCTTTGTCTTCCCTTTCACCTTTTATCCCCTTCCCCAAATATCAAATATGTCAGGTTTGAGGGAGGCATCTTCTATTTTTCAAGATTCCATAAGTCCCTTCCTGACAGTTCAGCAGCCTTCCCTATTGGTATCTCCCCCCAGAAGAAATCCCCCAAAATACTAGGAGTTTGTTCTGTGATCATTTCAATCATGTCCAACTCTTCCATGATTCCTTATGGGGTTTTCTTGGCAGAGATCCTGGCATGATTTGCAATTTCCTTCTCCAACTCATTTGGCAGATGAGGAAACTGAAACAAACAGGGTTCAGTGACTTATCTAGGGTCACACAGCTTGTAAGTGTCTGAGGTATATTTGAACTCAGGGAGATGAGGAAGATGAGTCTTCCTGATTCCAGGTCTAGTGCACTAACCTTTGCACTACCCAGAATACTGCTCACTTATTAAAACTCTAGAGGAGTGAAAGAAGTGAAGGAAAAAGTACTTCAAATTTTAGTACTTCTACATTTTCCCATGAAGGGGATTCTTCCCATAAAACTGGGCTTTAAGGTTAAAGGGAATCATGTGTCCACCATTCTGGGTTCTAGGTTCCTTATATTTTTACACCAATATTTTGTTGAAGGAAGCCTGAAGATGGGAAAAAATTAAAGAACTGAGGAAACTAAACAGAAATTTTCATCTTTATCCAAATCGAGGTAACCTTAGCAATTAACTCATAAGACAAAAGTTTGGTGGGAGCAAGGAAAGTGAGAGTAAGCAAAGCAGAGAGAGCTAGATTTGGAATTAGGAAGTCTTGGGGCAGTTAGGTGGTGCAGTAGATAGAATCAGGATGACATGTTCAGGTGTGCCTCTGGCTGGATGGCCTGGGCAAAACACTTAATCTCTTAATGCTCTAGGACTAAGAATTTGGTAGAAAGTGATAGCTTACATAGGTAGCAAGAATTTCCTCAACTGGGAGGCCCTTGCACCAATGAAATCACAGGCATATGTGTGTGCATGTGTGGGGGATGAATGTGCAATATTTAGTTCACTTGTTCAGGGGCAAGCAAGGTGCTTCAGTGGATAGAGTACTGGGTCTGGAGTTGGGAAGACTCATCAACCTGAGTTCAAATCTGGCCTCAGACATTTCCTCACTATGTGGACCCTGGGCAAGATACTTACCCTTGTTTGCCTCAGTGTCTTCATCTGTAAAATGAGCTGGAAAAGGAAATGGAAAACCACTCCAGTATCTTTGCAAAGAAAACTCTAAATGGGGTCATGGAGAGTCATGACTGAAACAACTGAATAATAAGAAAAGTTCATCTGTGCAAAGAAACATTTCCTCTTATTCTAACCTCTTAGGCTTTATCTTAGATTGGGTTACTTTAAGAGCATTAGTGTCACATTTAGTGTCTGTGATCTTTGAAAATTATCTTCTGGGAATTTTCATCAGGCCAGGGGAAGAAAGCATTGGTTTGAGCCAACAAGGAACCTAGAACCCCGAGTAATTAGTAAGTGTCATTCAGCCCTTTTATTCCATAGGTAAATAAGCTCTTTAAATCCTAGGCCCAGCATTGTGGAGAGAATTACCCAGCTGCCTTAAGAAGTCATAATAGACTCTGGAATTTGGGGGACTTACTCCCTCTATCATGTTCTATTTATTCCAAATCATTCCAATCCCATCCCTAGGAATAGGGGATAATAAGAGGGAAATCTTTCACTCTGGAGAGACAGAGTCTTAGAATCAGAAGACCTGAGTTCAAGACAGCTCTGACATTCACTAGCTGTCCCAAGCAAGTCCCTCATGTCTTTAATCTGTAAAATGAGAATAAAAATATTTGTCTTCCTATTCCAACATTTCTTTGTAAAATGGAACTGATTGCTGGCACTAATTTTATTGGGGGGGTCGGTATTTTTTGGGGGGGGTTGCACCAGACCTGTGAGTTCATTGATACAGCCTGCAACACAACTGAGTGTGGCTGAACTATATTAAAACATAATTGGGAAAAGGAAGCCATTGATAAGAAAAAGGTCCCTATATACTCCCAAATATTTATAACAATCTTTTTTTAACTTAATAGTATTTTTCTCCAATTACATTAAAGATCATTTTCAACATTCATCCTTGTAAGATTTTGAGCTCTAAATTTTTCTCCCTCCCTTCCCTTTCTCCTCCCCAAGAGAGCAAGCAATCTGATATAGGTCAAACATATATAATCATGTTAAACTAATGTTTCCACATTAGTCATGTGAAAGAAGAATCAGAACAAAAGGGAAAAACCATGAAAAAGGGGGAAAAAAGTGAACATAGTATGCCGATCTGTATTTCAATTCCATAGTTCTTTCTCTGGGTGTGGTCAACATTTTTCATTACAAGTCTCTTGGAATTGTCTTGGATTATTGCATTGCTGAGTTAAATCTATCATAGTTGATCATCAGGCAACGTGGATGTAACTGATCTCTTGATTCTGCTCACTTTACTTCCTGTATGTCTTTCCAGGTTTTTCTGAAACCCACCTGCTCATCATTTCTTATAGCACAATAGTATTTCCTTACATTTATATACCACAACTTGTTCAGGCATTCCACAATTAATGGGCATCCCCTCAATTTCCAATTCTTTGCCACCACAAAAAGAACTATATAACAATTCTTTTCGTGATGGCAAAGAATTGGAAATAAAGTTGATGCTTATTAATTAAAGAACGATTAAGCCATTTGTGGTGCATGAATATAATAGAATACTGTTGTGCTGTTGGAAATGATGTGTCTGATGAATACAAAGAAGATCTGTATCAACTGATGCAGAGTGAAGTAAACGGAGCAAAGAAAGTGATATACTCAGTAACCAACAATGTAAATGGAAAGAACAATTATGAATCATCAAAAGTGAATGTAACAAAATTACAAAAATCAAACAGGACTGGAGTGAAGAGAAAAGTTAGGATATCCCAAACCCACCCCTTTATGGAGATTGGCAGTTTATTGGTAAAGCACATTGTTCAAGTTTTAGACTTTTTCCAATGTGTTGATGAGGCATGCTGCTATTTTTACCTCTCTAAAAATGTACCATTTGTTAGAAGGGATGGCTCTCTGGGAGGAGGGGGAAAGAATACTTGAGATAACTATAATGGTGTAAGAAGCAGAAGACATTAGTATATTAAAATGTGAGAATATATTTAACAAAATAAATAAAAATACAATAAAACATTAATTAATCAATTAATTAATTAATTAATAATAAATAATTAATTAATAAAATTAATAAAACAAATAATGTTATTACTTGGTTTTCCAAGTCAATATGTGTGCCATAGGATCCTTATCACTGGTTTAGTGGGCCCACTAATACCACTAACATGATAGTAAAGATAGTTAAATCTTCCTTTGTTTTGGAGAGATTAGAGAACATGAGACCTTTTCATTCACTCCAAAACCAAGCCATGAAGCCCCCCCGAATTGCCAGTTTACCTACCCACTTAATACCTACCCACTTAACTGAAGGACCCCTGGGCTTTCCCATTCTCCCCTGTAAAGAGTCTTTGCCACTTCTGGACCTTTTTCTGTGTTTCTGTCTATCCAACTTCTGGGTAGGACAGGATGGACCTGTTTTGATTTGAGTCTGATACCACAAAATATTCCTCATGAGAAAAGTCCTTCAGCCAGAGCTTATCAACATCAGCTCTGAAGTTTTTTTAGTCTTTAGGATTATCTAGGGTGATTATCTAGACATTATCTAGAGTTACTCAAAGTCACAGAGGTAGTAAGTACTAGAGATGGGATTTGGACCTAGTGTAGCTAGGTGGTACAGTGATTAGAGTGTCAGGTCTAGAATCAAGAACACTTAAATTCAAATCTGGCCTCATACACTTACTAGCTGTGTGGCCCTCGGCAAGTCACTTAACTCTGTTTGCCTTTGTCCTATCTACTCCTTATTATACTCACCTTTTCATAATCTAATTAGAATCTTCATCAAAGGTTAGAGGTTTAGTTTTTAAAACTAAAAGGGACCTTGGAAGCTGTCAGGGCTAATTCCCCACAACCCATTTTGCTTTCAGTTGAACTCAGATTTTCTTAACTCTAAAGACATTATTTTGTAAACTGGTTCACCCAACTGTTTGGGTAGGGTATAGGGAGGCAGGATCATGAGGGAGATAACTGGCTGCTCTACTAGGGATAGTGTAGGTACTACAGATATCATTGTTCCCATGTTATAGATGAAGAAAGGAAAGGAAAAGACTTTCTGAAAAGCCCTCTAATCCTATTCCTTCATTTTACAAATGAGTAAACTGAGGCCCAAGGAGGCTAAGTGACTTGGCAAAGACTTTGACTACATTCTAGGTTACAGCCTGAATGTATCTGAGAATCAGGATGATTAAATAAGAAGAAATTCATCACTACTTGGCAAGTCACTAAGTAGAGTGGTCTCTGTCTATAGCAACCCATGTGACACCCTACTTCCCAGGGTCATGGTGGGGAAAATATGATGTCAATCCCACAAAGTGAATAGGAGTTGTTGTTAGAAGGAGCTATTCTGTCATCATCACCTCCTGAATAAAATATCTCCATTCGAACTCTGAGCCAAATAGAAATGTGGACCCTTGATTTCTGGGGCTTTGTATCTTCCATCTTTCTGGGTAACCCTGGATACGGAACCCCAGGGAATATGGAACCAGATGGTGTCTGAAACCAGCAGTGGCCTTTCGCTCGTAAGCCATGATTTATTGCCTGGTAACCTAAACCAAATATTACCAGCCAGCCAGCCAGCAGAAACACAACTCTTTCTCTTCTCCTCCACTATTCCCCCTCCCTTCCTTACTTCCCCAATACCCCCTGTCATCATTTCTATCCAGGAAAAGAGAGATGATGTGGTTTGGCAGTTTGGGGCACATGCAAACATTTCTTCTTCTGAGAAATGAAATTTGAACATGAAGAAAGCTGGGAAAGCAGGAGGACGGTCAGCTTTCAACTGTTTCTGTTGGTCAGCCACCACAATGTAAGCCTCATATCTAGCTAGGTCAGGGTCAGTGGACAGAGTTCTGAGAATGGGTTACCTCACACTCACACACCCACGTATATACACATCCACAATTACACACAGAACTGGGTGAAATCTTGCTTTCCTTTACGTTTCCAGGACTTTGTTTCCCTGAAAAAAATTTTAATGGAAAGAAGAGAGACAGATGGAAGGAGGAATTGAGGGGGAAGGGAGAGCCAAATGACAGGAGAAATAGAAATAAAGAAAAAGAGAAAAAAGAAAGGAAGAAAATGAGAAGAAAGGAAGAAAAAGGAAAAGAATAAAGGGAGGAAGAAGGAGAGTGTGGGAAGAAGACAAATGGGCAAAGAGAACCAGAGAGAGATAGAGAAAGGGGAAAAGAGAAAAGGAAGGAAGTAATGAAGGAGGAGAGAGGAAAAATACAAATGAGCATAGAGAAACAGAATGAGAGAAAAGAAAAAGAAAGAAAAGAAGAAAGGAAGGAAAGTAGGAAGAGGGAAAAAAGAAGGGAGGAGGAAGGGAGAGTCAAGAAGACAAATAGTCAGAGAAACAGAGAGATAAAGAAAAAGAGAAAAAAGACAAGGAGAAAAGGGAAAGAAAGGAAGAAAAAGGAAAGAAAAAAGAAAGGAAGAAGGAGAGAGCAGAAAGAAGACAAATGGGCAAAGAAAAACAGAGAGTAAGGGGATAAGAGAAAAGAAAGGAAGAAAAGGAAAGAAGGAAAGGGGTAAGAGGAAAGAAGACAAATGAGCATAGAAAATGGAATGAGAAAAAAAGAAAAAGAAAGAAAATAGGAAGGAAGGAAAGAGAAAAGGAGAGGGAAGGAAGGAAGGAAGAAAGGAAAAAAGACAGGGGGGAGAAAGAGAGACAGAGAGGGAGGGAGGGAGGAAGAGGGACACTGACTGACTCAGGCTAGATTCCTGTAGGCCATGAATCTGTATCAGGGCCATACAGCTTCTGCCCGAGGTTATCCGAAGTGTCATCAGAGCCCTGGATTAATCTGCTCAGGCCCCTGATGCCAGAAATTGTGTAACAAGCCCGGAGGGGGGGGGGGCCAAGGAAAGGGGAGAGAGGGAGGGCATGCAAAGGTCATGGGGGAGATGATTCTTCCCAAGATGAGGGAGATCTTTGTGCCCCCAGAAGTTCTCCCGCAGGGACAACAGCGTGGACAGTGGCCGGGGCCTTTCAGGAATGGATTTTCTTCGAAGAGCCTGAGTGCACCCCAGGGCCAGTCTCCAGCGGCCCTTCCTTGATACCTAGCCCCTCTCTGGGAGTTTGCTCAGGATCATGCTGGGCCACAGGAAAAAGGGTTGTATGACTTCAAGCGTCTCAGAGGCATTTCTTGAGTGGGAGGGCGTTAGAAGTGAGCCCGCAGTGCTTGATGGGAGGGCGAGCTCCCTGGCAGGATGGGTAACAGTCCAGGCCTGTGGCGGTAGAAAGACCACTGGGCTGGGCACTGGGAGCCCAGAATTCTGTTACTAATTTGCTGCGTAATCTTGGACACAGACTTCACCTCTCTGTGCTTCAGTTTCCTCCTGTGTGAAATAGAGGGACTGGACTCAATGGCTGGGGGCTAAAGGCCTCCCTGGACTCTTTCTTTGCCTCTTCTTGCCTTTTCCAGATTTCTGCTGAGAAAAGCATCTGGAAGAGGGGTGGGAGAGTTGGCACACTGGATTCGGGCTTAGGAGGAGCTGGATTCAAATCCTACCCCAGACAGAACAAGTCACTTAAGCGCTCCATTCCTCAGTTTCCTCACCTGTAAAATGAAGACGCTGCATATAGGGGCCTCTAAACCTTCAGCCATAGATCAGTTCTGAATATAGGATTCACTCATCCTTCATACACAATCCGGCACCAAGCCTTCCCTCTGTTGCCTCTTCTGTATCTCTCATGTTCATCCACTTCTCTCCACTTACTTGCCCCCATCCTCTTCCTTGACCATTACAATGGCTCCTTCCTCAGCCTCCCTGCCTCCAGCCGTTCTCTCCAACTCAGTCTCCAAACAGCTGCCAAATTAATATTTCTAAAGCATGCACAGCCCATGTCATGTTCCAGTTCAAGAAGTTTCCATAGCTCCCTATTGTCTCTAGACAGTAAGTATCAATTACTTACCATCAAAAGCTCATTACAGTCTGGCTCTATCTTTTCACGTTTTCCCCCATTCCTTCTTCATGAATGTGACACTCCAAGTAAATCTGTCTGACTGATATTCCCCACACAACACATTCCATCTTCCTAATTTGTATCTTTTCATAGATTATTTCCCATTCTTGGGATGATGATGATGATGATTGCTGGCCTTTAAACAGTGCTTCAAAATTGGCAAAGTACTTTACAAATATTTTCTCAATTAATCTTAGCAGTGTTGGGAAATAGATATTATTATCTCCTTTTTACAGTTGAGGAAACTGAGGAAGAAAGTTTAAATGACTTGCTTTCTATCCACTGAGCCACCCGGATGCCTCAAGATTTAGTTCAGGTGCCACTCTCTTCAAGGGCACTGTTTGAATACCCCCAGCTGGTTTGTGATCTGTTCTCCTTCCACCATGACTTTGTATTTATTCTGAATTGATCCTCTTTTTCCTTTTTATTATTGGTCATATTCCCCTTAACAGAAAGTAGTTCTTTGAAGGAAGGAGCTAGCTTACTTTTGTAATTATCTTTTCAGGTGTCAGGTCATCAACAGCTCGTAGGTAACAATTCAATCATTGTAATTATCTTTTTAGTATTGTCCAACTTTTCCTAACTCCATTCTGGGTTATCTTGGCAAAGATACTGGAGTGGTTGGTTATTTCCTTCTCTAGCTCATTTGACAGATGGGGAAACTGAGGCAAATGGGATTAAGTGTTTTCCCAAGGTCACATAACTCGTAAGCATCTGAGGCCAGATTTGAACACACAAAGATTTCAGGTCCAGCACTTTATTTGCTGCATCACCTAGCTGCTACCTGGTATATAGAAGTTATTTAATAAGTGCTATTTATTGATTGACCTCATATTATTCAATGAGCATTTATTAAGCACCTACTACTTGCAAGGAATTAGGGATACAAATGCTAAAAATAAAAATAGTCCTTGTCCTCAAAGAATTTATACTTTACTGGCAAGTTCAATTCTACTGTGCTTACCTCTTATTACCTCCCACCATCCTGTTCCCTTCAGTTCTCCTATTCCTCCTTTTGCTTCTCTTCATTTATATTCTCTTGTCTTGGGACAATATGGTTTAGAGCTACAAGGAATTAATTCCGGAGTGGGGGAGGAAAGAGGAGAGAAAAGAGAAGTAACTTTTTCATGAACATTCACTAGTAAGAAACAGATCTAGAATTTGAATCCAGGTCCATTGATCTGAAATCTAGTGATTTTCCATCTCCTTTTCTCAATTTTTTCCACTATCCCTATTCAGAATGCCTGTTGTAATATGTAAACATTCATTCTTCTGAGCTACTTTCAACCCCATTCCTTTCCTTAGATCCAATCAATTACTGCATTTACTTTCTGAGGAAGGACTGAGGTAGGTTAGAGGTTAAAAATCTCTCTGATCCATAACTTTCTTTGCCTTTCCCAGACCAGGTGACTGGGTAAATGATTGCTTTGGGGCTTATTGCAACTTGCCAGCTTCTCTGGGAGTAAATATTCATTGAGAAGAGGTTGAATGAAAAATAATAAACAATTAAGTAAAATGTGTGTCTGGAAGGTGTTTTACTTAGTATCTCCTATTAAATTATGTTATATTATAAATTATTTAAATTATGTATTCAAAATTGGGACTTATAGACTTAGAGCTGACCTCAGAAGTCACTTAGCCCATTTCATAAATGAGGAAACTAAGGTCCAGTGAGATTAAATAATTTTCCCATGGTTACATGGGGAGTAGAAGATGTTATTCAGTTTTTTCAAACATGCCCAGTTCTTTGTGCTCCTACTTGGGGTTTTCTTAGCAAAGATACTGCAGTGGTTTACCATTTCCTTATCCAGCTCGTTTTACGGAGGAGGAAACTGAGGCAAACAGGGTTAAGTGATTTGTCTAGGGTCACAGAACTAGTAAGTATCTGAGTCTTTCTGACTTCAGACCCAGTGCTCTATCTACTGTGCCTCTTAACTGCCCAACAACAACAACAAAAACAACTACCATAGCTCGGATTGAACTCAAAGGCTTGGACTGCAGATACAGCTCTTCTTTCATTTTTTATTTGGCTATTATAAACAGAAATCACATTTGTTAAAGTAGTTTTCTACACTAAGTTCAATCTAGGCAACATGGCTGGGGCTTCCCTTGATATTTCAGACAGTTGTCCCTCAGCCTGACCCCGTGATTATCTCAGACAAAACATACAGTGAGCTGGACACAACAGGTTCAGACTCGCTGGTATTGTGCAATAATGTCCTCAGTGAGAATGAGTTACCTACCTCCTTAGTGGAAAAGATCTCATCAACTCAGAAATGGAACTGAAATATCTGGTGGGCGCTCAGCAATTTTCACCCCACAGGGCGACCAGTCACCCCATTACCCAGGTTTTACCTCTCAGCTACCCATCATTCTTCCTGATGAATAGATTCTCTTGTCATACAACAACAAACTAAAATCAGATGGAACTCGAAGCCTGGGTATCTATCTCTCTTTACCATGGAAACTGTTATGAGACTGAGTCTCTGCAGGAGATGTGAGGACTTTTCATTGAATTATAATGGAAATAGGGCCTCGAGACTGGACTAAATTAAAAAACAAAGATTCTCTGGGGATTAAAGATTCCAGGCTAGAAGGAGGAACCAGGTGTCAGGTCATCAACAGCTTGTAGGTAACAATTATTGGAAATTCACCATGGAAAGTAAATAATGGTTGTCACATAAGTTAAAATTGCTGAATGAGAACCATAGAACCGTAGACCACCACACCTTAGCCTAATTAATCCAAGTTCTTTTTGCAGTAATGGAAAGAGTGACAGGGCTGAGTTTCAGAAGACCTGGATTCCAGGCCTGGCTCCAGCACTTAACTAGTTGGGTGACGTGACTTGGTCTCGGTATTCTCTGTAAAATGGAGATAATTTTTGTATCTCTTATCTCACAGGAATCTTGTGGAGAAATCACTTTGCATTCTCAGAGACACACTAGGAATGTAAGTTATTGTTGTTTCCAGTTCTGAAGAAAGGAAAGCATAAGAGGGGAAAAGATTTTCCCCTTAATTCAGATCTGAAGGAACCATGATAGGTTCTTTTGGTATAGTGGCTAAAGTGCTGGACTTGGAATGGGAAAGGAAGGAGACAAGCAATTATTTAGTGCCTGTGTGCCAGGTATTGTGTCAAGCACTTTACTAATATTATCTCATTTTATCTTGACCTGGATCCAAAAAGAGCAGGATCTAAGCCCTTTACTATTTGTTAGTTCTATGTCAATATGTGAAGTAATTCCTCTGCGTCTCAGTTTCCCCATCTGTAAAGTAAGGGGACTAGATTAGGTGGCTTCTTAGATTTTTTCCAAATCTGATTGAAATGAGAAGTGATTGAGAGCCATGATTCCAGAAACCAGAATTTGGAACTATAAAATCAATAGCAGTTTGGGGAAATCTATATTACCATTTAGGTTATGTAATGGATAGAGCACTTTCCCTAGAGTCAGGAGCTTCAAATATGACCTCAAGCACTTACTAGCTATGTGACTCTGGGCCAGTCACTTAATTCTGTTGGTCTCAGTTCCACATCCATAAAATGACCTGGAGAAGGAAATAGTAAACCACTCAAGTATCTTTGCCAAGAAAACCCCAGATGGGGTCACAAACAGTCAGACATGATTAATCAACTAAATAATAAATATTATCATAGGGTATGGGAAAATAGCAAAAATAACCAAAAAATTTGTTACCTACTGGGTGTGAGTTCTTGATTAATTGCCTAGCTGGGAAGCTCCCTGAGGTAAAAGCAGTTTTTCTCAGGTGACGTTAAGAACTCTTCCTCTTCATACTCTTTCCCCAGCTGCATGCTTTTAGCCTCACTTAAAATCAGACTTTGGGGCTGGAAAATAAATCTGATCTTATATTTAAAAAAAGGAAAAGATGCAAAAAAAGTGAAATTATTTGCCCAGCATCAAAAAAAAAAAATATATGTTAGGGATCAAACCAGGACTAAAATCTTGGACTTCCCAACTCACAATTCAGTACTCATTTTACTACTCCAAGCTGCTTCTCCATCATCTTCTTGTCCTAGGGGAACACTCCCTGGTGCCAAATATTTCTTGTTGATCTGTTTGACACAATTGCTCCTTTTCCTGTCTATTTCTCAGTAGAAGGTGTAAAGCAGATCCCCCAATTTTCCCCTTTCAGCTCCTTCATTTTCAGTCATGTTCCTGGAGAGATGCCTGCTGGTGATCCTGAGCAAGTCACTTAACAGCAATTGGTCTGATTCAATTTCCTCAACTGTAAAATAGGAATATTAATGACACCAATTTTCCAAGGTTGTTATAAGGATAAAAAAAGATATTTTTAATGTATTTAGTAATGTACCTGATACATTAATAAATGGTTAATAAATACTTATTCTCTTCTTTTTCTCTCCTTCCACCCCCCAAAGAATCTCTTCTCCCAAACTTTTCTACTTTTATTAAAGTCTCCACCATCTTTCCTTCACCCCACATATTCAACCACTTGACAAATATTGTCTTCATCCCCACATCTCTTACATACATCCCCTTCTCTCCACTCACACAGCCACTACCTTAGTTCAATCCCAATGACCTCTTCCTGGATTATTACAAGTTTCCTAAATGTCTTCTGCAAGTCAAGTTTCTCTCCACTCCAATTCATCCTCTTTTCAGCTACAGAAGGGATTTTCCTAAAGCACAGGTTCTTGCTCCACTCAATAAATTTTAGAAATACCCTGTTATCTTTAGAATGTGTTTTGTATTTACAGTTCTTCTCAAGTTAACTTCATTTTACTTTTT
Source organism: Sarcophilus harrisii (assembly GCF_902635505.1). Lineage (NCBI taxonomy): Eukaryota > Metazoa > Chordata > Mammalia > Dasyuromorphia > Dasyuridae > Sarcophilus > Sarcophilus harrisii. Next base: position 350,597,221 of record NC_045429.1, on the reverse strand, counting down.
CTGTCTCATTATACATTACTCATCTCCATACATATTATAGAACAGGGGAACCTACCTTCTTGCTATTTCTCCCACACTGTACTCCATCTCCTGTCTCAATGCCTACCTTTCTACTGTCATCTGCCATGTCTGGAATGATCTTCATCTTCCCCTTTTAAAATCCTGACTTTCCTCCAAGACTCTTCAGCTTGGGGTGAAGCTAAGCAGTGCAGTGGATAGAGTACCAGCTCTGAAGTCAGGAGGACCTGAGTTCAAATCTAGCCTCAAACACTTAACATTTCCTAGCTGTATGATGCTGGGCAAGTCACTGAACCTCAATTGCCTCAGCAAAAAAAAAGGGTGGGGGAGAGAGAAAAGACTTTTTAACTGGAATCTTCTGCAGAAAGCATTACCTGGTTTCCCCAGAAGCTACTGCCTTCCTATACAAGGTTATCTTGAATATACTATGTATGTGTTTTCTGCATAGGTACACACACACACACACACACACACACACACACATACTACCTTCCCTATTAGAATATAAGCTTCTTACATTATTTTGTCTTTTTTTTGGGGGGGGGGTTTGCTTTTTCTTTCTCGTGTTTTTTTCCTTTTGTTCTGATTTTTCTTTCACAACATGACTAATATGAAAATATGTTTTAAAAGATGGTACATGTACAACCTGTAGCAGTTTGCTTGCTGTTTTGGAGAGAAGGGAGGAAGGAAGAAAAAAATTAGGACACAAAATCTTACAAAAATGAAAGTTGAAAACTATCTTTACATGGAATTGGAAAAATAAGAAACTATTGAGAATCTAAGTTTCTTTAAGTTAAGAACTGATTCACTTTTATCTTTGAATCCCTAGAATTCAGACATATGGTAAGTTTGTAATTGATGGCTGATTGATTGCTATTGATTGATAGATTGTTAATTGATTGATGGTTCTTTAAACTCATTTCTCTTCTTAACTTCTCCATTTATGCCAATGGAACCATTATCTTTTTAATCATTCAGGTTCATGGCATCTGAATAAGTCTCACCCCACCCTTCCTTGCCTTTTCCCCAATCCAATTAGTTGCCAGTTCAAAGCTTTTATCTCCACAACATTTTTCACATCTATCCCCTTCTTTCTACTCACACAGCCTTCATCCTGATTCAGATCTCCATCATCTCTCACCTGCCCTATTGCAATACACTCTTAAATGCATTCAGTCTCTTTCTCCAGTCCTTTCTTCATACAACTGCCAAAATGTTATTCCTAAGCCTAGGTCCGACAACATCATTCTCCTGCTCAATAAACTTTATTGGGTCCCTATTATTTCTACGATCAAATACAACCTCTTGCATTTGACATTTAACATGTCTCACAATCTGTTCTCTATCTGTCCTTCAGACTGATTTCCTACTACTTTCCCATCATACACTTTGTCTTCCAACCAGACTAGCTATCTTGCTTTTCCCATTGCCAGACTCTTTGGCTGCACAGTTGGTCTCCCAATGCCTTGATGGTCTCCCACCTCACCTTTGCCTCTTGGAATTCTGAGTTTCCTTCAGGACTTCACTCAAGCACAACCTCTTTAAAAAAAATTAAAAAGACTTTCCTGAGGCCCCTAGTTAGGGGTCCTCAACTTCCTTTATGTATTTTTTGCATATATTCAAAATTTCTCTCCCTCCTACCCCAGTAGAATATAAATTCCTCAGAGGGCAGGGCCTTTCATCTTTTCATTGTATACTTAGCATCTAGCTCGGTGCCTGACAAAAATGTTCGTTAAATTGAATTTTCAGTAATGTGTAACTGCTTTGGTATGAGTGCTCCTTGTAGTGAATTCATTTTTTATTCCACCAAATGCTAAGTACAACTCTTTCCACACCATAGGAGAAAACCTTCCAGAATTGTTATAGTTGAAAAAAATCCAGAAAATTGCAAGAAATCTAATGATGAGCCTCTTTGCAGTTGGCTAGGCTGGTCTGTGAATGACAGACACACATAGAAGCCATCCTAAGATCCTGAACTTGAACCCTTCCAGGTCTTGACAGTACTTGTCAAAACCAGTGCCAAAAGCCTCCAAGAATCCAGGGTCTTGAGCTTTGAAGAAGCATAGAAGAGCTTTAGTAAAGGATTTATGATTATTACTATTATTACAAAGAAGGAAACTGAAGTTTAGAAAGATGTCTCCTCCTTTCCCCTTTCACCCTACTGCATCATCACCCTAACCTTTGGGCCTCTAGTTGGGAGGCTTTCCCCCTGCCTAATCCCAATTTGCCACAATGTACTGGGCTGGATTATGGGACATACCAAACAGAGCCTCCAAACAATAATTCAAATTATTCTGCTTCCTTTGTGAAAGGACATCTAAACTGTATTTATTAAGGTAGTTCAAAGAATAAGTTTAGGACAAACCATAAACAGTCATAAATTTAATAAACATTCTGAAGCGACATTTTGGCTTCTGGGAATATGTAATGAAATTCCTTCCCTCCCTCTTCTCCCCCTGCACACCCCCCAAGACTCCATTATTAAAACCATAAATAAAACAACCCTGAGCTTGGCTGAGTTGCTCTTGCTATATCTGCATGACCCACACTATTTAGAACAGTTTAGAAGTACAGGCACACACCCCACGGGAGTCCTGCCAGTGAATGTACCTGAAAGAATTTCACCTAGTCAATCAACCCTATTCAGGCTGTACACACGACTCAGGCTGGTGGGGCACACATTTTTCTGGGTATAGACTTGAGAGTCAGCATGATTTAGTGGAAAGAACATTGAATTTGGAGTTAGGAGACTTACATTGGAATTGTGCCTTTGCTACTATTCTTGTCACCTTGAGCAAGAATATTCTCCCATCTGGGCTGCAATTTTTTCTTCTGTTAAATGAATTAGACTAGATTACCTCAAGGTGCTTTCTCAGTTCTAAATCCTATGAATGAAAGGTAGTTAACACAGAGATCTCAAATGGATCCTTGAAATTCAGGACTGTCTTGGTAACTGCTCACCTTCTCCTTCATGATAAAGATTCTTCTCTTCTCTCCTTGATTAGAAAAGCCACGCCAATGGCTCCCCTTTTTCATGATGGAAAATGAACCAGACTGAGAAATTAGACTTCTAATCCTAATTGCCCTTAGCTAGCTGTCTCACCTTGCATTTCCCCTCTCTGGATTTCAGTTTCCTCACATGAAATGAAAGGGTTGGACTAGATGGCTTCTAACAATCTACACCCATCATCAAGAGGTTGACCACCTGAAGAGTTAACAAAGAGTTAAAAAGCAATTTAAATGCCTTAGCACTTAATTTCTTGGTTCATCAATTTAGGTTAAATCATTAACATTATTTTCATAGTGAATGCATTATATCTTACACCAGATAAGACTCAAATTAATGATCAGTGGTAGATTTTAATTTCTAAAACCTTGCTAGTTGTAGGCTCCCATGACCTTTAACATAGTCACAGCTGAGAGAATAGAGGACAAGGGATGGTGAACGGATTGCTCTTGTTGACTTTATAACTTACTGTCCAGATCTTTTGATGGTTTTTGTGTCAAAGACCCCAGGTTTGTAGAGTAGCTCAAATGCTGCCCCTGAAATACAAACAATTGCAGAGAGCACAATACAGTTAGGTAAGTGCTGAATTTGAGGCTGAATTTGAACTGAAGCCCAGAGTTCTCCCCATTGTACCAACTAGCCTAGAAGACTATTCCCCTCTTAGAACTATTAGCAAGTAGCTTTGACTCTCCAACTCTAATGTGACTAAAATGTAGACAGCATTAAAGAGAGTAGTGAGAAATAAGACTGGAAAGATAAGTGAGACCCAGATTTGTAGAGAGACTTGAATGAGGGCTGAGAAGTTTGCACTTCACTCTGGAGGGATGAAGAGGACATAATACTCTCTTTATTCCCCTTCATAAAACAAACTACAGAATGATCTGTAACTATCAGAATATTCATTAAAAAATTCACTTTTAAATTTCAAAGGAAATAAAAAAAAAACAGAACTTTTAAGCCCACCCTTGTGTTATAATCAAATAGACACCAAACCCAAAGACTTTTCCTTGTTGGCAATTGTATGAGGGTAAGTGCTTCCTCAGAGGAGAGCAGGCATTTTTCTCTGATGATCCAGGATAATGCTTTTAGGCCCATAGTTTTTTAATAGAACAGAAAGTCTATCCAATATTTGAAAGTTCAAGATATCTATTTCACTCGGCAGAATTAAATGTGAGAGACCAAAATAGTCATGAGTTGTTTCTGATGTGCATTTATAAAAGTGAGAAAGAGGGATGAGCACTCTTTCTCCTCCCCACCTCCAGAAAAGAAAAGAAAAAAGCTCTCAGATTTAAGAGGAAGTAGGGTTTGGTGCATAGAGTTAAGGAGGCCCGGGTTCAAATGTTATCTCAGATATTTATTCACTATGTAATTCTGGACATATTACTTCAGTTTTCTCAGCCTTAGTTTTTGCCAAATGAAGGGATTAATGTTTGATAATCTATCTCTAAAGTCTCTTCTAACTTTAGATCTGTGATCCTATAGTACAGTGGAAGATGCAATGCTTTTAGAAAAAGCAGAAGACATGGGTTTGAGGTTAGCTTAGATGCTTACTGATTGGGTAACCCAGGTAAGTTCCTTAAGTTCTCTGAGCTTTTGATTTCCCATCTGTAAAATGGGGTTCATATTTTTTACTTCCTGCACAACAATGTAGTTGTATGGGAAATGTTTTGTAAAACATAAAGCACTCTAAAAATGTGAGCTGCTCTATTTTTTCAGTAAATATCCCCTTCCCTGATTCAAAAGAAAAAGAGGCTCTGTTGAACTAGATGAGCTGTTTGTGAGTCACCAGCCATTGGAGGGACCTTGGCTTCCCAATCCAGGCATGTGATTGATCGCTCTTGGAGAAGACGGCTGGCTGCCCATTTGAAAAGGTTTGCTCTTGGGAATTCACCTACCATTTCTCAGCTGCTTGCTGGGGCTACCCACTGGAATGAACTTGGGAGATGTGTCTAGTGAGCTGAAGGTCAGGGAGAATAATTTACAAGGGAGCATAGTTCAATCTATCTTATGTCCTAAATTCGGACTTTTTGTTCCCTAGAATTCATTCCCCTAGGAAACTGACTAGATAGCATGTGGATAACTCTAACCAACATTTCTATTGTTTTTAAGGTTTTCAATGTGTTTTATATCCATAATTTCATCAAAAACTCATCACAAATATGTAAGGCAGGGTAATATCTATGCTTTCTCATCTGCAAAAGGGTAGAGGAAACGCCAGAAGAAAATGAGAATTTCTTAAGCCTTTACTATGAGTCAGGTACTGTGCTAAGTGCTTTATAAATATTATCTCATTTTATCTTCACAACAACTCTGGGAAGAAGATGCTATTATTATCCCTATTTTACAGTTGAAAAAGATGAGACAGGCAGAGGTTAAGTGTCACACAGCTTAGTAAGACTTGGAGGCTGGCTTTAAACTTCAGGTTTTCCTGACTTGAAGACCAGTATTCATTCCATCCCTTTTGCCATCTTTCACTGTCAACCTCCCAGAGTTGTCATGAGGAAACCTTAAAATGTGAACTATCAGTAACAAGCCCTCAGTCACATAAACTATTAAGTGCTGGAAGAGAGATTGAAACCTGGCTCTTTTCTGGATTCAAATCCATCTCTATTTCCATTAAAAAAACAAAGAAACAAAAAACCATGTCTCAATGAGCTCAAAAATGTTCAATGACTGAATTTTTTAAAAAAGGAATCTGTTACTAATGTTGTGACCATTTTATAAGGAATAGAGATGCATTAATTTGGGTAGAAGTTTGGAAGCTATCCAGTCCAACCTCCTCATTTGACAAATAAGTAAACTGAGGACAGGAGAGGTTTAAGTGACTTAGGATCATAAGATCATGGCTCCAGAGCTTCAAAGCTGTTTAATTCAATCTCCTCATTTGATGAATAAGGGAGGTGAAGCTCAGATAATTTTAAGTTGTCTTGCACTAAGTCACACAGTTAAGTGGTAGAGTTTTGTCATATAACCTATGCCATGTACATCCCTTCCTCATTTAAAATGCTAAAGCAGATGAAGACAAGTTGTTTCTCAGCTGAGTCATCTTTTCAATAACTCTCCATACATTTAACACTCACAATAATGGAAGAGAATTAGGGGCTTAGGTAATCCAAAATATCAGTTTATCCCCCATGTTCAGTTATTGTTGTCCCCAGGAAACAGGCAGTGATTTTTAAATGGTAGTTTCCTTTCCTAATAAATTAATTATGACTAATAGGCTAATTTGCCTTCTTTGGTAAGAAAGAGTTGAGGGAAGAAGCCCAATGATTAACAAGGTCAGCAAAAGGTCTGGTGGGGAACGTGGGGTGGGGGATGGGAGGGAGTGTCATTAAAATCACTCTTGGCAAAGATGTCTCGTCTTCCTAAAGCTCAGTATAGACTGAAAGTCCACTCTGAGAAGAGATGGAAGTTGGAAAAGTGCTTATGTGAGATTGGTTGGTATTGCCAGGCACAGATCTGTCATCATGGTTTTTGTCTAAAACAGACAAGCCACAATGGACTAATAACAGACATATCTTCAGGGGACAAACATCAGAACACTGACCAGAAATAATTTATAAGACACATAATCTCTAAAGCAGATGACCAACCTACAATAGGATATCAAAGAGCTGATTGAAGCTTGGTCCATAATAGGAGGGACAGAACTCATATCATTCCTAAAATAAGAGTAAGGCTTAGCAAACATTACCAGGAATTTTTCTAAACAAAGACCAATTCCATAAATTAACATTGGTTTTTATAAAATTTCAGAGCTGGAAGTGGTCATTCAGTTCAACCCTTCAAGCTTGCTCCTTAAGACCTCCACTGATGAAGGCCTTCTCACTAACTCCTGAGAAAGCCCCCTGGGAAAAAAGGGGCTAATTTATTAGGACAGTTTTTTTTTTCTCTTGCCATCAACCCTGAATCTCCTTTTCCAACTTTTACTCATTGCTCCCAGTTTTATGTTCTGAAACCAAGCAGAACTAATCTAATCCTACTTTCACCTGAGGTCCCTCTAAATACTTTGAAGATAGCTCTCCCATTTCCCCTAACATTTATCCAAAAAAATCTCATTTATTTCAAGCACTCCCACTTAGAACATGACCTTGAAGCCCTCCATTCTTCTGGTAGCCTTCCTTTATATAATTTTTAGCTTGCCAATGTCCTTTCTAAAATACAATGCTGTGTATAACCAAATCAGATTGTTTGCTAGCATGAGGAGGGGAGAGGTAAGAGAGGGAGGAGGAAAAAATTTTGGAACTCAAAATTTCACAAAATTGAAAGTTGGAAACTATCTTTACATGAATTGGTAAAAGTATTGTAGTATTAAAATAAATTTTTAAAAAATATGATGCTGGGGACTAACTATAAAATGTACTGTGGTCTGATATAGCCAGAATACAATGGCACTATCAGCTTCCTTATCTTGGACATTATCCCCTTCATCCTAAATTCATCTTTAAAAATTATTGGCGGGGAGGTTGCCATATCACAATTTTCCCATAGTAAGATACTGCCATGAGATTTTTCATGCTATATAGACTCTAATGTATCTTTCCAGGGTCGGCCCTAAACCAGAAATAGGAAGGTTAAATGACCAAATATTTAAGACAAACAGCTGGGGTGATTAAGAATTTTTCCTTAATCTTATTCTGAGCTGAGATTGGGCTATTGACATATAGGAACCTTTCCACAACAAATTTTTTTTTTCTATAAGATGTACCTTATACCTAAAATTCACCTTTCCACCTGGACCAGTGTTACCTGGTCCAAATTAACTGGATACTGGATTACTCTGGAGTCAAACAAAAAACCTGGTTTGAAAGCCTGCCTTTGCCACTTATGCCAGTGTGAGAATGGGTAAGACATCTAACCCTCTCTAAGCTTCAGGCTACTCATCAATTGGGTGGAAAGGGATTGATTAGATGACTTGAGGTCTCTTCCAGCTCATAATCTACAATCTTGAAATCCTTACTTACATTGTGGACTAGTAAATTATTCAACATCTTTCCTTTGGTCCATGCCCTTTGCAGCCTCAGATGTTTCTTGTTCAGACTTGATCTCATTTGGACTTTTTTTTTTTTAACAAAAATCACTGGAATAGTTTGCCATTTCCTTCTCCAGCTCATAATACAGATGAGGAAATTGAGGCAAAAAGGGTCAAGTATCTAAGATCATTATACATACATATATATATATATATAATATATATAATTTAGAACTGGTCACCTGCTTTAGTTCAACAAAAAGTTTTGTTTAATGCATTACAGAGTGAAAGTTTCTTCTTAAAGATTACGTACATTAAATGCTGCAGCTGATAGGGCATCTGGATGATGCTAATGCATCACAGAGAAATAAGGATGTAAATGTTAACTTTTTTTGTTTTTTTTTTAATAGCATGGATCCTTCCACCAGTCTGGTAAAAAATGAATTTCTCAGAATTTTTTTTAAACTTGTAATTGAAATGAATGCTGAATTTAAGTTAAAGATTTAATTTCCCAAGTTCAGAGACTCCCTGAAATCAACATGTAAAAGGGTCCGTCTCCCCCCAGCCCTTTTTTGCATTAAGAATCTCTGTTCTAAAACAATCTTTGGCTTCCTCTTCTTCTAAACTTTAAATAGTTAATCTCACCAAAAACCAAGATACTGAAGAAACCCAGAGCTTTGGGCCCAGAGAATGCACTGAGGACCAGCAGCCCTCTAGGGGTTAAGTTTTTCCCCATCCTGATACGCACATGGAAGGCCTGTCAGCCTGTATTTCAACAAGACTCAGCCTTGATGTGAACTCTTGGTTCTGGAGATAACATCAATCAGGAGGCACTGGCCGGCAAAGGACCAGCAGGAGAGGGCCTGTGGGGCTGCTGCCAGCTAATCCAGGTCCCATCCCCTCCTGAGCATTCATTGGGACCCCTCCGGTTCCAGGCCCTTCCCTCCCTTGGCACAAGATAACCACGTATCACATTCTCCCTGGAACAATCCTTTCTCTCTTGTTAACTCGGCCCTCAGAGACGAACACAAGGGGAAGACAATGATTTAAGGCAACTGGAGTCAGCTAAAATAATAACAATCTCGTGCATTTCTGGGGCATTCTCTCTACCCCAAACTCTGCGTTTTCTCCAATGTTTTAGTAAAATTTGCTTTTTAGGGTGTGGGAGGGATGTTCAGGGATGGTTTTAGAGTAGTTCTTAACCTGGGGGAGGAAGCCATGGCAAACCATCGCCTTAACCTTAGAGAACATAGAACCCGATGTTCTCAATATCATTTCTATCCTATAAACTCGATTCCCAGGCAGTGCCCTGAAGCTCCTTGTTAACAGCATTAGGCTTACTTGGCTGTAATCTCCAGTCTCTCACTTCTACGCAGGTAGCTCCTGCTTCAATCCGGAGTAATGTTCCCATGGAATCAGCTTCCTCCTGTAATATTGCTTCATCCAAAGGTGTATTTTCAGGAAATCCAACGTTGGATGGGGGATTATATTACAGAGGGATGGGACAGGAGATTTGAGCTCCATCTTGCCATTCCAGCCTGTTTATTAAATGTATGACTTTGGATGGGTCAATTCTATGGTCCTCAATTCCATCTAAAATGGGGGTGGCGATACCAAGGGTGATCTCTCCCGATCCCTGCCCCTCACCCCCACAAGGCAGGTCTGATCTTTTCAGAGTTGCCTCCTAAATCTAGATTGATTTGTCTCACATGTCAAGATGAATTAAGCTGAGCCTTAAAAAAAAAAAAAAAAAAAAAAGTCAGAATAGAAGCCAACACACAGAATATTTGAAAACTTTATTTTCTCAAATGAGCACCAACACATATTGGAAATGAGAAAACAACGCACTTTCTTCTAATACTGAATCACTATGTACAAATACAGGAAAAAAAGGTGAAGACAAATTATTGAAAAACAATTGCCTTTGTTGAAGCAAAGTGACCTGAAAAAATATGCCCCCAAAAACCACCCCCCAAAACCCAACAAATACAGTTTGTAAACACAAGCATCAATAAACAGACTGGTATTGAAAAGATAGTCTCCGCAAAAAGGGAATTTGCTCCCACTTTTAACAAAATTTTATACAAAAACGTAAGGGGCAGTAAGAATTTGTTAATATTGGGAACAGCTTATATTTTATTCTTTTTATCTTTATCTTGCCACCGATTAATTTATACATTTTAATTTGAAAATTAAGTGTCTCTTCTCCCCTCCCCAACCCCCCGCCCCATAGTGGTTTTTCATTTTTGGACCGACTTAAAAAACATATAAGTTGATTATTTTCCAGGATTTCATTTCCCAGGCCTCTTCCTGACCCTGAGGGATTCTGACCTCACAAATTTGTTTGCCTACAGGCATGTCTACATTTCATGCCTGTTGGACCAATACTAGTTCCTGTTTATGGTGAGGCATCTTGTTAAACACTTTGGGAGCCGCAGAATATGCAATTAATACACTCACATTAGCAAATAGAAAACATACAAGAGGTCTAACTCTTGGATCTCCACAAGGACAATAGATTCATTTGTAGCTCATCCAAGTTGCGCCACAGAAGAGAAGGGGAGGGTATACCAGAGACCCAGCACTGCTTGCAGCCCTGCCTGTACATGGCGTGGTAAGATGCATTCTCTATGGCTTGTACTGTTGGTCCACTTAGAGACAGAGTGCAAAAACAAAACAAAACAAAAAAAAAACAACACACAAAGTGGGGGAGAGGGAGAAAAGAAAAGCCTTGCTACAGGAGCTGTGTAAACTTTTACATAATATTCCCAGTAAAAAGAAAAGCAGGAGCCATTGGAAAACACTTTTAAAAAATGCACATTAAAAACAACAGACCTGAAGGCCTTTGAAGCCACAGCTAACAGCACTTCACCTCAATGTTTTTTGTTTTTTTTTTCCTAGCCAATACTGGTGCAAGAAAAACATTTCAATTCAACCTATTGATTCACTACATGTCACTTCTACCAGGAAAAGGTAAAAGCAAAGCTTTCTTGCCTCCCCCAGACTAAATGACAGACTTTGGAAAAAAAAAAAAAAGTATGCATGTTTCCCTTAAAACATACTTCAAAAAAATTCAGAGGAAACAGTAAAATTTTAAAATAAAAATAAAAAGTGCTCTCAGGAGCTCTGAGAAAACAGCACCAAATATATTATTTAAAAAAATTAAATATTATTTACAAAAGTCTATTTCACAAGGTTTTTTTTTTTCTTCTGTATATATTACCCTTTGAAAATTTGTTGAAAGGGGGGAATATTTCCTTTGTGCATGCTAACTCTACCAGCACTGACTGACCTTGCCATGTCCAAGTATGGATGTAGTACCCAGACGGACACCTGTGCTCATCAAGCTGGGTTGCAGCTGCTTTGCTCCAACCAACTCAAGTCAATGGCATCCAGCTTCCAGGCTGGTGCTGGTGCCAGTGCCGGGGCCAGGCCGTGGAGACCCCAGGCCCCAGCACTCAGGGTCTCGGCCCAATCCAAAGGTGGAGCAGAGTGAGCTGAAACTGGAGATTCTGCTAACAGTTTTTCCACTGCAAATGAAGGCAGCTGCTGGCTGAGGTAAAGAACTCCTCCTCCTCCCCTCTCCCCCTTCTCTTCCTTCCTCTCTTCTCACTCTCCCAGCTTTGCCCACCAGCTCCCAGTTGGCTGAACCTACCAGTGGCCTAGGAGTGAGGTCTTTGGTTATGCTGAGTAAATAATTTTAAGAGAAAAAAAATCACATATAAGAACTAAAATAGTTTGAGTCCACAAGTTTGACAAGGTTTGAGCTCCATTTGTGGTCTCCAATACTGCTAGACACGAAACAGGTCATGGATGGAGCTAACATTGTAAGAAGCACTTATGGTTTAGTCAACACATACGGGAAACCTAATGAAGGGGGTCGTTCTGCTGTTGAGCCTTCTCTTCGGATAGGAGGTGCTATGCACTTTTGGGGTGCTGAAGGGTTCCTCACAGCACCAGGAGTGCCAGAGAGAACAATGGAAGCTTTCCCAGGGCATTAAGTGGGGGTAGGGCCAGGGTTTGGTCGCTGCAAACTCACTATCTTTCACTGTCTAGGTTTGCTTAAACATTTGCCAAATTTCCATTTCATTTGTAGTCCTAAAAATCAGGTGAAACTTTCCTTAAAGAGAAGGCTAAATCTCTAAAGGAAAGGGCCCAGGGCCCATATTTCAGTAGGGAGGGAGTGGGAATCCAACTATTTCAGGACTGGGAAGCTAGCCGGGGAATGTGAAAACTGAAGCTATTTTCTGATGCAATCTAAGGGATTAGAGGAAGCAGAAAGAAAATTCCTCTAGCAGATTGCAACAAAGTAATCTAACTGTACCTCAGTTTCCCTTCTTATTCTTTCAGACTGGTCCAATGGTTTTGGAGTTGTTTGGGGTTTTGATTTGTTTTTTTGGGGGGTGGGAATAGTTCTAATTATAAAGTGTTTTTTTAAAAAGAGAACCAAAAACTAGATTTTGTAAGGAAGAAGTCCTTTTTTATCTTGCACCAGTCAGTCAAAAGGAAGAAAAGTCCAGTTTGAGGGAACTTCCAGGCCAAGGTCAGCCTTGAGCCAGAACCACCAGGACTCAAGAATTTATCTTGCTACAGGACAGCGACCCAGAGATTCACCCTTTTCATAGCCCTCCCATAATCACCTCTTTCCATCACAGACTCTATCCCAGGAGGCTCCCTGGTTCTGCTGCCTTCAAAGCCCATTCCACTGCACAGGTTCCCCTATGCTCCCGAATTAACCACTTGTGACAACTGAGACTTGAATTTTTCAGATTCAGTCTCCTTGGAAAATGAGATGTTGAGAATGATACACAAGATCATTAGGAAAAATAGAGTATTTTAAGCCTGAGAAATGAAATGAACTCCATCCGAGTGGGCCTCACATCATTCACCAGGTACTAGCTGGATTGCTGTAGAACAGACATCACAGTGTGGATGATTAAATGCAAGACAAAGCTTTTTACTCCTAAGCCTTCCTGGCTTGGGTTTCCCCCACTCGACTCCTCCTAATATCACAAGTTATGTCCCCTCTTCATTCCTAGCCTCCAAAAAAAGAAAAGGTAAGATTAGAATTTGTTACTCTTAGTCTGACATCAAATTTAATCAGTTCCCTACTGCTGGGCGACTTTGGTTAATTACTATACTTCTTCCCATTTGAATTCAGAGAAATAACACTGGGGCTCGAAATATCTGCCTGCAGAACACATTAACCATAATCTCCAAAGCTTTTAGTTTTCATAGCTTAAAAGACAGGGCTGGAATCAAAACCAATCAAACTCTGCATGTGAATCATCCCTGCTCCTGGGATTCCCCACCCACTGGGGAAGTGGGGAGGAGGTCTGACACCAAAAGGTGTTTTCCTCTCCTCCCCATCCCTCCAAATCTCTCCTTCCCCACCCCCACCCATTGTGCTTAGTCAAGGGTTAGGGGTCAGGCAGTTGGAGTCGTTTTAACTGTGCTGGCTTTCCTATGGTTTCCTTGCCTGATTTTGGAGCGGTCAACTTGCTGTCCCTTTAATTACAGGACTTCGTGGGTCACAGGTCAAAGGCCACTGGCCTCTGCTTGCCAGAGAGCCCATGATCGTCAATACTTGGTGAAGGGCAGAGCCCTCCTTGCCACGATGGGGGAGCATAAGGGAGAGCTTGGAGTCGGGTGGGCACAGGCAGACACAGTCAGGGAACAAATCACTGAGACCCTACCACAAGCTCACCAGTGGCTGACACAACCATCAGCTAACACAGGGTGCCCCCAAACCAGCCCAAGGCAGTCTGACTCCTGCCCCACAACTGCATGAGCCACAGGAGGCAGAGCCTCCTTGCATGCTGACCTGGCACATTGTTGGGCGTCAGGAACAGAAGCTTCAAAGAGAATTCAGTCATGAGGTATTTTTTTTAAATCTTCTTTTTGTCCTTTTGGACAAGTTGATAGTTTCAAGGTTCCTGGGTTCCCAGGGTTTTTAAGGAGCAGCAGTTCCTACCTCCACCCTCCCATGCCCACCCCTGCCCTGGGACACTCAGGGCCCCTTCCCTCCTCACACCCCCCTGCCATTGCTATCCTGACACAAAAGAAGGCTAAGGCCGCCCGCCCTCGGGGGGAAGGGGCAGGGGGTCCCTGGGACTCTCCTTAAAGTAGAATGCTGCCAAGCTCTCGGTGCATCCACTGCTTTTAGCCAACACTAGAACAGAGAGAGAAGCCAGGGTCATCTCACAAATACATACAAAGCAAAGAAACAGAGAGACAGCAATTTAGGAGGCCAGTCACCAATAAAGATGGAGATAGGGTGGGAGGATGCTCCTGATGCCAAAGCCTCTAAAGGGATGGAACCAAGCGTTCGTTCAGTCACTCTCTCCCCTCTCGGATACAATGTTCAGTTGGATGGCATTCATTCAGACACTGGGTAGGGGGGACTCCCTCTATTCAATCCCAGCCATTGTCCTTGATCATGTGTGCCAGTTCAATGATGTATTTGCCTTCTTTATACTTCTGGCTGCTCTCAAAGGCATGTTCCTGGTCAACAGAAAAAGAGAGAGGGAGTGAGCGGTCACAATGTCCATGGACTGATCAAGCAGCACAGGGTGGCAACAGAGGACCTGGGTGCAAATCCAGATTCTTCCATTTACCACCCATCGACTTTGGGCAGGTCATGTTGAACTTTTCAGCTTCAATAAAATTCCCTAAACTTCTAAGTAATCAAAAGTTCCATGCTTTGTCCAAAACAATACTCTAAGCTCTTTATATCCTCAAACCAAAATTAATAGTTCTTTCTTTAGTCATCCTTTAACAGGGAGTCCACTCTCATCCACGGTTCCCTCTTAATGAATAGGACCTTCAGTTCTTCCTCAAGATCTGAGTTCCCCCTTTCTTTCAGGACTTATTGTTATAGGATTTGATATCGAATATGCAAAAGAAACATGGTGAAATGTGGAATTTCATAGGTTGATAGACCTTGTTCCTGAGGGTCAAAAATGATGCATCAGCAGGGGGGAGGGATGTGTGACATAGATTGGGTGAAGCATGGGGCATCTCCACTGACTAAATGGTTGTAAGATGATCACAGAATGGTCCAGAGATACAAAAATTAAGTGGAGTACTTTCCAAAGTATCAAGGCATCCCACACATGCTGGGCTTGGACATGGAATTTGTGTAAAACAGGATGGAGATATCTTTGTCAGCATTCTTGGGGTTGCCTAAGTGAGCCTCACAATTTAGTAAACAAGTAGTGAACATCAGAGTTTGAAACCCACTACAAGGACCTATCTAATTCTTATAGGATTCTCATAAAATCACTTCTAATAATTAGCATTTTATCATATAAGGTGGTACAGTGGATAAAATACTGGGTCTGGAATCAGGAAGACCTGACAATGGGATCAGGATGATCTGAATTCAAATCTAGTCAAGACACTTAATAGCTGTATGACTTAATAGCAAGTCTGATTGCCTTAGTTTCCTCATCTGCAAAATGAGCTAGAGAAAGAAATATCGAATCATTCTGGTATTTTGCCAAGAAAACTCCAAATGGGGTTACGAAAAATTGGACATGACTAAAAAAACTTGCCAGACATGATTGAAACAACTCAACACAGAATGAAGGCTACACCTAAACTTTATTATTATACTCATTATGACAAGGAAAGGGAAGGGAATAAACATTTAGAGAGCACTTAACTGTGTGCCAGGCGCGGTGCTTAGCCATTTTACAAATATCTCATTTGATCCTTACAAAAACCCTATTTATGATCATCTTACAGGTTAAGTGACTTGCTCAGAGTCCCAGAACTAGTAAATATCCAAGGCTACTCTTGAATTCAGGTCATCCTGACTCTACCATATCACCACAAGGACATCAATAGATCAAAGACCTATGAGAATTTCAGCCTGCAATCACTTAAAAGTGAATTTGGAGATCTTCCATCTTAAGCTTAAGACCGTTTCATATAAACCTTTACTTCTGAGATAAGGAAACTGAAGCTGAAAGAAGTGACTTGCTAATGTCATAGGACTAATAAATAGCAGAGCCAGGATTTGAATATGGGTCCTCCGATTCTTTCCACTGCATGTGATTTTTTGGGGGGAAGTTTCCTGAAGTTTTTCTTGTACAACATGACAAATATGGAAATATATTTAAAAGAATTACCTGTATTTAACCTGTATCAGATTGCTTGCTATCTTGGGGAAAGAGAAAAATTTGAAACGAAGTTCTATAAAAATGAATGTTGAAAACTATGTTTACGTGTATTTGGAAAAATAAAATACTATTAGATTTGTTGTTGTTGTTGTTTTAAAGTTCCCTGAGATTCAGAAAAGTTAAGTAACTTGTCCACAGTGACACAAACAATGAATGGCAGGGACTTGTCCACGACCATATAGCTAATGAATTTGGACTCGGGTCTTCCAGATTCCAGCACCCTGTCCACTATTCCACAAGTCCTATCAAAAAGAATGTCTTTAGTATGTTATCTTAGAGAAGAATCCTAAGTAGATCTAAGAGATCTAACAAGGTTTCCCTCGTCATCCTCACCATCCTTTGAAGCACACCAAGGTTGGAACCTTTCTGAAATGTGCTGAATGAGTTGAATAGAGAAGCAAAGCATTGTGGGGAACAAAAAGGTTTCCTTTTAACTTATATACTTATATCCTGTTACTTTGCTTCTCCTCCACAGAAATCATGGGCTACAGCAAACAATGCAGTAGGAGAAAATTTCTGCCAAGCAACATCAATATTGGACCTCCTAGCCAAAAAAAAAAAAAAATCCATACTTCTGGTAGTTTACCTGATAAACTTATTCTAGCTAATAAAACCCTACAGTGGAGTGGTTGGTGAGGAGAACAATTTTATTATCATGGACATAAGGACATCTGGAGAGGCTGCCTGACACATAATGAATAGGAAACTTTTCTCAAGATTCCATAAGACCCGAGTTCAAGCTCTCTCTCTTCATAGCAGCTAAGCAAACCTGGAATGAGTCACTTAACTCAATGCCCTTAAATGCCTCTATAAGACTATAAAAGCAGATACTAATCTAGAAGAGGAAGAAGTTGCCTTTACCAATCAAGTCACAAGATTCCCTTTCTGTCTGTGTCTGTCTCTCGGCTAGCTGAATGAAGAAAAAACCACTTCCAACAGTTAGTGAGTATGGCTAAAAACCTGAACTATCTATCTATGGATTCACCTTCCTAGGTACATTCAAAGCCATCAAGGGAGAGTTGTTCTTGCTGGCACTGAGTGCTTTCCTTATGTTCTAAGATATTACAGAGTGGCACTCTCCCCCAAATACTTTGTATATGCTTACTGATGTGTATTTGTCTCCCCTATTAGAATGTAAGTTGCTTAGATCAGGAGAGTGTAGTAGTGTGTGCAGTGCTGATGACTGACACTTAATAAATGACTTGTGTGAAATTGTCTTTGTCTTGAAGTTGGATGAGACTTTGGTGTTGGAAGAGAGGAGCTATGGAGCCCGTGGGTTTTGGTTTTGCTTTTTTTGTTTTGTTTTGTGTTTTTTTATAGTTTATAAACATTTAGTTCAGGTGTGTATTTAGATTTAAGAACAGAAATGAGTGCTCAGTTAAAATCTCACCTTATGCTATGATCTTGGGTAAATTATTTAGCTTTTCTGCTGAGAAGATATAAAAAGAATTAGCTAATTTCTTAAGTCCTTTCCAGTTTTCAATCTATTATCCTGTTGGGTCTTACACCTATTGCTTCAAGAATCAAATCACTCTAACAAATAGACTCCACAGACAGAAGGCAGAAAGTTTAAGAATTGCCAACTCCTTTCCCTTTCTTCTATAGCACTGGGTTTAAGTATCTGTATTTTTGCATGGGTGCATGGGTGTGTGTGCGAGTACAGATTTTAGAATGGGAGAAGATGAAAATGTGTAGAATAGTAGGAGATTCAAGAAAGAAGCAAAACAGTTTTGAAACAGACAAATTTGGCGATTTCAGAAATGACAACATGCTGGATTTGCTATATTTTTTCAAAGTAATGCAATACCATTTAAGAGGGTCTGATGAGTGTGTTGAGACTTTTTTTTTTTTTTTTTTTTTTTTAAGAAAAGCAGAATAGGAAAGATGGAGAACAAGGATGTGTTATGACATTAAGTGTCTGTAGGATAGAGGACATGATAACAAGGATGGTAGGCATGAAGATTTATCCCCTGCTCCTTCTAAAACTGACACATACAAAGCAAAGCTTTGTACCACACAGTTACCCCTAGGAAGTCTTGAAACTGGGTCATAATGGAGAGAAAACAAAAGTCAATTCAGCAGGTCACAAAAATGAGAGGGATGAAGAAAGTATGAATAAAGGAAATTGATAAATAATCCTCCAAAACTTATTCTTGTTTTTAATTCTGAACTCCTCTCACAGAACCTTTTCAGCAAAAATAGACTGACTTTGCATCTTGCCTCTTATTCAGTGTTCCTTCTCAAACTGATGAGTAGTCAAACGGTCAACAGAAGCAGATGGAGGAAAGAAGCAGTAGAAAAATCTACAAGATAGTTAATCGAATGACTTCAGAGTTCCTCCTTCTAGCTTTAGAAGGATGTGGGTCATAAAATGAATTTGGACATTGAATCCTTGATGGGGTTTGAAAAAGCCATCAGTCTGATCTATTTGATGTCTGCTCTCAGACTAAGCTCAAAATGTAGGGGGCCCAAAATAAATGCAAGCAAAATTCTGATATTTCAAATATTTTTAAGTTAATGGGAGGAGGGGGGAATAAGAATGGAATTTAGTCCCCTGCCTGCCCCCTCCTCCTGAAAGGTTTCTTGCTGTCACGCTCTCCTGTGGAAGAACACTGTTCTTTTTCCTCCTCAGAGAGGTTCTTCCTCATGCTACAATGGAAAATGCATTGGCTCTGTAGTTGGAAGTTGGATTCCAAATTCAATTCTGGCTCACACTACCTGCATGGCTTTGGGAAAATCCTTAGGGTCTGTCCCATCTCTCTGGAGCAGTGAGGTGAAACAGTGGATAGAGTGCTGGAATCAGGAAGCCCTGTGTTCAGGATTTTTACCAAGAAAACCCCAAAGAGGTCACAGAGAATCAGACTGGGGCGACACTGAATAATAAATAACAGCATTAGCTCCTTCCTGGACCTCAATTTTTTCATCTGGGTGATTAATGGCAGTGGTGGTGGGAATGGGGGGAAGGGGTGGCTTTGGTCTAACTGGTCTAAGATTCCTTCCAGCTCTAGTTCTATGATCCTTCTAGAGTTAAAAGTAGATTATGTTGGCTGAAAGGACAGAAGAAACATGGAACTGATAGGTTAACTGTCCTTTAGGAGGACCCTGAGGCATTTCCTAAAAGATAAATTGTCCTTTGGAAACCCGGGAGGTTGTTCTTTTCAAATACTAAGGCTCAAATACTTCAGCGTGTCAGAGGGCTAACTGAGAGGAGATGTCGTGTGTATACACAGAAAGTTTACGTGCACACACACATACACAAAACAGTATAAAAATGAAAAAATTCAACCAATGGATACTGTCACCATGGCAACTGCATCTAGGGTTGAATTACCACCCTAAAGTGAGACAGAAAAATTCTCAGGACACCAGGCAGCCAGAGTTTCCGGGGATAGTAGGTCACTGCTACTCATCCTTCCTACCCCAGGAAACAACAAAGTATCCCCTAGGAAAATCACACTCTACCCCAGGGGGTGTCCACACTTGGCTCCATATAAAGGTGGCAATGGTCTCAGATGTAGTCTTCTGATCCCCAGTGTTGGCTGAGGCTGCCATATCACAAAGGACAACTAGAGAAGTGGGGGCTACTGGTCCTAATGCTCTCTTATTTTTACAAAGAACAAGCTGGAAAATGAACAGAAGAGGAATAAAAATGGAGAAGGACCTTGAGTCTTCTGCTTACTTAAGTGTAAACAAGCCCCTTCTCTCTCATCTTGTACAAAATGGAGCCTCACCTCCCTTACCTAAAGAGTCAGGAGAGAAACGGACCTAAATGTTGCTTCTGACTGACATCAACTAGCTGTAAGATCCTGGCAAAGTCACCCAACCCCACCAGGCACTCAGCCAACAGAGTCCTTGCTGAGGAGAAAGCGGGGCTCAGAGGCGTGCTTGGGTCCTTCTCACAAAGCCCTCTCCATCCCAAGGGGCAAGCCCGGCCCACCCATGGCCAAGGCCACCCTACTTACATATTTCCAGCCCAGAGTGGTTTTGCAGTTTTCACAGTAGATGTCTGCAACTGCGTGGAGCCCCGTTAGCAACACTCGCTCTTCCGCAGGTCCACAGCCCACATTAACTCTGTGCCAAAGAGGTGGGGATGGGGGAGAGAGAAAGGAGAGAGATGAATGCGGCTGCATGCGCTGTCCCTGGAGCTGAGCTACCTGCAAAAACGAACAGGGCAAGAACCCCCTAAAAGCAGCTGCTCCCGGGGGAGTGGCGGGGGTGGGGGAGAGAAGAGAGCTTCAGGAGCAAGATCAAGGCCCCAAAGACAGGCAAAAGTCAGGTCCTGGGACAAAGGGATTTCAGAGTGTTCCATTCTGGTCCAGTGTGCCTGCTGGAGAGAATGGCCTTTCTGTGCTGCTTCTGTATAGAGGAAAGCTTCCTTTGCTAGTCACTTCTCTTTCAAACCCAGATTCAAACCCAATGAATGTAATGGGTCTCAGGAAAGGAGACTTTGTAGACCAGAGAGTCTTAGCATCATAGGTTAGAGTTGAAAGGGCCCTTAGAGGTCCATATTACAGTCTAGACCCATCACTGAGGCCCAAAGGGATAAGGTGACTGACCCTAGATCACATTGGCAGCAGGTGGCAGGTAGGATTTGAACTCAGGTCTTCTGACACTAGACTCAGCACTCTTCCCATTGTAAATCCCAAAATTAATTTTATGATCTTTGAAAACCATTCTTAAGCATCAAATTCATTTTTTTAAACAAACTATAAAAGATGTATTATGAAATTATGTATTACTTTAATGATAAAATCATTTAATTTACAGTTGTCATTATTTATTTGGGGGGGAGAGGGAGAATGAGCCCCTCCAAGAAAAGGACCCTTCTAGCAGGACCAAACCAAGTTTATGTCAAATGACAGGTGATCACAAACATATGCAGGGTCAGTGAACACTTGTCCAAATATGTACTAAGTCTTATCCCAATACTTTTCAATCAGCCTGGACTATCTTCTCCAGGGAAATTGTGGTTCATGCCCCCAGCACTTGGGGAGATGTGGGTGGAGGTTTAGAGCTGCTCCATTAATTAACCTGGCCTACTCTGAGTTTTACTGTTCTGTTGAGTGGGTTGGCCTTGGCTCAGTCATGATTGGGTTTTCTTCTTTTCTAGCTGTTCCAATAGTCCTCAGCTTTCTCACCTTTAAAATGAGTAGACTGGACTAGAATAGGTTTCTTAACCTAGGATCCAATGGAAGTCTATGGCTAGAATCTAAAGGGTCCAAAAATTTGGAAGGGGAACTACTTTTTTTTCAATATTTTTTCAATGATTTCCTTTGTATGCGTGTGCTTATGCATATACATATGTATACATATGTATACATATGTATATGCATAAGCACACGCATATATAATTGGTTTCCTTTTTTGTTTTATACATAACATAATTGTATGTAAAATAAAACAAAGAAAACCAATGACATATGCAAAAATTTTATTTATTTAAAAACATTATTCTGAAAAGGAGTCCATATGCTCCACTCTTGGGGAAAAAAGATAGTCCTTTCCCACTTTGACATTCTAGACTTCTATGAATCCTGTGAGATCTGCTGGAGTTTGGTCAGGCTTTCTTGCCTGAGGAGACTGGGGGAGTACCTTTGGGGGTGAGATGTGTGGGTAAGGGAGAGGCAAGGAGAAGATCTCAGAAAGCATTTCACTAGCCTGCCACTCTAAGGTAGGGGTAGGGTGTGTGTGTGTGTGTGTGTGTGTGTGTGTGTGTGTGTGTGAGACAGAGACAGAGAGAGTGAGACAGAGAGAGTGAGAGTGAGACAAGGAGAACAAATGGAGAAATGACATTTTAATTTGGAAGCTATTTCTCTAGTCTCTCTAGTCCCTCCCACCACCCTCTCCAAAAATAGAAAAAACAAATATCCCTGAGGTGACCATCAGAAGCAAACCAGGGAACATAATCCTCCATGGACTGTATTTTTTAATTTATGTCCTAGGCAGTGTCTCATCAGAACAGGAGGCAGCTCCTACTGTTTAATTATCCTCCAGGGTTGCTTTTTCCATCTTCCAAAGATGCAAAGAACAATTTAATACCACTTCCAAAAGAGACACTCACACTGAATTAAAGAGGTAAGCTCGTCCTTGACTTCCTTGGAACGACTGAAATGCAAGAAAACAAATCAATAGTTAGATACAAATGGCATGCGCCCACCTGTTGGGGAAACCTGGGCCTAGCTAGGTAACAACCACCCAAAGGACTTCAGCAGGCTGAGGTGCTATCTGCAAGGTAACAAAGCACAGAGCCAGAGGCAGTCTGCAGAGAGGAGCACTTTAGGCTGCTTCCAAGTTCCTGTTTGAGGAGATGGTAGGTAAAAGAAAAACAAACAGACATTACTAGAGTCTCTGCCTCTGTGGATGCAGCCAAGGCTACCTGGGACAGTCTACACCAGTCCCTCCCTTGAGCCTCTATTTTGGCTTTTGGTTTTGGGGGGAGGGGACGCCCGTTGGCCCTCGGAGCCGGCGAATCCACCACTTCCTACAGTCAGAGAGGGTGTGACAACCAGCTGGGGCAGTTTCATTTCCTGATTCTCAACCATCACCAGGAGGGAACCTGCTGGAGGCCCAGGGCTGCTGGAGGAGGGTTAAGGTTTCAGAACAGAACCACCCAAACCATTTTGTCATACTTGCTTCCTCCCCGGAGCCCACACTCTATTTGGACACATGTGGAGCCACAAGCCCTTCCCTGACCTCTCGGTGGCCAAGCAGCTCATAAAACCCCCGGTCTGGTTTCCAGCCCTTACACAGGAGTGTCTTTCTCTGAGCCCGAGGCTGTGGGGAACTGGAGAAGCAGGAACTGCAGTCCACAGGGGTGATCTGGTATCTCCCTCTGTGAACACGGGCCCCATTCGTGTCTCCCTGGCTCCAGTTACACCGGGATGTCTTGCTGACATGAGACTGCTAATGTTCTGCATTGCTGCCTGCATTTTTAATGGCTTCTGACAACCATCCCCTGAATTAAATATCCTGGGCTGCCAGGGGGTGTTGGTGGGCTGAGCCTGGGGAGAGCGGAGAGAGAATGCCCCCCTTCATTCAGAATACCCAGCCACTAAATCAACCAGTATTTATTTAACTGTCTTTAAAATGCCCGGCATGGTGCGAGGTGCTGGGAATACAAAAGACAAAAAGAAATAGCTCCTGCCCTGAAGGAGCTTATAATCAGTCAGGCAGGGGAGAATTTACAAAACAAGTATATGTAATCACAAAACATGTACAAAATAAAATTGTAAAGGCAAGATTGCCTCAGGGAAGCTGGAAGTCTATGGCTAAGCAGAAGCTGGGGAAAGAATCATGAAAGCTCTCCTGTAGGAGGGGAAGTCTGAACTGAGCTCAGAAAGAAATCAGGTGCAGGAATTAGTGAGTCATTAAGCAAGAAACCAGTCAGGAAATTCACTGCCCATAACTGATCCCCACCCTCAAATTAGGGTAGATCCAGACCTACCAACATTCCCAGTATCTATCACAGTTCCCGACACAAAATAGACAAATACTGTAACATCAAAACTCTTGACTAGAAAGGAAAAGGGCAGCTGGGTGAGAATCAAGACTCTTCTTCCAAAGTTCAAATCTGGTTTTATACACTTCACTTCCTCACTGGTCCTGGGTATGTTGTTTAACCCTAATTTGCCTCAGTTTCCTCATCTGTAAAATGAGTTGGAGAAGGAAATGACCAACACTTTGTCAAGAAAATCCCATATGGGGCCATATAGAGTCAGTCATTCTTGAGGATAGAGGTTAATTCATTCTTTGTATCCCAGTGACTAACAAGGAGGGGTAGGACTATGGTGAGAATTTAACAAATACTTGTTGAATGCTCATACTGGGAGATGAAACCACAACCAAGTGGAGCTTTGAAAGGAAAAATGCCTGCAGGGGCAAAGGATTTGTAGACTAGGAACCTAAATAGCCAAGTGGCCTTAATTAAGTCTCTGGGTTTTGAGCTCATCCCCTTTAAAAATGGAGAAGTTAGTCAATAAGGTCTATTCCATCACTCTAGTTTCATGGTCCCAGAGTCCATTTGTCCAAGAAACACCCACTATTAAACTCCATAGCTCATAGCATGTGAAAACTGATACTAGAGGGCAGAGAGGAAAAGGCCGTTAAAAAGCAACTGGGGAGCCTAATATAGCTTTAACCAACCCTCATGGGTAAGAAAACATTGAGGGAGAACTGTGTATGGAAAAATGCTACAGGGCTGAGAAGGAGAAAGTTTTTTTTTTTTAATTTTTTTTAAACGACTGCGTGCTGGTAGATACCAGGAAAGGAAGCCAAAATGACAAGCTTCTTGTTTTACATCACTTTGTACCATTTCTGAGCTCCATTTTGTAACACAGGATACATACAAACAGCTTCTTTTGCTGACTAGAATGTGAACTGCCATTGTTTACAATCATTCAAATAGTGATCATCTTGGTAGTTAGTGTACACCACTGGGAACCCACTACCTCCCAATGTTGTAAGCACTCCGTATCTATTTTTTGGAATTAACAGTCAGAGTATGAACAGATTTACTGATGGCAAAGAAGGAAAGTCCAAAGTGGCCAGTGCAGCCATTGAGGTTGCCAGAGTTACATCAGAATACCTGATCCCTCCTTCTCCCTTCTATTCTGCAAATCTAAGCTAAGCCATTCTGGGCTGCTATAGTATAGACGCATTCCCTCAGATACCCACAGGAGATGATTAGGGAGACCAGGGCAATGCTTGGATGAATCTCTAATTCTCCTGCCTGACTTCAGAAGACAGATCACACTTTGGAAGGCAAAGCCTCTCTCTTTGGCTTTCACCCTGGGGAACCAACACTAAGTCAACATTTTAAAGGGAAAAGCAGCCCCGGAAGAATGGGGATCTTGCAAACAAGACCCTCAGGAAGAACCCAGGCTGGGCTCCCTTGCAGTCAGGTCCCTTTGGGGTCTCCCCACAAAGCCTTCTCTTTGGGCCAGCCTCAAGCTGACAGTCAGGAGCCAGCAGAGGAAGTTAAGGAAGCAATTAGAGAGTTAAGCAAACAGAATTCCAGACCAGGGGAGAGATCCAGCAGACTAGACTGTAGGCCCATTTGTTTGCTGTCAATACTGCCAGGCCCCAAGGCAGCTCTTTTCCAGGACCTGAAACACCAACCGAGGCTGGCTTTCAGACCTTCAGGAAAAGTGATTTTTCTAACTCAAAATGTTATGCCCTTTAAAAGAATAGCTCCTGGCCCAGCCCTGTCTTCTAAAAACAACGAGGGGGAAAAAAAAGAAAGAAAGAAATGGTTTTCCTATTTGGTAGCCAAGCCACTTATTACTTATTTTTGGCCACTTGGAGGGCCTGGATTGGGAGTAGCTCTCATTACCAGCAGCAGAGCCATTTTTAAAAAGAGGCCACGCTCAGGTTGGGAAGGGGCCTCAGAACAAGCACATGCACATTCCCTCCCATATCTTGGCTGCTCTTCTCAAGTCTCCACCCTTTACCTCAATTCTGTTCTCAAAGGGCCTGCTTATTCCAAAGGAGTCTCCGTTTTCCACTTCCCATGCCAGAGAGCCTGGATCATTTTTATCATAATAGTGGGGACCATATTTCCTAAATTCTCAAATTGGGGCACCTGGCCTACTGTGCACTAAGGACTGTGCTAAGGACCAAAGGGAGTACAGTCCCTTTTGTTAAGGAGCCTGCATTCTCCCAGGGGACACACAAAAGCTGCATATAAAGTATAGTAATTTTAATTTTAGGGCAGGTAAGTGCACCGTGGATGGAACATTAGGCTTAGAGTTAGAGAAGATGAGTTTAAATATGGCCTCAAATATTAAATACCTGTGTGACCCTTTTTGCCTCAGTTTCCTCATCTATAAAATGAATTAGTGAAGAAAATGGCAAACTACTCCAGTATTTTTGCCAAGAAAACCCCAAATGGAGATAATAGACTAGCCCAAAATCAAATGAAAAGTATAAATATTAGTGCATTAGTTTCTTTGGAAATGTAATTGTTTACAATGCTCATAAGGGAATATCACCAAAAAGAATAAAGAAAAGAAAATCCCAAATGGGGTCACAAGACTCAGACACAACTAAAACAACAATTTTAATGATTTCTAACAATTATTCCCTGATGTTCTGTACACAATGAAGTTAAGGAGGGGGTGAGATTTTTGAGGGGAGGTCAACAAATCCAATCCCTTCATTTTATACAGAAATGAGGTCCAGAGAAGGTAAGGGAATTTGCTCACAGTCATACAGGTTATAAATTCAAAGAACCCAGGTCAGATTCCAAATGCAAGAAAATATATCTCCCTACCCTTAAAAAGTAACAATCACAAGTCTTTCCTTAAAAATGTGAGTACTTTGGGGTTTCTGGGGGTTTTTTTTCCTTTTCTTTTTCTTTCTTTTCTTTTCTTTTTTTTGGGGGGGCGGGGGGGGGAGGCAGTTACAGGTAAGTGACTTTAAGTATCCAAGGCCCATATTTGAGTTCAGGTTCTACTGATGTCAGTGGTCTATCCACTGCACCATCAGTTATTGGACCTATCTTGGAAAATCTGAGACATCAAATAATCAAATATTTGTCAAGTGCCTACTTGATATTAGGAACTGGTACTGGGGATGCAAAGACAAAGGGAATAGGGTCATGGTAATGCTGGGGCAGCTCCAAAACACCTTGTCCCCAGACTTCCAACTTCCAAAGAGCTGCCTAGAAGGTCTTTGCTATCCCTGAAAGTAAGAATAACAGCACTGGAAAGGAGGCAAGATCTGTTCTTTTTAAAATAAATTTTGCTTGGCAGTTTTTCTTTGTTCCTCTCCTCTCTCCTCCCACCAACCTTTTCAGTGGCCTGCTCCCTACATAGTGCCATCCTTCAGTCAATTAATCAACACATATATTAGCAGACCTCATGCTAAGCTTATGGGATACAAGTACAAAAAAATGAAACAATCTCTATTTTTACAGTTTATATCCTAATAATGCAATAATAATCTCTCTCTCTCTGTAGGCAGACAGGTCCACATGCTCTCTTCAGTTTATCTGTGTTTTAGGGACAACTTGGCATAGTAGGGATTTGGAATAGAAGATCTGAGTTCAAATCCCAGGGAGAAGATTCTAGCTTACTAAATGGGGTTGGTAGAAACCCTGAAGTACTGATAAAATTATTCTCTGAAGCAGGAAAGGGCACCAATGGGGTCTTAGAGCTGGTTTCCTTCCAGTTCTTCTATGAAACAGTAGAAAGAAAGAACAGAGTACCGGAGTTCAAATCATGACTGTCTGGGTACCTAGTTCTTTGACCTTGGACCAAGTTACAATTCTGTAAGTCAGTTTACTCATCTGTAAAAAGAGTGAATGAAACCAAACGATCTTGAAAGTCCTCTCCAACAATAAACTATATGATCTTATGAAAAAAAATCTAAGAAGGCTTAGCTATACTATAATGTAAAGTCAGTATATTCTTTTTTTCTAGGGATTACCTGTGTTTTTGAAGTCTCTTAATTCATAGTACTCATTTAACCTCATTCAGATAACATAGAAGAGGTCTGACAGGAAGAAAATTCAAAGCTTTTCTAAGAGCCACAGCAGAAATGCAAATTAGATTTTGTAATGGCAAAAAAGGGGCAAATACAATAGGAAAAACAGGGTTTAACTAAATCTGGTATAGGAAGAAGTAAGCAGACCCTGCCTAGAGTGTGGCCATCATGAGATTTGGAGCACAGAAAAAAAAAATTTTTTTTTGATAAGAAAATAAAAGGGTTTATGGAAAACCATAAGATGGGAGAAGCTTGGATGGGATTTTTTTTTTTTTTTTTAAAGCTTTAACCCAGTAGAGGTAGAAAAAGCCATAACAGATAATCAATGATACTAATTATGTGACTTTCTTGGGGTTTGCTTCAGACTTGTTCTGAGCCCAAAGGTTCACAAAGACAAAATCAGAAAGCACTCCGAATTTGGAGCTGGAGAATATACATTCAAACCCAGGCTCCCCCACTTCTTAGCTATTTGATTTTGGGTATCAATTTCCTCTCCTATTAATTGATGAAGCCTCTTCCAGCCCTATCCCTAGGACTGATTCAGAGCAGACATTCTGCCCATTAAAAAAATCTTCTCTTGTGCTCTTGGGGAAAACTGAACTTTGATAGATGAAGCAATGGAAACAGAACTCCTAGATTGGTTTCATTGTGGGATAAAAGAAAAGATTTTGCCCCTGGTAAACAAATTTCAGGCACATGGGACACAAGTGGTTTGGGATTCTTAGCTGCTTCCTACTGACCATGCAAGTCTTGAGTGGTAGGGAAAGCTATCTCCCTGACTACCTGGGGATCAAGTGAATCTAAGCATCCTGCACTAGAGACAGACCAGAACCCAACACATGTCAAAGAGGGGAGCAACAATGGCAACCATGGACCTGGGCACACTGGCAGATTCCATGTTCTACAAGTATTCATCCTTTGGGGGAAGGTGCAGAGATACATTTGAGGTCAAAATAAGCTACATTCTTAGCTACAAAAGTCTAAACCAATGCCTTCTGCCTTGCAAAATCAATTGAACCGAATCCGGCTTGGAAATCACCTTTAAGGAAGCATGTGGGGAAAAAGTAGGGAGGGTGACTTGGAGAACAATGAAGATGATGAAAAATTCCACAATTAGAATATGAATTCTGTTTAAAGAAACGGGAATTATTTAGCAAGAGGAAAGGGGAGGGGGGAGAAACAAGGGGAGGAGGCAGAGTATTTTAGGTACAAAAAGAATTTTCTTTCTTCTTTACATAAATAGGATCAAGAGGAAATTAACACATTAAAGTAAGAGAAATAATAGACTAGCCATGAGCACATTTCCTAACTGTGGGAGTGCTAGTACACAGAAGACAACACAAGCCTTGTAAGAAAGCTGGGGAATTCCCCCAGGCCAATTTCTTTGACAAATAAACAAAAATCCATATATTACTACCTCAAGGCAGGAGGGTTGACAAGATGATCTTGGTAGTGGTGGTGATATCAATAGAAGTAGGAGTTGGTAAGTAATATTTAATAACACATATCACTTTAAGATACATAGAGCAATTTTTATAAATATTTTATCCCAACAACCCCAAGAGGTAGCTGCTGTTGTCCCATTTTACAGATGATGAAATTGAGGCAGACAATTAAGCAATTTACCTGAGGTTAGACAGGTAAGAAAGTATGAGTTCAGGCCTTCTCGAGTCCTGGCCCAGCATTTTATAGACTTCTGCCCAATATTGTTGTTATTGAGTTCCACAGCCTATGCTTACAAGGCATTTCACCCTTTTGAGCTCAGTTTCCTCCCTAGAAATTTTGTCTTTGAATCACGTATCTATTCCTTGGTTCCTGGCACAAAATAGGCACTAGACAAATATTTGATTGCTTGATCTCTCAGGTTTTCCATTTAAGCCCAGTTTTAAGGAAAGACTGTTGCAATGGTGGCTGGTTTTTAAGGGTAGAGATATCCTTTCTGTATTTACACTGTGACTTTTATGTGATGACCTAGTGATTTTGTACAACTTCTATCTCTGTGAAAGGGTTGGATTAGGATGGTCTTCCTGACTTTAGGCCTAGCATTCTTATCCACTGAACCACCTATTTATCCTTCTACTCATTAGACTTTCATGTTTCTGTGAATTATAGGTCTCTCCACACACTCACTGAGAGACAAGACAAATGGAGAAGGAACTGGGAGGAAATGTCTTAGTGATG
This sequence comes from Sarcophilus harrisii, assembly GCF_902635505.1. NCBI lineage: Eukaryota > Metazoa > Chordata > Mammalia > Dasyuromorphia > Dasyuridae > Sarcophilus > Sarcophilus harrisii. Next base: position 350,567,373 of record NC_045429.1, on the reverse strand, counting down.
CATTTGAGTGTCATGAAATTCTAAGGACTTGAAAAGACAGAAACTGGGGAAGGAGCTGCATATCTTATTTATTAAAAGGGGTTGTTGAGACCTCAGTTACTTATCATCAGATTGGAAATCTTATCTTTCCTAGGGGTTAGAGTGGCAAAAGACAGGTTTGAAGAATTCAGGAGTAGCCCTCCTCCTCCCCCCAAAATACTAAGCAATTCACATTTACATAGAGAGGGTATGGCTAACTAAGCCTAGGCAAGCAAATAAGAAGGCAAATTAGAACATCTCTAATGGAAACATAATCAAAGTCCCCAAAAGGGGACCCCTTTAATTTTAATTTTTCAACACCTTAAAGAGTTTCCCGAGTCCAGGCCTCTCCACATAAGAGTTCTTTAAAACACTTTCTTTAAAGCAGCCCTTATAAAGTGGGTATTACCATCCCTTTTTACAGATGCAGAAACAAAGTTTGAGGATGAGTGACAGACAACCAGTTAATATCTAAGGTACTCATATTTAACACTTTGTTATAAAAATAAAAAAGATGAAAACTTTTCCCTCCAAACCAAAGTCTCCTCCATCCACATTCCACCTCTATCCCTAGATGTCATCCTTAGAACTTTAAAAGACAGGAAATGAGGAATGCATTATGGGTTCTGACCATTCTCGGCAGTCTCCCCAGAGAACCAAGCCTATGAACACATTCAAAAGGCTGCTCCAGTTAGTGGATGGAGCATAGGACCTAAAATCAGAAAGCCACGAGTTCAAGTCTGAACTCTTTAACATTTACTATCTCTGTGATACTGGGGCAAGTCACTTCACCTTGCTTGTCTTGGTTTCCCCATCTATAAAATAAGTTAGAGAAGGAAATGGCACAAACTACTCCAAAATCTTTGCCAAGAAAACTCCAAATGGGGGGTCACAAAAAGTTGGACACAACTGAAATGATGGTCCATAAAGTAAAAATTAAAAACATCTACTTCTCCAGAGCTCTAGGAAGCTCACTCAGCTCAAGTCCAGGCAATGCTGTTGTCACTGACTGAACCAAAAGGAAGAGAACCTCTCCAAATCGGTGGCAAAGGGTTAGGAGTGAAGAAAGCCAACGTAAACATTCAACCAGTGGGAAAACTCAGGTTGCCAACTTTCAACATCCTTCCCAGGCTCTCTAATCACCCAGGGAAAATGAGACACTAAAAATTGACAGCTCCCTAAAAAGATAAAAAGGGAGAAACCCAAAAGCTATGTAATTGTTGACCATTCTTAAAAAGGACTAGACCCCTTAAACTCTGATCTAGCTATTGTTGACAATAACTGTTTTGACATTACAGTGGGAGGAAGAAAAAAAAACAAAAAAACAGCCTTGCTTTTCAGAATAGTTAACTAGGTGAAAAAGGCTATTCCATATAGCTATTAAAAGCTGTTGTTGTCACATTCTGGCACATAAATAGAAACATAAAGGAGAGAATAATCTGTAAATTCTCCCAAATCTCTATTAACTGTTAAAAAGAAACTAGAATTATAAAGACCAATCTTAGCTGAGAAAACGTGAAGAATTTCATCACTCTTGTTGCATTGAGGAAGTGGAATGCTGATTATATTTTCAGATGCTGGCTGGTTTTACTCAATTTTTTTTTCTTCTTTATTACCAAGGAAGGCACCCTGAATAGGGACATATTTATAGATGGCTGACATGAAGTGTCAATAAAACTTAAAACAATTTATTGAACCAACCTCATAATGAACTTGGGGAAAGAGGAAGGGAAATCATACTGTGAGACTAGGAAGAATGCTTATCAAATTTTAATGAATTTTACTTCAGTTGACACTCAAGATCCTCAAGCTAAGCAGTTTTTATGTAAAAGCTAGTGTCTGAAAAGCTATCTTCTAAAAGTAATTGATGGAGGCTATTAGTAAACAAATAGTTCCTACCTTTCCAAGTGGTTAATGGGCTCAGAAGATGAGATAATCTGAAAATCTAGAGGAAAGGCCTGAACTTGGGACAGGTTCTAGTGACCCTTTCTACAAAATGAAGGGTTTGGATCTAATAATCTCTAAGGTCCTTTTTCTCACTTCCAACAATCTCAAAATCTATAGAAACAAAAAGACACCCAAGTTTTCTTCCAGCTTTGATTTTATAATTCTAAATAAATGGCATACTCAAAAATGTTTGTGGCAGCCCTTTTTATAGTTGCAAGGAACTGGAAATTGAGTAGACGCCCATCAGTTGGGGAATGGCTGAAGAAGTTATGATGTATGAACGTTATGGAACATTGTTCCATAATAAACGATCAGTAAACCCAGAGAGACTTACATGAACTGATGCTAAGTGAAGTCAATAGAATCAAGAGAACATTGAACACAGCAACGAGATAATGTGATGATCAATTCTGCTGGACGTGGCTCTTTTCAACAATGAGGAGATTGGAGAGAACCATCTACATACAGAAAGAAAACTGTGGGGATTGAATGTGAATCACAACATAGTATTTTCACCTTTTTGTTGTTGCTTGCTTCCTTTTTTCTTTTTTTCCCCCCTTTTTGATCTGGTTTTTCTTGTGTAGCATGATAATTATGGAAAGATGTATTAAAAGAATTGCATATGTTTAACACATATTGGATTACTTGCTGTTTAGAGAGGAAATGGGGGATAGAAAGGAAGAAAAATTTGGAATACAAGATTTTCCAAGGGTGAATGGTGGAAATTATCTTTGTTGAATAAATAGTTGGAAACTATTTTGAAAATAAAAAGCTATTATTAAAAAAAATAAAAATGAAAATAAATGGAATACTTTTAAGGCTCCAAGAGGCATTACCCATAAGAGATGGGATAGATTAATAGAGCTTAACTTTTAAACAAGAAACCTCCCCAGAAGAAATCCATCCTTGTTTACTGATCAGGTTAAGGGCCTGAGTAGCCTACAGGGAGGCCTCAAATGTATATAGTCATATTTCACAAATATAATCATACTTCTGGACCATAATTCACTATTAGAAATGTACTTTTTAAAGTTTTACTGAAAACAAGTGCTATCTATTCAACAATTTTCTTAATATCTAAATATATCATGGGAAAAAAAAAAAAAAAAAAAAACCTTCCAAACATGGAAAAAACCAGAATGCCCAACAATAGGTAAATGGCTGAATAAAGCATTGTACATTCATATAATTAAATGGCATAAGACAATTAAAACAAGTATGAAGTACACAAAGAAAGAGGGGAAAAGTCTATACTGAATTTGGAACCAGAGGTCCTGGGTTCTAATATTCCTTCTTTACTCATTTACTAGCTGTGCGATATTGACCAACTTACTTAGCCTTTCTGGGCCTAAATTTCCTATTCTGTAAAATAAGCAGGTTGGACTGCATCTTTAAAGAATAGGAAATTGAAGGGATAATCATCATTTGGGAAATGGCTGAACAAGTTGTCGTATATAATCTTTACATAAATAGTCTAATAATCTAATATAATAATAATCTAAATAATCTAATAATATAAATATAAAATCTAATAATCTAAATAATAATAATATAATATAAAATCTAATATAATAATAATCTAAAAATAGTCTAATAATCTAATAATAGTCATAATAATTTAAGTTATAAAAAATGACAAACTGGATGCTCTCAGAAAAACCTGGAAAGACTTAAATGAACAGATACAAAGTGAAATGAGGAGAAACAGGAGACCACTGGTATACACTAACAGCAATAACACTGTGTGATGATCAATTGTGAATGACTTAGCTATTCTCAGCAATATAGTTGATCCAAGTTCCATTCTGGAAGTAGAAAACCGATAGAACTGATAAAAGTCTAAATACAGAGTGAAACATATTTTTATTTTTCTTGGGAGTCTTAACTTTTCTTGGTCCATCGTTTCTTTCACATTATGACTGACATGGACATGTTGCAGGACTATATCATAGTTACTGGCCTTTTCAATGAGGGGGAGAGAAGGGAACATAAGGAACAAGTGAATTTAACTCAAATTTTAAACACATGTTAAAAATTTTTTAAAATGTAATTGGGGAAACATATTTTTTTAAATGAGTGAACTGTTTTTATTTTTGTTTATTTTTTGTTTGCTTTCTCAGTGGGGTAAGGAGTAAAAAGTAGAGGGTGGAAGAGAAGGTAGATCTTAATTTGAAAAAAATTTTTTAATAAGGGGATTTTTTAGACTAATTAGCCTCTAAGGTCTCTTTTCAGTTCTAAATATCTGAAATCATGGCAAACAGAATCTATAGATAAGCCTGGGTATGCCCTGGAAACCTATGATTTCATTGATTGAAGGAAATTCTTAGGTAAGGAAACTTTCCCTACAGATGCAGGTCAGACTAAGAGTCACATAGGCAAGTGTCCAAAAAAGACTTGAATCCAGTCTTTCTGGCTTATAATTCTTTCTCCTCTCTATCAGTGTCTCCTGTGCAAGATCGGGAGATGGGTTCTAGTGTTATAAAGACAAAAAATATGCACTAGTCCCTCACCTCAAGAGGCTGCCATTCAATCACAAGAAGGGAAAAAGAATCCTTAGCTTTTTATGTGTCAGTATGGTAAGGATTCTGGATTCTTCCTCAGAAAATTTTTAAGTCCAGAAAATAATTATATTAAAATATAACTAATCGAAATACAAGGTATAATCCACCCCCATGCAGCATATAAACTTTGCATATGAATAACTTGTTTATTTTCTAAACAAATAAAAAACAAAATCCAAAATAATGCAACTTTATGGAATGATAAGAGTTACAGAACCTAGGTTAAGAATCCTTGGCTTTTGACTAAAAATTACTGATACTTCCTTGTTATTTAAGTAAGTGGTTGACTGTGCCGATTTTTCTTCTATTTAAAAAAATATCTACTGAAGAATCTTATAGAAACATGAGAATTGTAAATTTCAATTTGAATTGAAATGAAGAAGAATGCTGTAGAAGAAGACTGCAGAACAGGACAGGGGTCTTACATAACTCAGATATCCTTTGATACCTACTGGGTCTGTATCCCAAAAAAATGCTAAAAGGGAAAAGGATCCACATGTGCAAAAATGCTTACAGCAGCCATTTTTATAGTGGCAAAGAACTTTGAGAAAGAAATTGAGAGGATGCCATCAGTTGGGAAATAGCTGAATAAATTTATGGCATATATAGTATTATATATGAAATAATGATCAACAGGATGATTTCAGAAAGTTTGGAGAGACTTATGTGAATCGATGCTAAGTGAAATGGTCATTATCAGGAGGGCATTGTACACAGTAACAAGATTATGTTATCAATTGTGATGAACAATTCAAGGAAATTCTAAGACTTGGGATGGAAACTATCTGTATTCAAGAGAGAGAACTATGGAGAATGATTATGTATCAAAACAGCATTTTCACCTTTTTATTGTTGTTTGCTTATGTGGCTTTTTTTCTTTTCTCACAGTTTTTTCTTGTGCAGCATGACAAGTATGGAAATATATTTTGAAGAACTGCATATATTTCATCTACACTGGATTGCTTGCTGTCTTGTGGAAGGGAGTGGGGGAAAAAGGAGGGAGAAAAATTTTAATACAAGATTTTGCAGGTGAATGTTGAAAACTACTTTTACATGTATTTGAAAAATAACACACTATTAAAAAAATAAAGTTTACAGAGTTCACAAAAGGAGACCCTTTCTAGAACACTCTAGGTATATAGGACCCTCAAACAAAAATGCATCTTAAGATTGTTTGGCTTTTAAAGATTCCAGGTTTACTAAGCAAGCTTCAGATCTTAATGATCTTAATTCAGTTTGTCAAGTCAGTTTCCCTGCAGGGAAGAGAAAGATCAAACAGGCCGATATAAATATCCATTCTGCTTGGCTGGATATTTCCCGCTATACAGGAACAATAACAACCACCATTCTGATTGGTAAACTTTGTAGATTTTGTCCTTGTCAGTGGGTTTAGTCAGTAGCCTAGGGGCTACCAGATAAACCCTTGGGCTCCTCCCTTACCAACCGATAAAACTCAGAAATTCCAAATACAGGCAATGTGGTACAGTGGTTAGGTTGCTGGATATCATGAAGTCCTGCGTTCAAATTTCACCTCTGATATCTCACTAAATGTCTCTGACTTAACAAGGGGCAGCTAGGTGGTGCAGTGGATAGAACTCTAACCCTGAAGTCAGGAAGACCCGAGTTCAAATCTAGCCTCAGACAAGTGTCTTCCTAACTGTGTGACCCTGGGCAAGTTACTAAACCCCAACTGCCTCAGGGTGGGGGAAAGAGTTTAACAATATATGTACTGTCTCCTGTTTTCCCAGGGTAGTAAGGCTCATGGGGGAAACAAAAAGTCAGAGTGAGACTTAGAAGATGATGTAAAACAATAAAAACCAAGCTGGGAAGAAAGGGTTAAAAATTATAAGCGTCAAGAAAAGACTTCAATATTGAACACTACTAAAGCAGAGAAAGTCAGGGAGAGACCTTCAGCTCTGACAACAGAGATGCAGTTTAATTTATCAGTTTAAACCAAGCCCTTGAATAGACCAGATCATTGATTTTTTGGCGCAAAGAGATGCCTCAACTCCTTAAATGAAGACTTTAGACACTAAAGAACTCTCTTCCCTCATGTTTTAAAATTTTTGTTTATCTAAATAAGTATCTGTATAAAGTATTTTCTTATCAACATGAATCTGCCTTATCTGCTTGTTCTCAGCTTAAGACTATCTTCCTTCAAGAGATGCAAACTAAATCACTTTAATGTATTCCAATGCTCCTCTTTCCCTAGGAAAGGTAAAAAGGTAAAAACATCTGGGCTCCTAGAGAGGAAGGAAACAAGCATTTATTAAGCACCACAATGTGCTTTTGTTCACAAATGTGTATTTGTACAATGTACAAATATTTTCTCATTTGACTCAGTAGCACTGAGTGGTAGGTACTAATGTTATCCCCATTTTATAGTAAAAAGCAAAAACAAAACCCAAAACTGAGATCTCATAGTCCAAGATCTTACAAGCAGTGTCTTGAGGCTAAATTTGAACTCCAGGACTAGCTGCCCCCAGGATCATATAAGTATGGGACACTCCCTTATCATTCAAAAATTCTAAGTTTTTTTTTTGAAGTTTAAAAGTATTTTATTTTTCTGAATACATGTAAAGTTTTCCACATTCAGTTTTCACTTGTTTTTTTTTCCCTCCCTCCCTCCCCTCTCCATGTTCCAAGACAACAAGCAATCTGACATAGATTAAATATGTGCAATGTTTTTAAACACATTTGCATATTTGTCATGTTGTGCAAGAAAAATCAGACCAAAAGGGGGGGGGGGGGAGAGAATAAACAAATAAACAAAAAAGTGAAAACACTATGTTTTGATCTACATTCAGTCTCCATAATTTTCTCTCTGAATGTGACTGGCATTTTACAGCCCAAATCTATTGGAATTGTCCATCATAGTTGATCATCACATAATCTTCTTACTGTGTACAATGTTCTCCCAGTTCTGCTCACTTCACTCAGTATTTGTTCGTGTAGGCCTTTCCAGACTTTTCTGAAATCAACCTAATCAAGAAATACTAGTTTTTAATCAACTAAAAAGCATTTATTATTATGTGACACATAGTAAGATATCAGAGATACAAAAACCTAAAAAGGAATAATTAAAAAAAAAAAAAAAAAAAAAACATACAAGACTGCCTACCCTTCAAGGAGCTTGTGTTCTTATGGAAGGAACAATGTGTGCATATAAATATATAAAGAGAAGGTAATTTCAGGAAAGAATTTCATGCAGTTGGGGGACCAGAAAAGATCTCATATAGGAAGTGTTGGTTTTAATCTAAAACTAGAAAAAAAAAAAATGGTGAAGGTGGGAGTGTCATGAATGATAGCAAAATCCATATGGTTGAACCTGAAGAGCACATGAAAAGGGTTAATGTTTAAATGAAGCTGAAAAGTACGTTGGAGCCTAGACACTGAAGGACTTTAAATAAGGAGGAAGAAAAAAAAATATTTGATTCTAGAGATAATAGAGAACAGGGAAGTTAAGTAGTCAGATCTCTGCTTTGGCAAGTAAGTGGAAATGGGAAAAACTTGGGAGTAAGAAAGCAATTTAGGAAGTTATTGCGATAGTCTAGACAATAATAAATTAGAATAGTGGCTGAGTGAGAGGAGAGAAAGGGACAGAATGCAGAAGAAAAATTAATAAGATCTGGTAACTGACTGGATAAATAGTATAAGAAGTTGGATGACTTGAAGGTTGTAAAACTTATAATAATTAGACAGGTGCTTGCCTTGGTACATATATAAATATGTCTACGTTGTGTATGCATGAATTCCAAGCCAATAAGACTGCAGATTAGTAAATATTTTATCAGATGATGTCATGTACCTAGGATGATATGCTGCCACATGCTGCTATGAGGTATAAAATAGAGTCTAAAACATGATTACTACTCCCAAGGGAGTTTATAATCTAATTGGGAAACAAGACTAATACAAATGAAACAAAAGATTTAGACAGGAGTATATTATAAATCTTAAATTGTGCAGAGGTTATAAATGTTAAGTACCAGATATCTTTGGAGAAGAAGCCTTTCCTGAAATTGTCAGAAGACTTATTAATGGTGGAAATGAGAGCTGACCCTTGAAGAACATTTTATGGCCAGGAAATAGATATAATTATCTTTCACCAAAGCAGATCGCAACTCTCACATGATTTAGTAGATTAAAAATCCTAAGGAACTGCCTGAAGTTTAACAAGAGAAATTAAGTGCTTTACTAAGATTCATAGCAAGTAAGTATCAAAGATTTGAACCTCTTCCTCTTTGGTTAAAGTCCAGCACTCTCACAGGACAAGTTTTGAGTATTAAGAACTTCCAAGTCACAATGTAACTCTTTAATGACTGTTTGTTGGCTTCCTGAAGAATAAGAGCATAACAACACATGGAAGTGAAGAATGGCTCCTAAAACTCCCTAACACATATGATTAATTACAGTAATATATTATTCTGTACATCGCTTTTTATTTTCAAGGAATTTTTCCATGGAACTAAATTCTCAAAATTCTATCTCATTTGATCCTCACATATCATTGTACTTGGAAGCTAACTCAACAAAGACAAAAGATGAAACTATGGTCCCTTCAAAGAGCTTATACTCTTATCAGGGAAGATAACAGGTAGATATAAAAATACATACAATTTGAGAAGGGAAGAAATCAGTGACTGGTTGGGAGGAAAGACAAAAGAGAAAGGCACAGTTCACTAAAGATCTCCTTTATAAAGTATGCAAAGACCTCTAGTTTGGCTGGATCAGTGCATGGGAGGGGGTGGGAAGTGGGGTAATGTTTTATAAGTCTGGGAAAAGATAACTTATGATGAAGGATTTTAAATGCCAAACAGAAATCTTATGTATTTGATCCTAAAAGTAATAGGGAGCCATTAAAAAGGTAGGAGAATAACTGGTTAAACCCATAATTTAGTAAAATCATTTTGGTCACTGTGTGTAATGCACACAGAAAGTAATGCTTGATAGGCAGGTACCCATTTTTCAGGCGGAACTGTTAGTGAAAAAGTAAAGTGATTTGCCTGGGGTTACAGGTAGGTATTCTATGCCTTCTGAGTGGAAGCCCACTAAAATTTCCAGCCTGTGTATCTGGGAGGCTCTGCCTCCCTTCCAGTGATAAGTATCTGTCTTGCTTGCACCCGATAATATGCAAGATCACCTCCGTGCCCACTGCTTTTCTTCTCTCATTGATGGTTTATGCAGGCAAAGCCTCCTTGTGGCAGTGGGGGCGGGAGGTGTTAGAAAGCCGAGCTTCTTGCTAGAGTTCTGACATTACAGGGCCCAGCCAGCTGGCCTCCTCCAGGACTTTCCACACGAATCCTGGCACTTTCCAGCCTGCTCCATGAAGGGTGAAGGCGGCCAGCAGCAGGGATTGTCTGCAGCAGGCAGAAAGATTCTTTGATTAGGCCTAGAGAAGAACTCAATTAGCATTATGGAAACATGGAGCAGATTTCTGAGAGGAGAGGTCAGAGCCAAGGCAGAGCATTTGCTATCAGTTGAGCAGGAAGTGCTCCTCAGATCTATTTTTAATCAGAATCCTCAGCTGGGGCTCCTGAGAGGAGGTCATTCCAAGATAAACACTTAATAGTTGCATTTCTTTACACTTTTTTTTTGCTTTGTTTTAAATAAAATCAGCTCTTTGGACTCCAGACAAATAATTCTTGCTCATTCTACCTAGAATTGTGTGTGTGTGTATGTGTGTATATGTGTGTGTGTGTGTGTGTGTGTGTTTGGGAGGGGAGCTAAAAAGAGATGGGAATGCTAGGGGACCACCTTAGGGAACTTCAATAATAAAGCACCTCAAATGGGGTCCAGACTGCACCTTATGCAGACAGTTATGGAGAGAGAGGTTCAGGCTATGTCCTTGGAGAGGAGAGTAGCCTAGGAAATGAGAGGGCCACACAGAAAAAAAAGAACAGAGCCTATGGGCCTTATCCTGTATACTGTCCACTCCTTCTTCCTGGTTACAACCGTACTGCTGACTTACATGTATTCACCCATTTCAGTCTGGTAACTAAAAACCAGTCTACCCAGTCAGTTACCCAAGAGTAAGGTCTGGTAATGGGGAACTTTCATGGGGTTTTTGTGTGTGTGAGATACGTGTGTATGATGTGTATTAGAGAGAGAAGCTGCCACCCTTAATTTGTAGATCCAGATTCAGGAACATTTTGTTTCTTCTACATACTCCAAAGCACAACTAATGTCCTAGCTGGGTCCAGCCCAGGGAATGAACATCACTAAAAAACATTCCTAGCGCTGGAGCCTGGCTCGGGCAGATCCCACAGAGACAGGGCCTGGCTCTGGAGGCCACCCCACATTCCCCCAGCCCACACACCAAACACAGCCGTTCCCTATATCTCCCGACACTTATGAACCTTCAGCCCCCAGTTTCCACTGGAAATGTAAAGCCTGAGCATATGCACAATTGTTTCCTAGCCAAGTCAAATTCCAACCTTGGATAAAGGGCCAGAGTCAGCCACAACCCAGGGCCTACACCTAGGACAGAAATGAGCTGTCCCTATCATTGAACAGGATATGGTCAATTCCTCCAGCATCCTCCCCTCTTCTTCCTTCTCTGCTCTTATCTCCCAAGGAAAAAATAAGCCCAAAGGGCACCTTGGTTAATGGATGGCCGCCTAATAGAATGAAATAGGAGACAAAGAACTTGGGACAACTTAACACTGGCATGAACTGGTAGGAGATCTAGTGAGAAAGTAATATGTTTGGTGGCGTCCCTTAAAGTACTCAGGTCTGAGGGCTGACTGTGGATCTGAATCCTTTTCTTCCTACAGAGGGAGAAAGGGAGGAAAGAATGATGGGAAAGAAGAAAGGAAGAAAGGATAGAGGGAAGAAAAGAAGGGAGAAGAGGGGGAGGGGGGAGAGGGGAAAAAGAAAGAGAAGAAGAAATCAACCAATTATGAAAAGGAATCAACAATATTAAGCTCCTACTATGTGTTCCAGACACACATTCCTAAGTGCTTTACAAATCTTATCTGAGAAGAAACCATGTATAAAATAGATGTTAATATCATCTCCATTTTACACTTGAAAAGACCAAGGCAGAAAAAGATTATGGGACTTATCCAGGATCTCACAGCTGGTGGCTGAGGCTAAATTGGAATTCAAGTCTATTTGATTCTACCATTACCTCTGTGAATTAGTCTATCATTGAGGAGAAAACTGAGGTTTCAAAGTTTAGTGACTCTCACACTTTTAAGAAAATGTTGAAACTTGAGCACAAAAGTTAGATGCATCAGTAGTTTTTAAGCCTTTTTGTGTTTTTGTGTCTTAATGTCCCTAGGGCAATCAAGGAAGTCTATGGATCTCTTCTCAGAAATGTTTTTAAAAGCATAAAATGGAATACATAAGATTGGATGCAGAAGCCAATTATATTGAAATATAATTAAAATTTTGGCTTTGGGTTTATTTATTTAAAAAAAAAAAAAAAAAAAAAAAAAAAAACAAGTTAGGTGGCCCACCACTATGGCTGCCTCTCAAGTTTGAATAGGACTCTCCCTTCCTCTGAAGAACATGGATGTTAAGCCCCAAAGACACCATGGCCCTCTCCGCATCCCTCGAAAAGGCCCTGGCTCAGCAAGAGTTTGAGAATCAGACAACTGCCTTACCTACTTCCAAGGTTTACTTCTTTATGTTTCAGGGAAGAAGAGAGTTAATAAGTAAACTGTCAGATGAGGAATAAACTCTTCCCCCACTCTATTCCTAGGCTCAGGTCAAATTTTGAATTGGAAATCTGAATTAGAAATAAGAGGAGTTTCATAGTTCAGATGAAGTTCATGGAAGACAGAGAGGTTCCATGAGGGGTTTTACCTTCTGACTTCAACAGCAGGTCAGACAGGCCCGCCCAGTTGCCCGAGTCCATTCTAGGAGCTAAGTCTGGGCTTGGCTCCACTATAGGCCAATAATAGTACACACAATAATGTCAAGGCCTTCAAACTGTTCTCCTCGTTATCAAATCCAGGCTATGTCAATATGGACCTTTGGGAGTTACTGATACAGTCCCTCAGCTTACATGGAGGTCAGCTGGTAGATTATGGATTAATTTCCAAGGGAAGGTTCATGCAGGATGGAAGAGCATGTCTGCAAAGATTTTCCTCCAATAACTCAACACTCCCTTCTTCCAGAGTGGGATTCTTAATCTGGGGCCTATGAACTCCGAAAGGGTTCTTGGATAAATGTCCTTGAACTTTGGGGAAAAAAAGCATGTCCTCCAATTATAGTAAATAAAGGCAACCCATCCACCAGACTGCCAAGGGGTCCTCGACAAAAGGAAGGTAGAAGAGCTCATGCTCTAGAATGCCAGGGTCTAAAGCAGAGTGTCTTACACTGCCTAATGACCCTACACAAAACACATAAGACACAGAAGTCACAAATTTGCTCTTGCCATCCTCCCAGATGCAGCAAAGTCAAATTTTAGTTCTTCAGAACTTGCTTGCAATTAGGGAAACAAAAGTAATGGAAATCCAAAGGAGTTACATCATCTGGGCATTAAGTTATATGAATCTAACTATACTTGTTCAGCAAAAAGAGAACCAGCAATTTAAATATTGCTGTGTGATTCCATCCACCATTGCACTCACTGAACATGGGTCCAGTGGGAGAATCTACCAGCCCCATCCCCCATCTGCAGCACAACAGAATGAAGGGCCCCATACCCAACAAAGCTCCTGAACTAAGGGAACTGGCGTTTTGCATTTTCTTGTCATCACTGACCCTACCAGAACACTTTAGAGGAAGATGTCAGTTTTTCTGATTCTGCATAGCCCTATACCCATTACTTGTGCTATTAAACTGTTTTACATAACTGCAAACCAATTTAGCACCCTCTCCCCTATACCAGCAGAGTTTGCATGAACACAAGTATTTAATAAAAACAGGTTTTGGAGATCAACCATAATCTTGATTCTGACATTTATTTTAAGTGTAGCAAGCATTCCTACTCATCAAAAGAGATAAAGCATAAAAGACTTTGTAAATCTTAAAGCACTATATAAACATCAGATTTGATCTCGGGGGTGTTGTAAGGAAAGCACTATAAAAATGGGAGCATTTGGGGTGTGTATGTGTTTGTGTGTATGTGTGGAGGGTGGAGAGGGTGTGTTCCTGAACTGTGATTTCATTGGTCTAGGGAATCGTGTGAGGAAACTCCCGGTTACCAATGCTAACTGGCATCTGTTCTGTATACCTCTAGCTGCCTGGGATGCTAAGGTTTGGAAACCAGTGGTTCAGCTACTGAGCTAACCAACCCCTAAAATATCGCACACCCTCCACGGTTCCTTCTGAAATCACAAAGAATGATCTCACCATCTCTATTTCACAGGAAATCAGCACTATCATCTGCTTCTAGAGATATAACAGGGGTAGGGGTGAGGGGTGGGGAGAAACAGAGTAACCATTCACAGCATAAGGAGACAAAGGACAGAGGGAAAATTCCATAGAGCCCCTCTGCTAGTTGTGAGAGGGATTGTCACCAGTGTCAATACCTTTGAAAATCTTCCTACCTGCCTTTCCATTCTTCTTCCCCTCACCACCACCCTTCTCTTTCAGGTATTCTTTAAGCCAAAGACTGATGCTGGATTCTAGGGGTTCCTCAAGATACTCCATTTTTCTGATTCTTGTCAGTACATTTTCACCCACTGTCCCCCACAGTGGTCCCTCCTTATCTGTCTCCCAACTTCCTTCAAATCCTAGCTAAAAATCCCAAGACTTCTTGTAGAAGTCTTTCCCAGTATCCCTTAATGCTACACTAGTGTCTTTCCTGAGAACTTCCAATTTATTGTTTATTTTCTTGTTTGTATTTAACATATACTTAATTAAATTAAATTTAAATAATATTAATTGAATTTATATAAACATTTCTATATTTATATGAACATTATAAGCACTTAATATAGTGCCTATCATATACTACCTGTTTTTTTTGTTTGGTTTTTTTTTTGCTTTTTGCTGAGGCAATTGGGGTCAAGTGACTTCCCTAGGGTCACACAACCCGTTTTGATAAATGTTGGCTATTGATTGGGCTACTGCAGGAGCTCTGGAGGCCTCCACATGAGTCATGGGTGTGCTAGTCATAGATTCTCACAAGATTTGGATGTACGGTAAAGATGTAGAGGCTAACACTGGAGTGTATCCACAGCCAAGATACACAATTAGCTGTTTAGGGATCTAGGAAAGGGTTAGTACTTCTGCCTCATGACTTGTTGAGCAAAGGGCTCTGAGTCCATTTCAAGGTGACCAGTTACACTGGGGCTTGGCACCAGTCCTGTGACCTAGATTTTTCAAACCATATCTTATCTCTCTTTTCTCAAGTATTTATTCAGCACCTAATGCCCCAGGCAGGACCTAGCTCTGACTAGTCTGTTGTTTATTTTATCGGACAACAAAACAGGGGAAAACTCTCCTCCCCCAGTTATACCTTGCCTTTGTCTCTGTTCTGAGGAAGGAAAGGGATAAAGAATGATGAAACACAAATCAGTCAGATGAATCTTGCCTCTATCATCTTCCAGTTTTTTCAGTGAGGGAAAGGACATTTATAGAAGCATCCTGACTTTTTATCCAAGCTGGAAATGATTCCTCTAGGCCCTTCTCAATACTTCGAGGAACAAGAAATTACCAGTGGGCTTTCCCCAGGTAACACAAAGAAGCCAAGCCAAATGTGTCAAAAAAAAAAAAAAAAAAAAAAAAAGTAACCTCAAAACCCCCAATAAGCCTTTTCCCTGGGGAAGGAGGCTTTCTGATCCTCGCTCTACAAATTTTTCTTCTAAGCCACACCAAAGGAAAAGACTGATCAACCACAGGAAGCTACAGGCCTGGCTCTGAAGAAACTCTGAAGAAAGAATCATTTTTCTAGGCTAAGCTAGCCTATGCTGACACAGCATGGGGAAAGGGGAGAAGGTAAGGCAGACTTAGTTGAGAAAAACAGGGGCTGGAAGGAATTGGGCCCCTTTGTTTTCAATGACTAACATAAAATAAATGTAAATATCATGGGAAACAGAATGGTACAGTAAAGAAAGAGCCCCCTAGATCTACCTAGATGGCAGTTTGAAACCCTACCATCAATTATTACTTGTGTGATATGAAACATTATCTGAGCTTCAGTTCCTTCCTCTATAAAATGAGGGGGGGGGGAAGGAAAAAATATAAAATGAGGGGGTTGTTTTAGCTGATCCTCTACTTCAACCTCTTAAGATCCTATGAGTGTGTAACATCTATTGCTATAAAGTCAATATAGCAAAGTTCTTTTTACTCTCCCAGCACAACTCCCAACAATTAATCCTGATTCAGCTGGGAGTAGGAACTTTTGCTGCATTGATACTGGAGGAGTAAAGATAATTTGAACCCTACTAAGTGAACTGGTACCAGGTCCTCGGCATTCCGATATGGGTATTGCTGTGCTTGTTGCTGAGTACTGGAAGGGCCCTTCCTAAATATAGAGGACAACTCTTGCCCATCTAATTAGGGTTTTGGTGTTATAATGGATGCTTTAATAGGACTATCTCTAAGGATTCAGAGCAAATTATATCACCCTCAGTCCTATATGCAAGAAAAATTTTAATGAACATAAGAGCAAATCACAAGAGAGAAGCTTAAAAGACAGTAGGTGACTGGAGATGATGTTAGAAGAGTAAATGAGAAAGGATAGTCCTGGCTACTAGAACCAGAAGATGATGTAAACACAAGAGGAAGGCTAATGATGACATACATGGCTGAATGAGAACTTGCAAATATGTAAATACAAGATAGGCAGTGTGGTATCGTGGAAAGTATGTTAATTTTGGATTCAGAGTATGAATCCCTCTTTGGTACTACCTGGAAAGCCACTGGCAAGTAATTCACCTCTTTGGTTTCAGTTTATTTCAGTCAAGATAATAATGCCTTTTTATTCACTCAATGTAACTGGAAGATTCAACACATTAAAAAAGTATCTTTAAGATTTATGAGAGCAATAATAGTGAATGACATTCCCATAATGAAGATGAAAATGATGATAATAGTGATGACCAGGGGTCGAGTCTCACCTCTGACAGATACTGTCTTGTTCTGGGAAAGATTCTTTTCCCCAGTGTCCCCAAGCAAGTCTAAGATCAATAATCTGGGACTTTTCACTTGAGGTCTCCGGGTCCCCAAGGAGACCATGGAGAAATTTTGAAACATTTGATAAATGTATTTCAATAAGTTATTTCCTTTGCAATCCTAATGCATTTCATTTTCTGCATTAAAAAAAAAAATATTCTGAGACTTTCTTAGACCCATGCATTTCATACCACCAGAGGGATTCATGACACACATACATACAAAACACTTAGAACCCCCGTAGAGACAGAATTTCTCTCTACATCAGAGCTCTCTATACTAGTAAAATCACAGGTGTGGCGAAAAATAAAATGTTACAGATTTGTTGAAAGCAACAGCTCATCAGGCTACATCCTTATCCTCTCCTACTGGTTATTGCCCAGTCCAGCCTTCCTAGCTGCCATCAGAACCAACAAGTTGTGGGAATAGTGGTTAGAAAAAGAGGTACAAAGGATTGGAGCAATGTAAAGAAAGATTCTAATCCATATAAAGGATCGATTTATAACTCCTCTCTCCAGACCTGTATGCTGCTTCTCAGTGGCTAAAGAAATCAGGACTGAGGAAAGATTTTGAATATAAAAAGCATCAGAAAAAAATTAAGTCTTTTGGATCACCAAAATAACACCTTTCTAAGAACTTCCTCTCATCTCCAAGATGGAGACTGCATTGCTGCTACAATTTACATAGAGGGCTTAGGAACTCACTTTGGGCTGCCTAGGCCCTTTATTAGCCTAGCCTCACATTTTTGTAGTTTGCTGTTAAAGAGATCAAAACCACAGTAACCAAAATTACTGGGAGAGAAGCCGACAAGGTGGGGCAAAGATGGGACAGCTATGGCAGCTTTTTTCATTTTAATGTCAGTGTTCCTTTAGACCTACTAAAACCTCAGACAAGGAAGATGGTTGAATGAAGAACATTCCCACAGCTATTATTTAATTACTTCCAGAACAGAATATTTCCTAAGCATTGAAAGGCCTCACACAGAGGGCCAGAGTTGGGTATTATCAGGAATGGAAGTCCTAGTCTCAGCCCTGGGTTAGAATTACACATTTCATGCCCTTACTAGCTATGTGATAAGAGACAAGTTATATCATTCCTTGAACCTTCACTTACCTCATCTGTGAAATGAGAATATTGCCCTAGAACATTTCTTTTATCAGGTTATTGGGAAGAAAGTGCATTGCAAATCTTTAAATTACTATAGAAATACAAGTATTTTTATTAAAATCATCCCAGGAAATTCTATAACAAAAAGGTAACAAGTTAAAAAATGAAGACACACAAGGGAAATGTCCCCAGAAATATCATTCTATTACTGTTGTCCAAGCACACATACCTGTTGTCAATGTCTGATTTTACTTAGGGAACCCTCAAATGAAATCCATCCTTTTTCTTGGGCAGCAAGCAGGCTTTCTGACAGAAGCTTAATCCTGCTAAATCTCCTCATCCTCCTGAAGCAACACAGGCCAGGATGCAAGCCAAAATCTCATAGAATTTCAGAATCTAAGAGTCTAAAGGGATCTCAATGATTGTCAGGTCAATCAATAAGCATTTATTAAATGCCTACTATGTACTAGACACTTATATTTTGCTAAGATAGAAATGGAACAGTCCCTATGCTCAAGTTTATATTCTGCCATTCTTTAAATCAATCCATGTCTGTATAGGAATTCCCTCTACAATTGCCAAAAAATAATCATCCAGCCTCTGCCTTAAGACCTCCAGGGAGGAGGACACCACTGCAGCCCATCTTGTTTTCAAAAAGCTTTAATATATCAAACCGAAACGTGTCTCACTGCTAGTTCTCTCTTGAGGACAGGTGGAGCAAATCTAATCCCTGTCCTACATTCCTGAGTTACTGTGAACACCATTATCCCAGCCTCCTTGAACATACTACATGTTTTCTCTTTTCCAGACTAAACATGCCCAGTTTTTTCAACTAATCCTAAAATGGCAAGATATATAGCAGTACTCTTTGAAAGAGGGCGGAAGCCTGATCCCTCGTGTGGTATGAGTGACCCTTATGATCAAATATTCCTAGAGAGGAAAATGGTTTTGTATCCTACTCTCCCCACCATCACTATGGGTAAGGTTTGTCATTAAATCAACGACACTGTCTCCCACCTTCCTGACTCTGACCCCTCTTCACCATATGTTTAAGTTTCCAAACTTCCCTTCTTTCACATCTAGAATGGCTAGTTCAGAGAAGTCATGACATAGCATTACTGGCTGGCTGGTACTCATAGTAGCAACTGCTTAGGTGCCATTGGGAAAATTTCTGCCTTTTGTCTTGTAGATCACTTGGGATCCCCTTCCCTTTCCACCAAGGGAAACAACCTTTGGAAAGGGAAGAGTGTGACATCTCACAGGATGACCAACAGCTGTGATTGTCACTGAAGATTTCATTGTCTTTGCTCTCAGATCCATCTTTCTTCTCAATTTCTCTATTGATGTAGAGAGAACCACCCCACAGTGTCCCAGGTTCCTTCCTTTTTCTCAACTCACAAATCAAATAGCCAAATCTTGTCAATTCTTTAGCTGTGCCATCCCTTCCTCTCCACTCCACAGCCATCACCCTAGTTCTCTCTCCTCGTTACTTAGGTATGTAACAGCTTTCTAATTAGTTTCCCTGCCTCAAATCTTTTCCTTCTCCAAACCAAACTGCCTATATGGCCATCTGACCCTACTCAAACTCCAGTGGCTCCCAATTAAGTCTAGTATCAAATATCTTATGCTTTTAAAATTTCTATTTTGGTAAATTTCATAACATATAATTATGTATAATCTATATCTATAGATATATACACACATATCAGGGATACAAGATCAAAAAAAATTCTCTTAATGGAATGTGTGTAATCAAAAAAAATTTAAAAGACTCGCCCCCTTCCAAATCCCTCATCATTCTGCTCTTGTCAATATCCCTCCTAAAAATGCAGTGTCCAGAAGCAAGTACAAAATGCCAGATGTCTTTCTGTCCAGGGCAGAGTAGAACAGCCCTAAATCAAATGAATTTTTTTTTGGCCACTCCATAGTCTGAGTAGCAGTTTATTAAAATCCCTTTAATATTTTTCACTCCTGAAAACAAAACTTAAGTTAATCTCTCAACTTAATAGTGAAAGGGCACTATGCTGATTACTACAGGATTTAAAAGATCAAATGAGATGCATAGAACTTTTTGCAAACCTTAAAAAAATGCTATATAAAAACCTTAAATGTGCTATATAAATACCATCGACTTTTGTTATATATAATGACAAGGTCCTTGACCTTCAAAAGTTTACAATCTAATTGGAAGGGGGGGAGGGGGAGAGGACATAAACATATGAGAAATGAAGCAATGAGACATGAATAGTACAAAAGGCATCATAAAGTAGCACATGACTAATTGCCAAATGAACAACAGACAAATGCTGAAAAGATTTCAAATAAGAAAGGTCATAGACTTTGTAGTTGAAGCACGGAGAGGTTAAGGAACTTGTTGTGAGTCTCAAATTGGCACATGTCTGAGGCAGAATTTAGAAGCACATCTTCCTGATTTCGGTCCAGTGCCCTACTCACTAAACTAAGCTGCCTCTAAAATGGAAGGATGGTACAGTAGATAAAGTGCTGAGCCTGGAGTCAGGAAGTTTCATCTTTCTAAATTCAAATCTGGCTTTAGATACTTCCTAGCTGTGTGACCCTGAGCAAGTCCCAACCCAGTTCCCAGCCTCAGTTTCCTCCTGTGTAAAATGAACTGGAGAAGGAAATGGCAAACCACCTCAGCATCTTTGCCATGAACACCCCAAATGGGGTCATAAAGAGTCAGACATTCCTGAAAAATAAGTATAATAGAGGGAAGGCTAGAGCAGGGCTTCTTAAACTTTTTCTACTTGTGACCTCTTTTTACCTAAGAAATTTTTATGTGACCCTGGCTATATAAGCAAATAAAATAGGTATATAAATCTAACATTTACATTTCACAACCTTCACATTCAGTTACAAGAAGACTCCATATGGAGTTGTAACACATGGTTTAAGAAGTTGCAATTTAGGAAAAGGATATGAGCCGAGTCTTTAAGAGGTTCCCATTCAATGTTAGATCTGTGAATGGGATTTTGACCAAAGGAAGGTAAGGGAAGAGCGGATATTTCAACTACAGAAGCACCATGAGCAAAATCAAAGGAAAATATATGAATCATTTACCTATAGGGTGACATTCAGCTAAAGATTATCACTAGTGATAGAAGGACTATGTAATACCAACTATACAAGCAGAGACCTTAAATCCCTTTTCCTCCTACAGGGCTTTAGCCCTGTAGATGATGACGGATTATTCTTATTCTCAGGATGCTCCCCTTCTTGAAAATTAGCCATTTGGAAACCAGATTGAATTCAGCTCTTCTGAACAGATGTCCTTCTTGAAACTTCCTCCTTTTCTTGTTCAGGGAGAATCCTCTGGGCTAGCCATACTAAAAAATACTTCAGGAGGTATTTGCCCATGGTTACAAATAGATGTGATGCCAATTAATGGCACCAGGAAGGGCCTCTTTCTCAATTTTCATAATTATCATTATGGATAACGAGGCAACTATGTGAGAGACAAACATACATCTCTAAACCTGCTCTCGTTCTCAGACTCTAACGCCCTTCCCAAGCCCTAGTGAAGAAGTCTCCCAAACTACAAGGGTTTACAAAGCCCAGGGTTGATTTTTACAACACATCTCAAGAGGCCAAGTCAACATTTTTTTTTTTGGTATTACAGCAACCAGGGAAAGAATCATATTTGAGCAGCCTCATGCTCCAGTGGTCTGAAGTCTGCAGCAAAAACAGAGATGATTCACCAGCCTTCAATCCCTGGCAGCTCCCTAGATAATAAGTTGGAGAGTGATTTTCCTTCTGCCCAGATCATTAATTTTCACATGGAGTGAGAGCTACTACAAGATAGATCTTGCCTCCCATCCAAAAGGAAAAGAGAGTGACTTTCAACTCTGCTTTGGATAATGAGCTGTCCTGAATTCATGTCAATCACATCAATCCACAAGCATTTTTAGATGCCATATATGCCAAGTACTGAGGAGACAAACAGTACCTGCCCTCAAGGAACTTATATTCTACCGGGGCAAATCAGATAGGGAAAAATGACTTCACACTTAACAGTGGTTTTAAGTCTTCCTACAATTAGATGACAACTGATATTTACTGAAGAGCAATGTCTCCAAAAAGGAGACCAGCAATAGTTGAGATTCAGTGGTAGCCAATGCCATCCCCCCTCCCCTCACCCCCCATATCTCCATCATTCATATCCACTGATGAGCCTGGGAATCCAGCTTGAAGACCTCACTATGAACCAGCCAGAGCCATATTCTTGGCAGGCTCTAAGAATGGCCCTTCTCACCATGTACTGGCTGAGGAGAGAAAGGAAGCCAACAACACACAATATTGTGCATAATCCATATGGTTCCCTTCCACCCAAAGGAAGAAACAATTGGCTGGAGAATGTCAGCTCAATGGCAGTAAATAATCTGCAGGATTTGAAACCAAGAAAGACCTATATTCAAATCAAGTCACAGAGTATTTACTAGTCAACTAATATTTCTCAGTCTCAGTTTCCTCATCTATAAAATGGGAAATCTTCTTGGGTTATTGTGAGCAGCAAATGAAGACAATATATATGGTGTTTTGAAGACATCAATGTCAGCTGTTCTTAAGGCAGCCCAGGGAAGGGGAAGAAGTGTATTTGAAGTCAAATGATCTGGATGTTAATCATGGTTCTGCTGTGCGGTATCTGTATGACTTTGAACAAGTCACTTCGCCACTTGAGCTTCAGTTTCCTCTGTAAAATGAGGAAGCTGGCTTACCTAGACACTGAAGTCCCATTCCAACTGACATTCTCTGTGGTTCTGTGCTACTTGGTTTCCTAACCTTCCTTTTCTTTTGGAAATAGCATTTTATTTTTTCCAATTACATGTTTTCAACATTCTTTTTTTATATTTTGAGTTCTAAATTTGTTTCCCTCCCTCACTGCCATTCCCTTCCCCACAAGATGGGAAGCAATCTGATATAGGATGTACATGTGTTATCATGTAAACATATTTCTGCATTAGGCATGTTGTAAAAGAATCAGAACAAAAAAGAAAAAAAAATGGTATGCTTTGATCTGCATTCAGACTCCATCTCTGAATGTAGATGGCATTTTCTCTGAGTTTTTTGGAATTGTCTTAGATCACTGATCACACAATGTTGCTGTTGCTATGCACAATGTTTTCCTGGTTCTGCTTACCTCACTCAGTTTATGTAAATCTTTTCAGGTTTTTCTGAAATCAGTTCACTCATTATTTCTTAAATCACAACAGTATTCCATTATACTCATACACCACAACTTGTTTAGTCATGCAACAGTTCATGGACATTCCCTCAATTTCCAATTCTTTGTCATTATATAGAGTTGCTTTATGTGGGTCCTTTTCCCTTTTCTATGTTATCTTTAGGATATAGACCTAGTTGTGATATCACTGGACCCAAGATTATGCATAATCACATATTGCTCTCCAAAATGACTGGATCAGTTCACAACTCCACCCACAATGCATGCATTAGTGTTCCAATCTCCCCAATATTTATCATTTTCCTTTTCTATCATATTAGTCAAATAGGTGTGAGGTGATACCTCAGAGTTGTTTTATTTTGCATTTCTCTAATCATTGGTGATTTAGAACATTTTTTCAAGCAACTATAGACAGCTTTAATTTTTTTTATCTTAAAAATGCCTATTCATACCCTTTGACCATTTATCAATTGAGGAGTGACTTGTATTCTTATCAATTTGACAATTCTCTACATATGAGATATGAGGCCTTTATCATAGCAAAATTATAGTAAAAATTGTTTCCCAACTTTCTGTTTTCTTTCTAATCTTGGCTGCCTTGGTTTTGTTTTTAATTTTTTAATGTAATCAAAATTATGCATTTTGCATTTCATAATGTTCACTCTCGTTTGGCCATAAATTCTTCCCTTCTCCATAGATCTGACAGATAAATTACTTTTTACCCTCCTAAGCTGCTTATGGCATCGTTCTTTATGTCTAAATCATGTACCCATTTTGACTTTATCTTGGAATATGGTGGGAGATGTTGCTAACCTTTCTTTTCTGTCCAATCAAGTTTCCCTGGAGGGCAATTCTAGAAGATGAAGCTTTGGGAGAAGATAAAAGGAGCAAAGATTTAAGCTAGAAGGGAATCATCTCCTCTCAGAAACCATCTAATATCTAAATGAGGAACATGAATAGTCCAAATTGAATGGCTTGCCCGAGATCACACAAGTCAAAAGAGCAATGAAGTCTAAAGCAGAAGTGTGGCGACTATCTCTTTTTAAGAACATGAACAAGTATGATTTAGATATACTGTATGTATGTAATGACCCAACCATCTCTCCAGTTCCATGATGAAACACATTCTCCACTATGGAGAAACCCTGTTTTCACCAACACATTAAGGATTAATCCATTAGTCACAAACTAATGGATGGTCAATCCATTAGAAGAGCTTCCTCAAAGCACAAACAATCCTTTAGATGACTCCAAAATTTTGTCACCAATCTTGACCTTTCTTCAGTATTTCAATTTCCAAATTCAGCAGCTGGTTGCACATTTCCATCTGAATAACCCATCTCACTCATGTCTCAAATTCAGAGCAACATCTTTTTTTCATCTGATTGGTTCTTCCTTACTCGCTACTTACTTAAGATATCACCATTCATCTTTTCCACTATGTCACTCCTCTGCTCAATAAATTTCTATGTCTCCCTATTGCCTAGTTAGCAAAATCCAAACTTTTGCCCAAAATTCAAGGGGCATTTATAATATGTTATCAAACTGTACTTTCCAAGTTTCTCATATCACTATTCCCTTTCCCTTTTATTATCCAGGTTAGATTACTCATTTGTCCACATGGTGTTTGCTCTTCTGCTTCATACTACTTATTATTGGTTGATGGTTTTTTCCTCCTTATATATAGAATACTCTTCACCATTTAGATTCCGAGGCTTCTTTAATGGTAACAGGTCAACAAGGAGCTTTTATTTATTCCCCCAAATGAGTGCTTAACTACATTATCAGACCTCAATTAATATGGTCTTATCTTTCTCTAATTCTTAATATAACCCAGAGCATTGTAGACATCTGTGTTTGCAGTTTACCTCCTAGCTTAGAAATTCCATGAAGGCAAAACCTACATTTTTATATTTTACATACACACATACATACAAGTATGTGTGTGTATATTTATATGTATCTATGTGCATACACACACACGTGTGTCTCCTAGTGCTTTCAGTGATCTACATACTGTATTTGAATGAATAAATTTATGAATACTGAATTTTTAAATGGGTCACTGATGCACCCCTAAGGGGCCAGCAATACTTTGCGGGTGCTACAGAAAGTATTTCATGGAAAATGGTATAGATGGTAAGTTGTAATCCTCTTGGTCGAAAGCCCTTCAAAAATCTGAAAAAAAAGTTTACCAAAGTACATATTCTAGGTCTGTTGAACAGTGAGCCTGTAGAGGTTTTTCTACTCATTCTAGCCATCTTATCTTTTTCAATGGCAGTTTTTTTTTTTTTTTTTTTTTTTTTTTTGCCTTGTTCTTCAGGCATGTCAACCTTATCCAACTCTTCATGACCCCATTTGGAGTTTTCTTAGTCAAGATACAGGAGTCAGTTGCTATTTCCTTCTCCAGATAATTTTACACATAAGGATGCTGCAGCTCAATCAATGTCTGAGATTGAATTTGAATTCGGCTCCTGCTGACTCCAGGTCCAGCACTCTATCTACTGTACCAAAGGCAGCTTTTTTTGTTCTATAATCCGAAAGCACATTTTTACAGTAGCATTCTTCACTAAAGAAGCACAACAATGTAAGCCATTCCTTGTGCCAACTCAAAATGCCACCTCCCTGCACACACTCCAACATCTGAGCCATGACAGCCCCTAGATAAGAGGCTGGAGGATGTCTCAGCACATTCTCTAGATATCTCAAGTCATCAATTCACTGAGCTTCTTTCACCCTTTCTTCCCTCTCCTCCATAATAAAAGCAGGCTTTTAGTCTTGGAGACATACCAGGCTTTCCAAACTCTCCCTTTCTCTTATCTCCTTCCCTTCCAGGTTCATTTTTTTCTGGAGCTCTGATTCTAAGGGGAAAATTACACAGCTAAGATGTAGATATGCTGAGCTTATGGGGGAAAGGGAACCATCTGACTTGGATGACAAGAAATTCAAGTGAAAAAGAGGTAGAGGAGTACTATTGCAAGTGCCTCAAAGTCTAGAATCAAAGTTATAGTGCAAAAAAAGGAGCCAGGAATCTTACTCTCCCTTTCCTGGGAATCTAACTCCCTGGAGGACCTTGAACTCAACATTTCAGTTCTCCTCATCTCCATAATGGAATTTAGCCAAAATAATAATAAAAAGTGTAACAATTTCCAATCTGCAGATAAAGGCTCTATTAAGAGTACAAAGTATCACTTAACTACCCCAGCTTCAATCTATCAGCTTCAGCTCCCATGTCCCTCAGGACATTCTTCAAAACCAAAAGAGATGAAGTCAAGACTGGGAAAATAGAGATATATTCTCCAGTGGGGCTTTCTTAAATGGAAGAGAGGAAAGGGCGGGAGGAAAGGAAGGGGGGCGGGGGAGACAACAACTGAAAATAAAGACTGTCTGTTTCCCAAGAAGGCGGTTGAGGAGAAACTATTCTTTCCATTAAGTAAACTTCCAAAAGAACCTATGGATTATTTTTTGCTGGGACTAACCAAGGAACAAAATAAAAGAATCTTTGTACAATGCCAGCCAGTTTCCTTACTCTTTTAACAACAGCCAGTTCTGCTCAATTTTCTAAAATACAGAGCTTTAAAATGCGCCTCCCCCCCCCATCTATCCACTCATCCATCCTAACCCTGGAGAGAGCAAGGAAACTAAAGCTTGTGCTAAATTTGGCCTGTGCTTGTGAATAGACCTCTCTCTGCAGGGAAAAGGGAGACTCTAAAGGAGGACCTGAAGCCAGCAAAGTCTGGGTTCCAAGAACATAAGAGGCTAGAACAGCACTAGGGTAAGGTGATCTAAGTACTCCACCCAGCCTCATTCACTCGGCATTCAGGTTTCTCAAGGTCATTTGCCAGACACTATGTCCAAGATATTTTTTAAATTAAAATTTAGTTTTCTCTTACAAACCTAAAATAACTTCCTGTTTAACAGCCTTCTCCACCTAAGGAAGAGAAAGACTGGAAAGAAGACCAAAATAATTCTGGATCCACCTGGAAATGTCATTTGAAGGTTTCTCTCTCCTCCCTAGCTGGGGACAGGGAGCACTTATTAATTCTTCCCTGTTCATGTCACCAAACACATTCCCCTCCCCAGAATTTAGACATTCTGGTAGAAATTCTTGTAGCCAATTTTTTTTTGGGGGGGGTGGGGGGGACTCAATGGAGAAAAAGCCTACCACCCCCCCTCTCTTAAGGTTTCTGGCCTAGCCTAGCCTAGAGATAAAGACCTTTCTTTTTCATCATCTAGGAAAGCAGATTCCATTCAGAGTTAAAGAGCTTCTGGTACTAGACCTCCAATCAAATAATATCAAGAGTTCTGATACTCACTATATGACCCACAGAGAAAACCAAGATACTAAGCCTCAACTTCCCCATCTGTACTTTAGAACAATGGATTTTAGGTCAAGAAGATCTGAATTCAAATCCTGTCCTAAAAACTTATTAGCTATGGAAACAACATCTTGCATGATTTCACATGGATAATTGGCTTGTCTTCTCGGCAGGTATACAAGGGATGGGAGGTAAGGAGAGATTTTAGAGTTAAAATTAAATTTAATAAATTCAAATTTAAAATGTAAAATTTAATAATAATGTTAAAAATAAATATAT
Organism: Sarcophilus harrisii; assembly: GCF_902635505.1. NCBI lineage: Eukaryota > Metazoa > Chordata > Mammalia > Dasyuromorphia > Dasyuridae > Sarcophilus > Sarcophilus harrisii. The sequence goes on along the minus strand of NC_045429.1, from coordinate 350,539,867 downwards.
ATTTTAAAATACTAATAAGTAACTCTGACCAAATCTGCTAAACCTTTCTGAGTCTCGGATTTTTTTTTTTTTTTTAATTTGTAAAATGGGGATTATGATAACCCTTACCTCAGAAGGATATATTTTGTATAATTTGTTTAAGATTATCATTACTTCAACTTCAAAGATTTATAATTTTATGAGGGAAGACTCATTCACTTCAACATAGATTGCAACCCCTCTTCAAGAATTGCTGTGGTTAAAAAATACTTCAGTCTATAGCCAAACTGAGTCTCCTTTTCAGCAGGGCCCCAAAGGCTAAACCAAAGGCCTTCCAACTCAATAGCACCTTATTAAGTGAGCTTGTACTCTTCTTTAGAAGTTTTAGAAAACTCAAGTTCACTTACATGATATGGAACAGGCCTTGGAGTAGGGCTTTAGGAGAAGGCATAGGATAGAACTTTATTGGGGAGTCCCAGCTATAAAATATGACCTACAATATATTTCAAGGAATATTTTAAGAAAAATGTCTTATACTGCACCTTGGAAAGACACTACAATGAAAGAGAAATGGCCTACAGGAGACCTACCTTTGAATATTCAAAGTCCACCACCCCCTACACACACACATTGTTGTTGTTGTTTGTCCTTCTTAACGAGGATCCAATACCTCAGGGAGATGAAGCTATGATGTGTAAGTAAGTTGGATTAAAGTGAGGGAGGGCTGTGCAAGGTAACCTGTCTCACTTTCCACAGATAAAGCTGGGTACACACACAGACACAAGATTATACATATATCATCTATAAAATGGGGATAATAATGCCAAAAATACCAAATGGGGGGTTATTTTACTTAAATCAGTTATTGTTCCTTTAAGTCTTAAAATGCTATACTGAAAAAACAACAACAAAAACTGGGGGATGGAGGAAAAAATCCCTTGAGTCAGCCAGACACTTTGCCCCTTCACTATGGTTCATTTAACACTAGATACTTTTTCAACCCAAACTTGGCCAGAGAACTACAGTGTAAGCTTCCCATCACCTCATGCTCAGACTAGACTGATTTGAGTGAGATATCACAGCAAATCCTCCCCTCCCTTTCACTATGTTTAAGTCATGAATAGACTACTCTGAGGTGGGGGAGGTGTCTCCAAAAGTCAACTTTGGCCAAATAGATCTTAATGTGGCTGATGTTGACATAGCCAGTAATCTGACTGATGTCCCCTTCTCAGTAGTAACAAGATTCCCAGTGGGAAGGAGTCATTCTAGCACCCATCCTCCACTCTAGTGTTTTATCAGAGAAACCAAACCGTCTTGTCTTGTCTTCTCTTGTCTTTCCTTTCCTTTCCTCCTCCTCCTCCCCCCTCCCTCATCTTATCCTAAGATACAGAGGGAAATGAGAAAAGCAAGATCCTGAGGAATATGAATACTGGGCTAAAATGAAGAGATTGGAATCAAGACAATTGCAAAAAATAAAAATTTAAAGAATAAAGGCATCTGGGGGACGGTGGGGAAGGGAAATCTCACAACTTTGGACATGTCAATTTCCCTAAACAGAAATATTTCAATTCAATGTCATGGTCACTGTGATCTTCTCCATCATTCTCCTTGATGGCTAAAACAGTTGTTCTCAGCTGGGGAAGGAGAAGAGAGCAGAGATCCCCAACTTTTTCCTACTTTTAAAAAGCAAGGGATTTCTAGAAAATCCAAAGAGGAGCCAAGACAAGTTAAATTGTCAGAGAAAGAGGCTCAAGCAGAGTAGTCTCTGTAAGGGCACTTGTCCACTAAAGTACTTTTGCATGCCGCAGGCCTTTAATAAATGCAGGTTCAATTGACTCGAGTCTAAAGGTCATCTAAACAAATGAAGGAGCATTAAGGAGAAAGAGTAAAGGGAATAGAAAGGAAGCAGACCAAACGAACTTTTGCCTTCCTCCTATTTATGAGAATCCTAATAGAGAATAGATATCCTAATAGAGAATCTCTATAGTCAATTCACTTGCATGTTATGGCATCACCACCCATGTAAAAATGAAGAACAAACCACAGTCAGATATTCTTTCTCACCGAAATCTGAGGTGGATTAAGCTGGTTAATGGTTATCCATTATCCTGCTGAGAATCCAGTAGGGTCAGCTTCTCTTTCCATGGCAGCACCAAAAGCTGAACCTCTAGGGTCTATGGGACTCTATAGGGAGTCTCCATGGGAGATTCTCCAGGCATGGAAGCTAGCCAAGGCCTTGAAGCTTAGATCTCAAGCTCACTGGTAACTCGAAACCCGTGGCTCAGGGTCAGAAGGGAGAGGAGGTTCTGTCTACTTCATCTGATTCTGCTCTTCTGAGGTTCCTCTTTCCCAAAGGTTCTCAACATTTTTAGGGGTCATGAACCCCCTTCTTTGAGAGTCTGATGACTGAATCCCTTCTCTAAAGGATGTTTCTTTAAAAATCCATAATTGAGTGAAATGCTAAATTTCAGTTAGAGGTCAGTTAAAATAAAGATGTCTTTTTCACCACCCAAGTTTATAAATTGGATGAAATCTGTCTGGGAACAGCCTAAGAGCCCCTGCTTTATATGCCATCATTTTTCCTTTTCTAGTAGCCACTTTCTTTACTGTGCTAGGCAGTGAGTTGGGAAGCTCTGCCATGCTCTCCCAGATTAACTAGCTCCCCCAGCCTAGCTCAGCTTAGTGAGCTGATAATTGTGTCTTTATCCTGCAGTGTTCTGCAATGAGTCAAGTGCAGACTTAGGGCCACACTTGAAGCTCAAGGTCCCCTTGCCCCAGCAGCTTAGTGCAGATGGCTCCTGGTCAAGGCAAGCTGCAGCCCCATCTGTGCTGCGATTCTTCAGGTCTCTGACTGAAGACTGAGCACACACAATCCTCTGCCTCACAATGGCTCCAAGTCAATCCAGGGGATTTCCCATGGACACACCAAGAAAACTATGTATCTGAGATTTTCCCAGCTGCCAAACAATAGAGACGATGCTTTTAGAAGGAAACTGTTCTGCTTTCCATGATGTCCTTTGTATTTCTCATTCTAGGCTAGCTTCTAGCCTGGACCCTATGGAGCCAGGGTCTGCCTAAGGCAGTGCTTCCTTCAACATTAGACCTAAGCAAGGCTAGGCAGGAGGAATCAGTGCAAGAGGCAGAGAAAAGGAAAGGTCAGTGAATGCTCTGACCTCTGGGGGGGCAAATTTTTTTTTTTTGCCAGAATGGGTGGGAATTCTGGCTGAGAAGGAAAGTTGGATGCTATTGCTTTTGTTTATGACCAAAAATAGCACCATTTTTGTCCTGGATGGCCAGGTGCAAGTTGCCTGGATTCATGGGCTAAATGCTCTAGTCTAGTATCGGAGAATCTGGGCTCAAATCCTGTCTCAGATCCTTAATCTCTGAGACTTTAGTTCCTCATCTATAAAATGGACTACAGGGAATCTCTTCTGGTTCTGGACTCATGTTCCTATAATCCCAGGGTCCCATGTGCTTTCATCAGTTCTTCAACTAATTTTCTTTTGGTTCTCTCTATAGATGCTTGACCACTTCTGCAAATCAACTTACTTAGGGAGAAAAGGGCCCTGTGAACTTGTTAGATACACACACACACACACACACACAATTTTATTTCAATAGAATTTATTTTCTTTGTAATTCTGTGTATTTTATGTATTTTAAAATATTCTTTGAAGGGGTCCAAGGCCTTACCAGATTTCCAAAGAAATGTATGATGCAAACTAGCATAAGCACAACTGGGCTAACCTTAAATGTGATCATCTATGACCTTATCTGACGTTCTAAACCAGTCCCAGAAAGACTGCAATATGTGTGAGCTTGTGGGCTTAGGACAATCACATCCCATCATCCCCAATAATGCCCCTATCTCCCCTTTCTTAACTGGCACATAACCCCAGCTGATTGCAGGCTAGATGATGACCAATTTCTCACTTAAATTACACCATCCCCTCCATTCCCCAAGTGTCTTCTCAGCTGACTAAAAGCATCAAAATGGGGGTGGCTGAGATGAGAAGGGAAGTCAACCTCACCAGTGAGAGATCTGTCCCCTAGTGAAACAGCACAACTCATCCTGGTACATCTTACAGATGAGGAAGGAGCGCCCCCAACAAGACACCTACCTTGGAAATGAGTTCATCATGGTTGGCCAGGTGAGCCCTGCAATGGATACAGCTGTAGGTCCGGTGGCAAGAAGGCAAGTATGCCTGAAAAGTCTTGGACCTTGTCATCTTCACCATTGGAGCCGCCGCTGAATGCTGTGCAAACTCAGGAGTGGCCCAGGAGGTGCTCCCACAGGACGGGTCGCAGGGGAAACACCGAAAGACACAGGTAAAGGCCGTGGTTTTGGCAGGTGGCGGGTGTGGGGCAGGCTCCACACACTGGCGATGGCTTCGGAGGAAAGACTCACTCGCAGGCAGAGGTCTGCGGCACGTTGTCAGCAGCCTGCAGTGCCAACAGAGAATAAAATAATTAGCCATGGGACCAAAGCTTCTGACTCATAGCCCAAAAGCTGTCAGAGATGCTGCCTCTGAAGTGAACCAGGAGACAAGGAGAGCCCAAAATCCCCTTCTAGGACCACAAGGTCTTATCTCTTCAATGTTCTTCTTTGTAATATCCCCAAAATTAAATTAAATGAAGCGTGAAGCATTGTAAAGGATGCAATACCTCCACTTTTGCTGAATGGTGACACATACTTCTATATAAAACCCCCAAGCTACAAGTGTATTCAACAGCTACCAGAGTGTCCATTAAAATCCAGCAAGCTGGATACTACCCACATCATGATAGTGGTAACAGATGGGCTCAGGGCACAAAATGAGACATTTCTGGACCTGGACAGTGCAGGAGTTTGTTCTCCTTGACTATGCATGTTTATTATGAAAAGAAAGTGGGAGGGAGAGAACAGATTTTTTTAATCAAAAAATGTTTGTTTTTTTAAATCCAGTAATCTGGATTCCAGTCAAATTTGCCCCTTTGGGCTGGGAAAAGTTTGACTCCAAAATGTGCTGGGCCAGAGTCCATGTAGAAAAAACTCTAAGGGAATCCCCTTCTTTGCCTTTGCCTTAGCCCAAGGCTTAGAACCACTGATTCCCAACACTTACATGGAGAATTTCTCATCCCCAAGTGGCACCTCTAGAATCCTCTAAGAGACTATCAGTAAAGATGCAGTCAACCCTAAATCAACCTTTGTTCCTACAATTGGACTTGGGGGTTGCTAAACTCTTGTCATTTTTTCATCTTCACAAACCCCAGCTCATAATGCAGTACACACTGACCATGGCAAGTCTTTATTAGACTTTATTATTTTAATAGGTCTTTACTCAATTGAACTGAGCATAAACACCAGCAGGAGACTGGCTGGCCAACTTCTTTCAAGGAAGTCAGTCAGTCAATAAGCATATATTAAGCATCTATTTATTTAGCATGTGCCAGGCACAATATTAAGCCCTAGAGACAAACAGGCTCTTCCCTGAAGGCCCTCACATTTTACATTTGACCATGTGCATATATGTGCTGTGTTGTTGTTCAGTGGGATGGAGATTTGCCATTACCTTCTGTAGCTCATTTTAAGATGAGAAAACCGAGGCAAATAGATTTAAATGACTTGCCTAGAGTCACACAGCAGCTTGTCAGTATGTCTGAGGCCAGATCTGAACTCAGGAGACATTCTGACTCCAGGAGTATATTCTCCACCGAATGACCTGCAAATCTTAATTCAGAAGGAAAGCAGTTCTCATGGGGCAGCATCAGGCCCCCACACAAGAAAGATTTAATAAGCTTTGATGCTATACTCAGACTCCTGTTTGAGGTAGTTTCTGAAGTAGAATGTCTCCTCTGCCCCTCTTGGTCATCGTGGACATAATAGAGAAGTCAAGCAATTAATTCCATGAAGTTACATCTCTTCCACTGGGAGAAGACTACTCCAAGAATGTGTGATGCTCTCCACAGGACAGCCTTGTGACATTGGATAATAATGGCCAGGGACTAGCAGCAACCTCAAAGAGAAGAGGGAGAGACCCACAGGTTCTGAGCCCACCCTCCAGCCCACTCAGCTGTTCTAGAGCCTGTTTATTTCCTGGGCTTCTTTTACTGGGGGTGCTCCCACTCGCCTACCTCCCAGGAGAACTATGAGTGTTAATTAACACTTGCATCACACTTTGAAGATAAAATTATTTAGAGAGATGGGGGAGGAAGACAAATAAAATCAAGTCTTCTCTTAGTGGATTATATCTGGGATCCATCTGTCTTTTCAGAGAGCATACAAAGCACTGTCTCCTTTTTACCAGGCCCACCACTTTTGTGGTGAACCTTCTAAGACAATCCTTCAAGTCCTGCCCAATTCTCCTACCCCACAGTCATACAAGTAGTCACCAAAAGCTCCTATATATACCCAGATTATAATTACAACAGCAGCAAGTATTCATAGTATTCTACACACATTATCTGTAACAACTTTGTAATGTGGATGCTACAAACTCTACATGGGGAAACAAAGGATCAAAGATCTTAAATGGCTTTCTCAGTGTCACACAGCTAGTGGATGTTAAGAGTGGGATTCAAAGTCTCATCTGATTCCCACCAGCTTCTTTAACATTTAATTAGGCAGGCAGTTGAATTAACACTCAGGCTTGAGATACCAACAGACTGAACTCAACAGTGTGAGTATTTCTTTTCCACGAGCATAGAGCCAGAAAAATCTTTGGTCTAAGTTAAAGCTGAGCCATCCAACTTTTGCAGAATGAACTTAGAATAGGCAGGGTGACATGAGAGAGCCCAGAGCACAGTATGTGCTCTCCTTCCCCATCCATATTTTTAATCAAGGGTGAAATCAAGTTGAAATGAAGATAGAAGAGAAAAAGTTGTCACAGATAGACAGTGACCAGCTTGAGGGAGCATGGGGTGAGGAAGAGAGGAGGGACAGTCCTACTGGCCTTGTTTTGATGGCAGAACCTCAGGTACAGGTCCATTTCAGGATGCCTGGGGGGAAGGCAGCAGAGAGGCCTGGAAGAACCAGTAGACTTAGCAGCATCCAGTCAGTATTCAACTTTCCTCCCTCAGAACCAATTTTCTGGTATAAAATTCAAGTGAGGAGAAGGCCCTCTAAGCACTTGCAATTTTCCTGTCACTATCTGACTGAGTTGTCAATCAGCATCAAGGCAAACCAGCAAGGTACAGATTTAAAATTACAGTTGAGTTAATGCCAATTCCTGTGGAGTTAAGAGATGACAATGGTAGAAACTTTTTACTGTTTTCTGTGTCCATTTCATGATGAGACCCCCTTTTACTATAGAATTATTAATGATCCATCTAGTCTAACACTCTCATTTTATAGAAGATTGACTTCCTCAGTCACATAGGCCACAATTCTCCAAACTCAAGTCTTTGACTAGTGTTCCTGCCATTATACCACCTGGAAACAAAATTCCTGCCCAAGGTCACATTTGCTGATGGTAATGTCCCACTACCCTAGTCATTTGACAGTACAGGACCTTCCCCCATCTCTTTGTTTGTGACCCCCCCATCTCCCAAAGCACAGAGCCCAGGAGAACCCCCTCAATGAGTTATACCTTAGCAGCTCTAAGTTTACCTTTAATAAAAGGGTCATCTTTGGAGGCCAAATTTGAACCATTGTGGGTCAGTCACTATTAAAACATAAAATGTCCCTCCTACAAAGAATATGATAACTCATTTGGGGTTTCCTGAGCTCCTCCCTCATTCCCTGAGCATGAAATACTGAAAATACAGCAGCTCAGAAAGACAGAGCTCCCAGAAGTCTGTAGGAGACTAGCAAGAGCAGGAGGGGTGAAAGCAAACACCTTCTCCTTAGACCATATGCTTCTGAAGTCCAATCTTGACTGCTAGATGGAGGAAGGCAGGGTAGAAGGGAGGACAAGCTCTAACCCCATCCACCACCACCACCCCCATCCTGAGCAAACACTGTGGGAGGAAAAGAAAACAAGCCTCTGGCTGCCAGTCTGGGTTTATACAGCAGCTGCAGAGTCTGTTTTCTTATCCATACAGGGCAGATTCTAAATTATGCATTTACCGGGAGCAGGATTATTTCTTCTTTCACTTCTGTTCTTCAGGAGGAGGGGAGAAATACAAATAGCAAGACAGGTTCTGGTTTTGCTCAACTCTGGGTCCGAAAACTTAATCCTATCTTCAATCTGAAGAGGTGGGATATGTTATGTCCCAGCAGATGAACACACACACACACACACACGGACCAAAGGCACTAATTCATCGGCACCTAGGAAGCCCTCTCAGACAGATAAGCTCCTTTAAGAGGCTCAGGAAGAATCTCAACTTGGCCAACTGCCATCTTGTTCATACTCCTCTTTGGGGGTGGAGGGGAAAGGTGGCTAGTTGAAAGGAAAGCAAGCCACTGTCTCAGGTATGTAAAAAAAGAGAGGAAGGGGAAAGGAGAGACTAGCACAAGAGGATTCAGCAAAGGCCTGCAAGGCTAAGATGAAAGGAGAGATTAGATGAAAAAGACAAGCTTTAAGTAGGAAACTACTACCTACCAGACACATGGGGGAGGGGAAACGCGACTACTTTTTGTTTTGGATTCTCAGGTGAAAATCAAGAGTAAAAATAAGATTTGATGGACAGAAAGGGGGGTGGGGGGGTGGGGAAGGAAGAATGAGATTAGGGGCTCCAAACACTATTTGGGCAGAGTCTGCTTCTAACTCACTATAAGCTTTTAACCATCTGGGTCTTTTGTTTTGTCATCTATAAACGAGGGGCATGGGCTTTGGTGAAGCTCAGATTGATTTCCAACTAATCAAATAAGCTCAATATTTAAAAGCCTCAGGGCACATGTACAAATTAAACGCCATTTTAAATGAAGTAATAATCTATCACTGTGAAAATTAAAGAAAGATTTGCTACCATTAGCAGCTGGCTTCTTCCTATCAGCAAGGGAGAAAGAAGTAAAGATGTGAAATATTATTAAAAACAAGGAGCTTGGCAACACCCGATCAAGGGTAAAGTCCATCAGCGGCACACTTCAGACCTTGCCAGCATATGTGGCCAAAACTCCTTCACCCAGACAGATGCCTTTTCCTAAATGAGCCATAACCACAACAGAAAAACCCCAATAGTCTCAACCTAGAAGCACCGTGAATCGCCTAACAAGCCCAGAGTATTAGGGGCTAAGGCAAAACCTTCCTCACCTCACTACCATGCACCGTAACACCAGGCCCATTATTCTTCATTCGAGACACTAGGTTGGAACTGTGCAAATGTTCCCAAGCAAACCTTTACCACTGATAGAGGTGGCAGGATTGGGAGGATTTGGTCTGGTGGTGAAAAAAAAAAAAAAAAAAAAAAAAAATCTAATGACGCTCAACCACAAGACAACCAGACTCATTCCTTGAATATTCAATTTTTTGAATTTTTCTTGGTGGGGAAGATGGATAAAAATTTAAAAAATAGACACTTCTTCCCTCTAGCTTCCATTCCAGCCTCAGGCCAAGAATAGGCTAATTTTAACTTCAGGGAGACAGGGAGAAAAAAGTTATGGGACAGCAGGGATTCCCAGGAAACATGATGACCTTAGTGACAATTCCCCTTTGAGACTTCCTTAAATGCTTCATTGGTAGGGAAGGGTTGGAGAGGAGAGTTTGATTTTGAAATCAAAAACTGAGCTCCCTCCTTCCTTCCCTCTCTCCCTCCCTCCCTCTAGCCCATCACAATGAGATGTTGTCTCTAAAACATGAGTTCCAACCTTTCTCTTTTAAGAATTCTCTTGGAAGTTAAGCAATTGTAACAATTCCTTCTTTTCTACCTTTGAAACAAAATCTAGCATTTCTAGCACCTAACTTGCTGTGATAAAAAAGCTAACTTCTGCAAAGCACTTTGCAAACCTTAAAAGTGATATATGAAGGCAAGCTTTTGTTATTTCTCCAGACAAGAAACAGCAATTTTCCAAGTATCCTTTAATTATGTGCAAAGGAAATGATTTTTTAAAGTTAAAACTTACTTTTCAAGGTAGTCCCAAATTCAAAGATTCTAAATAAAATCTGCTTTTCCCCAAGTCACTTGAGGAAGGTCAAGCACTTATTCCATCAATGCTAACATTGTTCAAACGTGGTTGGGATGCCTTTAGGGGAACCATCAGAGCCCAAACTAAGAAAATCAGCCTCCTGGCATTGTAGGCATATACCCCCCCCAAAAAAATAGCATAAGCTTGATCACCCACATTGTGTGCCAAGTTTAACTCTGAACTTGAGGCCTTCCAAAATCAAATATGCCCTTGAAGAACAATATGTCACCACTGAAGACTGTCCAAAGAATATGCTGTAGGCTCTAAAAACAAGTTTAGAAGTTCAACAGAACTAATCTAAGGTTTACAAAATTCAAAGTGTTCTTTGACTTACCAAACTGAATGCTTTAAGAGTTCAAAAATAATTATGAATAACCTTTTTTTGATTTAAAGTATACACACACACACACACACACAGAAGGGCAGGTAGGGCTTTTCTGAAAACTAACCCATTTAATTGTCAATCATCAAGAAATCACAATTAAGGAAGCATTCATTAATCAAATGGATCACTTTTACCTCTGATAAAAAGGAATCAATATCATAAATATGACAAAGATTCTGGACTGTAAAATTCAAGTCCTCAACTAAATCTAACAGATTTCAGTTAGAAAGACCTTGAATTTAGGTCACGAATTTACCAGCTTGGTATGTGTCATGGGCTAGAGGCAGGATCTAGGACCAGTCCTCCAGCAAAGGAAGTTTTGCTTATAGATGGAGTTTAGGCCTTTGAAACATCTGTTAGAAAAGTAAATGTATTCACCACATGGCTATTCGTTCATTCATAGATTTGTTGGGGGGAGGGGCACATGTGGGGCTTGCAGCTGTCACAACATCTGCATGGAGAAGAGGCAATTTCTCCTGAAGCACCTTGACTTGGCATCTGATTACTGGAAGCTGGAGCACTGTGGTGGTTACAGATTACAGATTGGTTGTCTTATCAGGTGAAAAGATCTGAGATTTTTCCATTGATAGTTTTAACCCCTAATCGAAAACAGGTACAAAGAAAATTGGTTTTCTAAAGATGGATTGTTAAGGACCTTAACACTGAATAGCACTCCTGGGCCACTCTTTTTAATCTCTTTACATAAAGATAAGATAAAGATAAGAGAAGTTCTATATAGCCATTTCATTCTTTGAATATTTATCCCCTTTGCCTTGTAGTAATAGGTGCTTAATAAATCCTTAATTGACGGTTTGATATTTTACAATGGCACATTTTTGGCTTGATTTAGCATTTAGGTTAAATGGCTAACACTGTCTCCCGTTAGCAAACTCTGCCTCTTAGGGGCAACTAAGGCTGAATCCCCTGTATTGGTAGATTTAATATTAAGACTCAGAGCTTTATCTGTCTCTGATCTACCATTATTTATGGAAATTTGTCTCAGAGACATAATGCCCATCAAACACCATGGCTACATCTTCATCTTTTAGACCACACACATTCTACTGCTTCCTAAGTAGTTCAGGAGATCTTCCTGAGCTTCCCAGAAGACTTACTTCTCTTTTAAGGCTGAGTGGGAACTGGTTGGAGCACTGAAGGTCTCTCAGATTTCTCTTGTACACATGATCTCAATCAACAAGCATTTATTAAATACCTACTATATTACTAGACAATGGAAACATAGCAAAAACAGTCTCTAACCTTAAGGAATTTACATTCAGTAGGGGAAGAAAAGGTAATGGTACATAAAGATATGCTAAGAGGCAAGAATAGCTGAGGAAGTCACATGAAGCCTCATGAGAATAGTATAGGATTTAGAAAGAACCCTAGAGACTATTTAATCCAAATCTCTCATTCATTGTAGAAATAAGAAGTTAACCACCCATATAGCTGGTTTATCCACTATTCCCACACTATATCTCTAAGGTGACATTTGAGCCAAACTTTTTTTTTAATAGCTTTTTATTTTCAAAATACATGCAAAGATATTTCACATTCACCCTTGCAAAACCTTATATTCTGAATTTTTCACCTTCCTTTCCACCCTCTCTAGACAGCAAGTAATCCAATATATTAAACACAAACAATTCCTTCTATACATATTCCTACATCATGCACAAGAAAAATCAGATCCAAAGGGAGAAAAAACGAGAAAAAGCAAACAACAAAAAAATGTGAAAATACTATGTTGTGATCCACATTCAGTCCCCACACTCCTTTCTGGATGCAGATAGCTCTCTCCATCACAAGTCTATTATAATTGGCCTGAATTACCTCATTGTTGAAAAGAGCCTCATCCATCAGAGTTGATCATTGCATAATCTTGTTGTTACTATGTACAATGTTCTCTTGGTTCTACTCCACTCAGCATCAGTTCATGTTTAAGTCTCTCCAGGCCTTTCTGAAATCATCCTGCTGATCGTTATTCAGATGTTCCCCAACTGACGGGCATCCATTTAGTTTCCAGTTCCTTGCTATCACAAAAAGGGCTGCTACAAACATTTTTGCACATGTGGGTCCTTTTTCCTTTTTAATGATCTCTTTGGGATACCGGCCCAGTAGAGACACTGCTGGATCAAAGGATATGCAGTTGATCAGCCCTTTGGGCAAAGTTCCAAATTGTTGAGCTAAATTTTGGAGAAAACTAGACTGAAGGAGAAAAAAGACTGAAGTGGTGAGAGTCCATTTCAGGCATGAGGGACAGTCTATGCAAACACAAAGATGAAAGTGCAATGTGTTTAATTAAAAGCAAATAATCCAATTTTGTTGAGATTAGGCACTCAGCTATTAAGAGATGACTTGTATACAGTAGTATAAGGTACTCTTTAGAGTTTAGATAATTATTAGATATTAGTTCCATAATTAGATTATAAACTCCTCAACAGCAGGGACTTTTTGCCTTTTTGTATCCCCAGCACTTAGCACAATGCCTGACATTTCTCATTCTTCATTCCACTTTGTCTGAGGAGCTCCAATAGGAGAAAGTAAATTGTCATAGTTAATGCTCCCAGGTACCTTTGTTTTTCAACCCCCATTCTTTTTTTCCTTTTTTTTTTTTTCCTAACATGGCAGGTACTATCCATCTCACAGCATTATGCAAACTTTTAAAACACAATAGGAATGTTATTTTTAAGTGGCAAATTAGCTTTACCAACTTGCTATGTGACCCCAAGCTATTCTTTGGGTCTCATCCCCCCATACTCCATCCCCAAAGGATATTCATGATTTGGGATAAGTGACAATATATTTCTGAAGTCTCCTGAGACTATCTAATCCATCCCACTATATAATTAGACCTACCCTTAACCTGAAGTGAAAAACAGACCATCCCAAAGAGTAGAAAAAAAATACATAGCACATTTTCCTGAGCATTTCTTTCATCTATGGGGTATATGAGCTTCATTTCTTTCTGATCCTTAGGCACAGGTGGAACACTAATCAAGATATATATGGTCTAACAGACACCTGGTAGGTCAGCCTTAGAAAGAATTTCTCATCTAAAAACAGAATAGCAGCAAATTCAGAGAAAGTGCAAGAGAATACAGGCTTTGTTCACTTTATCTTGAATGTTACCTCTGTAGAAAACATGATGGTAAATTCATTGTGCAGACTTTTCTTCTTTTGGTGTTTATTGACAAAGCAAGCTCTATCACTAGTTCTAAGAAGTTCCCATCAAGACTCCCATAAACCCAGAAAATAAGTAGAAGATCAAGACGGCTAAAGGCAGCTACATCACCAATCTGCCTCAGTCTGAAACTCAGTCTTAAAACTCTAGACCCTTCCATCTGACTGGGATCCCACCCATGTGTAAATGTAAGAATTAGACAAAGAAACACATGCTTCTTTCAAAAAAGGATGCTCTTGTAGCCAACTTGATATAAACCTGGAGAAAAATCATGAAGATTATTTGGGGGGGGGAAGGGAGGGTAGAGAAGAATTTGGCTTCAAATCATGAACCTGCTATTTCTTATCTGCGGGATTCAGTTTCCCCATATGTAAAATAAGGGAACTACATAATATAGTATTTAAGATTCCTTTCAGCCCCAAATTCTCCTGATGCTATGATTTTCTTGCTGTCCTTAATTCCAGAGATGGATGGATTTCATCTTAAAAACTATTAACACAATTGTTTACAGAAGGGGGGGAAAGCTTAAGTATGCAGCAAATTTCTGGCTTTCTCCTCTGTGTGAACAATGAACTTTTAAAGCTTAAAAACCTCTTCTCTTCCAGGGCTGGTACACTATCGACAAAATGAGGTTGGAGGGTAGGGAATTCACAGGGTGAACTACATGTTGCAATTTGTTGTTGTTATTTCTGGTGTACAAAGTGCTCTACCCATATGGTATTATCTCATTGAAGCTTAACAGTAACCCTGTAAGGAAGGTACTACAGCACTTATGACCATTGTAGAAGGAAGCTCAGGAAATGACTTATTCATAATCATGTAGCTACTATCAGAAGTAGAACACAGGTCTCTCCAAGCGCTTGTACAAACAAGACAGACAGTCTAATGTAAGCATTTCTGAGAAACATGGCAAGACACACATAATCGAAACAAAATGAAATAAGCAAAAATATCTACAATGGCCATAATAATACAAATGAAATAATACAAATTTAACTGGATGCTGTGTAATTACAATGACCAAGTTTGGCTCCAGACGAGAAAATGTACCTTTCTCCATTCATTAAGGGGTGGGAACTATTCTAAATGCTTATCAGGTTCAGTGGGTAATTTGGTTGTACCGTTTTCTCTTCATGTCTTTCTTCCAAGAAAGGTTTGGTGTAAAGGTAGACGAAAACAGAAAATGTAAAAACAAAAGGAACCCATAAAAACCTAAATGAAAACAAACTGGCAGACCAAAAAATTCCAGAACACACCATAAGCAGTAGCTAGGGGGTTTACTTAAACATGTGTTAACTCTCATCCTTGCTCCAGGTGCTCCCTCCTCCCCATCTTCAAGCACATGAATCTAATATAAACTTTGTTCTAACTACAAAAGGTGCATGTTCTCTTAAATTGGGAAAGAAGTGCCACTCAAAGTTTTAAGTTGGATGCAACAAAATGGAATTTTCCTTCACACCAGCTTCCCGTTTCTAGAAAATTTCAATGAATTCTATACTTAAGAAGAGAAATCTTTTTTTTCCCCTATTAATACATACTGGAAAGGGTTCGAAGGGAAGCTAATCAAGAACCATATGACAAACAAAAAGTATGATTTATCCACTTTTGTACCGAGTTCTAGATTGTAGTTTGTATGGGGGAAGAGGAAGAAATAAGAGGAAAGACAATGATAAAGGCATAGGGAGGAAGAAACACATTATATTCATAGAGGGAGAAACAGAAACATAGGTAGAGGAAAATCAAGGCCCCTGTCACAACACCCAAGCTCATACACACACACACACACACACACACACACACACACACACACACACTCAGAAGTAGGGAAAGAAAAAAGGGGGAAAATCTTAGGAAGTTCTGGGATAAGCATTAATAAGAAATATGGTAATTAACTATTTTCTATGCAGTTCTTCAATAGTTCTGAAGTAGGAGCAGCAGTGGTCAGAATACCCAGTTATATACAAAAGCCAAGAGCCAGATTACCCTACAAGCAAGTGATTCCCCAACCAAATTAAATATGTATATTATTAGACCAAGACTGCATACCCACCCCGCCCCATACATCTAATATAGAACCCTTATCTTGACCCTCCTACCTGAACTTCTTGAAGAATATTAGAGTCAGGATATAACAAACACATCCTATCAGGACATACATGATGTCATTTTATCAGGACATACAATGTGATTCAATGATGATATTCATTTCAGAACTCCAATCTATTCATCCTTAGTGACATACATCATATGGGCTTCTAACCTTCCTTTGTCACTCCAAAAGAGAACTAAGGAAGTATTAGGGAAACTTTAGCATCTTGGAAGGAATTACATCCTGACCCTCTAGCCATATGGACATCCCAGACCAGGGTCTGGGAAACCAACAGAGGAGACCCAAATGCCTCTGGTATCTTTCTCAATCTCCCCAGTGCTCAGGACAAACAGGGTGGACCCCAAGGTGTTCCTGACCCAACTGGATGATCTGGCTGTAGAATTTGGGTGGTGGCCCTTTATGGAACTCTTCTCTCTCTGCCACATCACAGAAGAGTGAGACTCATCCCTCTGCTTTGGCTTTTCATTGGTTGTAGGAAATTGTATTGGATGACCAAGACTTAATTAGGTCAGGAGTTGGCATCTTTTCAAGCTGTGATGTAGTTAAGAGCCCTGGGCTGGAAAGCCAGATGACCTAGGTTTTAGTCCCAGATTGCTACTAACAAGCTGTGTTGACCTTGGACAAATCATTAAAGAGTCAGAAAATACTAGATGTGGAAGTAAATTTCAAAATGAAGGTGTTGAAAGTTGACATATAAGGTCCCTTCCAGATTTAAGTAGCATGACTAAGTTTTCATTTATCTTCTCTAATATAAAGTGCGGGGTGGTGGTGTATTTTTCTACTGATAAGGCCACCTCTTTACTCTAAAATTAGGAGTGTCTTTGCACTTCAGCCTCTATCTCTAAAGTGTAATTACTTGTAGTTACCCTAATATTTGTCAAGAGAAACCTAGAAAATACAGCCTCTGTTGAGAAGGTTCATAGCAGTGTAGAGGAATAAATCCTACCTGAAAAATAAGAGAGCAGAGGCAGCCTCAGTTTCCTCAAGAAGAGTACTTATAACAACACTCCTTATCCCCCAGGATTGTTGTGAGGCTCAAATGAGACAATATACGTAAAATATGTATTTGCAAACCTCTTTAAGGTTGGAAACTTTCAGGAGGAAAAAAGCTTTGGGTTCAGAAATAAAAAAGCAAGAAAAGCTTAAGAGAGCTGCTTCTTGGTCAGCTACTATATCCCCTGCCAGTGATAAGTTGCAATTCTGGTAAAAAGAGGGATACAAGGAAAAGCAAAACAGTCCTCACCTGTGAAGTAATTCCCAATCTAATGATGATGCATAATAATTTCGGCATATAAAGAAGTGAGAGGAAATCTCTTCCATCCCAGAACTAAAAAATCCTAATTTTTTTCTCTTCTGGCTCTTGGTCAACTACACCCATTGAGAATAACTGGCTATAGCAGGTGTCACAAGTCTTTTTCACTGACTTTTCTTAGTAGAGAGTACTGGGCTTGGAATGAGGAAGACTCATCTGCCTGAATTCAAATTAGGTTTCAGACACTTAACTCAGTTGTGTGATGCATAGCAAAGTTGATTAACCCTGTTTGCCTCAGTATCTCCATCTGTAAAATGAGCTGCAAAAGGAAATGGCAAGCCATTCCAGCATCTCTGCTAAACAAACAAACAAACACAAATGGGATCATGAAGAATCAGACACAATTGAAAAATAATTTGACGTATAACTTGTAAATAAAATGCTATTAAAATTAAAAATAATTTGGGACTTTAGGCAAGTCACTTAATCCCATTTACCTCAATTTCTTTATGTGTAAAATGAGTTGGAACAGGAAATGGCAAACCATTCCACTATCTTTGCCAAGAAAACTCCAAATAGGGTAGCAAAGAGTCAAATACAGCCGAAAATGATTTAACAAAGCCCACTCACTGGTCTACAATTCAATAGCACATCTTGGAAGACCATCCACATGGATCACCCACAGGATCTGAAGTCCAAGAAGAATCGGCTTTGCCTTTTGAACCATTTCACTTTAAGGAAATCAATCTCTGCCACTATGCCTAATGACTTTGGTTAGCAGGTCTTATAAAGATGAAATCCAAGTCTGCCATCATCAGACCAACATACTCCATCTCGGAAGAGGTTGAAGAAAGCTGTGGAGGAACTGGAAATGTGAAACTCAAACACTAGAAGGAACTCTGTTAGCTAGCTACCCAACCAGATGTCATACTAACCTCGGCCATTTGAACATTGTCATTTTTGCCTTTATCCTTTTTTTTTTCCTCCATGATACAAAACCTCCGAAGAACAAAAAAATCCAACCCTAAATCCAAAAGATTGTTGGCCAAATAGGTTAAGGACATTTCTACACCGGTAGTTTCCAAAACTAGCCCAAAGTTTCCAAAGCTAATTTCTTAGAAAAAAAAGGGGGGAGGAGGGGATTGCTATTGTACTTAATGTTCCCATATAAAGCACATTTCACTTGAATTCTAGTTTTGTCATCTAGGCTCTTTTTAAAGGGAAATTGCAGCTTTTATTAAGTTAAGGATGTGTGGTGATCACCAGGTGATACAAAAGACAAATCCTCACCCTCAAAGGGCTCACAATCTCATGATAATTCAGAGACTGATTCACACACAATTGTGTCTGGACCACAGTAATCAATGAGAAAAATCTGATATATAGATAAATCACAAGTATATGTGGATTTATACTGAGTCCCAGGGGCTAGAGAGTCTGAGACAAGGAATTATAGCAGGGTAATTTAACTCAAACACACTCAGGTGTTAAAGAGGCTGGGGTACAGGGAGAAAGATTGGGACCTGAGCTCTGCTTTATAATACAGGCTTGTAGATAAACAAAGGTCACCCTCCCTTCCAGTGCAACCGGCCCTCCCCAACAAAAAAGTTATTATGAATCTGCCCTTCCCCCAGGCTATACAGCCTAGGCTAGGGGAGATTTTGAAATAAGCATAATCAACATTTTCTACTTGTGACTGCCAGGAATTGTTAATGGCCCCAAGCACACGCCTGTACAACCCTCTAAAAGCCACTAGGACACAAGAAACACAACAATAGCCTCATACAATACAATACAATAGCCAGAAGGACTCCATTTTCACTCTACTCCCCACCCCCATCTCAGCCCTAGGCACTAAACAAATGCTAAGCTAAAATTCAGGACCCACAGCTGGGTGTGTGGAGGGTATGGAAAGCAGGGTTGTGCATCTTTCACAACCACCTGAACCCATGAGGGTTTTGGACCCAGATTCACCCCCCCCCCCCCACCATGACCTAGGCCACCACCAGTCTGATGCTTGGCTTGCTAGCCAAGATGAAGTGAAATTGAAAAAAATGCTTTTTAATCAGAGGTTAGTAAGAATAAAAATAGAAAAAAATTTCCTCATCTCCTTGTTATTCAAGGCTCTCAACTTCTGGGACTCAGTATAAATCCACACACACTTGATTTATCTGATTTTTTCTACTGGTCACTGTGGTCCAGACACAGAGACCCCAAAGTACCCATGAACCCCAAGTTAAGGACCCTTTTTCCTAGTATAAAATCATGGTCAGCTAATCCTTACATGAAAAGTTGACTGCTATTCAAGAAGAAGTTCCTCATAAAGTTCTAATTCTAGTCCTGCATTCAGTTCAGGCTTTTTGGAAACTGACTTCTAAAGAAAAGCATACAATGGATAATACTGGACAACAATCCATAAGAACTGAATTCAAATCCTATCTCATACTGTGGAAGTACCTCTGAAATTAATTTTATCTCAGGAATACTTCCACAATACTTAACTAATAGCTCTGTGATCTTAAGGAAATCACAACCTTTCTGAACCTGAATTTCCCAATCTGTAGAAAGGAGATAATAGCACCTGTCTTTCAGGCTCGTAAAGATCAAATGAAATAAAGTCTGTAAAATGAATTTGCCAATCTCAAAACATCTCCTATACCCTAAAAAGTTAATTTTTGTATCACATCTCTTTAGCAACTAAGAAAAACCTACTTAGCCCTTCCCAGAATGTTTTTAAATGCACAAATAAGTACATAAGATTACATAGGGATCCAATTATATTGAAAAACATTTATTAACAAGTAATAGGGTTGACTTGAGGATAAGAAATGCTAAACTGACAAGGAAGGCTAGGCAGGGGATAAGCTGCCAGATACTCTTATATCTTATACTTTTTCTTCTAACCAAAGAGACACTCACAGCTCCTCTGGGACAGAGATTAGTGCCACAGGAAAGCTTTCACAATTGCTCCTCAGGCTACACGTGGGACTTGCTCTTCAGGGAAAGAAATTCAGCCTCCAGAGCTGTCAGAGACTAAGGCTGCCCACCTACTGCATGGTCACAGAGAAGAAAATGGAAAAGAAAAACTTCAGATAAGGAAGATTCTGCCAGCGTGTTGGGAGATAGAGAAGCGAGGGGAAATGAGTTGAGACAAGTTCACCAGACAAGAGGGTCTCGGAAGCAAAATCATAGTGAAAGATAACAGTCCCCACTCCCATAAACAAAGAAGCAATGGCCTGGGGGTTCTTTGTACTAGACACATTCACAACCCTTTCAGTTACCTCCACAATCAACATGAAGGGATTGAATTGAATGATTCAGAAGGTCCTATCCAGCTCTTAATGTGATTATGAGACGAATGGAAGTAAATAGCTAAAGCTGGTTTTTTCACCAGACCTTCTCTGGGCTAGATATCCAGCCAGTCAATCCTCAATCTCAGCCCGATTCAATTCAGCTGAAAGAGAACTGTTCCCCTACTTTCTAACTTTTCAGAAAGTAATTCAGAGAGTACCTAAGGGGATCCAAGGTAGACACATAGGTAAAGAAAGAATAAGGTATAAAATCTAAAAGTAATTGATGCATAATTGATGCATAGAAGAATCTCCTCTGCCAACCAAAAGATCCTGACAGGAATGATTTCAGAGGGCCTAAAGCCGGGGGCTGTAGAATGTAGTTTAAATAGCCAAGAGAAAAATACTTTGATTTTAAAGTCATAGGCCCCTTTATCAACTGCAAAAATGGGCATTTGTCCCTCAAATACAGTGATCTGGTGCAGTGATCAGAGTAAACAGTATTTAACAGCCTAGTTGGGAGAAAAACAAACAGAAAGGGAAATGGGATAAAGCAAGGTGTAAAAGTCCAAAGGAAAGGTCCGAGAGCCACAGAAAGCCAAAGACCTGTCCACTCCAACTTTACCTTTGAAGGTTCCCTGGGTAGTTTGGGGTGTTATCCTTGCCAGGAGGGGAGAAGCAGAGGGCCTCCAGTTGTATTACGGCAAGGGAATGAGGAAGGGGGAAAAAGCATCCCCCTTTCTCTTCCCCATCCATCTTTGTAGCTGGGAGTTAACAGTAGCTCAGTAAGGAGTAGGCTGGTGAACCCTGTTCCAAGAGAGGTTCAGAGCAAAAGGTGGACCGAGTCCCTGCATGCTGGAAGCTCTTCTTCTAGCCACGGGAAAAGGCAGCACCACAAGCCAGCGCCCCCTAGGAGCGTGTGGCCACTGTGATGACCCAGAAGCTGCCCAGGGCAGGAGTCGCCAGAAGTAAAGAAACCGCTCAGCAGGGGGCCTAGACCTTCCCCACCCACTCCTTCTCCCACAGATACTCGCGAACCTGGTCACTGGGACCGGAGGATGATCTCAGCTCAGCAAACCAGACCTAAAAACGGGACTCCAAAAAGGACCGAAGCTGGGTCCGGGTCGTTTTCTTCAAAAAAGAGTTTGCCAATTAGTCGGGTCTCTGGCAAGTTCAACTTCGCTCTCTGGGTCCAACCTCCCTGGGTCACTTCTAGGCTGCTGACCCCAAAGTAGCGCTCGGGGGATCTTGCCCAGCAGTTAAGTAGGCGCTGCAGGAAGCGGACCGGGGGACGAAAGCCATTGGCTGTATCCGAAGACTCGGCCGGGGCAGTCCCGGACCCGGTCCCCTCAGAGCCAGCGCCGGCAGCGTCTGCTCTCGGGGCCCGCGGGCAGTGTTTGTAAACAAACCAGTCACGTGGCGCTCAGGGCGACCGGCTCCCCCCAAGTCTCAAAGCTCCGCGCCTGAGCTCCGCTCGGGAACCCCGCAGGGCTGAAGCCCGCACAAGCTGAGGCACGGACCCCCGTGGCCGACGCACCGAGCTGGAGAAGTGCGGGGATGGGGAGCACTGGAGGTGGCGGAGGCTGGAGAGCGCCCTACGCCCACACCCACGCCTGCCCCCGCACCCCAGCCCAGGTCCCAAGCCGCGTCCACCCCGTTCCCCGCCTGCTCCAGCTCCCGCCGCCGCCCCCGAAGCCCGGGCCTCCCTCTGGGAGCCCCAGTCCCAGCACTCACCCCTCTTTGGCCAGGAGATCTGACTCCGGCCAGAGCTCAGCTCGGCTTAGTTCTGCTCTGCCCGGCTCGGCGCAGCCCGGCTCGGCTCAGCTCAGCTGTGCTGCGGGGTAGAAGGAGGAGGAGGCGGCCCGGCTTGGATCCCGGGCTCCGCTCGCGCTTCCTTCTTAAAGCCACAGTCGCCTCCACTGCCGCCGCCGCCGCCAGCGCTCCGCATCCCTCCCGGACCGGGCCGGGGGCTGCCAGGTGACGGACGCGCCCCCGCGCCTATCCCCTCTGCTCGGCACATAGCAACACGCAGCCGGTTGGCTGGGGTTGGCCGCAGCCCTTCCACGCGAAGCCAATCAGCTGTTGATGGAGCTCCGCCCCTTCTTCCCTGCCCCCACAGCTCGTGCCAGTTGGGTTGCGGGGAGTGGACTGAGTTAAGGACCACACAGCCTGGGCCCTGGGTCCCAGCTGAGTCCTGCGTGGCCCGGGAGGTTTAGTCTCTTTGAATCCAGGCCGGGGAGAGGATGCTGGTGGTGTCAGAGGAAAAAGGTGATCAGGATGGGGTGTGCCTTCAGCGTCATATTGTTTATTTAGGTTTGGGAATATGTATAGATATAGATTGATAGATAGACAGACCGACCCCGGCCTTCGTGGCCGGCGTGTGAGTTTTACTTAGAGAGACAGGAGTTTGGAGAAGAGGAAATATAGATCCCCGCAGTCCCTACACTTGCAGCCTGTGCTAGTTCATTCAATCACCGGAGAGCTGCAACTTGCACGGGCATGGGGTGGGAAATAGGGGGAGAAAGGGGTACATGATATGTACCTAGTAGAAATGCTGGACTTTTTATATAGTTTTATAGTTAAGCTTTGGGTACTCATGCCCTCCAGGGAGGTAGAACCAAGCTAGAATGAACCTTGAGTCTACTCAGTCCCTTCTATACTCCTAAAATTACCTAGCTGGTGCCCAGGTCCAAAGCAAAAATTCTCAAGACCATGATCTCAAGGAAAGTACTATGAAGAAATATCTTCCAGAAGGCTGCTCTTCTGTAGCCACAGTTTCCCAGCTTTGCTTAGCTGAGACAGACATCCTTACTACCTCTTCTGGAGTTTATGGGAGGTGAGGGTGAGGAGAAGGAGAGCTTTTAGAGAGAGGAGGCTGTGAGAAAGTGCAACATGTGTCAAAAGATTCCAAACATTCTCCTTTGGAAAGATTGGGGGTATGGATGGGCCGCCCTTACTGAGACTGAGTTATTCTGCAGGTCCTAATTCCTTCTACTTTAGCCCTTATCTCTTTCTGTGACTGATGGGTTCACTTTTGCTGAAAAAGAAAATCTCCCCAAGTTACCTTCTCCACACTGACTGGGTGGCTGAAGAGAAAGATGAAGCAAAGCAAAGAAATTTAAGCACTTCAGCTTTCCATGACATAAAAACAGTCCTGTTAATAAAGTTTGTGCTCTGGGAGATGGATGTATTGTTAATTGTCTTTTCATCTACCTTCCTACCAAGCCTCTTTAAATTCTCTGTAATCAAGAAATGTTACAAAACTTAAGACTGAGCACACCAGCTG
Organism: Sarcophilus harrisii; assembly: GCF_902635505.1. NCBI lineage: Eukaryota > Metazoa > Chordata > Mammalia > Dasyuromorphia > Dasyuridae > Sarcophilus > Sarcophilus harrisii. The sequence continues at coordinate 350,516,333 of NC_045429.1, read as the reverse complement.
TGCTGAATTGTGTTGGAAGGGAGCAATCCATGAGTCCCATTGAACTGGTAAGGTAGAGCACAGCTTCTTAGACTGGTTTGAGATTCCATATAGAATCTTTTAACGTGGGGATTGCAGAATTATGACTTATCAGTAAATATTTGATTTCTCTACCTATTTTATGTACCTATATACCTGAAGGCACATAACAATTTCTTAGGTGAAAAGAAAGAAAGTGGAAAATTTTTTAGACGCCCTGAGCAAGATAGCAAGCTGCTTCAGATTCCACAGATTTACCAAGGAGAAAGCCCTAGCAATCTTTTTTATTTTATTTTATTTTATTTTATTTTATTTTTTGCCGAGACAATTGGGAGCACACAGCTGAATTCACCTGCAGCACTAATCATACATATTTATTTAATTAAATGTTTGCCATTCTGTCATCTATCACCTTCGACCTTCATTTACATGATCTGATGATCTAGAGATCATCACCTAATTGGTAACATTTTTTAGATAGAGAAAGTCTAAAAATGAACAAAATTTCCTGATCCTTCCTAAGAACCAAATAGCCAAATCTGATTTAACAATGATGGCTTCTGACAAGAAAGAATCCTAAACCAGAAAAGCCTTTTGAAAATGAACACTGATCCAGACAGATGTAAAGGGCCATCATCCCCACTTGTTACAAGGTTTCAGGAATACTTTTAAAGTGAAGTGGCGTGTAACTGATTAGCATCTGACACATATTAGTTTAAGACTTTATGATACTGGCATTTATGTAACAACATTGGTTACTACTGTTTCTGTTTAAGTAAAAGGTTTAATAAAAAAAAAAAAAAAAACACTAAGAGAATGAGCCCCAGTTTTCAAAGTGAAATCTGAGGGCCCCTGCTGGTCTGTTGGTGTATCCTTGGAAGATAATCCTAAAGGCCCAGGAGAAAACAGCAACAGAACTAGAGGATCAGAAGATTTAGAGCTGAAGTACCTTAGACACTAGTTAAAATGCTTTAATTTACAAAGGATAAACTGGAGTGGAAGTAAAATGACTTGCTCAAAGTCACATGGATAGTAAGCAGCAAAGCTCAAATAGTTCATAGTCTTTTTACAAACAATGAGGCATTACAAATTTATACAGTTAGTCTAGCATGACAGATAGAAAATTAAGAATACTAGGTTCCAAAGAGATCATAAAAAGGAGGTGGAGGGACCACATGAACAAAAATATTTGCAGCAGCTTTTTTTGTGTGGTAGCAAAAAATTGGAAATAAAGGGATAGCTATCCATTGGGGGGATAGCTTAATAAGGGAGGGAGGGGGAAAGTTTGGAACACAAAGTCTTATAAAAATGTGTGTGTGTGTGTGTGTGTGTGTGTGTGTGAGAGAGAGAGAGAGAGAGAGAGAGAGAGAGAGAGAGAGAGAGAGAGAGAGAGAGAGAAAGAGAGAATAAGATGATAAAAACAATTTGTCTGAATGGCCAATGGTTAGAGCTTGGTTGAACATCTAGGCACAAACATCATCCACTGCCTCCTCAGCCATGGCCAGTCATCCTTATTTTGACCTTCCAACTTCACTTTGATGATGAACTTAAAAAAAAAAAAATGAGTGAGTCTGAGAATTCTGGTAGAAGTCTATCTCACTTAAATCCCATTTGGATACAAGTCAAGACATTCTTGGTCTTCTTTGAAAACAAGCATGAACAACTTTCTGCATCTACTTAATATGAGTACCTTATTGTCTCCTGTATTAGAATGTAAACTCCACTAGGCAGGTACTTTTCAGTTCCTTGTATCCCTAGGGGATACAGTAGTTGCATAATAAGTACCTGTTTGAATTTTCTGCCCAAATGGGAGGAAGTCTTAGTAATCTATCCCTTCTCTTCTTCATTATAATGGAATGAGATCACAATTTTATATTTTAATGATCAATCAAGTAATATTATGAGCTTGGTTAACTTCTTAAGGTCCATCTATTTAATCACAGCTCCATTACCTGGAGGGAGGTTCTCTAGGGCCTAGACTTTGGGGTATAAATTAATTTGACCTTAAACTTGAAAATAACTCTAGGATTCTAACTTCTTGACAAAGAATTAAATTAACCTACCCCCACAAAGTGCTCTAATAACGTTGTTATTATGGACAAATATTATTACCTTCACCTATCTTCCAGGATTGTTGTGAATATCAAATAAGATAGTTACTATAAGGTACAAATAAGTATTCTATAAATGTTAGCTATTAGCTATTATTTTACAGATGGGGAAACTGAGGCTGGGAGAAGTTATAAATCTGATGTTGTGCCACAGTTCCTCCCTTTTAATGTCCTGACCCAGTTTAGAGAAACTGTCCTATTGTCCTATTTAGTTACTCTGCCTCAGGTTATAACCTTTCCCTCTTAATGTTTGATGAGATAAAGATTTTATATCTTTAGGCTATAATCATTCCTTCTTAATGTTTGACAGGATAAAGATCTATCCATTTTAGACATCATTAGAATATCAGTATCCTCTCCATTACCTCCCTCCATCCTAGGTGCCTCCTTCCATTAGGTTATCCCCATCCAGGTACCTACTCCAGTCACTTTCTTGTTATTCTATAAAAGAGTCTTGCTGTCTGATATTCAGGGTTAGATCCTTTGAGAAGATAGTCTTGTTCAGCCCTGGAACTAAACATGGATTACTTGGTTCCAGTAAATCTCTCCATTTAATAAACTATTAAATTGTTCTCTAATCTCTGTCTTGCTCAGTTTCTCCAGCATTCTCTGACACCTAATAAGTGTCAAAGCCAGAATTCTAATCCATGTCTTCTAGTTTTAAAACCCAAGCTCTTTCGACTATACCTGCAATCACCAAGAATCTTATAGTCCCAGGTATTGTAAATCTCAGAAAGGGAAGCTGTATAATAATGAAACTTCCCAATTAAAACTGAAAAAAAAAAAAAAAAAACTGGGTAAGGGAACAAGATAGAGAGAATTGGAGGTAAGTTCCTATCTATATACAGTCTTTTCCTAATCCAAAGAAAGATCTGTAGGTATAACATGTGTCCAAGAAGAGCTTTATAAAAAGGTCTTATTGAATCCCTCAAAAGAGGTATGAGTACCCTGATAAAAGAAATGTTAAATAAGTTAACTTTTAATGAGACCTTTACAATTACATAAGATGACATTGTTGCTAAATAAGTGAATGATTAAGCATTTATAAATTTGTACTAAACTTATCTTGGTCAGGCAGCTACATAATGAGGTAGAGTGCTGGGCCTAGAGTCAGGAAAACTCATTTTCCCAGGCTCAAATCTATCCTTAGACACTTACTAGACATCCTGGGCAAGTCACTTAACTTTGTTTGCCTCAGTTTCCTCATTTGTAAAATGAGCCAGGGAAGGAAATGGCAAACCACTCCAGTATCTTTGCCAAGAAAAGCCTAAATGGGGTCTCTCAGGGTCTGACAGGACTAAATAACAGCAAATTCAACTTGCTAAACTAGAGTGTTGGTATACAAATACAAACAAACCAGAAGTTGCCTATCCTCATAAGTTTGAATTGGTGATGACCACCCAAAGAAGGGAGTGTTGGCTAAGATAGACCACATTCCACATTTACAATGACTGGTGTAAAATTAACTTTAGTTGATTTTAGACTAGTTGTTTTTAGACCACTTCATACATCTGTACTATATTTAGAGAGAATCAAAGGTCAGAGCATAGGAGGAAGAGAGAAGCTATTCACAGAAATTTGTACTTAGTTCCCTGAAAAGGAATTATATAGCCCCAAAGATAGCAGAAGTTGGAAGTATCAAAAGAGCAATGAGGAACTCTTGGGTTATGGCTGGAGCTCTAGTTTGATCTTGAGGTGGCAACAGCAGAATGACAGAGAAATTCCTAGCAAGTAGAGGAATTCTTGTACTAAGCTTTTTGCACCCACAGATGGTTCTAGGACAATTGGGAGTTAAAATATGGGAAGCAGCAAGGGCCAAAGCCAGAGGAGAACAATATACTCTATGACTTCAACAATGCAGTTGTTTTGTGTGTGTGTCTAAAAGGAAGTTGAACTCTGAGCAACAGAAATACCATTGAACTTCCTAGAGAAAAGAATCTGAAAGAAATTGAAAATATCTCCTCCCAGAGCTCATAGAGATAAGGAACTAGTATGGCAGAGCCTGGTATTCATTAACAAAAAAAGATTTCTGTATGTTTCCATGTTACTTTTCATTCTTTTTCTTTGTCTGAAGGTAAGATTCATTTGTGAGAGGTGAGTGAGAAATGCCCAAAAGGACAAAAGGCATGAATAAAACACCTAAGTTTGTCTATACATACAGGGAACAAATATCCTTTGCTGGTGCTACAAATTACCTGGACTGTGCAGGTAAGAGGGTGGTAGCTAGGTGGCACAGCAGAGTACCAGGCCTGGAATAAGGAAAATGAACCTTCCTGACTTCAAATCTAGCCTCAAACACTTACTAGCTCTGTGACTCTGGACAAGTACCTAAACTCTGTGTGCCTCATTTTGTCCTTTGTAAAACAAGCCAGAAAAGGAAATGGCAAACCACTGAATTCCTCTGCCAAGAAAACCCCAAATGGGGTCATAGTGAGTGAGACATGATTGAACAAAAAATTAATAATAAAGCAGGTGAAAAGAAGAGAAACCAACAGCTAGGGATACAATAAATAAAGCACTGGAAATGAAATTAGTAATATTTGAATTCAAATTCAGCCACAGATACTTTCTTGTGTGAACCTGGTCAAGTCACTAATTTGTTTCATTCTCCTCTGTCTTCTCATCTAGAAAATGAGGATAATTATAGTATACATTTTGTAGAGTTCTTGTGAGGATAAAACAAAATCATATATGTAAAGCACTTTGAAAATTTTAAATGTTATATAAGTGATAGATATTATCATTAATATTATTATTATAGAAACCCTAAGGGCTTTTTACTTGGGAGAGGCAGTCAGAATAATAAAAGCTTAAAGAGCTGAATAGGTTCCTGGAGAGGTGAGACAAAGAAACCAATTCTATACCTAAAATTTGTGGGTCTTGGGACTTCATTTATCCAGTTACAATGAATCATCCTTTATAACAATACTTTTTCTATTTTCCCAAGTAATAAAAAATGCCTGATTCCGGATTTTTTGCACTGAGTGAAAAATCAGCAATAATTTGTTAAATTAGATTGTGCCTTATTCTGTGGATTAATACCACTAACATTCTATCATCAAGTTGTAATTTTCTCCTCCCTCCACCCAAATCTTTAAACAGTTCAACCATATCCTCTAGAAAACCTACCTAAATTCCTATATTATTCTACCAATCAACAGCATATCACAGGAAAGGAGCAAGAAAATAAGGAGGAAAGAGATGGGAAGGGATGTGGATGATATCTCCTTCTTCTTGTTTCAGTAAATTCAGATCCTTTATTTCACTTTAGAGAGCACATATGCTTGTAAGCAATATAGTCATTATAACAAAATTCCACTACAACCAAGTAGCTTATACATTCTCCTGTGGCCTAATGTTCAAAATTGCTACTTCACACTATGTTCCATGTTCAGTCAATAATCTAAAAGGAAGCAGCTATGTGATAAAGTGAACAGAGTGCTGGACCTGGAGCCAAGGAGGCTAGAATTCAACTCTGATTTTGGGCAAATGACTTAACTTCTCTGTTTGCCTCAATTTTCTCATCTATTAAATGGAGATAATAATATCAACTACCTCCCAAGGTTATTGTAAGGATAAAATGAGATTTTTTTTCTTTCTTTTAAAAAAATTATTGAAGTTTTTTATTTTCAAAGCATATGCAAGGATGATTTTTCAACATTGACTCTTTAAAAATATTGTATTCCATTTTTCCCCTCTTTGCCCCTATTCCTTCTCCTAGATGCAAGTAATCCAATATATGTTACACAGGGTAAAAAATATATGTTAAATCCAATTTAGGCATATATATTTATATAATTATCTTACTATACAAGAAAAATCAGGTCAAAAATGAAAAAAAAATTTCAAGCAAACCACAACAAAAAGAATGAAAATGCTATGTTGTGATCTACCCTCAGTTCCCACAGTCTTCTCTCTGGGTGTAGATGGCTCTCATCATCACAAAATCATTGGAACTGGCCTGAATAATCTCATAAAATGAGATTTTTTTTTAAAAGCTTACAACTACCCTAAGACTTTTGGGACTCCTGACATTTGCAAAGTGCTTTGTACTTTGACCCACTTCCCAACAGAAGAAAGGTGGTGGACTGGGGTGATATAGCTTTTTGGTGTTGGCCAAAGTGGACATTGATTTTAATTGACTATGCATATTGCTTATAGTCAGTTTCTCTCTCTCTCTCTCTCTCTCTCTCTCTCTCTCTCTCTCTGTCTCTGCCTCTCTCTCTGTGTGTGTCTCTGTGTGTGTCTCTGTCTCTCTCTCTGTCTCTCTGTCTCTCTCTCTCCATCTCTTTCTCTCTCCCTTTCTTCCTCCCTTTCTCTCCAAAAAAAAAAAAAAAAAAAATTAAAAAACACTATATATAAATGTTGGTTTCAATTGTTGCTATCATTCAAATGTTGCTATCATTAATTCTTTTTATCATTCCAGTGATAGTCAACTCTAATCTTTTCTAATCATTAGTGCCCTAATGAAAGGCACTTTCTAGCTGGGAAATATAGTCATTGATGATCAGGAATTTGTAATTCAGAATCAGCAGGTTAACTGCCTCTCTTTCTTGACAGCAAGCTTCTGACATAGGCACTACAAATATTAGCATCCCCATTTATCAGCAGCTAAGGCTATCAGTATTAAATAACCTTTTCTGTGATCTTAGTTTTTGCTTCAAGTTTATCCTCAAATAACCAATAAATAGACCATAATAAAGCTTCTTGAAAAGGCCACAGGATAGCTCTCCTTACCCATAGGAAAAACAAAAAACAGAGGAAAGAATTTAGCATATATGACTCAAACTAGTTTCTAGGTTGCCCTAGTCTACTCCTGTAACATCCCATAGCCTGCCACAGCCTCTTTTGTGGTATTTTTTGCCTCCCTCCCTCTGCTAGATTCTTCTCTTTAAAAAAATAGAAAGAAAAAAACAACAACAAAAATAAAACTGAACTGGATTCATCTCCTCTGGTCACAGGATAGCATCATTAACTATCGGCACAGCTTAGCTGACCAGCTCTTTTGCTTTGAGCTCATTGGCTTCACTAACTGATGGGTCAAAGCACAAGTGCTCTGGTAATTTCTAGAACAGTAGTCTCTTGCCTGACAGCAAAGGGACTGTGTATTGTGGGCCCCACAGAGGGTTGGGCTCCTTTCCAGTGCCATGAGAATGCTATTTAAACTAGGCATTTTAAAACTGGCTCCATTCTTTTCTAATTCTTCCTGATCACTAACCCGCTGAACAATACCCACTGATCATCTTACAGACATCCTACTAGAAACAGTTGCAAGATGGTGACAAATTCAAAATTCAGGTAGAGGAGAAAGAAGAGGACAGATATGTTTGTTTGTCCAGTGTTTTCAAGTACGGGAGCTGAGGTAATGATGTGCCATTTGGGGGATATCAATTTAACATTTGGAAAGTGTTAAGAATTCTGATCAATTCAATAATCAGACACAGTTCCAGAGGATGGGTAATGATTCATGTGACCTACTTCCCAACAGAAAGGTGGTAGACTCAGGGTTAAAATATAACTCCTCTCTTCCCCCCCCTCTCTTCCCTCCTCCCCCCTCCCTCTCTTTCTCTTTCTGTCTCTTTCCACCACAATGAGAACAGGAAAGAAAATAGCTTTTTGGTAATTAAAAATTTTTAATTTTTAAAAAAGAAAACTACTTTATAACCAAACTACCTGTCTTATATAGCTAGGTCATATTTACCTTGTCTACTGGAATAAAAGAAATAGGAGAAATAATGTGCCTCCAAGTTTTAAAGCCTTTTAATATCTGTAATCTATAAAGCTCTTTGTAATCTATACACAAGTTATTTGAATGAATGATTGATTAGCCCTAGATTTTCTCACTTTACAGTGGTACCTGAAGTATAGAATCCAGATGTGGAGCTATTCTCTAGGTTTAGAAAGGTGGTATTTTCTCTTTCTATTAATCAAATGATTTCCCTTTGCATAAGAAATCAGCAAGTTAGTTAATTCACCCTTTCAAAGTCTTCCTCTAATCCTTTTGCTAAAGGAGTTACTTGAGCAAAAGAATCTCCTTAGACTAAAAATTCGAACAGGCATCTACCATTTCAAATCTTTCTCTGCACTGAAACTTTACCACCATTATCAGCACCTTGGCAAGTGCAAACCTAGGTGTTAGACAAAAAGGGAACCAAAAGTTTTAATAGACGACCTAGACAAAGGCTAAAAGAGAGAGTAGGGAGCCCTCTTGTGGCTCTGTAATGTAATAAGCAGCTCACTCTAAACTATTCAGAAATAAATGTTTACATTTTAGGATGATGGATTTTCAACCTGAAAATCCCTTACAGAGTATCTAGCCTAATCCCTTCATTTTACAAAAGGGGAAACTGAGGTCTAGGGTTTAAGGAACTTGCTGAAAGTCACATAGGCTTCATTGGTAATAAGTGTTGAAAAGAGAATCTGTCTTCAAAATATATGTACTTTCTAGTTCAGTTCATCTTAAAATCAGAGTTCTACTAATCCTAGATAGAAATTCAGGGGGGCATCTAGTACAACCCCTTACTTTGCTTATGTATCAATGGCTCCCTCTTGCTATTGGGATAAAAAAAATCCTTAGTTTATCATTTAAAACTAGACTGACTCCCACATATCTTTCTATTCCTATTTGTACATATCTTGTACACATACAGGATGTACATAATATATATACACAGACATTTTATATGTATTTATATGTATGTGTATTATATATATTTATTTATTGTATGTACCTGTTGTTTATACTTATTATTTGTTATTTGTATCAATTTTGTGTACTTCATATGTAATATATATATATATATATATATATATATATATATATATATATATATATACCTATGTTGTTCTTCAGTCATGTCTGACTCTGTCACCCCATTTGGCATTTTCTTAGCAAAGATACTTAGCAAAGATAAGGAAACTGAGGCAAATAAGATTAAGGGACTTGCCTAGGATCATACAGCTAGTTGGGGTCTGATGCTAGATTTGAACTCAGGAAGATTTGATTCCAAATCCAGTGCTCTATAAACTGCTCCACCTAGTTGCAGGCAATGTATGTAGCTATTGTGTTACTTCCCCTTAAGCAATTTGAGAGTAAGGACTATTTTTGCTTTTCCAACATTTAACATAGTGCTTGGAACTTAAGAAATGTTTGTTGCTGATGAGCAGGCTTATTTCAGAAAATCCTGGAAAGACTTACATGAGCTAGTGCTGAATGAAGTGAGCAGAACCAGGAGAACATGGTACACAGTACAAAAGATTATGTAATGATCAACTATGATAGTCTTGGCTCTTCTCCGCAATACAGGAATCCAAGACAATTCCAATAGACTTGATGGAAAATGCCATCTGCTCCAGAGACAGAACTATGGTGACTGAATGCAGATCAAAGCATACTTATTGTTTTTGTTTTTTTTTTGGGGGGGGGGGGTGAGGCAATTGGAGTTAAGTGACTTGCCCAGGATCACACAGCTAGGACGTGTCAAGTGCCTGAGGTTAAATTTGAACTCAGGTCTTCTTAACTTCAGGGCTGGTGCTCTATCCACTGCACCACCTAGCTGCTCCTTTTTTTACCTTTTTATTTGCTTCTTTCTTGTGATTTTTCCCTTTTGTTCTGAATTTTCTTTCACAAAATGACTAAAATGGAAACATGTTACATATTATTGTACATATATAATCTATATCCAACTTGCTTGCTGTCTTGGGGGGTTGGTAAGGGAAGAAGAAAGAAAAAAAATTGGAACTGAAAATCTTACAAAAATTAATATTGAAAACTATTAATGTAATTGGAACAATAAAATACTATTGAATTAAAGGGAAAAAAAGAACTGTTTGTTGCTTGCTTGATTATATTATATTCCTCCCCTTTGTGCTCTTTCTGCTTTAGTTAAACTTGCCTGCTGGTTATTACAAATAAAGAACATTCTATCCTGCTCCTCCCTTCTAAAGTTCCTTCATTTCTGCAATGTATCCTTCCTTACCTTCTCACCTTGGCCTCTTAGAATCCCAGGTTTACTCTACAATATAGCTCAAGTGCTATCTTTTACATAAAATCTTTCCTGATACTTTCCTATTTGTTTATGCTCTCTCCTTCTTGAAATTATTTTGTATTACTTCCCTCTCTTCTCTCCCTGTCTCTGTCTCTATCTTTCCGTTTCTTTTCTCTGTCTCTGCTTTTGTCTATGTGATATATATAGATATAGATATCTATCTATATATACATATAGAAAGAGAAATATACATATGTACATACTGTATGCATATATTTTACGTTGTTCACTCATTTCAATCATATTTCTTTGTGATGCCATTTGGGGTTTTCTGGGACTGGTTTGCCATTTCCTTCTCTAGTTCTTTTTACAGATGAGGAAACTGAAGCAAACAGGGTTAAGTCACTAGCCTAGAGTCACACAGCTAGTGAGTGTCTTGAGGATGAATCTTAACTCAAGTCCTCTCTCTGTAGAATTGGAGCTCTATTTACCATGTCAACTAATTGTTCCTTGTATGTACACAAGGGACATATATGCATACTTTGTATTTATTCATCTATGTACATGAAATCGAATAAAACCTCCTTAAAGCCAGGGACTGTTTCATTTCTTTCTAGTATATTCAACACCATAGTGGGTATCTAGTAAATGTTTATTGAGGTATAGAGGAGGCAGCAAAGTGGCACAGTGGCCAGAGCCCCAGTCTTAGAATCAGGAAGACCCAAATTTAAATCTTGTCTTAGATATTTGCTGTCTGTGTGAACCTCAGCAAGTCACTTAATCTATTTTAGCCTCAGTTTTCTGTAAAATAAGGAGATTGAACTCGATGGACTTCATGGTGATTTATTGCTCTAGATCTATAATTTTAGAAGGAAACTGAGGCCAGAAGTAATTTCTCTTGTTTCTAGAGAGTAGAACTTGGAGCAACTGGCTAGCAGTTGCACAGAGCCATATTTCTAATTATTAGAATTGTCCAAAAGGGCAACAAATTGACTTAAGAGGTGGCAAGTTACCCATAACTGGAGCTCTTCAAGCAGAAGGTTGGATGATTATTTGTCAGAGATGTTGCTAAAGGGAACCTCCTCTGTCCACAGGTCAGATTAGAGATCTCTGAGGTTCGGTAATTCTGTGAACTCAAAGGTTATTGTCTTGCTTTAGTATATACAAGTACAGAGAATGTTCATTTTTTCAGTCATGTCCAACCTTTTATGACCCCATTTGAGGTTTTCTTGGCAAGATACTAGAGTAGATGGCCATTTCCTTCTCCAGTTCATTTTACAGATGAGGGAACTGAGGCAAGCAGGGTTAAGTGACTTGTCCAGGGTCACACAGCTAGTAAATATCTGAGGCTTGATTTGAATTAGAAAAATGAGCCTTCTTGACTCTAGGCCTGGCACTCTAACCCATTGTACCATCTAGCTGCCTGATATACAATAGCCGAGCTGAAATCATTTAACCCTACTCAGTATCACAAACAGCTCCTATGCATTATGTATAATGCTAAGTATTTGGGGTTCAAAAATGAAAAATAATAAAGTCCTCAGTCTCAAAGAACTAAGACAAGCAGTTCTCTTTCTGTTCTCCCAAACCAAATCTCCCAATCTTCATTGCTCACCAGGTGGCTATTCACTCACTATTTAATGATGGAGAATAAAGGAGGCAGATTTTCTCTCATCTCAACCTAAGTAATAGAAATGAATACAATCCACCTTTTAACTGTCACTCTGGGGAAATGAAAAGAAAGAAGTGGATGGTGAGTAGAAAATTGTTCTAAGCTTTCTAAGAAAGGACATAGTGGGAAGGAGCAGGCACTTAAAGCAAGGCTTTGAGAAGAGGGTACATGTGCATGAATAACCACTGACAGCTATTATTTCATAATCATATTAATGCACAGAGAGAACTACCAAAGTTCCTTTTTAGTTCACTTTTAATTAGATTAAAAAAGAGGCTTTGTATTTTATTATTATTCTGATAGAAAACAATATTGGGAAATATGTGTGGAAGGTAGTCATAGATGGCTATTAAGCAGTAACTGTGGACCATCCTCAGAAAGAAAAGAAGTAAGGAAAGAAAGGAGGAAGAAAGGAAGGAAGGAAAGGAGGAAAAAAAGGGAGAAAAGAAAGTAAATAGGAAGGAAAGAAGGTAGGTAGGTAGGTAAGTAGGAAGGAAGGCAGGTAGGTAGGAAGAAAGAAAGGAAGGAGGGAAGGAAGGAAAGAAGGAAGGAAGGAAGGAGGGAAGGCAAGAAGGAAGGAGGGAAGGAAGGAAGGAAAGAGGGAAGGAAGGAAGGAAGGAGGGAAAGAAGGAAGGAGGGAAGGAAGGAGAGAAGGAAGGAAGGAGGGAAGGAAGGAAGGAAGAAAGGAAAGAAGGGAAGGAAGGAAGGGAGGAAAGAAGAAAGGGAGGGAAAGAAAGGAAGGAAGGCAGGAAGAGAGAGTGAAGAAAAGAGGATGGAATAAGGAATGAAGGAAAAACTAAGAAATAGGGAAAGAAGGATAGAGAGAGGGAAGAGCAGAAGTAATAAGAAAAAGCAGTTCTACAAAACTAATCAACACATCAAACAAGTACAAGAGTATATTCAATTTTCCAAACCTCCTCAAAGAAGAAGAAAAAAAAAACTGTTGCATTTTCTCTCATCTTTTCTTTCGACCAAATATGATCATTACAATTACAGTCTTCAGTTTTGTAGGGGGTTTTCTTTCCATTTAAATTTGTTGCTGCTATTGCTTATATTGTTTTCCTGGTTTTATTTTCTTCACTTTGCATTAGTTCATGTAAGTCTTCGCCATGTTTCTCTTTTTTCTCATAGTCATCCTTTCTTAAAGCATAGTTAGATTTCACTATATTCTTGAGCCACAATTTGTTTTTTATTGGAGGTGCTCTTCATTTCCATGGCAACTATTGAAAATCACTGGGGTTAGATCAAGAACAGGCAGCCCTATGATCTCTAGTAGAATAATTAATGTTACTTCCACACTTTCTACCAACCCCTTCCTTCTTCTCTCCTCTTTCTTTTTTTCCACTCTTTCCATCCCCCTTTCCCTTCATTTTTCCTCTTTTTTCCTTCTCTCGTGCTCAGGTCTCAAAGTTGACACAGACTAAAAAGCAGCAAGATATAGTGGATAAACTGCTGGATAAAGAGTCAGATAGACCTTGCCAATCACAATCTCTCCTAGCCTCAGCTTTTTCACCTGTTGTTATTCAATCATTTTCCAGCTATATTTGACTCTGTAACCCCATTTGAGGTTTTCTTTGTAGAGGGTTGAAACTCTTAAGTTGATGCACTGAGGTCAGCACAGCCGAGCACTTGAGGCTAACTACTGATTGGATAATACTCTGTGGACATATGCTTGGAAAATGGCCCTTCCCACTATCCTATGCTGGCTTGATACAGCCAGAGGACTGTAGGAGGGACTAGGGGGTGGAGTAAGACTAGCCAGAGTCACTTTGGCAATAGATGAGGGAGAAGGAAGGTTGTGGAGATTCTGCTTCCATCTAATTCAATCCTACCTCTAAAGACCAAGAATAAAGACTAAAGACTTTTGCTTATCCTAACTCCAGTTGATTCTAAGATATCCTGGGTGCTAGCGCGGTCATCACATTTGGTGCCCGAGCATGGGGCCAAGGACCCTACTTTCATTGAAAAAGTCTCTGGTGACCAGGAAATGGGGTGAGTATTTTAATAGACAAACAGGGAACTTACTTTATTAAGGGCTAAACTAGTAATCTTTTCTAGCTGCAATGGGGCAGATATTGAGAAAAGATTCTCCCCCAACCCCAGCCCCACCCCCATCCCCAACCCTACCCCAAGGGAGATCTGCAGGAAGCATACTCAGACTGATAAAGAGACAGGGCTTATTTATGACCTAGGAACAGATTGATGGATTCCTGGATACATTAGAATGTACATCCCTTAGTTCTTAGAGGAAGAAGAGATAAGCCTAAATAATTGGAAACTTGTAGGAGATCAACTATGTGAATATTATAATGATAATGGTTCTGAGTCAATTTCTAAAGAAACAACATATATATAAGATAATACAATTGGCTTTAAAAAATTTTGCAAGTTATAGAAAAAAGAAAAGTTTTCAGAACAGCCAGATGAGGAAGTGTGACGAAAATCAGGAGGACAGAGTAGGGATTAAAAGGGATATCTCCAGAGGATATGGGGAGTTAAGTGAGGATGAAGGGTGTGGTGAAGGGCATGGTGATTCTCACTCTCATAAAGCAGCTTCAACCCCACCTAAACTGGAACTGGTTCTTGACACGCCCCCATCAACTTCACCTTTTGGGATGGAGGGAGGAGGAGGAGTGGGAGGGACAGTGACACCACCAGCATCTCCCCCCCCCCCCCCCCCCCCCCCCCCCCGAGAAATCACCCCCTCCTATGACTAGATTGCAAAAGGCAGTACTTAAGGCCACAGAAGAAGGGCAGAATTTAGGTGATTTGAAACTGGATTCAATAGTTTAACTCTTTAGGTCAAGAAAGTGGAAGACACACTCCTTTTGATATAGAAATCCTCAAAGACCTGAAAAAGGCTTGCACTCTTTATGGGGTTACATCAGCTTATGTTAAAATATTATTACTGAATTTGGCTTATGAAGTCTTAACCCCTAGGGACTGGAAATCTATAGCAAGGACATGCTTAGAACGTGGACAAAACTTATTGTGGCTTTCTGAATTGTAGTGAGCTCTGTAGGATACAAGCCCAACAAAATAGTCATAGTGGAGTTAATCCTCCAATCACCTGTGACCAACTAACAGGTTTGGTTCTTATGCAGAAATTTCAGTACAGATTAATTACCCTTTAGCAGTATATGAGCAAATTGCTGCTGCTGCTATCAAAGCATAGGCTTCTCTCCCCAATAAAAACGACAAGGGTGAAGCCTTCACAAAAATAACACAAGGGCCAAATGAACCCTTTGCTGATTTTGTGGGACATTTGCACACAGATATCATATGAACTAATGGCGAAAATACAGTAACAGACATTTTGATAAGGCAACTTGCTAAAGAAAATGCTAATGAGATTTGTAGAAGAATTATACTAGGACTACAATAGGATATTCCTTTAGAGGAGATCATAAGACGCTGTGCCACAGCGGGCACAAATGCCTTTTATAGCCAGGCTATAATGCAGATTCCCCAAGATCTGAACATAGGAAGACAGGGTCCCTTCTGGCTAGGGACTTCAACGGATACTTGTCAATGCTTTCAATGGGGTAAAGTAGGGCATTTGAAAGCTCAATGTTGGCAAAGAGACAGAATGAGAAAATAGGGTGGGAGAACAAGACCCAATACCCCATGTCCAAAATGCAACAGAGGCTTCCACTGGGCCTTAGAATATAGGCTGATTCAGGGAAACAGGATGAGGGGCCCAGTTCCAGAGCTCAAGACAAAAAATACTTGGGGTATGATGGCAGCCAATGGGGCACCCAAGAGTGCCTAGAAGTCCAGTACCCAGACATGACCAATTAGCCAGGAAGCCATCTGATGGGAAAAGGGGATTATGCAATCAACCAGGCGGAAAGCAACCTGATGGGAGAAAGGGATTACAATTGGGGACAATAGAGTTGTATACAGCTAGGATTACTGAGATACTCCCTGGAGAGGTGAAATCTTTTCCTCTCCAGCCTATGGATCCCTTGCCTCTGGGTACAGTAAACTTGACCATTTCACCTCCTGAGATCACTTACAAAACAGTGTCCATCCATACACTGATGTGGGAAACTGGGGAATGTGTAGATAATATCCCAGTCACTAATACAGGTAGACAATGTGTCTAGGAGACAGTAGTCTCCAGGAGAAGTAGTAGCATCAAGTTTACTGATACAGACTCCTAATAAGCAATCTGGTGATAATTACCCAGATTCTGACTCCAAGCAACAAAGTCCAAGAATATACTGGACAGCTGTTGTGACAACTGATCGACCTGTGCTCACTATCTATATAATAATGATATTATATATCTATATAATAGTGATATTATATATCGCAATATAAGGGCATACCATTAGAAGGATTGTAGACACAGGTGCAGATCATACAGTCATTAGAGGTGCCAACTGGCCTAGTCACTGGCCAAAGATTAAGGCAGACAACTACATATCTGGTGTAGGAGGATCAATAGCAGCTGAAGTTAGTGCTACCCCTTTGAGATGGACTTTTGAACGTGAAGCAGAAGTTTTTACTCCTTTTATAGTTGAAAAAATCCCCATCAATCTGTGGGGAAGAGACATTTTACAACAACTAGGATTAAGAATAAGTACTTCAGTTTTTTATGCAGGGCTGCTGTTGAAGGTCTGCCAACACTTTCACCTGTTCCTATTCAATGGAAAACTGATACACTAGTGTGGATAGAACAGTGGTCCTTAGGTAGCAATAACATTCATGCTTTACTAGATATAGTACAGGAGCAACTTGACCAAGGACACTTACAACCTTCTCTGGTATTCCCCAGTATATAAGAAAGGAATCTGGAAAATGGAGGATGTTGACTGATTTAAGAAAGGTAAATGAACAAATGGGAACTATGGGAACTCTTCAGTCTGGGCTTCCATCTCCTACTCAGTTGTCTAGAGAATGGCCTGTTTGGGTTATAGACATTAAGGATTGCTTCTATTCTATCCCTCTAGATAAGAAGGATATGAAAAGATTTGTCTTTTCAGTGCCCAGCATTAACTTAGCTGAGCCTTATAAAAGATATGAATGGACAGTTTTGCCACAGGGAACGAAAAACAGCCCTACTATGTGTCAAATCCATGTTGCTGCTGCTCTTACTCCAGTAAGAAAAGCATTTCCAAAAGTAATGTTATTACATTACATGGATGAAATATTAGGATGTGCACCTGAGGAACAAATGTTAGAAGCATGTCTACAAAAGACCATGGAAAAACTAAGGTACTACAAATTGCACATAGCTCCAGAAAAAATTCAAAGACATGCTCCTTTTCAATATTTAGGATATGAAGTATATCCTAAGGTGCTTACAGTACAAAAACTGTCCTTAAAAACAGAGAAACTAAACACCTTAAGTGACTTTCAGAAATTCATAGGAGATATCCAATGGATGTGTCCAGTGTTAGGCTTGACTACCTATCAATTATAACCATTATATGACATTTTAAGGGGAGACAGTGCTTTAAACTCACCACGCCAGCTTACAAAAGAAGCTCAAGAGGCTTTGAGAAGTTGAACTGACTTTATCCAATGTGGTTGAAAGAGTCACTCAAAAAACCTTGGAAATATCAGTTTTTGCTACACAAGAGGCACCCACAGCAGTCCTTCATCAAGGAGACAGTGTGATAGAGTGGGTGAACCTCCCGGCACAACCAGAACAAAGCCTTACTTCTTACCCAGTGCTTATGGCTAAAGTTTTATTAAAGGCCATTAGCAAGCAGTACAATTATCTGGGATAAGACCTGACAAGATATACACCTTTTATACTAACGCACAAATTAATGTATGCTGTGAAACCATCCCAAAGTGGCAAATTTTATTAGCCATGGTTCCAAATTTTACACATGGGTCTCCATTAAAGATAGCCAAACTATTACATAATTGGCAATGGATTCTTGAAGAAAAGGTTTCTAAAGTTCCCCTTAAAGGACCAACTATCTTTACAGATGCATCCAAACATAATATTTGCACTGTATACTCTCGTGACTTAACTATAAAGAGAGTAGTCAGAACTCCTTTTCAGTCCACTCAGCAGAATGAATTGTATGCAATCTTTCTAGCTCTTACTTATTATCCAGGAGATATAAATATAGTATCTGATTCAGCCTAATCAGTAGGTGTGGTACAAAGAATTGCCATAGCCCAAATAAAATTTGTAGCCTCTAATATATATCAGCTCTTTAAGGAACTTCAAGAGCAAGTGAGGCCACAGGTAACCGTAGAGAACTTCTAAATCTAGCCCTTTATGCTATTAACTTCTTGATTTTTGACAAAGATACACTGGCTCCGGCAGACAGGTTTTATAACCCACCAGAAGGGCAGTGTCCAGCGCGAGCAGCTCCACTATTGATAATTGCCAGGTGATGTGGAGAGATCCAGAAAGTTGTGAATGGAAGGGACCAGATAGGTTAACTGCTTGGGGGAGAGGGTTTGCTTGTATCTCCACAGATGGAGAAAGAATTAGATGGGTGCCAAGGAACTGTATTCGCTTTGTCCATCGGAGAGAGACGGAGCAGATCCTTGAAACAAAGGAGAAGACCCAAGAAACATCTGGTGGTTCCATTGCTGACTGTGCCCACCACTGAATAAGCCTGGCAGTTTTGGTGTTTTACTCATGGATATCAAAAACTGTTGGACTTCAAAACCCTCAGGAATCATTGGATTCTCTGAGACATCATAAGACTGTTGTAGGACTTCAAAACCCTCAGGAATCATTGGATTCTCTGTGATATGATAAGACTGTTGTAGGACTTGAAAACTTTCAGGAATCATTGGATTTTCTGAGAAATGATAAGACTGTTGCAGGACTTGAAAATCCTCAGGAATCGTATTCTCTGAGATATGATAAGACTGTTGTAGGACTTAAAAACCTTCAGGAATCATTGGGTTTTCTGAGAAATGATAAGACTGTTGCAGGACTTCAAAATCTGCTGGAATCATTGGATTCCCTAATACATAAAAAGACTGTTGCAGGACTTCAAAAACTTGCAGGGATCATTGAATTACCTGGCACGTGAAGTAATGGATAATAGATTGGTTTAGGACTATCTCTTGGCTGCTGAAGAAGGTGTATGTGTGACTGTTGTTTATATACCCTCTTTCTAGAATTTCTGGAAATCTTAAAACACCATGTTGATTCATATTGTTTGTAATATCACTACTTGCATGTACAATTCATGTTTGTTGCACCACATTGAGCCTACACTGGTTGTGGGGAGAGTCATCACTAATAGCCTGTGCATTATTGCTATGTGCTTGTGTAATACCTCCCATGCTGATGAGTTTGTGCATACCTGTTTCTAATAAGACCCTTCAGCCCAGAAACCTGCTAGCAATCCCTACTTCCCTTTGGTGCTTTTCATCTCCCTTCCTGAGATGTCAGGGAGGGCATGATCACCTCCTTTTGGGGGTTCTCACCTCCTGAGAAGTCAGGGATGGTGTGACCACTTGTGTTCTAAAACAAAAGAAAGCAGGAGATGTAGAGAGCTAAAACTCTTGAGTTGATGCACTGAGGTCAGGATAGCCAAGCACTTGAGGCTAACCAGAGATTGGATAATACTCTATGGGCATATGCTTGGAAAATGGCCCTTCCCACTATTCTGTGCTAGCTCAATGATTGGTATATACAAAGGATTTCTGGAGGGACTAGAGGTTGGAGTAGGACCAACCAGAGTCACTTTGGCGGTAGATGAGGAAGAAGGAGGTCGCAGAGATTCTGCTTCCATCTAATTCAATCCTACCTCTAAAGATCAAGAATAAAGACTAAGGACTTTTGCTTATTCTGACTCCAGCTGATTCTAAGGTATCCACGGTGCTAACGTGGTCATCACATTTCTTGACAAAGATACTAGTTTGTCATTTCCTTCTTCAATTCATTAAAAAAATTTTTTTTTAATATTTTATTTTTTCAATTACATGTAGCGATATTTTTCAACATTAATTTTTGTAAGATTTTGAGTTCCAAAATTTTTTTCTCCCTCTCTCCCTTACCTCTGCTCTCCCCAAGACATCAAGCAATCCTGTATAGGTTATACATGTATAATCATTTACATATCCTTATCTTAGTCATTTTGGGAAAGGAAAATCTGAACAAAAGGTAAAAATCATGAGAAAAAAAAAACAAACCAAAAATAGTATGCTTTAATCCATGTTCAATCTCCATAGTTTTGTCTCTGAATGTAGATGACATTTCCTTTCTAAAACTCATCAAAATGTCTTGGATGCCGAGAAGAGCCAAGTCTATCATAGATGATCATCACATAATCTTGCTGTTAGTGTACAATGTTCTTCTGGGTTCTGCTTACTTCACTCAGCATCAGTTCATGTAAGTCTTTCTGGGCTTTTATGAAATTAGCCTTCTCATAATTTCTTATAGAATAATAGTATTCCATTACATTTATATACCACAACTTATTCAGCCATTCGTCAATTGATAGGCATTCACTCAATTTCCAATTCCTGCAAAAAAGTGCTATACAAGCATTTTTGCACATGTGGGTCCTTTCCCCTCTTTTATCTCTTTG
The DNA here is from genome assembly GCF_902635505.1 of Sarcophilus harrisii. NCBI lineage: Eukaryota > Metazoa > Chordata > Mammalia > Dasyuromorphia > Dasyuridae > Sarcophilus > Sarcophilus harrisii. Next base: position 350,496,019 of record NC_045429.1, on the reverse strand, counting down.
ACATATAGACCTAGTAGAGACACTGCTGGTTCAAAGGGTACACATAATGTTATAGCCCTTTGGGCATAGTTCCAAATTTGTTGTCCAGAATGACCTTTAGTTTTTCTTCTTTTTTTAACAGATGAGAAAACTAAAGCAGGGTTAAGTGACTTCTCAACAGTCTCACAGGTACTAAGTATCTGATGCCAAATTTGAATTTAGGTTTTCCTGACTCCAGGGCTGATATTTTATCTATTGTATCATGTAACTGCAAAATAGTAATAATAATATTATATAATTTACCTACAAAGTTTCTATGAAGAAGTATTTTGTAGATCTTATATCACTATATAAGTTTAAGTAGATCTAGATCAATCCTTTACTTGGTACTTTTCTTGATAAAAAACTATTACAATAAGTAAATATATCCATATATCTGTTGATTTATTCATATTTATACATTTCCCTTTGTGTCTTTTTGTTTTTTTGGTGTTTTGTTTTGTTTTGTTTTAGTAAAAATGTCTACTGGCCCACTTCTTATAAACTTCCTCTTCTTAGACTACTTTTTATTGCTTTGTTCTCCTGCTTTCCATCTTTTCTTTTCAATAAGTTTAGGTTATAATTCTTTAAATTGCTTTTTAAACCATCATACATGTCAATATGGCAAGGATCTCTGATTTCATGAGGAAATGTTCTTCTATGTGATATACTGAAACTCATGTATAACTTAGTAAAGGATTTTAAGATGTTTTCTATACCTCAGAGAAGTTAAGTGATTACACAGAGGATGTCAATCAACAGGATTTCTTAATTGTTTATTCTGTGCTACACATGCAAAAACAAAACAAGCTTCCATTCTATGGTGGGAAACAACATGTACTTAGAGAGTTAAAAGACACCCAACCTGGGGAGGTAAAATACTCTGTTCCCACCAAGGAACATCAACTCTTATCTAATGCAGACCAGGCTCAATACTAAGAGAACCTGATCTATAAAAACTGGAAATCAGATTTTTTTTCTCCAACTTTTCCAGCTCATTATCCCCATAGCACAACTCTGTTCTCTAATGATTCTGGAAGTAAGAGTAAAGATGAAGACTTTGTACTTTGTACTACTCTGTTTCACTTAAATCCAGATTACCCTGAGTCAAGGACATTATCTCATGATGTCAGTGGTCTTCTTGGAAAACAAAGGATGAACAACAACTTTGTACAAAATCTCTTAAACAGAGTTCATGTTGAGGGACTTCCCCAAAGTGGTTAACAAGGTCCCTTCTAGAAAGTACTCTATGTACAAAATAGATCAGATATAAGATAAATACTTATTTCCTTCATCACAAAAGAAATGCTTCAAACCAACACAAAAGACTTATAAGCAATCATTGGCACTTAAACATGATATAGTAACCCATCACACATTACAGTCTTCGAGGAGAAAATTTTCCAACCAGGAGGTGATACTAATACTTACAACTCCACATAGTGCTACTGAATGGTCATTTTACTTTCACCTGGGATCTGCACTCTGCAAGCAGGTCACTCAAGCTCCATATTTACTGTTCCTAAGTCAAGAAATGAGTTAGGTTTTCTCAATCCTTTTTTCTACAGATTCTCCTAGAAGTGATCTTTACTCTCCAATAAGAACTTGTTTCAGAGATACCTTCCATTGGGCAACTTCTTTACCTAGACCCAGAAGTACCTAAAGTCTTGAACTTATAAAGTAGCCATCAAGGCCAGGGACATCCATTTCAAGATGGTTGTTTTATTCACCCATGTTCAAGGGAAAAAAAACAACAGAAGAAGCAAGTTAGGATTTGAACTCCAGTCTTAGAGGTTCACCTAGACAAGTATATATTCTCTCTGCTTTATGTAAGCAGCAGCCATAGTTGCCAAAATAGGGGTAAGGGAGAGATAATTTCTGCACCCAAAAATCTAAGGAGATTTCAAAATATCCTAAAAGGTTCAATTGATGCAAAGAGAAAGAACCTAATAGGGCAGAGTAACTTCTTTTAAAGACTCTGAGGTGAGTGAGTGAATGACTGCCTCTTCCTGGCTCAGTGGCCAATTTTCTTTAGCACAGAATTACCCTTCCCATGCCAGAGATATAGGGCACCAATGAAGGGTCTCTGTATTATCCTAAAGTATAATTCCTTCAGTGTTGAGCCAAAGCACATTTTCTAAGGAAGTGGACAGGCCACAGCTTCAAAAAAAGCGTTCCTACCAAAGAACATATATCACAAGAAGTGACGAGAATACATAGAGGTCGAAGACAAGTGCTCCAGTCCTGATGTTCAGTAAGGAAGATAGTACTTTTGATAGAAAAGAAGTTAGGAAAAGATTAGTTCTGGGAAGAAAGATGATGTGTTCATCTCTAGAATTTGAGATGTATATTGGACTAGGTTCAAAAGGGCAGCTAGATGGCATAGGAGATCCAGCACTGACTCTAAAGTCAGGAGGACCTGAGTTCAAATTCAACCTCAGACCCTTAAATCTTACTAACCTTATTAGCTGTGTGACTCTGGACAAGTCACTTAACCTCAATTGCCTTACAAAAAGAAAAGAAAGAAAGCAGAAAAAAATCTAGTTCAAAATGTCTAATAAATATTTGGTGATGGATGACTAAAACTGGGGAGACAGATCAAGACTAAATATATAGATCAGTGTCTTGAAAAGTATTGACACTGGGTACCTAAACTTTATCTCCTCTTATTTTTTTCTTAACCCCCTGCAATTTGGCTTCAGACTTCATCATTCAAATGAAATTCCTCTCTTCAAAGCTACCAATGATAGTCCAATGGCCAAATCTAAGGACAATATTCCATCTCTTAGCTCTGTGCCTTTGGATTAACTGTACTGCTTGTTTGGAATGCACTCCCTATCTCTTAGAATCCCTGGTTACTTGCATGATTCAGATCAAGTCTCCCATGAAGCCTTTGTAACCTACCTCTTTCCAGCTTCTTTTGAATTTCTTCTTCTAACTACCTTACATTTATTTTGTATACAATTTGCATATAAACTATAGATAAACATTGTCTCTCCCATTAGAATATAAGCTTCTTCTTTTTTTTTTTTTTAATAGCCTTTTATTTACAGGATTTATACATGGGTAACTTTACAGCATTAACAATTGCCAAACCTCTTGTTCCAATTTTTCACCTCTTACCTCCCCCCACCCCCTCCCCTAGATGGCAGGATGACCAGTAGATGTTAAATATATTAAAATATAACTTAGATACACAATAAGTATACATGACCAAAACATTATTTTGCTGTACAAAAAGAATCAGACTCTGAATTATTGTACAATTAGCTTGTGAAGGAAATCAAAAATGCATGTGTGCATAAATATAGGGATTGGGAATTAGAATATAAGCTTCTTGAATGCACCTTAGTCTCTGTATTCCCACTGTTTAGCCCAATCAGTAACTGAAAGATAGTAAGTGCTTAATAAATGCTTGATTAATCTGGAAATCATCTTCATATTAATGATAACTAAATACATAAGAACTAATATGGTTACTAAGAAAGAAAATATGGAGAAAAAAGGAAATGAACTATCAGAGGTAGAATTTGAACCCAGGTTTTCCTCACTCCAAACTATGACTTTCTCCACTATACAATTCTACTTTTATCATGCACAAGAAGAGTAAATTAAATAATAAAAGAAACCTTCTATATTTTTGCTCCATTATGAAGCCATATTACTGAAAAGATGTGAGTATAATATGGGGGGAAGATGTATCTCTTTGAAATTTGAAGAAGTGAAGGTAACAAAAACAAAGACACATATGAGATCTGAATATCAAAAATATCAAAAAGCCTAATAATGCATCCTGAAGAGAAAAGGATTCACCTAATGTAATAATATTCATATAGTGTTCTGCTTCCTAGCATCTAAATCCTCATATGATCAGCAGAAGAACTTTGGAGATGAAAGGTGGGGAACCCCAATTGTTTTGAGATTATTGGATAAATGTATATTGCCTAATTATTGCTTAGCCAAGAGAAATGAGTATTTAGTTAAACAATATGAGCTATCTAGAAGTAAGGTCTCTCATTAAAGGGAATCTGCTTTGGACTAGGAAGGAAGGTGGAAAGAAGACGTTACCATCTGGAGCAGAATGGCAAAAGAAACTTTTTACTTTGCATTTTCTTTGACTGAATGATAGAACTACAAGAATTATATACTCAAAGAGATCAAAGAAAGAAAAAAATAACTCAAGTATTAAAATGTTTGTGGCAGCCCTTTTTGTAGTTGTAAAGAGCTGGAAACTAAGGGGTATACATCAAATGGGAAACTGATTAATAAATTATCACATATAAATATAAACACAACTGTGTCATCAAAAATTATAAAAAGCATAGTTTTAGACCATGGGGAAACTTTATGAACTGATGTACAATCTCCCCCACAGATAGTAATATGTTCTTTGATAGGAGAATTAGTTGTAGTAGCTGCTATTTCTTTAGGAAACTTGGGCAGTATAAATGCAGGTTAGGATGAACAATCCATTTCAAAGAGAAAAGACAGGGAAGAGGCAAGGTACCAGCCATACTAATGATTCTGTGTTTTCTTAGTAATCTTCCATCTCCTTTGGTGTCTCATCTTTGGCTCCACCTTTCTCCCCAACTTTATTTTTTGCAGCTCTGTTGGAATCTTTACAAACTGTTAAGCCATTAGAGTTGATAGAAACAATAATTATCTAATTTAGCATGGTTCAATATGATTGATTTGATCTTAGAAAGAGATATTTTTGGGCCAGAACTTGAAACAAGGTACTAAGTACAACTCATAGAAACGATGCTTGTGTTCACACCTCTAGATAAGTATCTAAGTACTCAATGGAGTTCACACGTTTGGGAGATTTCAGGCTTAGTATGAGATATCCGAATTCACACCTCCTTTAGGGCCAGAGAGCACTCTGGGAGATAACCCAGAATCCCTCTCTCTCCAGAAGGAGGAGTTAACCTTTGAAAGATCATATATATACAGGAAGCTCTTAGAGCTTGAGAGTTTTCTTGGGAACATTGACTGGGTTCGGAGAGGAGCACTCTGGAAGGAAGCCCACAAGCCCTATCTTCGAGGCAAAAGAGATTCATTGCATCTTCCAACTTGGTGTTGGCTGGAGGCTGAAGAAAACAGAGGCAGAAGCCAAGGACAAAGCTGCAAGATCTCTTGGAACCAAGCAGAGAGATAGGCCTGAGCTAACCGGGCTATATTGAAGGACGCAATAAAAGATCTGAACTTTTATCCTCTGGCTGTGTTTTGGAAAAAGAACACCACACAACTCTTAACATTAGTTCTTATAGACTTATGATGAAAAATGCTATCCATTCCCAGAAAAAGAACTGATAGTCTGAACAGAGATTGAAGCACACTTTTCTTACTTTATTTTTTTTTGGGGGGGGGTTATTATTTTGTTCTATGTTTTCTTTTATAACATGACTAATATGGAAATTTTTTATATCACTACACATATATAACTTACATCAAATTGCTTACCTACTCAATGAAGGGAGTAAGAAAGGAGGGAGACAATTTGGCACTCAATTTTATTTTTTGCATATATGGTCTTTTTATTTATCTTTTCTAAATTAAAACTTTTTCTTTTTTATTAATTAAATCTTTTTATTTACATAATATATGCATGGCTAATTTTTCAACATTGACCCTTGCAAAACCTTGTGTCCCAAATTTTCCCCTTCTTTCCCCCACCCTCTCCCCTAGCTGGCAAGTAGTCCAATACACGTTAAATATGTTGAAATACATGTTAAATCCAATATATGGATACATATATTTATTTGTTTACTTATTTTTATTAAAGCTTTTTATTTACAAAGCATATGCATTGGTAATTTTTCCAATCATTGACCCTTGCAAAAACCTTTTGTTCCAAATCTTCTCCTTCTTTCCCCACCCCCTCCCCTAGCTGGCAGGTAATCCAGCAGTTTTCAGACAAAGTAATTCAAGCCATCTATAATCGTATGAAGAATGCTCTATTTTGAGCTATTAATAAGAGAAATGCAAATTAAAACAACTCTGAGGTACTACCTCAAACTTGTCAGATAGGTTAATATGACAGAAAAAGAAAATGATAAATGTTGGAGGGGATGTTGGAAAATTAAAACACTAATGTACTGTTGGTGAAGTTGTATGCTGATTCAACTATTCTGAAAAGCAATTTGGAATTATGCCCAAAGGGCTATAAAACCATGAATACCTTTTGACCAAACAATACTTTTAGGTCTATATCCCAAAGAGATGAAAAATAAAAAGAAAAAGATCCTATGTGAATAAAAATATTTATAGCAGCTCTTTTAGTGGTGCAAAGAATTGGAAATTGAGATAATGTCCATTATTTGGGAAATGGCTGAACAAGTTGTTATATATGATTGTGATGGATTAGTATTTTGCTATATGGGGTAGGTAGGTGGCGCAATGGATAAAACATCAGCCCTGAAGTCAGGAGGACCTGAGTTCAAATTTGACCTCAGACACTTAACACTTCCTAACTGTGTGACCCTGGGCAAGTCACTTAACCCCAATTGCCTCAGCCAAAAAAAAAAAGTATTTTGCTATAAGAAATAGTGAGCAAGATGCTCTAAAAAAAACATGGAAAGACTAACATGAACTGATGCAAATCAAAATGAGCAGAACCAAGAGAATATTGCACATGTAACAACAATATTGTATATGATCTATTATGAATAACAGTATTCTTAACAATATAAGATTCAAGACAATTTCTATAGGATTTATGATTAAAGGTGCTGTCCAGTTCCAGAGAAAGAACTGGTAGAGCCTGAATGCAGATCAAAGATACTTTTTCTTTACATTCTTTAATTTTCTTGTGTGTGTGTGGTTTTTTAAAAAATTTATTTCACAGAATGGCATGGAAATATGTTTTGCCTGGCTATACATTGTATAACCTATGTAAAATTGCCTTTTCCTTTTAAAAAATTTATTAATTTGTTTGTTTATTTTAACATACATTACTTTATGAATCATGTTGGAAGAGAAAAATCAGAACAAAAGAGAAAAACCATGAGAAATATAAAACAGAAAAAAGAAGTGAACATAGCATGTGTTGATTTATATTTAGTCTCCTTAGTTCTTTTTCTGAATGCAGATGGCATTTTATGTCCAAAGTCTTTTGGAATTGCTTTGAAACACTGAACCATTGAGAAGAACCAAATCTTTCACGGTTAATCATGGCACATTCTTGCTGTTGTTATGTACAATGCATTCTTGGTTGTGCTTGTTTTGCTCAGCATCAGTTCATGTAAATCTTCCTAGACTTTTCTAAAATTAGTTTGTCTATTATTTTTTTATAAAACAATAATATTCCACTATCTTCATATACCACAATTTGTTCAGCCATTCTCTAATTGATGGGCATCTACTCCTTTTCCAATTCTTTGCTATCACAAAAAGAGATGCTACAAACATTTTTGCACATATGGGTCCTTTTCCCTCCTTTATGATTTCCTTGGGATACAGACCCAATAATGTCACTGCTGGGTCAAAGGGTATGCACAGTTTGATAACCCTTTGGGCCTAGTTCCAGATTGCTCCCCAGAATTGTTGGATCATTTCACATCTTCACCAACAATACATTAGTGTCCCAAATTACTTGCCTTCTCAATGGAGGGTGATGGAGAGAGACAGAATTTGGAGCTCAAACTTTGAAGAAAAAAAAAGAATGTTAAAATTACTTTTACAAGTGAACGAGATGAGGTGAGATCTTTCAAGACAGTTGTGAAAATCGAGTAAGGCTTCATCTGCTTCAGAGTTTGAGTAGGCCTGAAGGACTTTAAGTACTGAGTCAAGGGCATACTTAAGTCCCCTTCCTGCTACCCTCCCATGAGGCCACAGGCGAGGCCATCAGCGTCTCCCTATTTCAGTCAAATATGGCCAACTATGTACTTATTGGTCAAGTTCAATTTCTTGGGTAGTTCCCGAGTTTAGAATGTAAGATCTTCAGCTAATAAGGATGAGGGTCAGTGGTGGGAGGGGGTATTTGCCTTAGGGATTAAAAGTGTTGACCCTGACCCAGAAGGTGCTTCCTCCCTTCAATTATCTGCTAGATGGGTGGGACCCCCTTCTCTGGAGAATGTATAATAAACTTTGCTTTGCTTCTAGAGATCTCTCCAGCTTTTTTTTTTTTTATTAAATGGTGACTCCTCACCATTTCTGAACCACACAACCCCAATAAACATGCAAAACAGTAACTTCAAAATATTGAATATCATCCTCACTCTTCTTCAGTTTGATTGTCTTTTGGCTCCTCCCTTAGCCTACAAACATGTTCATCTCATATCCCCTTCCTCTGAAAGCACTCACTTTCAGTGCTTTCTGAAGCACTAGATCTGACCTTCTCCTCTAGGTAGCACTCTACATCTCTCCTTCCTTGCTCAGTCAACCCTTTGTTGTTGATTTGTTTTTTGCTTTTGGAGGCAATTGAGATTGAATAACTCTCCTGTGGTCACCCAGCAAGTATCTGAGATCAGATTTAAACTCTGGTTCCCTTGACTCCAGGGCTGGTGCTCTGTCCACTGTGTGGACCTAGCTGCCCCTAATTCAGCCAAACTTCCTGAAATTTTTTTCCTCTCTTGCAGCCTCCCCTTCCTTTCCTCTCATTTTTTTCTAACCTCTCTTCAGTTTGGCTCCCAACCTCATCATTCAACACACCATATTTATATAAAGCCATTTCTTAATTGCCCAATCTATTTTCTAAAGAAAATAGCCTTTTCTCAACCTTGATCCTTCTTGACTTCTCTGTGGCATTTAATATTATTGACCACCCTTTCTTTCTGAATATCCTTTCCTATGAATTTTCAGGACACCGTTATTTCTTGGTTTTCTTATCTAACAAATTGCTCTTCCTTAGCCTCCCCTGTTAGTTCTTCATTTATATCAATGCTCACTAACTGTGGGTGTGGCCAGTGGGATGTGCTGGTAAATGTTTAATAGCCAGTTCTTTAAAAAGTACCCCCAATATATTTTTGAGTTTAATCTGCAGCATTAATGTTTTCTTTATTATTTCCTTAAATCTAGACAACCAACAAAACAATAAATCAAGCTCTGGTTTATAGCATTTACCTAAATGCTCACACTGAAAATTTCATTATGTAAAGAGCAGATTGTGGCTGTCTCCAGCACTCTCTACCACCTCACTTGGTGATTTCATCAGCTCCATGGATTTAATTATGATCTCTAGGCAAATGACTCCCAAATCTATGTATGCAGCCATAACCACTCAGCCAAGCTAATCAAATATCTACATATTTAAAACAGAACTTTTTATTTTCTCTTTAAATCATCTCACCTTCCAAACTTCCTTATTACTGTTGGGAGCACTGAAATCATCTCAGGCATCCAGTCTCACAACCCTCCTGTTTTTCTAGGCTCCTCATCCACGCTGACCTCTCAAATCAAAATTTTTGCCAAATCTTGTTTCTACCTTCACAACATCTCTAATATATATCCTCTTCTTTCTCCTCATATAGTTCAAGGCCCTTATCACTTCTCATTTGTACTGCTACAATAATTTTCCAATTGGTCTCCCAGTCTCAAGTCTCTCCTTAATCTAATCCAGCCTCCACTCAGCTGCCTAGGTATTGGTACTTTTTTTCCCCTAAATTGTAGATTTGACCATGAGCTTCAATGAGTTTCAGTGACTCCCTATTACCTCTAGAGTTAAATAGAAAGTATCAGATTTGGCATTTAAAGCTCTCAATAATGACCCTCCCTCCATTTACCATCTTTCCAACTTTTCACACTTTATACTCTCCTCCACACATTCTAGAACCAAGTCAAAGTGACCAATTAGAAGAAGCCTTTCAAAAACAGCACTCCATCTCTTGCCTTTTCATTGCTTGTCCACTGGGCTTAGTCTGGGTCTGCTCTAACCCCTCACCTCTGCATTTTAGTTTCTTTACCTTCCTTCAGTGCTCAGACTGTTGTGCCACAGTTCTCTTTTATTGTCCTGACTCAGTTTCCCTACATTGTCCTGCCTCAGTTTCTCTGAATTGTTCTGCCTCCTAATTGTTCTGGTCAATCCTGAAAAACCACCCCTCCCTTCTAATCATGATGATCCAGATAAGGAGAAAGACCTTCTATCTTAGACATCATTAGAATGTCCGGTGCCTCTTCCCATTCTGTAATCCCAATTTATCAGAATGTCTCCCCCCAGCCTGTCAGAACCAGATCGATAGTCCCATGTTCCCGTTCTCAGCACTCTGACTCCTCCCCTGCCTCTCTACCCCTGTAGTTGAGACATATGTGTGTGTGTGTGTGTGTGTGTGTGTGTATGTCATTGAGAACTGCCCATCGTTGAGGGCAGGGTCTCTCTATAGAGCCATCATTTAGTACATTCTTCAAAGAATACAAGCATACAAAGACAAGTATAGTTTTCTCCAACAGATACAAGTATGCAAAGACAAGAATAGTACAAGGAAAACTGAGGAAGGAGAGCCCATTATTGTGTGAGAAGGATTGTAGGAGGAAGAGAGTCTTCCTCTCTAAAGGAGGAAGAATTAAATTCTGACATAAGACAAGGATCCTCAGTGACTGTGATGGAGGAAAAGCTCATGCTAAGCTTGGAGAAAGGTTGGAGAAATGGGTTTTTAAATTCCGAGAATGACTAGTAGTCTGGTTTGACTTGAACACAGGTTTTGTAGAAGGGAAGATTGTGAAATAAACTTGGAAAGATAGGTTAAAGCCAGGTACACTGGAAGCAAAGCAGCTATATAGCTACATTAATTTGCTATATGACTCTGGGAAAGTCACTGAACTGTTGCCTGCCTCAGTTTCCTCATTTGTATAATGGAAATAATAATAACATTTACCCCCCAGCATCGTTGTGAGGATAAAGATAGGAGGAAGGAAATTAGGAGATAAAGAAAGGAGAGAATAAACAAGTACTTATTAAGCATTTTGTTGCTGTTCAGTTATCACAGTCCTGTCTTCTTCATGACCTTATTTGGGGTTTTCTTAGCAAAGATACTGGAGCAGTTTTGCCATTTCCTTCTCTAGATCATTTTCCAGATGGGGAAACCAAGATTGGATATTTGATACCTGGTGCCTACATGTTCCATCGTTGTGCTGCTGAGTTATTTCAATCATGTTTGACTCTTTATGACCCCTTTTGGATTTTCTTGACACGTAGTGCTAATTGCTATTTGATCTTGGATCACTTAGCCCTGTTTGCTTTAGTTTCCTAAAATGTTCTGGAAAAAGAAATGGCAAAGCAGTTGTTATCTTTGCAAAATAACAACAACAGCCAAATGAGGTCATGAAGAGTAGCACACAACTGAAAAATAACTCAACTACAAAAACAGTGGTACATGAAGGTACAATAAAGAATCGATGGTGCATGACGAGTACAAAAGAGGTATTAGGGTTGGGAATGCTGATTAAGAAGTCGTCTGTGAGGGGCAGCTAGGAGGCACAGTGGATAGAGCACCAGCCCTGAAGTCAGGAGGACCCGAGTTCAAATCTAGTCTCCGACACTTAACACTTCCTAGCTGTGTGACCCTGGGCAAGTCACTTAACCCCAAATACCTCAGCAAAAAAATAAATAAATAAGTCATCTTTATAGGGATAGTATTTCAACTCATAGAAATTAGTGAGATCTTCCAGAAGAGAAGGTCCAGGATAGACTTCTAGTACAGAATTATACTAAGAAGTAGAGGAATAATGATGGAGCAGAGAAAACTGAGAAAGATCCATCAGACTTGTAAGAAGAGAACCAAAAGGCCCTGGTATCATTGACGCCAAGGTAGAAGAAGCATCCATTAAGAAGAAGAAATCAACATTATTTTATTTCCACTTAACAGTATTTTATCTTTTCCAATTACATGTAAAGATAGTTTTCAACATTTATTTTTGTACTTTTGTAATTTTTTTTACTTCTTCCCTCCTCCCTAATCTTCTCCTTCCCCAAAACAGCAATTAATCTGATATAAGTTATACATGTACAATCATTTTAAACATATTCTCATATTAATCATGTTGTGAAAGAAAAATCAGAACTAAAGGGGAAAACTGTGAGAAAGAAAAAAAAAGGGAAAATAGAAAGCTTTGATCTGCTTTTGTCTCCATAGTTCCTTCTCTGGATGTGGATAGATAGCATTTTACATCATCACAAGTGTATTGGAATTCTCTTGGATCACTGTCTTGCTAAGAACTAAGTTTATCTTAGTGGATCATCACATAATCTTGCTATTACTGTGTACAATGTTCTCCTGGTTCTGCTCAGTTCACTCAACATCAGCTCAGGTAAATATTTCCAAGTTTTTCTGAAAGATGTCTACTCATCATTTCTTCTTACAGTAGTATTCCATTATGTTCATGTATAGCTTATCCAGCTCTTCCCTAATTGATGGACATCCCCTCAGTTTCCAATTTCTTGCTATGACAAAAAGAGCTGCTACAAACATTTTTGTACATGTGGGTCCTTTCCCACTTTTTATAATCTCTGTACTCAATAGTAACACAAAATATTAAAAATATCAATATTAAAATGTTCATTGAATAAGAAATCAAGGCAGATGAGGACTGAAAAAAAAAAGCTGTTAAATTGATCAAATTGCTTGTCAACAAATTTGGAGAGAATAGTTTCAACTGAGTGGTACTGTTGGAAGACAAATTATATGGAGTTTCAGATTGTAAGTTCAGAGAATGGTTAATCAACAGATAAGAAATAGAGGCAGAAAATGTAGATAATTCTAGAAGAGGCATTAAAATTGAAATTGAAATAAGATGATAACTCCAGAGGGTGGCAGAGTCAAAGTGAAAGTTTTTTAAGTTTATGTAAACTCGAACTTTTTTGGGGGGATTAGAGAAATTTGATGACATGAGGGAGAGGTGAGAGAGGGGGAAGAGAGACACACAGACAGAAAGAAACAGACAGAAAGAGAGAGTACTTTCCTGGAGGAGTTGGAGTACCAGTGGAAGGGTTGGCCTTAGCAAGAAGGGCCACCTTTTCCTCATACTAGAGGGAGGATGGGTAATGGATTTTGAGATGAGGAGAAAGAGCTCATAATTGATGGACCCTATTTTCTCTTATTTATTTATTTATTTATTTTTTATTTAATAGCCTTTTATTTACAGGATATATGCATGGGTAACTTTACAGCATTAACAATTGCCAAACCTCTTGTTCCAATTTTTCACCTCTTACCCCCCCACCCCCTCCCCTAGATGGCAGGATGACCAGTAGATGTTAAATATATTAAAATATAAATTAGATACACAATAATTATACATGACCAAAACGTTATTTTGCTGTACAAAAAGAATCAGACTCTGAAATATTGTACAATTAGCTTGTGAAGGAAATCAAAAATGCAGGTGTGCATAAATATAGGGATTGGGAATTCAATGTAATGGTTTTTAGTCATCTCCCAGAGTTCTTTTTCTGGGCATAGCTGGTTCAGTTCATTACTGCTCCATAGAAATGATTTGGTTGATCTCGTTGCTGAGAATGGCCTGGACCCTATTTTCTCAATTTGACAAACATTTTATTTGCCTACTATGTGAAGAACATTTTGCAAGGCAATGGGAAAGAAACAAATCTTAGAAAAGATATAATTGTAACCCTCACAATTCCTTTGAACTTATTGTTTAGTAGAAAATTTTAAAAAAACACTCACAGGTTTGGAGATGTAAGGAGCCTTGGAGGTCTTTGAAAATAACCCCTTCCTTTTACAAATGAGGAAACTGAGATCCAGAGAGGTTACAAAGCTAGTAAGTATCTGAACTAGAATACAAGCCCAAATCTCCTAGTCAAGAAGTCTATCTTTTTATCTGTCTACATGACTAAAGCAATAGCACTTTAGTTTGTGGCATTATTTGTCTCTGTCTCTCTCTGCTCCCTCCCCACCCCATCTCATTATGAATCTAAAAAAAAGTTTCAGGAGTAAAATCACTGGACTTTTTACATTAGTGCTATTCTTCCTTTAAAAAATAATATTTTGTTTTTCTCAATTACATATAAAAAAAATTTTAAGGTTTTTTTAAATCAAATTTTGAGTTTCAAATTCTTTTCCTCCCTTCTGCTCCCCCTCTCATTGAAAAAGCAAACAATTTGACCTAGGTTATACATGTGTAGTCATGCAAAACACATTTCCTGCTGTGAAAAAAAATACAGACCAAAAAAAAAATCAAGAAAGTAAAGAAAAAGTTATCTTTCATTGACATTCAGGTTCCATCGGCTCTTTCTCTGGAGGTGGACAAATGCTGTTCTTCAAAAACACTTCCCAGGGATTGGTACTGACAGCTAGACCCTGGAAATACAATATATGAAACTCACTGATAACCAGTTTCCCAAATCTAGCAACCTTTCACAGATTCCACATGTTCACCTCAAAACAAAGCCATCTCAGAGGTAGAAGGCTAGCTATCATATCACTGCAGAACACATTGTGAGAGTTGTGAGAACTGGGCCAAAGGCAGTGAAAGGATTTGGGTAAAGAAAACTGAAGCCTTCTATTACAGGGAGAGCCTATAAAATCTAGGTTAATAGAATGGGGAAGCTAGGTAGCACAATGAATAGAGAGCCAGACTTGGGATCAGAAAAACTCAAAATCTTGAATTCAAACTAATGGCCTCAGAAACTTTCTAATTGTAAGGCGCTGGACAAGTCACTAAATCCTATTTACCTCAGTTTCCTCATCTGTAAAATGAGAAGGAAATTGTGAACCATTCAAGTATCTCTGCCAAGAAAACTCTAAAAGGGGTTATGGAAAGTTGTTCATGACAGATGAACAACTAAACAACTGGGTAAATAGAATTTTAGGTCTCTCAGAAAAAAACCCCAAGTCACTTGAACAAGAAATATAAGACATTCCTCCTGTTTCTCACTGTAACATCAAATCTGGCATGGAAAGAGCACTGCCCCTAGAAGCAGAGATTTTTAAACTGGGATGGAATTGGGGGATGGTCTGTAATGCAACTTCACTATAATTTATTTCCTTTGTAAATCAATGTGTTTTTAATTTATGCATTTAAAAACTTTTTTTTTCCCAAAAAGGAACTTTACCAGTTAGGCAAATATACCTAAGACACAAAAAATTAATTCTGCTCTTGAGTCAGAACACCAGGGTTCAAATTCTACCTGATTGTTCCACTTGTATAACTTGGGATAAGATTTAATCTCTCTAGGTCTTGGTTTTGTTACTTGTAAAATGAGTCAATTGAACTACTTGATCCCTGACTGACTTCCAGCTCTCCTACCAGGATCCAAGAGGATCCTAGAAATGGGAAATGCCCAGGGCAGAAATTCCATGGAATGATGTGTTCTTGATCAATAAAATTTTTCTAGTGAATAATAATATTTGTGTTAAACTGACTCCAGATGCAGTCTGCTTACATGTCCTGGTGTTTTGCTTGGTAAATTTCTGGGAAGCACTTTTACTAGATGGATGGAGCTTTGGAGGCAGATGAGGATTAGGGAATGGGCCTTTAATTTTATTCATAAAGGAACTCCCAGATGATGAAACAATCTTTATTATTGCAGATCAGCATCTTTTTTTCAATTTATAGTCTTAGACTTGCAATGGAAAGAACCATCCATATCCAGAGAGAGAACTATAGAGAATGAATGTTGATCAAAGCATAGTACTTTCACTTTTTTGCTGTTTATTTTTTAAATTTTCTCATATTTTCTTTTTTCTCTTTTGATCTGATTTTTCTTACACAACAAATATGGAAATAAGTTTACAAGAATTGCAAATGTATAACCTATATCAGATTGCTTGTTGTCTGGGTGGGGGGAAGGAGAAAAATTTGTAACAAGGTTTTGCAAAGGTGAATATTGAAAACTATCTTTGCATGTACTGGGGAAAAATACTATTTTTAAAAACATATAGTCTCAGAGAGTTGTCTAGAGCATTAAGAGATTAAATGATCTTGTCATTTTGTCAAGAAGCACATGGACTTTTTGAGTCAAAGGCAGGACTTGAACCCATATTTCCTGATATCAAGATTGGCTCTCTATCCATTATAGGCTATACTGTCTTACTGTCAGATGATCCAGTTTCAAATTCCAGATGTTCTCTATACTGTTTTCTTACTTGGAGATTTCCTCTTGGATCACTAAGCTTCCATTTCTTCTCTATAAAATGATAGATTAGATAATTAATAATAATTACAATATAATAGCTAGCATTTATATGGTGCTTTAAAGTTCGCAAATGCTTTACATACATGAAATGATTTAATCTCATATCAACTCCTTAAGGTATCCTTATTTACAGATGAGGAAAATGAGGCTGACAATAAGTCAATGAACACTTATTAAGCACTTGCTATGAGCTAGGCACTATCCTAAACTCTGAGAATAGGCAAAAAGGCAAAAAACTGTCTATGCTCTCAAAGTGCTCATAGTCTAACAGGAGAGGCTACATGCAATTAATTATATACAAACAGATTACATCTAGATTATATTAGAGAGAATAGAAGTACCATGAAAATTAAGGGAGATCAGGGTCACACCATAATTGGCTGACTCTAAACTCTGCAGCTGTACAATGTGCCATCAAAGTAAAGAAAGATTTTCTATATATTTCCTTACTAGCATTTAAGTTTTTAAAAAGCACATGAAAACTTAATCACCCATTCAATGAAGAAAAATAGTAAAGACTGAATTATGGGTGAAAAAAACCATACATCTTTGTTGATTGGCTTAAGTCAGACATAAAAATAGGTGATGATACTTTTTCTGGCCTTTCTGGTGACTGAGTGTGCTCATTGATAGGGGGATTGGTCAGAGCTTAAGGTTCAGTCTGTCCTGTGAAGGTGCAAATTCACAAAGAACCAAATCCATAGTCTTCACTTCACTGGCAGGGCTTTCTCATCCACTGGACTTACCAGGACCAGAGAAACCATATCCTCAACATAGGAAAGTCAGAAATATGGTCTGAAAGAAAACAAGGAGAGAATTTATTTTGTCCAAATCCCCGAGTGGTATTAAATTAACTAGATGGTCATGGAGAAAATAGTTTAAAATATCACTAATTTCTGATTCATTATATCATAATAAAATATATATATACTTTAAAGCCATATTGCACATTACTCTATAAATTCATGTCATTTCTTATTACCTCTAGAAAAGGGATTCTTAACCTGGGGTTCATTGACCCCCAAACAGTTTGTGGATAGATTTCAGTGGTCCACAAACTTCGATGGGAAAAATATTTTAATGTTGGAATATTGGTTTCCTTTTAAAATTTATATATACACATATAAATATTATATCTAAGAAGTTCATAGACTTCACCAGACTACCAAAGTGGTCCACGATACACAAAAGGTTAAAGATTCCACCTTTTTATTCAAAATAACCCTCTATTTGGCATTTTAAACCCTCTACAATTTGGCCCTTTATTATCTTTCCAGTTTTCTTATATATTACTCCCCTCCACTCATTCAGCCATTTAGGTCTATTTGCTATTTTTGACATATGTTGTTCCATCTTTTATCTTTGGATCTTTGTACTGGCTGTTCCCGTGACTGCAATGCTCTGTCTCTCATTTCTGTTTTTTAGAAGTTGTGGCTTCTCTCAGAATACCTCAATTCCCATTAATTTAACTTATTGACAACTGTGTGAAGGATGGAAGGTAATGGGAACAGAGAGTCAGGGAGACCAATTATAGTGTAACTATAATAATTTAGGCAAGAAGTAATGAGAGTCCTAAATAAGATGATGGCTATATGAATGGAGAAATGGTGATAAAATCCAAAAACACAAAGGACAGGAGAGAATTAAAGATGAAACCAATTCTTTGAGTGACTAGAAAGTTGGTGATGTCCTTGCCCAAAAAGGGGATATTAGAATGATGAATAAGTTTTGAGAAAATGATGATGAATTTTATTTTGGACAGATTGTGATAGAAGTGTTAAAGGACTATTCAGGTTGGAAGGTATAAAATCAGGAGAAATGTCAAGTTGTAAATAGAGATTTGGGAATCGATTGCATAAATGATCACTTAAGTAAGCCAACTCAATGGGAACACCAAGGGAAAGAGTAGAAAGAAAGGGGTAGAACAAAGAGCCTGAGGACCATCTAGGAAAGAGGAACAGTTACTAAGGAAGAGAAGGCAGAGAAGGGGGATTGTCTCAGAAGAAGCCAAGAGGAATATGCAGTCAGAGGTGTCATTTGATATTATCCAATGCTATGGAGAGATCAAGAAAAATGAAAGGAAGGAGAGGAGGAGAGGAGAAGGTAATTGGATTTGGGCACAGAAACCATAGGTTAGATAATAGGAGACTAGAAGAGAAGGGTGATGACACATTCAAAGAGTATTCAGAATATTAGAGGTGGAAAGGACCTTAGAAATCATGTGGTCAACCTCTCATTTAACAGATGGGGAAACTGAGATCTAGAGCAGAAAAATGAGTGAAATAGTTGATCAGAAAGAAAGGAAATTTTCAAATGAATTTGATGTAAAAACCAAAGGATATCAATTTTCAAATTTAAGCATTTAACTTTTTTTTTGTTTGTTTCTTGTTTGTTTTTAAAATTCTCTTTTGGTTGTTTTTCATTTTTTTAGTAAATTTATTTATTTTTAATACACATTACTATAGGAATCATGTTGAGAGAGAAAAATCAAGCAAAAAGGGCAAAACTATGGGATAGATAAAAAAACAGAAAAAAAAAAAAAAAAGAACATAGCATGTGCTGATTTACATTGTCTCCTTGGTTCTTTTTCTGGATGCATATGGCATTTTCTGTCCAAAGTCTATTGGGATTGCTTTGGATCAGTCTTTCATAGTTGATCATCACACATTTGCATTTAATTTTTTTTAAAAAGGTGTTCAAATACCATCTTTATAATTTTCAGTCTCAATCATCATGCTCTTTATCTCTGGACCTCTGCCTTTTTCTCCAGAATAAAGGAGAAATCAATAGCTCTCTTTGCTCAAGTTGTTAATTTGATCACTGGCCATTCAGGGCCCCAAATTAAAGTTTATTTTAGGCTCTAGTCAGGCTTTATAAGAAAGGCCCGAGCCATTGTGGGCAGACTTATTCTAAACCTTTGGAGTAGCATGAGCCTTTCACTGTACCTCATTCCCATTTCCCTTTTCCTGAGTCATGAGGCCCTTCTGTCCTTACCATAGCCTTTCCCCTATTCTGGTTCCAAAGCCTACTTATTGCAGAGGAAAAAAGGGTCAGATAAATACATCAAGATAATGGCCATGATTATTTCACACAAAAGAAAACATTTTAGTCATGCTGAGCAGCATAAGAGGCTTACAGCCATCTTTGTGAAGCAGGTTTTATTTAGCTAATCCCAAATCTGGGATTCATGACACCATCTGAAATGTTTAAACCCAGAGGACTATAGTTTTTTTTTTTCCCCCCTAAGAAAATAGGATTCCATACTTCCCAATGATTATTCCTTTCTTACAGCTCTTTCTCTCTGTTATGTGTATTTAAATGTTATAGCATTATAAAGGAAACTAGAATTGATCGAGTCCACTCTGTGTTTTGGAGGAAAACATGGGTTCCAGAAGGCTATTCACAGAAGCAGAGATATAGGCCATCTCTAATCATACTGATCACCTCTTGCCACTGGATACAAATGGCTCTGGAGAAGGTGAGGTGACTTTGCACAGCTCCACCTCCCTTAAATCCAATTCATTTGTAGGTCATAGTGTCACCTGCAAACAACAACTTCTGAGATCTAGGAATGAAAGGAAAGGCAGAGGTCCTCCACCCTCTTATTCTATAGAAGCCCAAGATGAGGTGATTTGCCTAAAGTCATGTCGATGGTAATCACCTCAATGGGGATTTGAACACAGAGCTTCTGATTCTAGAACACACACACACACACACACACACACACACATTTATATATTTATTTATGTGTGTGTGTATAGATATATATTCCACTGTACTGTGCTGGTTTACAATAAAAACCTCCAATATTTTAAAGTCTTGTTACAAGTAGAATTATCTCAGTCTCATGTAAGCATTTACTTGTGTGTGGCAGGAAGCAATAGAAAAAAATAGCAGATTGTACAAAAAAATGAAACATTTTTAAATGAGTCATGAAACTCCCCAAGAACATCCCCCAATAATATCAATTCTCTATAATTATGAAGTATCACAAGAGATTGGCCAGAGAGAGTCCATTTTCTCATTGCACTTGCTATGTCTCACTGTTATTTGGGGCAACAAGGTAGCACACTACATAGAGCACAGGGCCTGCAGTCAGGAAAACCCCTCTTCCTGAGTTCAGATTTGACACTTACTAGCTGTGTGACCCTGGAAAAGTCACCCTGTTTGTCTCAGTTTCCTTATCTGTAAAGTGAGCTGGAGAAGGAAGTGGCAAACCGCTCCAGTATCTTTGATAAGAAAACCCCAAATGAAGTTACAAAGAGTTGGACCACAAGTGAAATGACTGAACAACACCATTATTTGAGCATCAAAAGTGTGGTGAAAAGAACTTTAAATTTGGAAGCAGAACCAGATTTGAATCCCTATTCTACTAGTTACTGCCTATGTTACCTTGGACAAATATTCTCACTCTGAGCCTCAGTTTCTTTACCTGCAAAATGAAAGCATTAGATCAGAAAACATCAAAGTTCCTTTTAGCTCTAAATACTATATTCTTCCTGGTATGTTAATAATGTAATTATTTCCATGGAGAACCAGAGGTTCAACAAAATCCTGCCCTTTGGACTTTTAATTTACATTTTACATTTAATTTTATTTTAATTTAATTTTAATCACAACAGGCAGAAAGGACCTGCATGGAGGGAAGACAAATACTCTAAAATTGATATTGAACTATGTTTATTCAAGTCAACTAGAATCTATTAAGTGCCTACTGTATACAGATAAACTTGTTAGGTGTTGAGAGAGATACAAATTCTGGTGCATTAACTTTCTTCTGCTGTGAAATGGAGGAAGATGGACAATGATATCTCCAAGATTTTTTCCAGCTCTAATATCATTTGCATCTATAATTCTACTATTAGCAGAAGAGCTATTGGAGATAGTCTTTTTTGATAGGATTAATGAGTTTGAATTGTTCCATCCATGTATTTATCTACTTCCTCCAGAGTCCTGAGGTAGCTAGCCAGGGCTCAAAAGGTAAAGCCTATGACTGTTAAAAGAATCTTCATGGGAAGCTAATAGGTTCCTGTAGCATCTAAGCCTGCAAAGTTAATGCTCCACAGTAGTATGTTCTAACTGGCTGACCTAATCAGCCCACACTATAATTATAATCTTGTCAAGTAGCTTTTCTGCCTGATATGTCCAAGTAGACTCTTTAAAAGCAGGAACTGTCTGTTCTTATGTGCATCCCAAGCATCCAGTTCTCTTCTGGGTACTCAATGAAATAAATTCTCGACTGATTGATTTGCAAGTGCTCAGGGAATGCTAATAAGGCATGACAATTGAACATGAATGCATTATTTTCTTTCTTCCCTCCCCCAGTATTTAGTATTTTATTTTTCCTGAGTTACATATAAAATAATATTTAATATTTGTGTTTAAAACTCTGAGTTTCAGATTTTCTCCCTTCCTCCCTTACCACTCCCCACTTCTCATTGGAAAAACACAAGGTGAAATCAATGCACCATTTACTTCCTTTTAAGATACTAAATAAGTTTTTCCTTTGCTTTACATTCCCTCAACACTTGTATATGATATGTCCTCATCTCTTGCCTTTGCTTGCTCTTTCTAGTGGTTTTATGTGAGTGTGCATGTATCTTATTTCCCCATTTTGATCAAAAACTTCATAAAGCTAGAGACTATATCTTTTTCTTCTTTTGTGTGTTCCCTTTTTTATTTTATTTTTATCTCTTCCCCTCCCCCCATTTAAAAATATTTCATCCTGGGCCATTGCCAGTCATCTTGACTTTATTCTTGCCACTGGAAGAAAGAGTGAGACTGATAAATTCGTGCAATTCTGTCTCACTTAAATCCAATTCATGGCATGTCAAGACACCATCCATTGAAAATGAAGAATGAACAGTAACATTGACATATAAGGGGCCTATAGATCATATGTCTGGGGAATATGTTTGGGTTGGATACATAAAAAGTACTCAGTAGGTTTGTTGAATGGCTGAATGAAAGAATGCCAGACTTACATTTCTAATGACTAAATCCAAACTAAAGAAAAACTACTAGGACAAACATTAGAATTATAATTTAAATGCTTGACCTAATAGCCACTGACAAAAGACAGATCAGTTCTAGAAGAGACTACTGATAATTAAAAAGGGAGATGAAAAAAGATTATCTTCCCCCAGATCTATCCTATGGTATATCAAATTCTAGGATTTTTTTTCATCATGAATTCTTTGGAATGACTTGGACAGCTATTTATAATCTTAATGGATTCCAATTTTCTTACCTATGAAATAAAGAATTCCAGTAGTATGCTGGAATTAGCTCAGGAAAGTCAATGCTACAAATTTGGGTTGGATTTATTGTTTATTTGGATGATTCAATTTAAGAAAATGATTGAGAAACTGATAATTGTAAAGATTAAAATTATTTATTTTTATTTTTTATTAAAGCTTTTTATTTTCATAACATATGCATGGATAATTTTTCTTTTTTTATTATTATAGCTTTTTATTTACAAGTTATATGCATGGGTAATTTTTCAGCATCGACAATTGCAAAACCTTTTGTTCCAAGTTTTCCCCTCTTTCTCCCCACCTCTTCCCCCAGATGGCAGGTTGACCAATACATGTTAACTATGTTAATGTATAAGTTAAATACAATATATGTATATATGGCATGGATAATTTTTCAACATTGTCCCTTGCAAAACCTTGTGTTCCAAATTCTTTTCCCCTTCCTCCACCCCCTCCCTTAGATGGCAAGTAATCCAATATATATTAAATATGTTAAAAAATATATGATAAATCCAATATATGTATACATGTTTATACAATTA
The DNA here is from genome assembly GCF_902635505.1 of Sarcophilus harrisii. Taxonomy (NCBI): domain Eukaryota; kingdom Metazoa; phylum Chordata; class Mammalia; order Dasyuromorphia; family Dasyuridae; genus Sarcophilus; species Sarcophilus harrisii. The sequence continues at coordinate 350,473,109 of NC_045429.1, read as the reverse complement.
CTGTGCTGCAAAAAAAAAAATCAGATCAAAAAGGAAAAAAATGAGAAAGAAATGAGAAAATGCAAGCAAACAACAACAAAAAGAGTGAGAATGCTATGTTGTGATCCACACTCAGTTCCCACAGTCCTCTCTCTGGGTATAGATGACTCTCTTCATTACTAAACAACTGGAACTGGTTTGAATCATCTCAGTGTTGAAGAGAGACACTTCCATCAGAATTGATCATCATATAATCTTCTTGTAGCCGTGTATAAAGATGTCCTGGTTCTGCTCACTTCACTCAGCATCAGTTCATGCAAGCCTCTCCAAGCCTCTCTGAAATCATCCTGGTGGTCATTTTTTATAGAAAAATATTATTTTGTAACATTCATATGCCATAACTTATTCAGCCATTCTCCAATTGATGGGCATCCACTCAGTTTCCAGTTTCTAGCCACTACAAAAAGGGCTGCCATAAACATTTTGGCACAAACAGGTCCCTTTCCCTTCTTTAAGATGTCTTTGGGATATAAGCCCAGTAGCGACACTGCTGGATCAAAGGATCACAGTTTGATAACTTTTTGGGCATAATTCCAGATTGCTCTCCAGAAAGGTTTAATCAGTTCACAACTCCACCAACAATGTATCAGTGTCCCAGTATTCACATATCCCCTCCAACATTTGTCCTTTCTTTTCTTGTCCTCTTAGCCAATCTGACAGGTGTGTAGTGATACCTCAGAGTTGTCTTAATTTGCATTTCTCTGATCAATAGTGATTTAGAGTGCCTTTCAATATGACTAGAAAGTTTTAATTTCTTCATTTGAAAATTGTCTGCTTGCAAAATAACTGTATGGACATGGATACATATATCGTGTTTAACACATACTTTAACATATTTAACATGTATTGGTTAACCTGCCATCTTGGAGAGGGGGTGGGGGGAAGAAGGGGAAAAGTTGGAACAGAAGGTTTTGCAAGGGTCAGTGCTGAAAAATTACCCATGCATATATCTTGTAATTAAAAAACTATAATAAAAAATTTTTTTAAAATTGTCTGCTCATATACTTTGATCATTTATCAATTGGAGAATGGTTTGAATGCGTCTAAATTTGAGTCAATTCTCCCTATATTTTAGAAGTGAGACCTTTATTAGAACCCTTGAATTAAAAAAAATTTTCCCAGTTTATTGCTTCCCTTTTAATCTTGTCTGCATTGGTAAAGACTAATTTTAAAGATGTGTCCATTGTACATTCCTACCCTCCAAAAAGCCAGTTGTTACACATTTATTCCACTTCCTTGCCTCTGGGCCTCCTTCCCACTCTAAACTCATGTTTATATGATCCTACTTATAAATTTAGAAATGAAATTTGCTTTTTTAAATGTCTTTAATTTTTGTCACAACTGCAGCTCTGATGACAGGCTGAGTGACCCAGTCATCAAGTAAGGAATATCCAACTGAATATCAGAAGAATAATTTGAAACGATTCTAGCCAGCTATGTAGTAAGAGAGACAGAGACAGAGACAAAGACCGAGAAATAGAGAGACAGAGAGAGAGATCCAATTAACAGCCTGTATACTTCCATATAATGTTAGGAAATACAAAGGACGGTTCCCAGCACCATTAGGTTGTACCCTTGAGGACATGGAGGAGGGTTGCACAAGATAGGAAGGCATAGATAGCTCAAATGAACCACACTGGAGGGAGAGACCATATTACTAAGATTATGGATCCATTGTGGATTATAGGAAGTAAAATTGTATTTAGTCCAGCCCATCATTTTACAAAAGGAAGAAATTGAGACTTGTTATGTCTTTTCTGACTCTTTGAGACTACACTTGAGGTTCTCTTGACAAAAGTCCCAAAATGGTTTGCCGTTTCCTCCTCCAGCTCATTTTTCGGATGAGGATACTGAGGAAAACAGGGTTAAATATCTTGCCTAGGTACACACAGCTAATGTGTAAGACTGGATTGAACTCAGGTCTTCCTGACTCCAGATCTGGTGCTATAGCCACTGAGCCTCCCAGCTGCTCCAACAGAGCCTTAGAGAAGTTTAGTAATTTACCCAAAATCATACAGGTAGTAAGCTTCAGCAGTAGAATTTCTTATCCCCAAGACAGTGTTTTTTATGTTCTCCATTTAATGAAATTATTTTTCATAGAACCCTATTTATCTTGAGCTAAAAATTCCCTTAAAAAACTGGATCGTTACAAATGCTTATTAAAGATTTCCCCTTCTTTCCAGAATAAAAAAAAAAAATCCCTTTCCTCAAATCCTTCCCATCCCCCCCATAAAAATCCCTATCAAATGGAACTGAAAGCTGCTAAACTTTAAGGAATTTGTGCTCTTCATTTTTTTGTTAGTTTATGAGAAGCTGTTGAAAACTCCAAAACAAAAGAAAACATCAACATTATTAGTAAAAAGAACAAAGCTATGACATTTCTTGGACTTTGAGTCCTCCTCAACATTATGCATATATTGTAAGAAGGCATTTTCTTTTTTAATTTATTATTTATTTTTAAAACTCATATTAAAATGTTTTGAATTCCCGATTATCTCCCTTCCTCTTATTTCTCTCCCATGCATCAAGAAAACAACAAAATTTGATATCAATTATACATGTGAAATTATGCAAAACATATTTCCATATTAACCATGTTGCCAAAAAAAAAAAAAAAAGCAAGAAAAATAAAGAAGGTGAAAAAATTTTGCTTTGATTTTCATTCAGACTCCAGTGGTTCTTTCCCTGGGGATGTGTAGCATTTTTCATCACAAATCCTTCAGAATTGTTTTGGCTCATTATATCAATTAGAATAACTATCATTGATACAATTGATCATCAACAATATTGTTTTTACTTTGTAATCTCTTAGTTCTGCCCACTTCACTTTGCATTGGTTCATGTAAGTCTTCCCAGTTTGCCTGAAACTATCCTTATTCATCTTTTCTTATAGCACAATAGGATTCCATTACAATCATATACCTACAACTTGTTTAGCCATTTGCCAATTAATGAGCATCCCATAACTTCCAGTTTTTTGCTACCATAAAAAGAGCTGCTATAAATACTTTTTTTTTTGCCAAGAAAATTCCAAATGGAGTCACAAAGAATCAGAAATGAGTGAAACAACTGAACTGCAACGTGTACTATGCATTGTGTTCAGTGCTTTTTATAGAACAACCCTGAAAGATAGGTGCTATTATTATGCCCATCTTATAGCTGAAGAAACTGAGGCACAGTGGATAAGTGAATTGCTCAAGGTCCACTGTTAAGGCATCTGAGAATTAGTCTTCCTGACCTTGTTGCCCACATGATACATTGCATCTGGACTCCTTTGTTTGCCTTGTTATTCCCTTACCTCCTCCTTCCCCAAGACAGCAAGCAATCTGATACAGATTAAATATGTTGATGGAGGAGACTGGAACTGTTGTCGTTGCAGTCTTCAGGACACTTGGGTTCTTTATTTTTAATCAATGGCTTTTGACCTATAAGATCATGGAAGACAAAAAAGGCCAAGTTCTTCTGTAATGATTGTTGCAATCTTTTCCCTATTTCCTCATTCACCATGAGTAATCCTCAGACTTTGAGTTCCAGGTCCTGCCTTCCAATCCCTCCCTTCAATGTCTGGTCCTCTTTGACCCAGATAAGAAATGATTAAAAGAGGCAGCTGGGTGGTGCAGTGTGTAGGGCACCAGCCTTAAAGTCAGAAGGACCTGAGACACTTAACACTTCCTAGCTGTGTGACCCTGGGCAAGTCACTTAACCCCGATTGCCTCAGGAAAAAAAAATCTTTAAAAATCCATGGTGTTTTACTGGCACCCCCTTCCCTTGGGAACTCCAGTGTTTCCATTCATCTGACTGATCCTTTTTATTGTATTTCCCTTCAGTAGACCTTGCTTGGGGACTCTTTGCTGGCCACCATCTTGTGCTGTGCTTTGTCTGAGGTACCCTGTCCTTTCTTGTTCCACAACTTGGAATGAGTAGAACTTCATTCAGACACTACATTAAAACATGAGCGTCTCCTTGGTATTTTAAAATCAAATTCAAGACTCTTCTTCTTCTACTTCTTCTGTGAACTCCTTGAACACAAGAGCTGATTTGTTTTCATTAAAAACAATTTTTTTTGGCCTTTATATTTTTAGCATTTAATTGTCTGGCACATGGTTGGCACTTAATGAATGTCAGCTGTTTGACTGACTAACTACATATATATGTGTGTCTATGTATATATATGCATATGTATGGTTATATACATTATATATATGTATATTTATGTTGTATATGTATATGCTATATCACGCGATAGGATTGTAAAGTAATTCTTTTTAAGTTTTTTTACCCCCTACAGACGAGTTAAGTGGCTTGTCCTATGATATTTATCCCGACAGTTGAGCATAGAATAGATGATGAGGTTCTGACTAGAGGGTGTGGTTGACAGAGAAAGACTGGAGCACTGATGGAATTGTTCCCTGAGACAAGCAGGGAAGGGCACTGATGGGGACTAGTTTGGTCTTACAGTCCCTCCCTCTGAAGAAGTGGTAGTCCATTTTGCTTTGTCCCATCAGAAACCAGAGTTATGTCGAACCCTTGAGGTTAAATTTCTGTCCATGGGTCACGCCATCTCTGCTTATTCTTTCTTGGGGTTATAGCCTACCATGGCCCCCTGCTTCATATTACCCTTCCCCTCCCTCCTCCTCCATGCCATGTGGTGCCTCTTTTTTATTAGCTCACTATACTTAGGGAAGTCTCTCCTCTCAATTCCCCCATCATGCCTTATGGTATCTTTCTCCTTTTTATAACTAATTAACTCTTTTAACTAATCCCTTTTAGGATTTAGCCTGCCCCCCAAGGGCACTCTAACTTCATGGGGTATTTCTTTGCTCCCGTATTTCTTTGCTCCCGAATAATTGTAAGTTCCACTAGGGAATTTGTCTTTTCCATTATTAATTGTTAAAACTCCTTCCCAAGCTAACTATATGCTCTCCCAACTTTACTGCATTCACTTCTGGTGCCTATTGTTTCCCTTCATTTTGTCTACAACCTTTTCTCCTAAATAAAGTTGCCTTTTGTCAAAGAGAATGACCAATGTGAATGAATTCTTCACATGACTGAACCTCAACATTTGGTATATATATATATATATATATATATATATATATATATATGCTTTTTGAATGATTGAATAAAATTATAATTCTTTTTCCCTTTCTCAGGAAACCCATTTCTTTATTTTTTCTTTTTTTTTTTAGGTTATATATGTACATTAATTTTTTACATATTTCCATGAGTCAGGTTAGAAGAGAAAAGGGAACAACAACAGGGAAAAACCATTATAAAGAAAAAAAGGTAAAAATAATATGTGTTGATCCACATTCAGTCTCTATAGGTCTCTCTCCAGATCCAGATAGAGTTCCTTCCAAAGTTTATTGGGATTTACTTGGCTCACTGAATTACTGGAAAAAACTAAGTCTATCACAGTTGATCATCACCCAATCTTGTTGTTGCTGTGTACAATGTTTTCTTGTTCTGCTCGCTTCACTCAGCATCCAGCCTGATTTCTTCCTAAGCAAACTGTTAGAATAAGATGTGGGGAGACCACCACTAAATGATATTTGGAAGAGACAGACAGAGGGACCTTCTACACATTTTCAGGTAAAAAGAAATATTACCCTGAGTGGGGAATGGGGCAGTAGGGAATATTGTAAATGACACATGAGTCTGTTTGACCACAAACTTTCCCTGCTTTTTCCCAAGGGAGCATCAAAAGATTAAAGGATTCCAAATGTGAGCTTTTTCTAGTCAGTGGCTGAATTTTCTCTCCCTGTAAACTCTCAACACCCTGTACCAAGAAGCTCTCCAAATTCACCTTGCTTTGGCTTGGGGAGGGTGAGCTCTGCAGTCTCTCATTAAGAGGAAGAGCAACGATGAGAGGATATATAAATTCCTGGAATAGGCTTATAGGAGAAGCTAGGTCAGCCTCAGTGAAAGATGATTGAATCTTGCATATATTGAAGGATCTCTGATTCACCAGGATGGGTCCTGCCTTTCCACACCTTCTATGAGTCTTGTCCCTATTTCCTCATAAACTTCCTTGTGCTGGGGGTGGATCAGACACCTGCTGAGTCACCTTATTGACTGGTTCCCAATGACTGGGTCTGTCTCCAAGAAGGTTGGTGACTGGAAGTCAGAGAGGACAGGTTCTTATCAGAAAAGTTGCCATTCCTTGTGGCTTATAGGCAAGGTGAGACTTATCCTCGCTTTGTCTCTCTCTGATTGTCTCTTTCTCTCTGTTGCTGTCTATCTCTCTCTCCTACTCTCCCACCATCATAACTTGGATTGCTTGTTGTCTTGGGAAGAAGAAAGGGAAGAAGAGAGGGAGAAAATTTGGAACATAAGGTTTTGAAAAGGTAAATGTTGAAAACTATTTTTGTGCGTATTTGAAAAAATAAAATGCTATTAAACAAAATAAAACAAAGTGCAAAAGAGAAAGGAGATAGTTTTTCTCCTTCTTGCCCCACTCCCTCAGGAACAGAAAATGGCAAATGGCATAAGTATTTGACAAACTACCTATATTTGCCCAGGTGGCCTCTGAGTGCCATTCAGTTGCATTTTTTTGAACAAAAGTTCCTGAGAACAGTCTTTCCATGGAAGTTGGAAAAGTTCCAAGAGATAAAGAGTTGCTGATTATTTCAGCCCCTGGGTTCTAGAGAGAGAAGATCCTTTCAGGAACCTAAAATACTAAAGTCATGTCATGATAGGGCTAATTTTGGCATTGTTTAATGCCTTGGATGTTGCAGATTTAACATGAAGGGAGAATTGTTTGTTCAACAACTTTACAAAGTATGACTACCTTCAAAAACTAGGGGGAAGAAATCTAATAAGTCTTAAAGGGCTATTTGACTGTTTCATAATTCTGTTCTTATGGTCTTCTAAGAATCCTCTGAGTCATGTGTTTTTTGCAGGAGGTGAAATTAAGGTTAATCCTTCCATAATACCAATGTTGTATATTAAGTACTTATGCAGGTCTTATAGACTTTTGGGGAAAACTAGTTGCAAGCTATACTTAACTTTTTATTCAAAAGATTTCCCCCAGAGTTTCTAAGATAGAAAAAAGTTACAGAAAAGAGTTGATTACTTAGGATCAGCACACAGGATCAAATTTGTGCTTGGGGAGCTCTGGGTTTATTTTGATACATTGAGGACTCCATGACTTCATCATCATGAATACTTTTCTTTCACACTCTCAGCCTTTGTAAATTTTGTCTCTTTCCCCCTAAAAATCCCCCCCCCCACCTTCTGAGGAGAGGCTTATCGTGCAAGATGGAGATGTTATGGCTCTTTTAGCATCTTGGAAATACCATCATATTTTGATGAGTTTGCCTCATTCTTGATATATTACCATGTCTCAGAACACCTTTTTTTTTTTTTAATCACTGCAATCTTAGCTCTGCTATTCTGGATGATAGAGAAGCAACACAGAGTAGTATAGAATGTTGTATTGCGACTCCAAGACTATTAGGGGAAATGAATGGGTATTATTGACTAAGAGGAATGGGAAAACATGGCAGAAGTTTGAGGTAATGGGTGTTGGGTTTCAATCTCAGTTCTGTTACTTACAATATATATGACTTTAGACAAGTCATTTTGTCTCTATAATTTTTAGTTTCCTCATGTACAAAATGAGGGGAGAGTGCTGAAGGACCTTAAGTTCTTTCTAGCCCTAAACTTAATTCTTTCCAATTACATGTAAAGATACTTTTCAACATTCATTTTTGTAAGACTTTGTGTTCCATATTTTTTCCCTCTTTCTTACCTTCCCCCTTCCCAAGACAGCAAGCAATCAGATATAGGTTAAACATGTTGATGGAGGAGACAAAATAATGATATCTTTCACCTAGAATTGTCTTGTGAGATGCTCCATTTCAAGTTAGATATGGTGCAGGAGGCTTCCATTATTAAATAGAAATGGTACGTTCAAGGTATTGTTCTGATGTTCACAGATATTAGTGCCATTAGTGCCTAATCTTGCCAGAGGCTGAAGGCTCCAGTCCCAGCTCTGATGTCTCACCTTCTTGGCTAGTGCAATGGGCTCAAATTTGAGAACTTGGCTTTTGAAGAATGTCATTCTGTCTGGTTTACCTGCCTATTAATCTGATAAGGGAGGAATGATGTAGCCTGATGGATAATCCTGGCAAGTTATGTCAATGGGTTGAACTTTGAGACAGATGGTTAGAGTTTGAGAGAGCTTTGAGGGATGATATGGAAAAGAGCTTCATCTATCCTGATTTCTGGATGATACAAAAAGAACAGAATTGGTTAATTTAAGGCACATCCTTTTGAGGCCAGAAATAATGAATTTTACCAATTTCCTATCCCACAATTATTTGTAAGGCATATCAGTGCTGATCAGAGACATCATACATGTTCTGCTGAATTGATTAGGTTGATGAATTTAGACATAATCCCAATTGTCCTCTTTCCTCCTCTATCCCATCCCTTCTTTATTCCATTCCCTATATGGAATAGCAAGGATCTCTAAAATTCCTGTCCCCTCAAAAAGGGGATATAACCCAGGGAAATGGCTCAGGTTCTCCCTTAATTTGTAAGCCTGCTTTTCTCCAGGATGATTTGGATATCTTCTTTCAAGAAAGATTTTTGGGGACTGTAAGCTGTAAGATTCCAAACTGCAATAATTCACTGAGAACTCCAAGTATAATTAATTAATTTATTAGGGAGCCTAGGAGCCTTTAATTAATTGGGTCAAAGATCTTCCTCATAATCAGAAGCCTCTCTCCTTGAGTACTAGCTACTTTTATATACTTGGGAGAGCACTAAAAATAAGAGTTCACTAATCAGTGAACCAATCGGTCCATTGCAGAAGTAGGCAAATTTGATGGTTGGTTTAGGGAAGTGTCCATCAATCATAACCCATTTGTCAAAAGACTTTTTAACAGGTCATGAGAATTTTCAGAAGTCATCAACTTCAGGTCATCTCAGCAGGGACTTTCCAAAGACCATAAGACTCTTTTCAATAACATCTCAGCACCTTCCAACATGTCAGAAGACTAGTGTTTAACCAACAGTTTCCTAGGGTCCAAGAAAGTTGTGGATATGAAGTAAAGGTCACAAGACAATTAGGCAGTAGTGATTCATGGTAGTAAGGGATATTGCATCAGCAAATGAATCTTATTGCAACACATTACAGATTGGAGTTGGGGAAAGAGAGATAGTAGAGCAATTACATTCTTATTACATTTCTAACTAACAATCTGAATCTAGAAGATAATCATCAATACATGGTGGATTAATTATTCAGACGTTATCTTAACAGCATTAATTTACAAGACTTAAATTTAATTCCTATTTAATTCACTAATACAATCATTGATACCCATCAAAATTACCATAAACTGGATAAATACTTATTAATTTGAGTAATTAATTTGATCAACATTATCACAGGATCAAAAATTTGAAATTGGTGAGAAGGAAACAGAACATTATATCTTATTTTCTAACGATATGGGGTGGTGAAGATATCTTTGCAAAACTACAGCAAATGTCACTTTACTTGGAAGAAAAGGGTGATCTTTTGTCAACTTGGTAGCACTCTTGAATTCATGGTGGAAGGTGAGGGAATGTCTTTATACAGACCCTGCAGAAGGGGGAAGTCCTTTGCCTCTAAAGAGTCAAAGAATCAGCATCATTCCCTGGAGGGACTCTCAAGGAAGGGAGGTTCAGGTTGGTGATCAAGTAGGTGATAATAGTGTGTCTAAGTAGTGACTCAAGCCTCAGGACTGATTACATGTAAGGGTCATACGACTCCTTACTTACCTTGCTACCAGTGATCTTGACTCACTATGGGGACTGGGGACTGGGTAAAAATGTCATTTGCAGGGTAGCCTGGATAGTCATAGTAGTATTCCTGCTCATAATCAGTGCTTGGTATCAGGATATCCTCTGTGAATTGCTTTGATATCATGCCCACCACATGGACTACATTTCTTCAGAGGGGTATTTCATTATCTTTTAATCTTTTTTTCCTTTTATTTGCACGAAGTTCCTTCTCCAGTGCTTCCTGTATGAGGCTTCAAACTCCAAGAACAGTTTTAAAGTCTTTAAGTAATGGAAAGTTCCCTAGATTTTTAAGACATTGTCTCCAAAAGGTGGGATATGGAAGAAGAAATGTTTGTTTCATGTAGGCTGGGCTACTTTCTCTTTACATTGATGATTGAAATCATCATTAAGATTTCACCCTTCTGAGAGACTGCTGCTAGAATGACTGTTGTAGGTTCTTGGTCACCTGAGGTATAAAAGGCCAAACCTTTGAGGATCACATTCCTCAGACTTAATGGAATCCCCACTGATACTTGAACTAGAATGTTGTTCTGACCAGGTGCTGCTTGCCACGACAAATGTGGAAGAAGGCATTTCTGTTCACTTCGGTCATTACTGTATTTCTGTTGAATTTTCTCTTATTAATAAGTAAACCACTTTTACTGGATGTTACATAGTATTTGCCTGGGCCAAAGCATCCCAAAATCTACTCGGATTTCCTTCTAGACAAATTTGAGAATTTTTGGTCTTTATTTTCTATCATATCTATACCAGACAGTATTGAAAACCTTTTAAAAATTCTCTACTCTGTGTCTCTGTGGAATGTTTTTTTTTTTTTTTTTTTTTTTTTTTTTGGTTCCTCTGACTCAAACTCTTTGTGTTTCCTCTTCTTCCACACAGAGAGGAGTCATTTTTGACTCCTATTACTTCATCACTTCCCCATCCCTTCCTATTCAATCTGTTGCCAAGGCCTGCCAGCACCTCATACCTGAATTATTGAAATAGCCTGCCGTGGGATTTCTTGTATTAAATCTCCTTCCACTCCAATTTATCCTTCATATTTTAGCTGTCAAAATAATATTTCTATAATAGCAAGTTACCCCTCCTATTCAATAAGCTCTAGTTGATAAATTCCCTATTGCCTCCAGGATGATGTTCAAAATCCATTTAAAGCTCTTCACAACCTAGTGCCCTTCTCCTTTTTCAGTCTTCCTATATCCAACTTTTTAATATGTACTCTGGGTTAGCCTTCTTCCATGAACTCCGCCCCCCCTTCACTTGGCTCTGTCTCCCCTGCCAGGAATGCTTTCCCTAATCATTTCCACCAGTTTCTATGGTTTTAAGTCTCATCTTCTAGCCCGTCCCAACCCCTTTTAATTTTAGAGCCTTCCCTCTGTTATGTATTTTTCCCAAACATAGTTTGAGCATCTTCACTTGCTTGTTGTCTCCATTAAATTGTGAGCACTCTGAGAACAAGGATTATCCTTTATGTCTTTTTGTAGCCCCAGAATTTATACAATTCCTGTTATATAGTAAACAATTAATGTTTATTGGCCAACATATAGTGTCCCAAAAGTCTTATTGTCATTTAAAGATCCTAAAGCTATATACACATACATACATCTTTGGGTGTGTATGTGCATATGTTCTATGTATATTTGTACATTTGTGACCTGAAATTTTTTGAAGAATTTCTGTGAAGATTTCTAGGACAGAGAAACAGTCAAGAATGCATAATTTGTGAGCTGATGGTCTAAAAGTTTGTGCTTTATTATAGACCCATGTGGGCAAGTGCAGGGGGTTTGAGAGTATAGTATCTCTCTGATATCAGAGATCTGGCCTTGAACAGAAGAAATGATATTTTCAGACTTTATGTGACTTTCAGTTTTTCTGTAGATACCTTTTTTTTTTTTAATCTCAGTACAATCCCCCTACTTTTGTAAGCAGTTACCTCACCTCAGAAAAATGACCCATTGATTAGTTCCCAGGTACTATTTCCTACTTCTAGTCCATCAGAAATAGCTGAATGATCAAATGAGCAATTCCTGAGCAACTTCATCTGGTTACTATAAGTTACTTTGCAATCCCTAATTCTTTCACATTCTTTTGCTATATTTTTACAGTATCTTTAGAATTACAATCTGGATCAACTCCTAATATTGAAAGATCCTATAATATCTACTGCTTATAATATGACAATATATTTCAATGATTTAAGCATTCATTCTTCTAAGAAATAGCGGTATATTTAAGACACTCTACAAAACCAGTAATTGTTACTTAAGCAGAAAATATGCACAGTTGCACTATAGTATTATAATAAACAAAATTGCATGTAATAGTACCCAATATATAAACATTGAGACAATATGCAAAAAAATCAATGCAATAAAAATATAGTGAAAATCATGAAAGAGTATTAACTTTTTTCAAGTATCAACATATAGCAAATAATGCAAATATATGACTAAAACCTGCTCATAAACATATAGCACATCAATTTAAATAATCATATTTTCATGTTGGTAGCAGATAAGATTATGGAAAACATAAAAATTATATCAGACATAAAAGGACTTTCCTGAAAGGGTAAAAAAATGCATAGTAGATAACTTGAAAATATAAAATCGGCATATCAAAAAATTCCAATGATAGCTCCCCACCTAAAATTTTTTAATGTATTCAAAAGGCACATATGAGAATTCCATTAATAGTAGAAAGAATGACCAAAAAAAATCAGTTTTTCTGGGTTGGGAAATATAAAATCTCTTTTGGAGATAAAATAAAATAAAGTACAAAAAACCCAATGCATAACAACTCTTTTGCACTTATTCTTCCACTCTCATATTAATGGATCACAGCCCCTAGGACACCTAGATGACTGATCCTCCCCTCAGGATAATATATATTTGTGAGTAGTTTTTTAGTACTATCAGTCATGAACTTACACCTGATAAATTCCCCTCTGATTATCAGATAGACTTAATTAGCTTTTAGAAAAAAGATATCTATATCAGACTGCTAAAAATGGAACTCAAAATCTTACAAAATGGACCCACACTTAACACCATACACCAAGATAAGATCAAAATGGGTTCATGATTTAGGTATAAAGAACAAGATTATAAATAAATTAGAAGAACATAGGATAGTTGACTTCTCAGACTTATGGAAGAGGAAGGAATTTGTGACCAAAGACAAACTAGAGATCATTATTGATCACAAAATAGAAAATTTTGATTATATCAAATTAAAAAGCCTTTGTACAAACAAAACTAATGCAAACAAGATTAGAAGGGAAGCAACAAACTGGGAAAACATTTTCACAGTTAAAGGTTCTGATAAAGGCCTCATTTTCAAAATATATAGAGAATTGACTCTAATTTATAAGAAATCAAGCCATTCTCCAATTGATAAATGGTCAAAGGATATGAATAAACAATTTTCAGATGATGAAATTGAAACTATCTCTACTCATATGAGTGTTCCAAATCACTATTGATCAGAGAAATGCAAAATTAAGACAACTCTGAGATACCACTACACACCTGTCAGATTGGCTAAGATAACAGGAAAAAATAATGATGAATGTTGGAGGGGATGCGGGAAAACCGGGACACTGATGCCTTGTTGGTGGAGTTGTGAACGAATCCAACCATTCTGGAGAGCGATTTGGAACTATGCCCAAAAAGTTATCAAACTGTGCATGCCCTTTGACCCAGCAGTGCCATTACTGGGTCTGAATCCCAAGGAAATCAAAAAAAAAAGGGGAAAAGGACCCACATTGTACAAAAATGTTTATAGCAATTCTTTTTGTGGTAGCAAAAAACTGGAAAATGAGTAGATGCCCATCAATTGGGAATGGCTGAACAAGCTGTGGTACATGAAGGTAATAGCATATTATTGTTCTATAAAAAATAATTTACAAGCTGATTATAGAAAGGCTTGGGAAGATTTACATGAACTAATGCTGAGTGAAACAAGCAGAACCAGGAATACATTGTACACAGTAATAGCAAGAATGTGCGATGATCAACTGTGAAAGACTTGGCTCTTCTCAGTAGTTCAGTCATCCAAAGCAATCCAAATAGTTCATAATTTAGACAGTTATCTTGTATAACTAACATTTTCAACCAACCACATTTCCTCTACTGTGATCTATCTGCTTTCATTTAATTGGTACTTACCTTAAGACCTTTGATTAATTCCAAAGAGATCTCTAGAAATTACACCTAGTGTATATTCCTTTGATAGACGGAAGCAATTGAGGCAAGGTAACTCAATTAAAAAGGCACCTTTTGATAATCAGGATGTATCAGAATAAAAAAAAAACTTTATTAGGTATATTAATTGGGTTTGAGGGGGTGTGGGATGTCCCTCTTTCTCATGGGAAAAAAAAAGATCCACAACAACATATGAAAGGCAATACTAAAATAATTAATGCAATGATAAACAAAGATGTTTTAAAAGTTAAACAACTGAGGAATAAAAATAGAAATTAAATTGTTATTAATAAACCTAATAGATTAGAAATGACCTTAAAGTAAATCATAAATATCTATAATAGCAAAGAAAACAGGAAATTTAAAACAACAAACTTTCAAAAGTTTCTTTGAACCCCTACAAGTGATTACAGATGTCTGTGAAAGGCCAGTATGACTTGATGTGGATAGAGCATTGGACTTGGAGTTAGAATGTCCTGGATTCATCTCTCACCTCAGATATTGACTTGCTGGAGTTGTTACAACCATAGATAGATAGTCCCAACCCCCCAGGAAAACTGGGTTTGAGAATTTAAAAGACCCAGCAATCCAAAATCCCTCTTGTACACCTAAAAAAACCCTTGTCTCCTTCCCTCCTGCATAACATTAGCAGCACCTCCACTTGCCTCTTTTCAGTAGTTCAGTGATTCAGAGCAATCCCAATGGTTCATAATTTAGAGAGTTATCTTGTATAACTAACATTTTCAACCAACCACGTTTCCTCTGCTGTGATCTATCTGCTTTCATTTAATTGGTACTTACCTTAAGACCTTTGATTCCAAAGAGGTCTCTAGAAATTATTCACACCTAGTGTATATTCCTTTGATAGATTGAAGCAACTGAGGCAGGACTTTGCCACTAAGGAATTCAGCCTTTCTATTCATGCATAGCAAAGGTTGATTTCCCAATCCCTATAATAAACCTCTTTTACCAATCTAAATTTTCAGGTTTGTAAATTCCTTTACAGAGAATCTCTGTGTGCCAGAAGGGGGTTCCCCAAAACTCTCTACCCTTGCACCAAATTCCAAGGGGGTGCAGGGGAGCCAAACCTCTCCATTTGGTTCCCTGAACCCCAAACTTGCCACTAGATCTTATCATTTAATTCCCTGACCACCAGGAATCCTAATCTCATTTTGGTTCCCTGACCACCTTAAATCTAGACCTCATCAAACTCATCCCCATGGCACAACAAAGTGTCTGTCCCTCACTCCATCCAAGCCCAAATATCCCCCAAATTTCTCTTTAATAACCAGCAATTTTCTTTTCTATAAAAGGAAATAATAATAGAAACAAAGAACAGAGCAAAGGAAGGGGTTAAGCAGCAGCAGCCAGGACCAAAAGCTACTGGTCACAACAAAAACAATCTTTTCCTGCTTTATACTCTTCTCTTCCACCCCCCTCCCCCTTTTGTGGAAAGAAGGGAGACAGAAAACTCAAGAGTTGTTGTTCAGTTACTGGGAGTAATTTCCTTCTCCACAGGGAGACAAGGAAGAAGGAAATTGTCTGGGAAGTGGGGATAGGAGGGCAGCAGGGTAGAATGCCTTATCTCACCCACCATTAGCAACATCCTGATCAACAACAGCAGCAGCTGCAACAACAGAGGTTCATCATGGACTTTTTAGAAGAGGAAGGCTGGGGAACAAGAAACCCAGACACTTGGGCTCCTGCCCACAAGAGAAAACAGTCTGTTGGATCATCAACTAACAGACTGTGCAATGCTGATTGCCCAATCTTATTTCTTTCTCCAAGAAATCTTAACAAGACCCTCTCAGAAGTTCCAGTTTTAAAATGTCTCTAATTGGCCAGCTTCCAAAGCAGTATCTGCTTGAGCATCTCATGATTTCATGGAAAAACTGGTATATCATGTATGCAAATACATATTTACATATACACACATATATACGTATGTGTATTTACATTTACACATATATGGGTGTATACATACATAAATTTATGTATGAGTTAGGGATTTAGAAGCTCCAGACTTCTTGGATAGAAAATGGCCTGTATCAGAGATCAGGTTGCAAAAACTGCAGAGGAACTAGAGTATTTTGATAAAGGATTCAATTATATGATTATTTAAAGATCTGATTGGAGGAGAAAACTGACAGGACTTGGAAATCAACTGCCAGGAAATGTAGATTGAAAAAAGACAACCTAAAACAAATATCAGATTATTCACAATAAAGCTCTGGGTAAATTTGCTTCTTCTATTTATACTGGAAAAGACACAGCAGTTAAAGGTTACCCTGAGTGAGATCTAATTCTCCCAGAAAAGCACTGAGAATGTTGCAGGTACTAACATTGAATGGGTAATGTTTATAATTCTACAATAGCCAAGTAACTTACCTAGTCTAAAAATTCAGGATGGTCTCCCTTCTAAGAGGGATTCAAGAGATGCTTCTTCACATTTAAAGTGAGAAGAAACAGTGAATAGAAAATGTGCTTAATTTTGAATCAGAGGATCTGGCTTTACAGATATTACAGCTCTACCATTTGATGTAAATCTTTTCTCTGGGTCTCAGTTTTTTCATTTGTAAAACATTGTTGAACTAGATGAATTTTAAAGTCCCTTTCAAATGATGGTTAAGCCACTGCTAATGATCTTTACAAAGGTTTAGGGCGAACAGTAGCCTAGGTTTTTAAAATAGAAGAAAAAAATTGATTTTGTAAACTAGAGGCCAATAAATTTCATTCTTGGGAAAATTTTAGAATTTACTATTAAACACATGGCTAGTGAAAGAAACAATGATCAAAAAGAGCCTGGATAGCCTCATTTAGAGTTATGTTAGATTTCTTTTATTTTCTGATAGGTTTTCTAAACTGGAAGTTAAGTAATACTATAAGTATAGGTTACCTAGATTTTAGTAAAGTTTTGATAGTGTTGTTCAGTCATATCCAACTTTTTGTGACCTCCATTTGGGGTTTGCTTGGCAAAGATATTGGAATGGTTTTTCATTTCCTTTTTCAGTTCATTTTTTAAAGATGAGGAAATTGAGGCAAATAAGATTGAGTAACTTTCCCAGAGTCACATAGCTAAGTGTTTGAAGTAGGACTTGACTTGCAAAGACTCATCTTCCAGACTCCAGGCCCACTTAACTGTCCTTTGATAGGGACAGGTTATTGTAATAAAGATGAACAGAGGCAGGTTAACCAATTCCTTTTCACTTTTTGGACCACAAACCCTAGTTCTTAGGAAAAAAAATTGTGCAATGGTCCCCAGTATATTATAATATATAACAATATACTGGGGACCCTTGCTCAATTTGTATATACATATATAGTAACACAATGTTTATTATACATTTATTTCTGCAGTAACATTTTATATCAGAAAACATACACCAAAATAGATATTTCAAAAGGATAAGAAAATGAAATATTTATTAAATGGTACAAAACCTTATTGTTTTCCCTAAAATATTAATATTTTTAGTGAGAATGATGTGCTTTTTGTTTTTTAAATCCCTAACCCTATCCCTGTCTATGTCCTGGGGGATAGGAGGACTTTGGACATAGTAGTGATTATTCAGTTAATCTGAATAAAGTGGCTAGTAAAACAAATGCATCTTTTTCAGGTATTTTTTTATTTAAAAATGCATACTTCAACACACAAGGAACTATTAGCAAACAATTTCCAGCAGAATTTTTTTTAAAAATTAATTTCAATTCAATAGAAACATTTCAGAATAAATCCATTCTTTAGGTGGTAAGTTTAATGGACAGACAGCATTGTACCTTAAATTTCTATTAATGTTTGGACAGTTTAGTTGTGTTTCTGTACAAAATAGTAAGGTGGACAGTTTGATTGGATTATAGAGTGCAGGAAGTAAGACTAGGATAGCATAGAATTTGATTGTAAATATTGCTTAAATGCCCCAACAGGGTAATTTATATATGATTCTAGAAGCAATATAGATAGCAATAAGGAGTTTTGGCTGGGAGGGAAAAGGAGGGGGGGCATGACATGGTTATATATGCACATTAGAAAAATTACTTTGGCCACTACTATGCAGAGCAGGGCTTCTTCTTCTTCTTTTTAATAGCTTTTTATTTACAAAACATATACATGGGTAATTTTTCAGCACTAATCCTTGCAAAACCTTCTGTTCCAATTTTTCCCCTCTTTCCCTCCACCCCCTTCCCCAGATGGCAAGTTGACCAATACATGTTCAATATGTTAAATACAATATATGTATACATTTATTTTAGTTATTTTGCTGCACAAGAAGAATTGGACTTTGAAATAATGTACAATTAACCCGAGAAGGAAATCAAAAATGCAGGCGGACAAAAATAGAGGGATGGGAAATGCTATATAGTAGTTCACACTCATTTCCCAGAGTTCTTTCACTGGGTGTAGCTGGTTCTCTTCATTATTGAACAAATGGAACTGATTTGGTTCATCACATTGTTGAAGAGGGCCACGTCCATCAGAATTGATCATCATATAGTATTGTTGTTGAAGTATAAAATGATCTCCTGGTCCTCAGAGCAAGGTTTCTTAAACATTTTCCACTTGTGACCCTTTTTCGCCCAAGATATTTTAAAGCAACCTCAGGTATATAACAATATAAAATCAGCATACAAATCAAACATTTCTTGATTTTAAAAATGTTAACTTCACAACCCTACATTCAGTTTTGAGATCCCATATAGGGTTGTGACCCATAGTTGAAGTAGCTGTAGTGTAGAGGAGAGTTTAGGAAAAGGGGGAAGACTAGAGATTAAGCTATACTTGATGTGGGGGATGATGATGACTTGGTAGCTATGTTAATGCAGGAAGTGGGGCAGATTCAAGCGATATTGTAGTCCCCATACTTTGGAAACCATTGCACTAAAGAAGAGTAAAATTAGGTAGATTTGAAGTCCAGCTAATTGGTTTGATGTTAATTTCTACACTCGAGTATACAAGGAAGCTGTACTTAACTCAGTGCTGTTGATAGCTGGAAATAGTAATGTTTCCAGTCCAGTACCTAGAGCCATCATCCTGGGAAGCAACTCAGCAACGACTCCTGCAGAAGCTATAGCCACAGCTATTGAACACTCAGAGAAAAAAAAGGATATAATTTTATTCATGGAAATGGTATTTAAGAAAAAGCATCATCATCTGTATTGTTACTCTACCCCTAGGGGCTATGGGACCTTTCCCTCTGACTTGCAGTTGAAACCTTCCACATGTATTGTCTCCATTAGAATGGAAATTCTATGAGAGCAAAGGTAGTCTTGTTTTTCTGTTTGTATCTCCAAAACTTTGCACTTGGTAAGCACTTAATAGATTTTTCCTTCCCACTTACTCATAAGGGCAAATAGAGTATTCTCAACGTTTGGTAAATGCACAAAATTGAGAGGTTTAGCTAACATTCTGGACAACACAGATGGGATTCACAAAGATCTGGGTAAGCTAGAACAGTGGACCAAATGTAATATAAAAATCTTATACATTTCAAATTTTAAAGCTCAATTTTCAAATGCAAGATGGGAGAATTGCTTTTTTTAAATCTACAGTTTTTATTTATTTTATAATGGTTTCAATTTCCTTGCCACCTCTACACCATTCATAAATAGGATTCTCGCTTTGGGATCAAATACTTTTCTTTTTTGGACTTATATTTTTTCCACTTACATGTAAATATGGTTTTCAACATTTGTTCTATAAGATTTTAAGTTCCAAATTTTTCTCCCTTCCTTCCTGGGGAATCACTTTAGACAACAATTTGGGGGAGAGGGACACATTTCAGTGTCCAGAAATCAGTGTGATATAGCAATTATGAAGTTCGATGCAACTTTAGGCTTCATTAAATGAAAAGAGCATGAAGGAATAATGGAGAGAGAATTCACTATGATATAGTCTAATTATCAGGAGTGTTACATTCAGTTTGGGGGTCACATTTTGGGAAGAATGTCCAGAGGAGGGCAAGCAGATTAAGGAAAGGTCTGTTGTTCCATATGAAGTTCAATGGAAATAACTGGGGGTGATGTTTCATTTGAAGAACTTGGAGTGGGGAGGGCAGACATGATAGCTGTCTTAAAGAATTCAAAAAGCTTTCAACTGAATTTAGTCTTATTCTATTTGGTCAAATAACAAAAAGCAATTAGTTTGATGATTCCAAAATAAAAAATGGAAAGGGCTGACTTTGGAGATCGTATGTTTCCCCTTTATGTTTGTGGTCTGCAAACAAAGGTTGATCATTTGTAAAACATTTGGGTGAGGGAGGAACGTTCTTTTTTTTAAAGGTATAAGTTGGTCTATATTCCAATTTCTTAAACTTAAAGTTCATGACCCCAAATGGGATCTCATAACTGAATGGGGCGAGGGGATGTCATGAAATTTTGATCAGTAAATGGTTTGACATATACTTACTATGCATACCTATATTTCCAGAGTAATGTAAAAATTTCCAGGTAAATTAGGGTTGAGAGTGGAGAAAATTTAAGAAGCCCTAGTCTAGATGACCTTTAAGGTCTCTTTCAGTTTTCAGATTCCATGAAATACTAAAAATGTGTTATATGATGTTTGGGTGATATACAACGTTTAGACAAGCACTGTCCTGGAAGGATTTAGGTCAGAAATAATGTCCTACAATCAGAAGAATGATAGGAACATTAGAGACCTCCTGTCTAATTCTCTCATTTTTAGGAATTGGCCCATAAGAGGTATGCAACTGAACATGCTTCACAGTTTTGTTTTGCTTTTTAAATGAAAAGTGCTGGTCCAGAACTGAATTTGTTTTGAAATACAACTTTATCCTCGCTCTTTACCAAAAACTGGTTTAGAGATTTTCCCATGATAAGTCAGTCCCTACAGGATAATTTCTTCTTTTATTCCAGGGATTGGTGGTTCAGCTTAATGGAGCACTTATTCCTGATGGCGTAATAGACAGAAGAAAGCAATAAATCTGGAGTCCTAAAACCTGGGTTCAAATAACAGCTTCTCCTTGTGGTTTGGGAAAAAAAAAGTGAAACACTTGGGCTTCTCATCTGTGAAGTAAAGAACCTGACCAGGTGATCTTAAATGTATCCATTCAATGAAGTTTTCATCTCAATCAACAAATTTTTAAAAATGAAGGCTTGAGTGAAACTTTTTATTTCTATGAATAATTATCTAGAACTTGAAGTTAGATGTCATCTAATTTACAACTCTTTGTTCTTTCTTGGGTACCAAAATTGGATTAATATTAAATATTTCAAACATACTCTGCCTGAAAGAGAACCAATATCTCTTTAAGAAAGTATACTATTGGGGCAGCTATGTGGTGCAGTGGACAGAGCACCAACCCTGAAGTCAGGAAAACCTGAGTTCAAACCTGGGCTCAGACATTCAACACTTCCTAGCTGGGTGACCCTGGGCAAGTCACTCAACCCCAATTGTTTCTCATAAAATAAAATTTTTAAAAAGTATATGATCCTTACAATTTTCCTCTGCATAATCCACATAAATAACCACAATATAAAATAATGCCTTGCTGAATACCAAAGAGAAAAACAAACAAAATGTTGTGTGTGAAGTCTGAGGGCGGTAAAAATCATTACTGGGAGATCAAGGAAGGTTTTGTGGAGAAGGTGGTACTTTTTTCAAGCTTTTTATTTTCAAAATATATGCATAGTTTTCAACATTCACCCTTGAAAAACTTTGTATTTCAAATTTTCTCTCCCTTCTCCCCACCCTCTCTCCCTTTGAAGTAATCTAATATATGTTAAACATGTGCAATTCTTCTATACATAGTTCCACAATTATTGTGCTGCACAAGAAAAATCAGATCAAGATGAAAAAAAAAAGAAAGAAAACAACAAAAAAAAGGTCAAAATACTATGTTGTGATCCACATTCAATCTCCACAATCCTCTTGATGGGTGTAGATGGCTCTCTCCATCACAAGACCATTAAAACTGGCCTGAATCATCTCATTGCTGGGAAAAAACCACATCCATCAGAATTGATCATCACATAACCTTGTTGCTATGTACCATGATTTCCTGGTTCTCATTTCAGTCAGCATCAGTTCATGTAAGTCTCTCCAGACCTTTCTGAAATCCTATTGGTCATTTCTTACAGAACAATAATATTCCATAACATTCATATACCATAATTTATTCAGCTTTTCTCCAATGGATGGGCATCTATTGACAAAGTGATATTTTGAGTTGAACTATTAATAGTTTACAGGAATATGAAATAGGATAAACAATAGCATGGAGGCAAGAAAGGGGTTGTGCACAAGGGCAAAGTAGTAGTTTTGTTTAACAGAGAACCAATTGAGGATATTCATATCTATAGGGGCCTTGAATGCCTGGCAAAGAATGATTTCGTTTTCTATAAAAACAGTGGATCAGTCTAAGACCAGATCTGTTCATAAAGGAAGAAAACAAAAGGCTGTATATCAGGGAGGATAATGAGATGGTAACAGTGGGGATAAAGAGATGGGAAAGGATTTGAGACTGAAAAGGTGGACTAGATAGTAATTCAATATAAGAGGAAAACATAATACAGAGGATCCAAATATGGAAGACTGCCACTGATGGAATAGGGTTTTGGGGGAAAGTAAGAAATTTAGTTTGGGGGAAGTTGATAGTCAAGATATATGAGATTAGGGTTTAGACCAATGATAATATGGATGAGTTATTTGTATATGGA
Source organism: Sarcophilus harrisii (assembly GCF_902635505.1). Classification (NCBI taxonomy): domain Eukaryota; kingdom Metazoa; phylum Chordata; class Mammalia; order Dasyuromorphia; family Dasyuridae; genus Sarcophilus; species Sarcophilus harrisii. Next base: position 350,450,397 of record NC_045429.1, on the reverse strand, counting down.
GTCAATGGATATAGCAATAGAGATGAAATTGCTCTCCTCTCCACCCCCCAAAATAGGTTAGAGAAAAGCTCATTGTAAATAGCATTTTTTAACCAACCTTGAGTCATATATATGTATAAATGGAAGTGCTACTAATTAAAAAAAAAATCAACAAGGTTCAAGGTAAATTAGGAAAATATTCTGCTCTAGCCTGAGAGAAAAACAAGAGTGAGTTTGAATAATTAATGTTGAGGTAATTGATCACACCCAAGTGTATTTCTTGAAATGTCATATAGGAAAAAGGTTTAAGAAGCTAAGTTTGTAGGAGAGGGGGTGGAAATCATTGTAGACAGATAAAGGTTATAAAATACAACTTGGCTAAATATATTACTTCATAATTAATTAGTTAGAATTGTCAAGTGTAATCTTAATTGAAAAGATGAGACATCCCATGCTTTCTTTAAGACTTTTAAATTGCCTCTCATCTAACTTGCTTTTTGTAAAGGTGTATGAAAGAACAATGTAGGAAGGAAGGAAAGAGAGAGTTAACAGCAAAAAACAAAACAAAACAAAACAAAACAAAAAAAACCCCAGCTCATTACAAGGGAAGTTAGCCCTAAAGCTCATTAGGAAAATAGATAACATCTTACTCTAAAAAGATTTGTTTGTCCTTTATTCTGGAATAGGTCTATAACATGAGGCAGCTAATGCTGTGACATGCAAGTGAATTAGACTGAAGTGTGCAAAGTCAAAAAAAGACAAAGGCTGAAAGAAAGCTGCTCATTAACTTTTCCCATTTCTGGGAGCACTAAATATGAGTACAGTAGAGAAGAAATGTCTCAGAATAAGTTTGCAGCTCAGTTTCTTAAACTAATAACTATTATTAAAGAGATATATAAATAAAGATGAAAGCAAAGGCACCACTCTATGCCTTAGATGTGACGTTTCTTTTAAAATCTTGTTTTGTTATTTTCTTTTCGTATTAACAGGTCAATTATAATTAATATTTTATACTATAGGTTTTGCAGGGCTATTTAAAATGGTAACATTTCCAAATGAATGAGCTACAACTTTTTCTGTGTCTCAGAAGAGTTTAATCATTTGGTCGACACATTTCATAATCCAGAGGAGCATCATCCAACTGGTACTCGTTACCTGAATTAGTAGCATACATTTCTGCAAGAAGGAAATTACCTCCCTGTAAGCAAGTTTATGTGCCTTGAAAATTTAAATCTATTTCTAAGAAAAGCCACAGTGTTTAATAAGTACTGATAAAATGAAAATATTTCTAGGCCACATTTCCAAGTTCACTTTGCAAAACCTAATTTAACCCCCAAACAAGAAATCATTGAATAAATGTAACCAATATGAAACAAAAATATTCCTATCATGACTCTGATTATGTATTACACACACACCCAATATATATGCACATTTATATATGTGTATAGGTATATATATACATATATGTATACACACATATATATGTACATACATATGTATACACATACCCACATACATCTATATGGCATTATATTATATAGTGAGTAAAAGGAAACTATAAGACTTGAGTTCCTGCCCTCAAGAAGCTTTCAGTGTATCTTGATAATTTCTCCATTACTTAAAATATAAGACAAGGTAAAAAATTTAAGGAACCCTCTTTACCATTCTATTCACATTATTTACCATATGAGATACTAGAGTAACAGTCTATTTCCTTCTCCAATTCATTTTACAGATTAGGTAACTAAGGCAAAGGGGGTTAAGTGATTTGCTCAGGATCACATAGGTAGGAAGTAACTGAGGCCACCTTTGAACTCAGAAAAAAAAGTCTTCCTGACTTCAGTGTCAGCATTCTATCTACTGCACCTCGAAGCCCCAACTTATATCAGTAGCTAATAAGAAGAGAACTTTTTGGAATCCTGAGACGTGGGTCCAGTCTAGCTCTACCATTTATTTACTGAGTAGATGAATGACTACAGGCAAAACATAATTACTCTGAGCCTCAATATCCTCCTCAACAAAAGGGGGGATAGTATTATAAAAATCTACACTTCAAGGACTGTCTTCAGCCTTGAAAAAGGAATGTCTGTAAATCATGAAGTACTGTATAGCTCTAGCAACCTATTTTCAAAATAGATCTTTGGCAAATTCAAGTCTTCTGGCAGGACATTATTCCAAACTCAAATGAAAACAAGTGAATAACCAAACAGCTCAGTCTGTACACGAAAGCCAGATAAGTTTAGCCTCTCAAAACTTTTGGGGAGTGGGTGGGGGATGGAGAGTTTGCTTCCAGACCTGTGTAACTTCATAGGTTTAAAAAGATTAGATTCTAGTCTAACCTCCTCATTTTAAGAGATGAGAAAATCAGGACCAAGTTCACACTAGTAATAAGGAGCAGGCCTTTTGAGTGGTCCTCCATGGTATTCCTACTGTGCAACACTGTCTCTTATTTCCAATACAGAAGGCTCCTAATGAGAAAAGTCCATCCCTCAATGCAGCCTCCTAATTCACTATCCCACACACTGTCCCATCATTTATTTAACATGCATGCCTTAATGATTTAACATTAATCCTGAACAAGCTTAGCTATCCGATTTTCTGGTTCTTATGGAGATCAGAATCAGCAAACCAGAGGTACTACCATAGAATTCTTCAGGATGGATGTCAGATTGCAGAAAAGATAGCTGATAGCCTGACAATGATAGAGATGGCTAGAATATTTTAAATGTGTGTGCAAGATTGCATTACCATTCAGTTCAAAGCCTAGATATTCAAAATGATAACCCTGTAACACCAAAGATGAATTATATGTAATATCTTTAAAAAGCCACTGAAATGTATAATGCATTTCAGAAAGTTTCCTGTCAACAATGCTTATAATTAACACAGTTCTGGCATTAGTGGTCACAACTGCAACCATGGACAGCCTATTTCACTATTATAACTAATATTTGATATAGACTTTTAAGACTTGCAAAGAGCAAAAATATGTATTTCAATTCATTTTACCATCAACAATAACCCTGAGTTAAGTACTACAGATGTTAGGATCTCTATTTCATAGATGAAGAAAACAGGAGGAGAAGTAATTAAAGACACAAAGTAAGGATCCAGGGATTAGAGTCAGGTTCTTGTGGACTCCAGGTCAGGCCATCTATTCCTTTTGCCCTATCTTCTTAAACTGTGGTTCCTCATCCTATATGGAGTTTTGTAATTCAATATATTAGAGCAGGATTGATAAGAACTAGGTGCCCTTCAAGTCATATTTTTCCCTTCCCCGCTACTAAACCTCCAATCTTCCCAGTAACTAAACAGCATCAAATTACTAAACATCATCTACTTCCTCTTTCCCTTTCCTTAGTTTAGAGGTAAATTTCAGGTGCATGGGCTCACTTTTATTAATAAATTCATAAATTATTCAGTTAAAAATTTCAGAGCCTGTTTGGTACTACTACAGTTAAAAAATATAACAAAACAGAATAGTGAAAAACACACACCAAGAGACTTAAGCATGTCCTTGGAAAACTTTATTTCTGCTCATAAAAAAAAGAGAGAGAGAGAGAGAGAGAGAGAGAGAGAGAGAGAGAGAGAGAGAGAGAGAGAGAGAGAGAGAGAGAGAAAGAAACCTATCCTTCATGAGAAAATGTGTTACAAATGACAAGTGTCTGGGATTTCACCTGCCCTATGGTAGAGCATCATTTACTGCTGACCAGAGGTCAGAGGTCCTATTGATGTCAAAAACTCAAAAGTTTTGGAAACAGATTTACACACAGTTATAGAAGAAAGACTAAGAAAGGGAATTTTAGCATGTTGGGAAATATTATTTCCAACTAACACTCAAAAGGGACAACTTAGCAAAACGGTAGATACAGATCAGGTGGGGTTATCCAAAAGTTTGGAAACAATGATGTCACCTTTAACATAATGAAGATGCTAAAGAGTCAAAGTGGTTTTGTACATCAAGAAATAGGCCCGCAAAATACAATTAGGCCTTGTTACAATTTATAATTTTCCATCTCTTGAGAGATTCTAGTCTCAATAATAACTTACAAATCTACTTTGCAATGTTTACAATGGAAACAAAGTTAGCCATAGAATCGATGGCACACACATGTACACACACACACACACACACACACACACCCTCCAAAAGACTTCAAAGATTAGTCTGACATCCTTATTAACAAAAGTATATAACAACAGCCAAAGAAAAACTTAATTCAGTCTAAAGATTTTGTTTCTGGTCAAGTGATGGTTATTTATTTCCATGAGACTCACTACTAATCACAGTATGTGTCTTGTCAGATAACTACACATCATTGGTTTGGTTTTTTTTTTTCTTTTTAAACTGCTTCTTCTCTGTTTTTTTTCTTTTCACTATGCAGGCCATCAATATGTCCAGAAATAAAGAGCCAACTTAAGAATGGCCACAGTTTTTCAATAATTTAGTTTTTACTGATAAACTGATCTGAGACCAATGAAGACCATGATCTCTCAAAGTCCTGGATTTTACCTAGTCTGTTAGTGTTAATCTTTGATTTGAAAACTGCTTGCAGTAGAGAAAAATGCAAAAATCTTGATCCATAATAGATATAGAAATCTTGATCCACTATTCATCTTTTACCTGCCCTATCTCTATCAATGTTAACTTTCTAAACAAATCATGTAAAATCTGGGATATATTTTAAAATAAATATACATTACAGTTTCTACATTATGAACCAGGCTTTAAAATGAGGTAATGAAACTCAACTGATTACATCTTTTATCATTCTGGAAACGGCTTATTTATATGATGCAGAAAAAAAGAATATTCCTTAGTTGTCTTCAAATGCTTAGGTTGACTTATGTATAATTATGTAAAAATTCTTTAAGCTTTGTTGGATAGTCTGTCATCACCCCAGTTGCTCCCAAATCAAAAGCTTTTTTGTATTCGTTTTCTTCATTTAGTACCCACACATATACCTAAAAGCAGAAGAAGCAAAAGTGTAAAAAACAGAGGATACTTCACTTTCACATAATAGCACTTATCCATTACGATCCCAATGCATTTGGTTGGAAATGTACAAAGTTTAAAAAATTCATAACCATTCAGAAAAATTCAATCTCAATACCAACTGGGAGAGTGGACCTCCTCCCTCCCTCTTGCCCATTCCCACCTTTATATGTATGAAAATCTAACTTCAGATAATACATCTTCTGTTCCCAATTCCTCCACACTCCAAAATAAATTTCCACTAAATCCTCCCTAAAAAGATGGTAGAACACCTAAAGCCCTCTTCAGCCAACCATTCAGTGAGCCATCAGCATCAAAGGCAGGGGCAGAAGTGAAAAAACAAAAACCCCTTCCCTTAACCCCGTTTCTCTGAATTACCATCTCTCAGGCAGCAAGGTGGTGCCACAGGATACCACCTGTCTGGGCCTGGAATGGGGACAACTTCAAATCTGACCCAACATTAGCTAAGTGACTCTAGGCAAGTCATTTTACCCTGTTTAGCTCATTTTCCTCATCTGTAAAATGATCTGGAGAAGCAATGGCACGCCAAACCTCCAGATGGAGCCACAGAGAACAGGCTGGGCCTAAAAAGGCTCAACAGTTCCAACTCAGCTGCCGGCCCATCACCCTCCCTCTCTCCAATAGGCATCTGACCAGTCTCTTCAACATCACCAATAACCTTTTACCCAATAAATCTAATGCCTTCGTTTCCATTTTCATCTTCCTTAATATTTCTGGAGCATCTGCCACTCTCATCACTATGTTCCTACCGGTTCTTTCCTTCCTTGGCTTTTGCAAAGCACCTCCCCTTTCACTCTTTTTCTTCCCTTCCTCTCCCCCTTCCTCATCCTTTTCACACATCTTTCTCCTTCCTCCTCTTTTCTCTCTTCTTCCTCTCCTCACTCTCTCCTTCCTCCTCTTCTCTCTTCCCTTCCGTGTCCCTCCCCACCCCCCTCCCTCCAGTACTGTGACCAATTCCTTTACCTACTTCTCTCACTCCTTCTCCTAAATATACCATCCCCCAAGACTACCTAGCAATCTCATGGCTTCATCCTCCATCCATAACATTAGAACTCACCCTTTTTCTGAATTTCAATCTAGAATTCTCAACTATGAAACATCTCTATCTCAAACATCTTAACTTTAACATACCTAAAAACAAATTCATTATCTTCTAAAATTTGCTCCCCTCTCTAACTTTTTATTTCTATAGCTAGCAGCACCATTCTCCTAATCCAAGCATTTGCAAAACTTGGTATTATTTTTGACTAGGCCCCCTCTACATTCAATCAGTTGCCAGTTGTGTCGATTATATTTGCACAAGGCTGTTAAGCATCAACCCATTACCACTGTTACTATCCTAGTTGAGACTTCATTATTTCAACTATATACTTGTCTAGCGCAATAGCCTCCCAGCTAATCTTCCTGCCAAAATGAATTGACAATGCAAAAATCTGATTGTGTCCCTTTTTCCCCACTTAGGTTCCTCTCAGAACTTTCATTTAAGCTGGGCCCTGGACTGGCCTCTTCTCATATCCCATCTCTAGGCCACACTCCAAGCCTTCTCTTCCATGGCTCTACCAGATGTCTTTGCTTCCCACTCCCAGCCCACCCCTCCCTTCAGCTTCCTTTTATACTTTTTTTTCCCTCATTAGATTGAACATAATCATACTGAGACCCAGGATTTGCCTCTTTTTATTCTTGAATTTGTCTTCCTAGCACTTAGACACTTCAACTGCTCTACAATGTCCAGTCTTAAGGAAGTTGTCTTGGGTCACTGAGAAGGTAGATGACTTGCCCAGGTTTGACTAGTCTGCATTGCCACAAGCTAAAATCCCCTTCCTTCAAGGTTTACCTTGTGAGTTACCTCCTCCATGAACTCTTCCCTGTAACTTTCCCCTTTGTCATTATATTCTTTCAAATTTGGTCTAGACTCTTACTGTGTCACTCTGGGCAAATCACTCCATTCCTTTGCTTCAGTTTCCTCATCAATAAAGGGAGATAACAATAGCATCTACCTCTCAGGTTGTTGTGAGGATGAAATGAGATGATGATTGTAAAGTACTTAGCAAGTAGTAGGTATTATATAAATGTTAGCTATTATTACTACTTTTTATTTGTTTGTGTGCATTATGGATTATAAATTCCTTGCAGGAAGGCATTATTTTGTTGTGTATCTTTGTATTCTTAGCATCAGCATTTACCTTAGCAGGCATTTTCATAAATGATGTGAAATCCAAAATCAATCCAAAGTTCTTGACCCTGTGCTAAAATTAGCTATACTAAATAAAGTTTATACTAAAATAAAGTTTAAATAATAATAAAAATAAAGCTATCCTGTCTATAAGGACATAATTAGAAACCAGACTTTGTATGTTTTCTAGAAATATACCTGAATGCCTCGGGCAGTGAGGTGGTCAAATAAGGCTTTCCTCATTAGCAACCTATAAGGAGAAAAAGAGAATAACATTTAGGACATATTCTTTAACACAGCATTATCTGACCAACAGCATAAGATCATGCAAAAAATCAAACTCCTTAAGCAACTACTATCAATACTGGGGACACTATATATATATATATATATATATATATATATATATATATATATATATATATATATTACTATAGTAATGGGGTCCCCCCTTCGAGAGGAAACCACATATGTCCTCAAAAGCAACATTTTTAAAAAGTCACACTGGTGTGGGAAAGGGCAGAAGCTGTAATGAGTCTGAAGGGAGCTGGTGAGGGTCACCCTTCCACTCAGTCCTGACCATCTATGTAAAGAAAACAGCCCCAGCTTAAGATTCCTTGTCACAGATGCTGAGACTCCCCCCTACATTATCTCACATCTTGGAAAACCTGAGGTTTGTATCCCCTGGACCCTCTGTAGGTCCTCCTACTCTGGCTGGATGCAGCAAGAGAAAACCAATCCCTCTTCTCATTGTTTGAGCTAGAGTGGGAAGAGATATATTACTGGCCTCCAAGTTTTCAAAAAGACAAAGTTATGGCAAATACTGGGGTGTATTTGTATTCTAACTCACTCATAGGTCAAATGGGCCTCTTGTAGTCTACCTTGAGAACCCACCTCCCACTGATGTTTCAATGGGAAAATTTTCTATACACACCTGACTTACAAATGAACTTTTGGAACATATCATGTGTCTTTAAAATTAGAAAATTTCTGCATAAAGAAATATGCACCTGTATTTCAAGGCCAAGCACATTAATCATAGGAAGTGAGATGTTCACAAATTAGCAGTTAAATGAGTATAACACTTGTCGTTTATACTTTTCTTCTCAATTGAAATGATAAATTGGTAGAGGCTAGTTGAAAAGCTAGTGAAAGAGTTGCTATTTAAGCTGAACATGACAGATCAATATTAAATCAAATATTTTAAATTAAAATTGGATCCTAGAGTACAGAGAAAAAGCAGATTAAGGGAACTCTCCAAGGTCCTGTGAAAGGAACACTAAGCAAACATTTACTACTTCAAGAACCAGGGATCATTTTAAACAAAACAAAGCATAATTGCTTTACAGTATTTATCTAAAGCAAAGTCAAGTTATCCTACAAATGGAGGATTTCTTTGCAAATTAAAATAACTCTTATGTTATCACCTCATATCTCTCAGATTGGCAAACAGAACAAATAAGGAAAATGATAAATGTTGGAAGGGGTATGGGAAAATTGGGATACTAATGACCATTCTAGAGAGCAATTTGAAACTATCCCCAAAGGGCTATAAAATTGTGCATACTTTTTGATCCAGCAATACAACTGCTAGGTCTATATCCCAAAGACATCCAAAAAAAAGGGGAAAGGACAAAAATATTTATAGCAGCTTTTTTTTTGTGGTGGCCAAGAATTGGAAATAAAAGGAATGGCTAAACAAATTGTGGTACATGATTGTAACAGAATATTATTGTGCTATAAAAAATGACAAGCAGGATGATTTCAGAAAAACCTGAATAGATATATATGAATTGATATGCAATGAATGGGAACCAGGAGAACATTATTCAGAATAAAAATAATACTGTTCATTGAAGGCCTGTGAGTGACTTAGCTATTCTTAGCAATGCAATGATCCAAGAAAATCCCAAAGCACCAATGATTAAGTATACTATCCACATAGAAAGAACTATTTGAATTTTGTTTGAAATATTGTTTGAATATAGACTAAAGCATGCTATTTTTCACTTTCTTTTTCTTTTATTCAAATCTTGTACAAAATGACTAATTTGGAAATAAATTTGAGAAGTGAGGCCTTCAGAGAAACTTGTTTCAAAATTGTTTTCACAATTATTATTACTAACTGCATTTCTCCCTAGTTTATATTCCATAATCTCTCTTTCACCCTGTCTCTCCTCAAAAGCATTTTGCTACTAACCATGCCCTCCTCCAATATACCCTCTCTCCTATTACCACCTTCCTCTTTCCATCCTATAGGATAAGATAGATCTCTAGATTCATATTGCATGTATATTATTCTCTCTTTGAGCCAATTCTGATGAGTAAGGTTTACTCATTCTCCTTCTTCTGCCCTTTATCCGTCCACTGTAAAAGCTTTTTCTTTCTTCTTTATGGCAGATAAATTATGCCATTTCACTTCTCCCTTTCTCTCAGTACATTTTTAATTTTATTTATTTTTAGATATTATCCCTTCATATTTAACTCACACCTGTGCTCTCTGTCTATATAATACTCCTTCTAACTGCCTTAATGAAAAAATTCCTGAGTTACAAGTATCATCTTTCCATGAAGAAATGTAAATAGATAAACCTTAAGTCCTTATGATTTCCCTTTCTTGATTACCTCCTTATGCTTCTCCTAAGTTCTATATTTGAAAATCAAATTTTTTATTTCATAATGAATGCTTTAAAGTCTTCTTTTTCACTGAATTTCCACCTTTTCTCCTGAAGAATTCTTATACTCACTTTTGCTGGGTAGGTGATTCTAGATTGTAATCCTAGCTCTATTGTTCTCCAGAATATAATATTCCAAATGACTGGGGCTCCACTACAATTGAATTGTTTTTTCTGCTTCCAATATTTTCCCCTTGACCTAAGAATTCCACAATTTGGCTATAATATTTCTGGGAGTTTTTAATCTTAGGAGCTCTTTCAGGAGGTAATTGGTGGATTCTTTTAATTTCTATTTTACCTTCTGGTTCTAGAAAATCAGGTCAGTTTTCCTTATAATTTCTTGAAAGATGATGTCTGGGCTCTTTTCCTGATCATGGCTTTTAGGTGGACTAATAATTTTAAATTTCTCTCTCCTGGATCTATCAGATCAGTTGTTTTCCCAATGAAATATTTCACATTATTTTCTATTTTTTCATTCGTTTGGTTTCTGTTATTTTTCCTTGATTTGGTATGATCTTCTGAGGGACTGTGCTAGGTTCCCACTCTGATGTAACCAACTTTTCCTGCTGACCTTCTAAGTCGTCTTCAGTTGGAAAATGGTTTCACTTCATCTTTTTGTGGGTTCTAATACTCTAAAATTTGTTTAGAGTTATCTTTTAAAGGAATTTGGAGAGATTTTCGGGAAAGCTCTGAGTCCCTGCCTTTACTCCACCACCTTGGTTCCACCTCTTTGAAATATCTTTTAATTTAAAATCATCTTCATTTCCAAATGCAATGCATACAAGAATGATATTTAATAGAAAATTTGAGTAAGCCAATTTTTTAGAAAAAATTAAAATTTTTACCTGTCAGCCAGCCAGATAAGAAATTTTTGACTCCTTGATATGTTCTGTGGTTCCTTTAGTCTAAGAAAAAAAATAAAATTGAAGCTACAAATTAACAACTAGCAATGTACAAAACAACCTCTACATCCCTGTTTCCCCATTCCTTATCTCTGTTCCCAGGAGGCATTCCCTAAAGCTATAGTTAATGCTGATTTCAGGTTAACTTTCTGTTGCCAGAGTCCAAGAGTAAAAGGGTGAGAAGGGGTGGGGAGAAGGAAGATTTATAATTCAGACTCTGTTTCTGTCCTTTCCTCACTTTCTTTTTTTACTAGTACTTTTTTCTGTGGTACTTCAATATAATTCAGGTGCTTTATTCTAACAAGAGAGAGATTTGTGTTACCAACCTGATAAAATTACTACTAGAACTTTCTGTTATTCTCTTTTTCAGTATAAGACTCTTTGGAAGGTGGTTCCTAATCTTGCTAGTTTATCTCATTATTTTTACCACTAACCCGAGGATAAGCTTTTTCTTCTACTTCCCAGATATATATATATAATTATTATAAATTGAGACAACCACCTGTATCAGCATATCATGGATTCCATTCTCAGCCGTTCTCCCCTAATTCCACTTCTTTTCTATCTGTGATTCTTGAACTTTAGAATTTTTTAGTGGCCTAGTCACCTACTAGGCCCTCCTCTTTCTGAATCAACTCATCTTTTATTTTGTTTCTCTATAAATCCAGTTTTTCTAAAATACTCTTGCACAGTTGGCTCTCTCCCTCAAACCTCAATTTTTTCTTAGCCAGTTCAACCCACCTGGCCCAAATTGGAGCTTCCCTTCCTTTTGAAGGAATGTTTCACCTTTATCTCCTTTAAGAGATTCTGTAGCTCAAACTCAAACCAGCAAATTAAATACAATTAGGGTCTTGTCTTAGGAAATTCTTGTAATTGTTCACTGAATAACTAAAAATACTTAAGTCTCCAAATTTACACTGTTTCTCCACTCAACACACAATCACTTCTTAGAAAGAAAAATTATCTGGTCTCACTGCTTCTAAAGAGAACAGGCAGAAATACTCATTTAAAAGAATAAAGATTCTATCTGTGCTAAAGGAAAGCAACCAATCATGGGAGCAGAAGGTTAGTGCCAACTTAAAAATATATCATGAAGGGAACAGCATTCTTTTGTGTGGAGGGTCTGGCTACCAAGAGGAAACATGCTAATGAATATGAGCAGAATAAACAAAAAACAAATTGCAAACTGAATCCATAGGTAGTAAATACAACAGCATTCACTAATATCTTTAAAGGAATACTGCATACATAGTATATTTGTTATTTTTGTGTTTCTGCTTTGGGGTTGATACAATATTTAATACAGGTAAAATCCCAACATAACAAATTCTGTAATCACTTCAAATTCTTTTGTTACAGGTGGATTTTTACTATGAACACATTGGTAGATATCACATTCCCAGTCTGCAGGACCTTGAGATAGAGCTGATCTGTTTCTTCAAAAAGCAAGGCTTTGTATTCAGTAGGGGACTTGGGGAGGTATTACATACACACCTTCCCTACCCTTTTCTTTCTCCAAGCTTCAGATCTTTTTGGTAGTTGTTTTGGTGGGTGATTTGAGAGTCTGATAAACTTTTCTGGTGAGGCTGTTGGGATGTTTGAAGTGAAAAAGGATGAGTAACATTGAAGGGGCCAGTGCTGCTTGATGGCAGGATAAGACCCCATATTTATATTTAAACACATCCACCTCTGCCCCCCACAATCACTTTTTGCAAACATTAGTATAATAGTAATAATAATAATACTCATTTTAAGCTTTAAGGCTTACAAAAGGCTTTGCTCACAGAAAACTAGTGAGGCAGGCAGATAATACAAGTATTATCCCTCCCAATTTACAGATGATGAAACTAAGTCACAGATAAGAGAAGTGACTTGAATAGGGTCACACCATTTGTATAAAAGCTAGAACTTGAATCCAGAGTTTCTGACTCCAAGAATCAGGTAGTTTTGCTTCAAGTCAAAGCATCTCTTCTCCTTTCCTCTCGTCCTACTTACAAAGTATACAGCACAAATATACGTGAAAAAATGACTATTAACTTGGAATCACACTAAGCATTTATTATACTCAAAGAATTTACTATGATCAATTAAGTAATTTTGTAACAATATGAGTCACAGTAGAACATGGAAATGGGCTTGTATACAAAGCTTTCCTTTGTAATAGTATTGATTTTCATGGGATTTTACCTGCACCTCTCCTGTCATTATAATGATAAATCACAAAAACAAAAACAGGGTGGCCACTTACTTCAATATTATAGAAGGCATTGGAATTTCAAAAAACTGCTCACAGATGGGCACAAAAGGCAAGAGGCCAGTGTAGAATAGGCCAAGAATGAGCAGAACACGTTGTAGACTGAAGAGAATGGGGATATCTGAATTCTACAAAACACACATGTATAATATTATGCATTATTTCACAACTACTTAACAAGACAGGCCTAGCAGGCAATCCTTAAAATTTCATATCAAAGCTTAATACAAATATTTTTCAGTTATAAACAAGATTCTTACAAACATTCATACAATGGCTGGCTCATGGGATACTGAGGTTACACGAAGCATTGGGTCCTTTCTTCTGGCAGATATGGCCCAGAGATGTCTATGAATGAAGCCCCTGCTTTAGGGAGAAACATTCCCCACCACTACATGTCCTTCTAACTTCATGCCACCTGCAGATGCCAAGGCTGAGGTCCAATTTAGAAAACATTATTGAGTACTTATATGAAAGTTAAGGTTCTCTAAGACTAAAAGCTTATACCATAAAATAACTGAAATACTATATAATTACTATGAAATGAACAAGTAAGTAGCATGCTTATATAGCTACGATATATGTTGGTGATTCCCAATAAAAGCTATCCAGTGAATTAGAATAAAATGTATGACTGAATTACACAATATGTTGGCAACCTATTTTACAATGTTGTCAAAAAGCCAGAAATTTTAAAAAGCACAAGGTAATTAATTGGGTCAAATTTCTTGGGCAAAATAACCTGAGACATTGTTATTCCTAGTCTCTGAAAATGGGGACACTGCAGGCTTGTGATTTTTGCTAAAAATTGTGGATGTCTGAAAATAATTGATTAGAGATCTGGGCTTTTTAGTAAAAATTTTTCCAAACCAGAGGCTTCTAATTCATAGTAATAGGACTGAAACTGGGCTAGGTCTGCTTTTTCTCTGTCATTATCCCTCTTCCTGAGCTGCAGGGGACACCCAATATCCCCTTCCCCAGCACTCGCGTGTGTGGGCACATGTAAACGAACACACACACACACACACACCCTCTTCTCCCCCCCCCCCCTCCCTCCCTCCCTCTCCTTCCCTCCCCTCTCTCTCTCTCTCTCTCTCATCCTCCCCTCCCATCCACTGTTTGTCCTATACTGCATGTGTATCATATTCAAGTCAGAAAAGGCCTAAAAAGAAATCTAAGACTTCTGGCTTTTCACATTAGCTTTTCCCTACAAGGAGGCCTTCTCAAAATTATAATCTTTAGTATTTTAGTATTTCTATTTGGGATGGGGAGATGGGGGTCTCACTGTATTCCATTTTGTATACCCAAAGCACATACTTTTTTTTTTTTTTTGACCAGAAACTACTCAGTTGATAGAATGCCTTTTCAACTTATTTGACAGGGTATAGGGAAAGAAGGAAAAGATAATTTAGGTTACAAAACTTAATTCAAGATTCCCTTTCAATTCCAACTGAACAGGAAACTTAATTAAAGCAAACATCTAAGGGACAAGTGTGAACAAGCAAATGGTTCTTAAAAAACAGAGTCTCACTAGACATTCATTTATGTGTCAAGAATTGTAAAATGAACTTAAAGATGCATGGCCTCCATCATTAGGCCCAAGGCCTCCACCTTTAAGAAAAATATCTCTGCTGCTGACCCACTGCTTCCACCTAGTTCTATGTTGTTGTTTTTTCTATATAAGTACCAGAACAGCAACTGCTCTGGAAGCACTAGAAAAAAAAGAAAAATAACTACTGTAATCTTTCAAAGGCACAATAACAAAAGAAGTGAATAATTCTGGTTTCCAGAGGGAGCTTACCTCTTTGTGACACTTTTCTACAATTTCATATTTGGCATTGCCCCACACTGTCAAGTGTTCTCGTTTATACTGAGTTACCAACTCTGAAACCTGCATTGGAAAAATCAAAACCTCACATACTTATCCAATTCACTTACCCTATTTTCCTTTTTAAAAAAGGCTTCATCACCAAGCAACTCTATTTTAGAGTACAAGAATTGATCTAAAATGAAACACCAAACAATGTAACCTGAGATTTTCTCACAAACTAAAAGTTATCTACATTTCTCATTTTTCTAACTAATTAAAAACAAAATGTAAATTCTTAGCTAACAGGCTGTAAAATGCAGCAATATAAGTAAATTATTTAAACAGCAAGCAGCCAAGTCTTTGTCATAACTCTAGGGAATCATCTTTCCATTTGGGTTGTAAAGTCTGATGCAACACAGCTAGAGGAAGTAATAAAGTTCATAATAAAAAAGATACCTTCTTAATCAGCAGATTGTTGTTGACTTTGATATCAATGTTTACTGGAGTGTGAGGAAAAGCCTCAAAAACTTCCTTCAGTAATGGAATTCGTTTGTCTTCTCCTTCACTTTGGCTTCCTGAAAAAGTTAAAAATTATACCATATAATACAATGGCAACTGGTCCTACCGATCAGAGGGAAGTAATCCTGCTCAATTATGCTTATAATTAAGCCTTAATTTTATGAAAGTTAGTTCATTATAAAAAAACCACAAGCACTATACTTGCATCTAATTGGTAACTACCAGTTACTACTGAATGGGACTGATTGGATGAAGTATTCCTTAGTATTGAGTCACATGATCCCTCTTTCCAGAATTGGGACTTGGGTGAGGTCATTTACTCTCTGGAGGAATGAACTTTGAATCTGATATAGGAAGTTGCAGGAAGTGTCATGACCTGTAGGAGGCAGCTAGCATTGGTGACTATTGGTCAAGGATGGTTATGTCCTTTTAGTCTATCCAATGAGAAGGCTCAAGTGCTTTGCCTTTTAAACTCTGGACAAGCGGAAGCTGGCCAAGTTCCAGGAGCACATGGTGGGGATGCCTCCCAGGTGTCTCTGGGCCTCTCCCTGCAGGGATTAAATAAATGTTTTCTCTTGGTACCTGATGATGTCTCTGATTAGTTAATTGGATTGGGAAGGGGGTCTTTTACCTGACTGGTTCCACACACTACCATGTCCATTATCTATCTTGTTCATTGGAAAAAAGGCAGAGCTTTTAAGGTTTCTAAAATATCTTCTTTGCTACCAAAATTCTTGTTCTAAAATGTCCTCAATTTTTTCTTACATTATTGAGGTTAACAACTTAATGTTCAGATAAGGTAACAAGATAAATTAGGTTGTTTTCTGAGGGAAAAAAAATTCATTAAAAACTGGAAGCATCTCCCACTTGATACTTGTGTTTCTTAGGGATACTCTTAAGTTTTACTTTCTCACTGACCTTTAGACTACGTTAATTTACCCAGTCATTATGAACCAGATCAGTTATGTTCCCTTTCCCGTCTGTATAGCCCTTTTAATCCATCTCAAATCCTAAAGCAAATGAAAATGTTCATTTTTTTCTGTTACAGATCTACAAAGCCCACTAATTAGTGTTCTTAAAAGAGAAGCAGCAGATGAATGAGAAAAGATTGAGCTCTATTTTGGGGTATCTGAAAAAACCTATGTAAAATCTCAATAATAGTTAACATTTATATAAGACTGTGTACCAAGTGCTTTAAAATTGTTATCTCATTTGATCCTCACAATAACGTTGGAAGGGAAGTGCTATTATTATCCCCAGTTTACAGATGAGGAAACTTAGGCAAAAGTGAAATGACTTGCCCAAAGACCCAGTTAATAAGTATGTGAGGCTGGATTTGAATTTAGGCCCTCCTGACTCCAAACCCAGACTTTAACCACTGTATCACCTTAGCTGCCTACAACTTACATTTTCAATTGATATCCACTAGACATAAATAATATAAAATTAACATAACAACCAAACATAATTCCTACAGAATGTGAATAATGGTCCCTAGAACATTAAGTAAGGTGTGATCCAGGGTGGACATTATGAATGAGAGAAAAAAATGTGAATTAAACAAAGACCAAATAATGATTGGGGGATTAACTACAGTAACATTAAAGAGTAGAGTTACATGGAAAGAAAAAGGTAAATTCAAAGGAGGAAGAGAATTTGGAACTCAAGATTTTAAAAATAAATGTTAAAAATTATTTTTACATGTAACTGAGGAAAAATAAAGTACTAAATAAAAAATTTTTCAAAGAAAAAGTTGTGTTTAAATTAAATAGATGTTAAATTAAAAGCTATCTAGATCAGTAGAAAATCTAAGAGTTAAGCAAAGTAGACACACAAGGAACTCAAGTACCAACTTAAAGAGTTTTTAAAGATGGATTAAGAACATGAAAGCAGGGACAGATTAGAATAGTATCAGGAACACAAAAGCTGAAGAGGAAATTTTTTTTTAGTTGGTAAAGAGGAACAAAGAAGGGACAGGATCAGCATTTGGGATTGGGAGTGGGGAGGGAGGATAAATAATAAATGAGGAAAGAAAGCAAGGCTATTTAAACTTATTTTAAATTTTTTTAGGCCAAGCAGGATGGTCCTAGAATTAGAAATGATACAACTACCCCCCCCTCCCAAAAAAGAGGCTTATAAAGAGTTGAAATTGTTGAGAGGATTTTCAGGGTCCTTGCTATAGCAACAGCCCAAATAAGCTAGTACAGGATACAGACAGAAAGGAGGTAAGCTGGCCTAGATGAGTTCCAACCCAGTACTCAGATGGGCCTCTGTACTAGGGTGCTGGAAAAACTAGGAACCTTTGCCCTAGCTGTACCTCAGGCCTGGAATGTTCTTCCTCTTTATTTTCATCTCCTAGGTTCCCTGGCTTCCTTCAGATCTCAACAAAAGTCCCACCATCTACAAAAAGCCCTTCCTGGTCCTCCCTAATCTGAAACTATCCCTATTTTATCTGTTTATTTTTCTTGTTTGTATATGATAGTTTGCATAATGTAGACCTTTAGGCAGCTAAATGACAAAATGAATTGAGTGCCAGGGCTAGGGTCGGGAAGGCTTTCTTGTGTGGGCCTGAATACCTACATGTTATCTCCCCTTCTACTGAAAGCCAGGAGGTGCAATGGATGTAATCTTGGATCTGGAATCAGAAAGACTCAACAACAAATTAGACTGGAAGGAAGCCCCTTTATCTGCATAATCTGCACTTTGCCTTCTCCATAAGACATTTGCTGACATTCAGAATTATGCATTATGATTAGAAAAGGGCCCACTGCCACACAGTACAGAGAGGCAGATAATACAGAGCTCAAGAACTAACCGAAAATGCTTAACAGGAAACTGGGCAGACTCAGGGGCTGCAGACTCCAGAGGCCACAGTCAAAGGCAGGCCAAAGCCCCATACTACATTTTAATTCCACCCAGTGCTTTGTAGGGCTTGTAGTTTAAATTATAAAAGGACTAGCCTAGAGGAAGGGGGGAAAGAGGGAACAGAGAACAGAACCACTGGTAGGAAGGAGGGAGTGAAAAGGTTTTCTGAAGTTTAAACTAATAGCAACAAGCGTTCCATTTCTGTCTTGTTGTTAGAGATTATGTTTTATAGCTTTTTATTCTAGAGTTCCATTATAGTGTTTTAAAACTTAAAATATTAATTTTAATTAGATTTTTATGGATAAGAGTGCTTGCTGCACTTTAAATGGAAAAATCTTAAATCTAAAGGAAAAGTTAGCAATCAGGATAGTAGGGTTTTAAGTGACTTTGTTCTAGGAGGGACTTGCTTGGGGGGAGGGGAGGAGAAAGAGGAGGGTGAACTGGAAAAAGTTTAACTGACCTCTGGGAAAAACAGAAAATGAGCACATTTTTAAATTTACTTTGATTTATTAATATTTTCTCCACTTTCTTAAGCCTAGACAAAAAAAAAAAAATAGAATTTAACTTAACCTTAGGTATTGAGGAACCAGTATGCCAACACAGTATCAGCACCTAGCACTCTGAGCTAGGCCAGTAGCTTAAGAACACTCAGATCCCTAGGCTGAACCCCAGGTCCAAGTCAACAGCTAGAGATTTTCTCAGAGGGGCCAAGAGCCCAAATTCAGTGCCCAGACTCTGAGCTAAGCCTACATATATTCTGACATGTCAGAGAAATGATGCTGGATTCTGCCCCAGCATGGGCCAGCAGTTTAGGGTCTGGAGCACCCTAGATGACCGGACAAAAGCTTATTCTGAAAAGAAACAACTAATACAAGGCCCAAGAATGCCCAAGATATAAACCCTGAAAAGGAAAACAATTCCAAAACATTTGTAAGCAAAACTTAAAAGTAAATCATAGTTTGTCCTTGACATCAAATAAAATTCCTAGAAAAATTAAGTTTTTCAAAGAGTTGAAAAATGAAGCAAGTAACAGAGGAAAGAAATGGAAGAGAGCCTTGGAAAGAATTAATGGCTTGGCATAAGAAGTACAAAACCTTACTCACCAAATAGCAAATAATGAGTCCATGAGGCAAACAAGTATTAAAACAAAGTCAAAAGATTACAAAAAAAAGAAGAAAACAAAAGGCATCACATATCAATAACAACTAATCTGCAAAACAGACCAAAGAGAGATAATTTTAGAACATAATTTTAGAATTACCTGAAAGCCATGACCAACAAGAGCCTGGATATCATAATTAAAGTAATTTTGAAAGAAATAAGGTAAGGTAAGCAATTTCATGAAGAAGTGTTCCAATCAGACCAATTTAATTTCCTATTTTGACAGGTTTACTAGGCTGGTAGACCAGAAGAAGACTGTAAATATAATTTACCTGGATTTCAGCAAAGCATCCAACAGTCAGACAAGGTGAAAAGATGTAGGCAAGAGATCCACTTAGACCCTAGATCTCTTAGAATCAAAGAACAAAAAGAAAATAGAAAGAATCTGAAGCAGGTTGTGGTCCCTTTAAGAAACTGTATTTTCTATTGATCTGTGATTCCTTTCAGATTCTCAGCCCCTCCTGGCTGAGGCATATCCTCCCCAGACAAGTTGTCTTTCCAGGATACCAGAGCCTTTGATTCAGTTACAAATTCTAGTCAAAAAGCATCCCTTTGAATTCCAATAGGAGATCCAGGCTCTCCCAGCCCCCAGTCTGAGCCAACTTGGGCTGTCCCAACCCCCATATAATAACTAGTTCCATCAACTAAAGTCTTTGCAGATGGACCTTGGCAGCTCCCTTTGCTGCCAGGACCTTCTGCCCACTGAGAACTGCATTCTCAGTGCAAAACTCCATTTTCCATAGATCTGCCCGCTGGAATAATATTCTTTTCCAGTGTTATCCTCTCTTTACCCTCACCAATTTCCTAACCAGACTTTATGCCTCTCTGTCAGAATTTCTAACCTTACTTCCAATCCCTATAATAAACCTCTTTTATCAATCTAGGTTTTCAGGTCTGTAAATTCCTTTACAGAGAACCTCTGCGAGGCCAGAAGGGAGTCCCCAAAACTCCCTGCCCTTGTGCCAAATCCCAAGGGCTTGCAGGGGAGCCAAACCTCTCCATTTGGTTCCTGACCCTCAAACCTGCTACTAGAACTTATCATTTAACTCCCTGATGATCAGAAACCCTAGTCTCATTTTGATTTCCTAATCTAGACTTTATCATATTCACTTGTCTACTTCTGAAAGAAACCTCAAAATGATAAGTCCTAGGAACAATATAGCCAAAATCCAGAACTTTCAGGTTAAAGAAAAATATTACAAGTAGTCAAAATGAATTTAAGTATGAAGGAAGGAACCATAGTCAGGACCACACAAGATTAAGGAGCATCAAAGCTTACAGTGAAGAACCACCTATTTAGCAAAAACTACAGGGAAAAACTAGACTTTTAATGCAACATAGGACTTCCAAGCATTCCTGATAAAAGACCAAAGCTGATTATAAACTTTGAAAAATAAACAAATTAGTAAAGAGAAATATAAAAAGTAACTCTGGAACCTCAAAATTGACCATTCCCCTTTCATTTTGTCAGAGGATCTACAGAGTGCCATCCATGGAGTGCTGCAGAATATGTCTTGTAGGGTTGTCTAGGGCACCACAGCTAAGGCAAACACTTGGGAAGTGGAGCAACATTGGTGCACACAGGTTCTTTGTAAAGTATCCCTGACCAAGAGGAAACTACCATCATGGAAACATAGTTCTGGTTTTTGCATGGTAAATATTTACTGTTTTGACCTGTTTCCCATATGTATGAAACTAAGTAAGACAATTTATGCTTATATAGGGTGGGGCTTTGGGGGAGAATTATAATTCTGAAAATTGTCTTTTACAATGCTCTCAAAGATACTGCCATGCATACTACTATTCCTCCACCTCTCCCATCCTTTTCTGAACCTCTAGGGATCCATCTTTTCACTAGGCCCTCACTGTTATGGACAAATACAGGTGCTCTGACCATCTGTTCTGTCAACTCGAATATATGAGAGAGCTGCCGCCCCTGAGCCTTCTCTGATGAAGACGCTTATAGAACAGCACAGGCCTCACTAGGAACAGATTTTTCAGAAGTAAAGATCCTTCAAGAAGGCAATCCACATTTGGAGAATTCTCACTCCAAAATGCAATAGTAAAAATGATGATAATTACTAAATGGCTTTTGTTTGGTAGCCTGCAAAGGTCCAGTAATAAAATTTAAACATCTGAAGTTCAATTAAATAATCAAATTCATGGAGCTTTTCTTGAGTACGAATTATGCTGAATGAATACATTGTGTGAGGACTTGAAGGATATCTAAAGATATATAATCCATTATCCAATTCCTCATAATTAAATTCAATTTCCTTAAAATCTAGTAGGGGAGCAAGGATAAGACATATACTCAAATTAATATAATACATAGTATGTAAAAGAACCACAATGTAGTATCAGATTTCAAAGGAGGATGGGATCACTTTTGTCTGGGAACCAGAAAATATTTCATGAAGGAAAACAACATTTTTATAGATCCTAGAGGAGATACAAAACTATGTACTTTTAAATAAACCCCTATCTTCAAGGAGTTTATATATTAGAGAATAGAAATATCTTGTTAATATGCAAGTGAACACAATGCTAAGCTGTTATTCAGCATTTCTTCTGTGACTATATTCACTAACATAATGAAATCTAAAATGTTGTGAAGTATTTTTCTATCTTTCAATCTTTATTTTCCAATTTTTTCAAATTTCAATCTATCTTTCAATCATCTTTTCTCTGTTCTCAGGAATACCAGTACTTGGTATCTGCCAACATCACTCACTTTAAAAATAAATACGTTTTTACTGGGAGGATAGAGTAAGATACACTTATTTGTCCACTTTATATTATATGTATTCATAGTGTTTCCCACTAGAATCTAAAATCTCAAGAGGAGAAATTGTTTCATTCATGTATCCTCAGGGTCTTGCATAAGTACCCAGTACATGTGTAAGACTTGTAAGATTGTTGACTGATTTTTTTTTCCTTCATCAAGCATTCTTCCAGTCTCAAATTTGTCTCCCAAAGTGTCCCTATTAGGAAGAGAATTCATCAAATGGCCAACATGACATTCAATTTATTTGACAATGAAGTCTGTAAGTTAACAAATTTGGCATGAGGGTATATTGATTTCTAGGCAAAATTGAATAGAATGAACTAATTCTCTCAAGACTTATTTCTAGTCAAACAGCAAGTTTCACTGCAAAAACAAGAGATCCCAGTCCAATAACTCAGGTAACACATGAGGCTCCACCCAAAATCACTGACAACTTCTTATCTACACTACTAGAAATCATTATTGAGCAAATATTTGTTTCTGTTTCTAGATACTAAAGAACTGCAATTAATTAACTTAATTACTATAATTAATGTGCATCTGTAATTAAAGAACTGTAATGTAATTAATGAAACAAATGTTTAAGAAGACAGTGGAAAACATTACCTTTCTGAAATGTTACCTCCAATTTGCCAAGGTAAGGGGGGAGTTCCTTTAAAAGATAAAGACAATATTAGCTTTAGGAAAATGAAGGAATTGATCTAATTTCAAATAAGATACAAAGTAATTTAGCAAAATACAACAAATCTTTAATAATAAATGATATTTATGTATATTTAGCACCTCTCAGAAAAATTTCCCTAAAGATTACTTCTGTCTACCAGTGAAAACAATCTATAGTACTAACAGAAAATTCTTAGTTTAATTGTTAATAAAAGGAAGGAAATTATTAATACCAAATGTTATATGATTCTTGTAATGTCAGAATTTCAGTAATATCCTTATATTCTCCCTCTTAAGATATTTCCTCTTGATTAGGTTGAACTGAATCACAGTATGGGTGAGTTAAGCCTCCCAGGGAGCTTGTCTTGTGGGGATCCCAGCTCAAGCTGAATGTCAGCTTGTAGTTAGTTGTCTTTGCTCCCTTCCACCAAGATTCATGGCATGAAGGGCAAAAGAGTCATAATAAAGTGGCTTACCTCACACCCAGATTTCTGCAACTAGAATCTCATGATCAAATCTTACTATCTCATCCATCTTGTCCCCCCTCTTCCTAAAGCTATCCCTCTTCCCTCTTTCTCTCTTTTGGATGGAGGGAGGAAGCAACTGGGGTCCAGCGTCATACAGGTACTAAGAGCTAAATGTTTGAAGCCACATTTGAACTCAGAGCCTTCTAACTCCAGAGCCGATGCTCTACCCATTACACCATCAAGCTGTCCTTACCCTGTTATTCTCAATTAAGTAAGTAAGGCATCTTACTCTTCAATTCCTGGTTCTGATTTATTTCAGGACTTGACAATATTATTAAAAGTTGATCTTTTTTTCCCCTTTTAGTAGTTAGGAACTAAAAATCAAAAGGAGGTATCATCTGATTGTTATCTATTGGAGCACTTCAAACAATTAGATAAAGAAATTATACATTTTATTTTAGAGAATAAAGTAATTTTCATTACATTTAAAAAAAATTTATTTCCACCAGCTAGGATGTAGAAAACATTTTCCAACATGTACATTCATGTTTTTGTTTTTTTAATTCCTAAAGAATCATGTTGGGAGAAGAAAATCTGAACAAAAGGGAAAAATCACAAAAGGAAAAAAAAAAGTAAACATAGCATGTTCTCCATAATTCTCCCTCGGGACGGGATGGTGTTTTCCAAGCAGAATTTATTGGGATTGCCTTAGAACACTGAAAAGAACCAAGTCTGTCATAGCTGATCATCACATACATTAAATTATTTAAACAACTTTTAAAAACAAATTTTGTTTTAGAGAATATGGTAATTTTCATTAAATCATCTCTTTTTAAAGAAATCTACATTTGTTCACTTAAGTTAGAGAACATTAGGAAGATGTCAGTTACATATTACCTTCTCACTGCTATTTACAGCCCTTTGCTCTGCTAAGATCATGATCAATGAACAACTTTCCCAACCTGTGCAGTTCACAAGGTCTGATTAAATCAATCTTTTTTGGATTCTTAATTCTAAAATTTACCAACCTCTATGACATCCTCCTACACCCCTCTGTGACTTTATCACTAAACTTACAGCACATTTTCATTCCTGTTCTGTCATTGTTCTTGATGACTTAACTATCTTCATAACAATCTGAACTTTCAGATCTTTAACCTCAGTTCCCTTTCATCTACTTCTGTCACTTACTGAATTAGTGCCAATCCTGGACCTTGCCAAGGATAGGGTGTGAGAAAAATAGCAATTCCTGAGAAAGCCTAAGGCTACCTGGCTTTAGGAATGCCATAAACAAAGCTGGCCAATCAATAGCAGTAATTTAATACTAATTCTGTGGGTCAGTGACCTGTAGAACTCAATGATGGTAACAACCCCATCTCCCCTACCACTCCTCAATTGTACCTCTAAACCATAACATTAGCATTATCAACCTAACCTTTGTTTCTCTTTCCTACAAAATTATCTCTTTGATTCTTCCTCTTTTCTAGATCCCCAAGAATTAGCCCGCTGTCAAGCAGCATAATTTCTTCTTGCTTCTGCCTCTCTGCTAAACTCCTTTAGAACTTTAGTCCCCTTGTCAAGCAGCATAATAAAATCTTTGTCCCTTAACTTGGAGTCTGAGTGTGTGAATTCTTTCACCAAACCCTTGACACTGACCAGAGGAACCTAATCTTGGGAGTGTCTTTCTCCTCAACACTAACACTAGAAACTAATGGTCAAAAGCACTTGTCCATCATGACCATCACGCTCTGTGTTCTAGTCTACCTCTGGATTAATTTTCTCCTTTTACAGTTTTAGGAGCAGAAATTTACAGTTAAAGGAATCTCAGAGGTCATCTGATGCAACCCCCTTCAGAGGTTACCAATGCCCAGAAACATCAGATGCCCTGCCCAGTCACCCAGGTAACAAACAGCAGTCAGAAATACACACATCTCCCCTCAAGCCACCCCCTCCTGCCTCCAGGGGCAGCTCTTCTTGAATTCTTTCACCCATTAACCTTCCATTGTTCCTACCACATTAATGTAGAAAATACTGTTGGAATCTACCTTGCTGTGGCTGGAAATTGGCTGACCTCAGATATGCAACAAAGGAAGCTGCAAGTGCTTAGATCCCACCTATCTATTGGGTGGGACAATTGGTGCAGCAGAGGTTTTGGGTTTCCCAATTTTTAAAAGCTCATGTTTTACCCTTTGGATCTAGCAGTGTCTCTACTGGGTCTGTATCCCAAAGAGATCATACAAAAGGGAAAATTACCCATGTGCAAAAATGTTTGTAGCAGCCCTTTTTGTAATGGCAAGGAACTAGAAACCTAATGGATGCTTATCAGTTGGGGAATGATTGAATAAGTTATTATTGTTTTCTAAGAAATTGTTGAGGTCCAACCTAGAGACCCCAAAAGATTGGGGACACACCAGTGTCACAAGATGTTTCAAAAGAATTTGTAGGCTTATTCTCCAATTGATAAATGGTCGAAGGTTATGAATAGACAATTTTCAGATGAAGAAATTAAAACTATTTCCACTCATATGAAAGAGTGTTCCAAATCACTATTGATCAGAGGAATGCAAATTAAGACAATTCTGAGATACCACTACACACTGTCAGATTGGCTAAGATGACAGGAAAAGATAATGACAAATATTGGAGGGGATGTGGGAAAACTGGGACACTGATACATTGTTGGTGGAATTGTGAACTGATCCAACCATTCTGGAGAGCAATCTGGAACTATGCTCAAAAAGTTATCAAACTGTGCATACCCTCTGACCCAGCAGTGTTACTACTGGGCTTATATCACAGAGAGATTTTAAAGATGGGAAAGAGACCCACACGTGCAAAAATATTTGTGGCAGCCCTTTCTGTAGTGGCAAAAAATTGGAAACTGAATGAATGCCCATCAATTGGAGAATGGCTGAATAAATTATAATATATGAATGCTGTGGAATATTATTGTTCTAAAAGAAATGACCAGCAGGATGATTTCAGAGAGGCCGGGAGAGACTTACATGAACTGATGCTGTTGTGCCACAGTTCTCTTTTATTATCCTGACTCAGTTTCTCTAAATTGTCCTGCCTTGCTTTCCCTAATTGTTCTGCTCAATCCTGCAAAACCACCCCTCCCTCTTAATCATTAGAATATTTGATGAGGATAAGAGATCTTATATTTTAGAATATCAGAATGTTTCTCTCCATCCCAAGCTATCAGAATATCAGATACCGTCTTATCAGGATGCCTCTCCCCATCTCTGGAGTGTCTCCCCCCATTATGTCACTGTTTGGAGGACTATCCTAAAGCCAGAAGACTTTAGAATTATTGACAGAAAGATTGGTAGAACAATAGCACTCTAGAGTCAGGGGACCTTAGGATTATTGCTATATTTCCCCTAATAGCTGTACCCTATCAAAATTATCAGCAATATGATTTCAGAGAGGTCAGGAGAGACTTATATAAACTGATGCTAAGTGAAGTGAGTAAAACCAGAAGAACATTATACACAGCGACAAGAACATGTAATGATCAACTCTGATGAAAGTGGTTCTTTTCAATAATGAGGTAATTCGGCCAATTCCAAGATGATAGAGCCATCTGCATTCAAAAAGGGGTCTGTGGAGACTGAATCTAGATCACAATACAGCATTTTCATCTTTTTAATTGTTTGCTTGCTTTTTTTTTTCTTTCTCATTTTCTTTCCTTTTTGATCTGATTTTTCTTGTGTAACATGATAAATGTGGAAATATGTTTAGAAGAAATGCATATGTTTAACCTATTGCTTGCTCTCTAGAGGACAGGTAAAGAGTAAGGAAGGAAGAAAAATTTGGAATCCAAGATTTTGCAAAGGTGAATGTCAAAAACTATCTTTGCATGTATTTTTAAAATAAAAAGCTATATTAAAATCAAGCTAAACCACAATAGCAAAAAAAAAAAAAAGCAACAGCAAAAAAAATTCAATTTAATCTTAATTTTAATATTTATGCTTACTAAATATTCATCTCAATAGACTTTTTTGGGGAACAACCCTCTCTGCAGAATAACAATAAAGGTAAGTTTTTTAAGTTAACAACAGGGTTCAAGTGCAGTACTTTCTTTTTTTTTATTTTCCCCAGTTACATATAAAAAACAACATTCTTTTTGGTTACACATCTACATTCATTTTTTTCTTTACCTATTTCCTCATGAATCATGCTGGAAGAGAAAAATCAGAACCAAAAAGAAAAATCATGAGAGGAGAAAAAAAAACAAGAAAAAAAAACCAACAACAACAACATTAAGTACTGGTACTTTTGTGAAATCCTAAATAAATATAACGCAAGTTCTGCAGAGATTGAGGAGGGAGCCTTCTTTTAGGGTTTTTTTTTTCTCCTCTACTTCTACCAATGACCAAATAAGCTTCTTTCTAAAAACTATTTCAGATTTTGGGATTCATTCTCATGACTAACACCAGTCCCCCCACTGTGAATAAACCACCATATATCTATTTTTCTTCTCTGATCAAAAGAGATGCCAGAGAAAGACCTGAAGGTGCCGAGTATTCTACCTACACATCAGATTTAAGCTTTCAAAACTTAAGGAGGGCTTCACTGCCACACAACAATTTTTGGTCTTGTTGTCTTCTAACTGACATCACGCACAGTTGTGATTTCCAAATCTTTTCTCCCAATTCCCCTGCCTTCTCCTTCACCAAGAGTGAGGAGCTTTCAGGAGACTGAGCTTTTTCACCCAGCCATCCTAAACTTTTCTCATTCCTCTCTATAATCTGAAAATGAAGTGGCCTCCTTGTTAAAGTTAACCATCCATCCTATGCTCTACTGGCTTCTCGAGCTCTTTCTTAATCTATAAATATGCTAAATCTACAACAAATTTTTAAAATTCCTTCCCTTGACTCAATTATCTTTTCTGCTTTTTTCATCTCCCTCTTCTTGCCAAACTTCCAAAAAGGCTAACCTACATTCACTACCTCCATTTCCTCTTAAATCACTCATTTCTGAATCTCCATAAACCTAGCTTCCATTTCTATCTACCCCACTCTATAGTAAAACCACTGTCTCCAAGATTTCTAGTGAGCTCTGATTTACCAAACCCAATGACCTTTTCTCTTTTCTCATATTCCTTGATCTTTCTGCCACTTCACATTATTTATCAATTCTGATGATACTTTCTTCTCTTGACTTTTGTAATGTAACTCTCTCCTACTTCTCTGCTACTCCTCTGATCATTTCCACCATTCCTATTCCTGAATCCTGATTGTGGAGGGCACAACTGTACCCAAACTGTCTCATCCTTCTTTCTTCTCTCTACACTTTCTACTTTGGCAACCCATCAACCAAGTGATTCAAAAATTATCTCTATGTAAATAATTCCTACATCTATACCTTTAACCCCAATTTCTCCTCTGAGCCCATTACTAGAATCTTCAATTATCTGCTGGATATCTATCTTGGATGCTCCATCAGTACTCATTATTATTTAAAACTTCCCCATGAATCTTGCCTTTTTCATTTCCCTATTTCCGTTCAAAATAGGGTTGGGAAACATATAATGGAGTTAGAAGAGATGCTGATGTAATAGAACTGTGGCCCCCTGACAAACATTGAAAAGGAACTGATGAACTGTGCATGTGAAATCTTGATAGTGGTATTGATCTGGGGTACCTTATTGGGGCATTGCCTAAATCAAACAGGTGCAGGGCCATGGATGGGAGAGACTAAGTGTGAATGGACTTTTACTCGTTGACCAGAGAGGGTAGATATCATAGATTGTGGCGAGCATAGAAACAGATGGAGCAAGTTAAATATTGTTTGTAATATAGGTCAGTGCTTAATTGTATCCACCAGCATCCATTTAAGGGTAATGAGGGATGTTTGAAGGAATTTAGGAAGAAGCCTACTTGTCAAACACCCTGTAATCTATTCAAACAGATGCTAATGGGTGAAGAGATATCTGCCCTCCCCCACCACACACACACAAAGATTATCACAGAATATAGACTGGTGACATGAGCCCAAGATGGTAGTTGGGGATATCGGACACACACATACATATGTATATATATACATTTTTTTTTTAACAGATTAATTTGACTGCAAGCAGTCTTAGAGGTAACAACTAACCAAACTGCTAAGGTCCTTGATCTATTAGCTGATCAAGCCACCCAGCAAGGGAAGCTGTTTTATAACATCGATTAGTTTTAGATTATCTGTTAGCAGAAGAAGGAGGGGTCTGTGAGAAACAAAACTTGTCCACCTGTTGTATGCAAATTGATGACAACGAACAAGTAGTAAAAGAAATTACTAAGGGCATTTGCAGGATAGTTCAAGTGACTGTACAAGTTTGGAAATATCCCTTCAAAAATATCTGGTGGAAATAGCTCTTATGGTATGGACTTATTGCAATCAGTGTTATTATTCTGTTGCCACTATGTTTATTCTGTATAATTACATTGGTAACAAGAACAGTTCAAAGATCACTGTCAAGAATCTTACATACAGAGGATGATATCATTAAAATGATAGAAAGAGGGATGGGATGCAGGTAGCAGGGGATGATCCAGATGAGATTAATAAGCAATGTGTAGAGAGGTTAATTGAATTTGACCACAATGTTAGTTCTTCATGAGGAAATAGATATACATATATATTTATAACAGGGGGGATTGTGTAAAAAAGGTGAAGAACTTACAGATCAAGCACACATTGATCAGAGACTGTTGGCTAAATTAATTGAATTCTCGGGAAGCATGTGATTTTAGATAAGGCCTGGACTACATACATTCCATTGTCCAAAGAAGGATAGTGAGGAAGCTATACGTCACCTTATCTACTGCATTCCACTGACCAAAATAGGGGAACAGAGACTTATGTAACCAATCACACCATATAGAGGGTAGGATTTTTGGGGTTCTTTGTCTGAAATGTATAAAAACTGTGAGCATTCTCAAGGGAGTAGCTCTCTCCTGCTGTAAGCTTCAACTTGTAGAGAAGGGGGGAGAGGAGGGGAGGTCTGCTTCTTGAGATTCTAATAAATAATTCTGCTTTTTATGAGTGATCTCTGACTAGTCAATTTGGGTAGGTGTCTTTGTCCCAAACATGACCAAGTCCTTTCCTGATCAAATATTTTCTGTAGGTCTTCATTACTTACTAACTAAAATGTAAACTCCTTGGTCTAGTGATCAAGGTCCTCAGCACCTGGCTCTAATTTACCTTTCCAATTTTATTTCATACTCTATGTTCCAGCTTAACTTAATCCTAAATAGTATTGTGTGCACGTGTGCATATGTGTGAGTGTGTAACACAATTCTTTCCCAATCTTTTCAACCTGGCTCAGGTGCTACCTACTCTTTCCAGAAGTTCACCCAGATAACCCTCTGCTAGTGGGGGGCTTCCTACCTTTTTAAATTCCTTCAGTCACTCAGTTGATGAGCACCAAGCATTTAATCACCTCTTAACTTATGTTAATCATCTATAAGCAACTCATCTCTTTAACTAAGTATATGCTTTCTGAGGCTACAGACCATCTCCAATTTATATCTTCTGAACTTATTAACAGGATTTCTTAGTCATAACAGGCACTTACTAAATGTTGGCTGAATTTATTAAGTACCATATTCAAGGCATTTAACCAGATGTGAAAGGATATGGAGAATATCAACCTTTCAGGGGGCAATCAGGAAAACCTTTGCTGAGGAAGTGGTACCTAAGCTGAGTCTTGAGGGAAGACAGAGATTCTGAAATGTAAAGATGAGGAAGGAATGCAAATGATAGATTACTGTATAAACACAAAGATGCTGGCAATAGCCTGTTAAGTTCAGGAAACAACTATCAGCCTGGTTTGTCAGGAAGTTAAAAGTATAGGTTCCTATAGGACAAAGTAATTATTTTCCAGATGATTTTTCCTCATTTTTTCCCAATTCACTCCTTAAAAGCCTTCACTAAAGCTAAAATCATGCCACCCCAAAGTATTTGCTCTGAATGCATTTCTACTTACACAGTACTTCAGGTCAGAAATGTTCACATTTACTCCAGTTGATCTCTTCAGATTCCCATCATGGGATACGACCACTTGTTCATCTTTTGTGATATGGCAATCCAGTTCCAACATATCAGTTCCCATATTAACTGCACTGAAGCCAAAAACAAACAAACCAAAAAATCAGCCTGGAAACACCAAGAGTTTAAGCAACCATTGTAAAACATCTAAGTACTCATTTGCCTCAGATATAATATGTGTGTGTCAAATTGACTACTATGACAGAAAAGGGAAATGATAAATGCTGGAGAACATGGGAAAATTGGGATATTTAATATATTGTTAGTAGAGTTGTGAATAGATCCAACCACTCTGGAGAGTAATTTGGAACTATCTAAAAAGGATAATCAAACTGTGCCCACCCTTTAACCCACTTTAATACACTACTAGGTCTGTATCAAAAATATTTATATTTGTTCTTTTGGTGATGGAAAAAGAATTGGAAATTGTGGGGATGCCCATCAATTGGAGAATGGGTAACCAAGTTGTGATATATGAATGTATGTTACGCTCTAAAAAATGATAAGCAGATGGGTTTCACAAAAACCTGGATTTATATGAACTGATACTGAATGAAGTGAGCAGAACACTGTACACAATAACAGCAGAACTGTTTGATGACGATTAGCTATGACTGACTTAGTTCTTCTCGACAATACAATAATCCAAGACAATTCCAGAAGTCTCATTACAGAAAGTTCTATCCATATCCAGAGGAAAAAGTAAAATCCAGAGGGAAAAAAAAGTAAAATATATGCTTTGATTTATGTAGATCAAAGCATATATTTTACTTTTTTTCCCTCATAGTTTTTCCCTTTTGTTCTGATTTTTTGTTCACAATACCACTAATGTGGAAATATGTTTAATATAAAGTGTATGTGTATAAACGACATCAGATTACTCACTGGACATTCTGATCTGGATTCTGATCTACCCAGAGTGGCAGGTTTATAAACCTGTTATGTTGGTTAAAGCTGCTTTATTCATGACTATGGATTTTTTTTTTCAGGATTTGACACTCTCCGTGTAGGTACAACCTACATTTCCAGATTTATCTTCTGGAAAATACCTCCATGAAGGCAAATAGAGCACTGAGCTTGGAATCGGGAAAACTCATCTTTTGAAGTTCAAATCTAGCTTCAGATACTTATTAGCTGTGTGACCCTGGGCAAGTCACTTAACCCTGTTTACCTTAGTTTTCTCGTCTGTAAACTGAGCTGGAGAAGAAAATGATCTAGTACCTTTTCCAAAAAAAACATTTTAAGAAGGGCTTTCTATCATGCTTACTTCACTCATACTTCAACTTAATCTCTGAATTTCTTTTGCCTTTCCAGCAGCCCTGATTATTATCCTATTCCCCACCTACACCCCACCTCCCTCTTTCAGTTCCAATTTATGTTGTCTTCCCCCATTAGAATGCAAGCTTCCTGTTTGCCATTATTTGTAACCCTTTTTTTCTATATCTTCCACAACACATAGCAATATAGAACAGTGTCTCAAATAGCAAAATTATGTATTCATTAAATATTCCAATGGCACTATTATGTATATTCCATGGATTAGAAATGCTCTATATTTTGTCTATTATTTTTCATACTTTTGTGAAAACACATAAAACATGCTGTATGCTCTCAATTCTTTTAATTTTGTAGCCAGTAATATGATATAGGAGCAATATCTACCCCACGGAGGCTAGGTTAGTTTTCCATCAAAAAGTAATGAAATCATCCTTAGAACTTAATTGGTCCAGGGGACTAAGGCTGAACTGACTGACATAGCTTCTAGGTCACCTAATTACAGACAACAATGTGTCAGGAGCCAGGACATCTGAGCTTGACAAAACTTCTGACTAGCATATCGCCATGGTAAATGCCACAGAGAGACTGTGCCTAAACAAATCAATAATGTATGCTTGGAAAATACCCCTTCCAAGCCATTGCTATGTAAACCTCATTTTGGTATTTAAGTGACTCATTTCATTCCAGAACCAGAAACAAAAAAACATCCTGAGCTAGGCCCAACCTAGCAATATTTGAGATGATTGGGTAGGAGTAGATTGGAATGACTTCATAGTAGAAAGTGGGGGAGGAAGGCAATGTGAAAGGAGGAGAACTACTAGTGATGTGGGTGATGTAGACATCAAATGATGGTAGGCACCAAAAATTGGAGTTCAGTCATGTGAAGAATTCATAATTCATAAAAATTTGCCATTCTCTTTGGCAAAAGGTGGATTTATTTAGGGACGAGGTTACAGACAAAATGAAGGGATACAAGAGATGCCAGGAATGGTAAATCTGAAATAAAATAGGAGAGCATATGAACAACAAGTTCCTCAGTGAAACACAATAATTACCCAGTAGAAAGGGAGCAGCACCCCATGAGGTTGGGGCATTGTTGGAATCCTAGTGTCAACAACTTGAAACGAGGTAAAAACTCAAGGGTGATGTCAGAATCCTGGTGTTAACTCAATAGAACTGATACAGTGCTTATTGGTTCACACCTTAGAGTGAATACTTACAAGGTGATAAGTTGCTAATACTGCTAGACAATAATGCTCACGTTCACACCTTTAGAGAGCTCATAAGTATTTAAGTATTCAATGAAGTTCACACGGTTGGGAGATTTCAGGTTTATCCGAATTTACCCCTTAAGCCCTGCCTCCAGAACCTTTGGGAGATCATATATATAGAGAAAGCTCTTAGAGCTTGAAAGAATTACTCCAGAACATTGACTGGGGTCGGAGAGGAGCACTCTGGGAGGAAGCCCACCGGGCATATCCTTAGCTGGCAGGATAAATCCTGCAAAGGACTTAGCATCTCAAAAAAAAAGTTAGCTGTAAGAAGTGAAGGTAGAAAAGCATAGTGGAGTTAGGGGATACCATGTGGTATAGGGGGGGGAGTAAGGCTATGGCCAACTGACCCAAAGAAGGGCAGCAGCCACATGATGAACCATAAGTAGATTTTATAGGGAAAATTTAACCTCAGGGACATGACTGGGATTTCTGACAGGGCATGGCAAGGCGAGACTGCTGGAGATCTCTACAGAGGTTTCAGCGGGTTGATAAAACTTGGATTTTGGACTGGATAACCTCCCCAGAGGCGGGGATCACGAAATTAAACTGATCTCTATCAGTGTCTTCTCCCTGCCTGCATCAGGGATCAATTTTTTATCAATTCCTCCGATAACCACACCTAACATTGAAGACTTCATAGGATACTGGAAAATGGAAGCCCTTTCAACTTAAGGCAATCAAAGAAAGTTCATTCTTTAATTCCTGGCTAAAAAACAAAAACAAAACCAAAACCACTCCAGTCAGGATTTCCCCCATTCCAATTTGATTTTCCCTTGGGAGATTGGATCACCCCTAACTTAACAAGAAAAAGACAAAGAGGAGAGTCGCTCTTCCTCCCCTAGTCCAAGCAGGTTCTTTGTAGTTTGTCCTTAGTTCTGAAAAGGACTTGACTTGCAAGTGAATTAGATGCAAGTGAGGCAGGGCTGTGCAAAATCATCAGTATCACTCTCTTCTCCAGTCCTTGGAATTCAGAAGACATAGATCAGGAGGACTGGAGATGGCCTCACGTGCAGGAGGAAGGAGACACAGCCTTTTTAAGCTAAGGTCTTTCCCAAACCAGTTGTCAGAGGCAATACCCAGTCACTGACTTAAAGCTAGGTAAAAAGTGAGACAAAAGATGATCTGGTTTGAATCAATATGGGAAGGGCTCCAAAGAGCCTAGAAAGATAATCTGAAGCCCATGTATGCTGCAGTAAAGGCCCAACTGAAGCTGGGATATCATGAATTCAACTTCTGATACAGTTGTGAGATTTGGTCAGGGTTCAGAAAGGATGCCAATGTGCCCAATTCCCTGTTAAAGGAGGAAAAAATTACTCCAGGATTTCTATCAGGGAGGCATGTAATTGAGTGTTTTTTTAAAGTGGTGGAGAAACTACTGAGCAATGGAGGTAAAGGCAGAATCTAAAAGTGGCAGTGAACAGAAAGGAGTGAATACTTGGAATGTGTGGCAAGGCATGAGAAGAGAAGGAACAACTCGTACCTTCTAGACCAGGAGTGAGGAACCAAGGCCCACAAAATCATTTGCATAATCAACCACAAGCAATGATGAACTGAAAGCTAGGTAGAACCACCTACCACTACATGAGTTCTGTAAGTTGATAATTTTGTATGGCCTTCAAATTCTGTTATAAATGGCCCTTGGCAGAAAAAAAGATTCCCCACCCCCTGTTCTAGACAGTAGGAATGCAGTATCATTAGAAGGGGCCAAGGTCTCAGTGTTGTCTACTAAATAAGAGGACTGGAGGAGCAAGAGGTCCAGGATCAAAAGAGTTGTTCATTATGGATCTCAGAGGGTACAATGAAAGATGGGGGTAGTGTTGGCAGGAGGATATAGATAATGTAAGACAGAGAAGAAGTGGAATAGGAAGTTGTAAATTGTTTTCTCTCATACAGTATCTGAATCAAGAGACTCTACTGGGATAAAAGTGAGTAGTATGTGATTAATGAAGCTTGGTCTCCAAGAAGTGGTACAGAGGGCATGGCCTGTGCTTGAGTTTGGGTCTGCTATTACAATTGCTCTTCCTCAAGGGTGACTGGGAGAGAAGGAAAGAAGGTGGGATTTGAGAGGGAGGATGGGGAGAGGAAAGCCTACTGTGATGGGCAGCTTCTTGGCTAGTGGGTCAGAGAACACCTGGGAAGGTGGTTTAACACAAGTTTGAGTAAAAAAAACCTGGCCCTGGGACAAGTTTCATGGAAAGTCCCTTACTAGAAATGACTATTATCCATATTGAGGACAGTTGACTGTTTCTCAGAGAGGGCTATGACATCAAAGAGGTGATCCATGACATGCAAGTGAGTTGGATTTAAGTAAGGGCTGTGCAAAGTCACTTTCTCCTCCACAGCTATCTGGGTCCAGTGGCTAGACAGAAGTCAAGATGGCCCCTCAGGGCCCTTACTAGAGATGACTTATCCATATTGAGGACTGTTGACTATATCAGTCATATCATCTGTGCTGTGGTCCTGATGTGAAAATGACTAAAAGATCATTACATGTATGATTTCTTTTTCAAGGTTAGGGCCTTAACTGTCCAGCCTTCCCATCTCCCCAGGTGTTTGAAGCTCAGAGTAAACAAAGAGGAAAACAAGCTCAGTGCTTGCTAAGCAAGTAAGGAGATAGGTGAGGGTACCCACAAGTGTAGACCAATATGCCTTCCAGTTCTGGGAAAATCCAAGAACAGATTATTACAAAGATGGCTAATGTCTGTCTAGAAAAGAAAGTGGCGATTACAAAAAGTGATCAGAGCTTCATTATAAATAGATACCATCCTACTGATCTTCCCTTCTCCGTGCCCCCCCCCCAGAAGCTGAGGTTAAGTGACTTGCCTAGGATAGGATCACACAGATAGCAAATGTTAAGTGTCTGAGACCGGATTTGCGTTTAGATCCACCTGACTTCAGGACTAGTAATCTATCCATTGTACTATATGGCTGTCCTTCACCCACATTTTCTTTTTTAATATGTTCAACTAGTATATCAGAGGAATGTTGGTTGAATATACATACATACATATATACATGCACATGCATATATGCCATACATTATATATAGATTTATACCTAGATTTTAGTAAAGTACTATAAAGTATCTCATTATTTTTTGTAGAAAATATGGTGAAAAATGGACCAGATGTTAACATAATTGGATGGATTTGTAGTTGCTTGTATGGCTTGATCTGTTGAACTTTTATCCCTATAATTACCATGTGATTTCTTTTCTTACTACTAAGAAGATTCATTTCCAAGTAACTTGAATTTTATTCTCTGTTTGCATCAATTATTGTTAGCCTTTAGAGGTCAATCTGAATTTAGCCTCAAGTAAATTACAGGATTGTGTTGAATTTGGGGTTGTGTTGAAGAGGGAGGGAAACTGTTCCCTTTACTGAAACTGTGTTCCCTTTCCCTTTAAGATTATCACTCTTAGAGATTATGTCCCCTTTTCTGATCTCAGAGATCAGGATCTCCCAGGCTCCAAGAAGTCTAGAGACAGAGTCCATCCTCCCAGGATAAGAGAAGCAATACTATTCAGGGGCAAATCAACTCCCATAGAAATTCTAAATTCTCATTCAATTGAGGAATCCAGGTCTAATTAGCTGGCGCTGTCTCAGACCCCACCGAGATACTCGATATATTAGCTCCTTGCAGAAGGCCTAAGGTAGCTTGCTCAACTGCTAGGACTCTGCCCGCTGATTCTCACAGAGTAAAATTCCATTTCCCTAATAGGTCTTTGCTACTATAGAAGTCAGCACCTTGACACACTGGTTTCTATCCAACAATAAACTTTTATTTTGCAACTAATAATTTGGGAATAAGTGAATTCTTTTACTTTAAATCTGTGGCCAATTAAAAGGGATATTTAACAGCTCTCTTATTATAAAGGGCTGAAACTCTTAAAAGGTATAGTTGAATCAGACAATGGAGCACTTAAGGCTAATTGTAGGCAAGAATTAGAGGGTGGGATGACAGAGGCCAGAGTCTCACTTGGTGGCAGGAGGAAGAGGAGAAAGGTGGAGATTCTGGACTCCAGAATCAAGAAGAGATCTTTGTCAAAACTCCTGGCAGTTTGCCTGCTTCTTTAACTTCTTCCCCTAAAGACTTTTACTTAGCCTGATTTTGGCTGATCCTGAGACCTCCAGGGAGCTAGTTTGGACTTAACATTTATTGCCACTAACCTCGTGACCACCAGGAATTGAGGGCATTCAAACTTCATCAGTGTGACCTTGGGTTTTTAATATTTTACTAACTTTGTCAATACAACTGGTTTCCTTTGTAATTCTATGTATTTTATTTTATGCATTTAAAAACATTATTTTGATAAGGGATCTATATAGTCTTTTAACAGATTGCTGCCTAAGGAGTCCATGCCACAAAAATAGTTAAGAACGTTTAGCCTATCAATACTTAGTTATTAAAACAAAAAACAAATTTAATCATTATCAAAAACAAATCAAATAAGTATACAAAATAAGAAATCACATATAAAGCTATAAAAATATACAACCATACATTTTAACAAAATAAAATCAAGTGAATTAACAAAAAAAAAAAGGGTGCTCATCTTAAAGTGATGTTTTCTTTCTTTCTACCTTGATGCTTTCTGAAAATTATTCCCTCTTATCAACCAAAAAGATCTTTCTTTCTCTTTAGCTGTCCCCAAAAATGTACAAATATTAGCTTATTTCATTTCTGATTAAACAAAGGAATGTTATTTGAGCACTTGGAAGAATGCACTTTAGTTCAAACAATTCATTTCATTGGAAAGCCCATTCGGATGCAGAGTTCCTATTTCAAGACATGGTTTTCTTTTCTCTCTCTTTTTTAAGCAAGAGAAAATGTACGACTTATTTAAGATAAAACTTTGTTTTTTTTCCCTCAAAATGTGGCTGTAAATATGGAATGTTACTACATTATCATTCACCTATAAACTATTTTAGAGTCTGAATGATATAGCTTTCCAACTATCTTGTAAATTCCTAAAAATAAATAGTGATAAAGATGATGATGACCCATATATTCTTGTTTTCTATCTTCTACACTACAGGGCAGAGACATTATAATTATTCAAAAAAAGCTTGTCAAGTGGCCCTCTTCAACAATGAGATGAGCCAAATCAGTTCCAATAGAGCAGTAATGAACTGAACCAGCTACATCCAGGGAAAAAACTCTGGGAGATGACTATGAACTACTACATAGAATTCCCAATCCCTCTATTTTTGTCCGTCTGCATTTTCTGATTTCCTTCACATGCTAATTGTACACTATTTCAAAGTCCAATTCTTTTTATACAGCAAAATAACTGTTTGGACATGTATACATATATTGTATTTAACTTATAATTTAACATATTTAACATGTATTGGTCAACCTGCCATCTGGGGGAAGGGGTGGAGTGAAGGAGGACAAAAGTTGGAACAAAAGGATTTGCAACTGTCAATGCTGAAAAATTACCCATGCATATATCTTGTAAATAAAAAGCTATTAAAAAAAAAAAAAAGCTTGTCAAATAAACCAACTAAAGCCAAGTTAGGTCTCGAAATAATAAATGGAGTTAGAAATTTCAAGGTACACTCACCAAAAAGATAGGATTTACTGTCACCAAAGTCCTACTAACATGAGCTTAAGTTACGAAGTTAAGCATAAGGAAAACCGTCATTTTCTTTCTGTCTGAAAAATGAAGTCTGCTTATGAAACTCTACAGACTAATGGGTCTATTTTCTAGAAGCTCTATGCTAGAAGGAGCCATAAATATCAGTGAATCCAATATTCTCATTTTACAGGTGAAAAAAGAAATTAAGTATGCTTATATTTTAAAATTTTTAGTATCAACTACTGAATACCTAAGCTGCACCATAAATTCAAGGAAAGCAAAGTAATTGTTTCTTATAATCATTTCCTCAAAAATATATTACATTTTTTAAAAGTTCTAACACTTTAGAGGACTAACTGTGAAGCAACTCTCGCGCTTGTAGGCAAAGGCGGGAAGAGAATGTGCCATGTTATCAATACATCATCAACATACTCAATGTGTTCATTTGTTTTGCCCAACAGTACTTCTGTGGTGAAAAAAGCCAGGAGTTGCTGGGAAGTAACAGTAATGCTAAAATAAGAAATCTACTTTTTTTTTTTTTTTTTAGATTTGAACAAAGCAGAGATTATCCCTTTTTTTGATTTGATACATATTTTTAATGTCATGTACCCCTTCTTCAGTCTATTCAAGCCTACAACCTCCTTTCTCATAAAAACATTTATGTTTTTAAATGTGTAAGACACATAAGATTACAAAGGAAACCAATTACACTGAAATTCTGTTACTGGCGTTGAAAAAAATTCACAGGCCCCTGGTTAAATACCTCTAACTAGAGATGTATGTATGTATGTATGTATGTATGTATTTAATTATTTATTTAATAGCCTTTTATTTACAGGTTATATGCATGGGTAACTTTACAGCATTAACAATTGCCAAACTAGAGATGTATTTATTATGAGCAAGATGTATAGCCAATAAAGTTTTGTTATTTTTTTAATCTAAAGTATGATGAATATCTTAGAATCCTGCTGTGAATAACTTTGCAGTAATATCTTATAAATGTAGCTAAATTATTTTTTCTAATTAGCAGCATGTTTCCTACTAGTAAAGTAACAAAGTCAAACCAACAGTTAGAATATCTAGGACAGTTTGGGAAGCTAATGTAATTTGAGCATAATCACCAAATCTGACTCTCATCGCTTAGCTTGTGGGATCTGGGTATATCACATAATCTTTTTCGATCTCAAGTTTCTTCACTTGTATATGAGGGACATTAAATGTATATATTTAATAACAAATACATCTAATATATTTAATTTAAAAGTGTTTAACATAAATATATTAGATTATAAATTGAATCTATGATATCTAATTTATGAATTTGACACTGTCAAAAATGAGACAGTATATTTAAAATAAACTTTGTTATCACTCTGGCCTTCATTTTGTGTCAGGAATAGCAACAATATGTATTTATTTTACCTTAATAAGCAGAGAGGTTCTAGCTAAGTTTGCAATGGGTTGTTGATAGGACATAAAAAAACAAACAAACAAACAAACAAAAAAAAAAAAAACCTTTAGGGAAGGCAAAAGCAAGAAAGAGCTGATGCCAGGGAAGAAAAAAATGCACATAGTTTCCGAATTAAACCTATTTAAATGTTGTACTGTAACTTTATTAATCAAATGTTCTCACGAGGGTTACATAAAATAAACAGATCTGTGGCTAGTATTGACTGAAAACAAAAAAGCATCTCTATTGTTAATAACCTTGATTGTGTGCCAACTTGTAATCCTAGCTGCTACAAATACAATTTGCATCCTTCATTCATGCTCAGTCAATTACTATAAGGACAAAGGTGCTGTATGGGTATTCAGATATGATCACCTACCCTAACAACCTAGTTTTATTAGCTCTAATGTAACAGGATCCTTGTTACTTATTCTACTACTGTATAGTTCCACACTTAGCGTGTGGAGGGATCTCTCCTCTCTAACAGCCTTCAGCTAACACTGATCTTTGCTCTTTGGTTCCCAATTCCCTTTTTTTATTTTTTTGGAAGAGGGGAAGGGGTATCTGGGAGACTGAACCCTTCTCTCATTCTGGTTGGCATGGGCACTTCCAAATATTGACCCCAATCTTTATAATTATAAATTAACCTTTCCTTCTTTCTTTTCTTTCTTCATTTCTTTCCATCTATCTATCTGTCTCCCCCCTCTCTTAGAAATCTGGATGTATAGATGATGACCCACATTCATGTGAAGAATAAACTCCAGGAAGCCTTAAGTACATAATGTCTATTTTAGTCACAATTTAGACCTATTTACATTTGAATACAGAAACTTTAACTTATAAAGTACCCATACATAGTTAATGAGTGATCTCCTCTTGAACTTTCATTGATTTTTATATATACCATATATGAGAAAATGCACACAGGCATATACTCACACAAATATTCTCACATTTTTTTTTTTATTTAATCAATCAGCAAGTGCTAGGCACCATGCTAAGTGTGTTAGGGATACAGAGGAGATCCAAGATGTGTGTGTGTAGTTGAAGAACTTCCAGCAGCTATATGTAGTAAAGATAAGGTGAAGAACTTCCAGCAGCTGAACTTCCAAGGACATTTAACTTCCTCTTCTGTATTTTTAGTTTCTCTAGGTCTCTGTGATCTGAGTGAGTATGTTGTGTGGTAGCCAATATATACTTAGATTTCAGACATATGTATTTAACCTCGAATGATGACATTTATCACTGTTCAAGTTACCAACATCTGGCCAATTAGTTGCCTGATGTATGGTTCCTCCCAGAACTAGGAATCTGCTGTTTTTGGCACGAATAACATCCAATTAAGGGGGGAGGGGGGGAGCACCTATCTCTTAATGTTCTCCAACTCATGATGTAATCCTTTGTATCTAAACCCTATAAAAACTGTATACCTTATCCCCTTCTTTAGCCCTTCTACTGTGAGCGCTCTCTCTTTCCCTCCTCGCAGTGGAATTGCTCATTCTCATGAGAATTAATTAAATAAACAACTTTTCTGCTTTTTACTTCTGAGAGGTCTCTGAGTAGTCATTTTTGGATAGGATTTTCTATCCCTCACAAAGAGAATACCTACTCAAACAAGTAAGTATAGACATAATGTAGTTATAATGAATGACAAGGTAGTTTTAAGAGGGACTACTCTAGAAGCTTGGGGAATCAGTAAAGGACTTTTCTTGTTCTGATTTTTTAAGAGAGCCAAAGAAGGAAAAGAATAGGGGAGTATTTCTTTAGCATGAGGATATCCAGAAGTAGCACAAGGGACAAAGAAAGGTGGTCAGGAATCACCAGAGTTTATAATTGTTCATCTCCAAGAGGACCAAAATGATATCACTCTATTACAGTCAAGTTATAGTGTATCTAACTGTGGCTGATTGGACCAACAGGAGCTTGGAAGGTTCTATTGACCGCTCTGTCAGGCACACATATACACATATTGAAGAAAGGAAGATCTGAGGCAGAGAAGATCAATGAGAGGGCTATGATAAATAATAGTCCAGGTGAAAAGTGATGAAAACCTGATAGTCATGATGGCTAAGTAAGAGAAGAGAAGGATACAGAAGCTGTAAGACTTAGCAACTGATTGGATACATGAGGAGAGCAAGAGATTTGCTCTGAGGTACTAACTAACCTCTAACACTCTAAATAACAGTGTTATTAAGCATATAAATATATATATACACAAACAACAGTTGTTCAGCCACCTATTATCATCTGATGATAATGATTCTTTTTAATTTCAGATTCCTTATCATCAAAATCCCAGCACCTTTCAATCAACATACATTTATTAAATACCTGCAGTGTGAGACACAATGTACAGATTCAAAAATCCCACCTACTCCTGATGCCCTGGGCAGACAGGTGGTACAGAGAATAAATTTATCTTCCTCAGACACTTACTAGCTGTGTGGCCCTGGGCAAGTAATTGAATCCTGTTCGCCTCAGTTTCCTCATCTGCAAAATGAGCTGAAGAGGAAAATGGCAAACCATTCCAATATCTTAGCCAAGAAAATCTCCCAAATGAGGTCACAGAGGGTTGAACACAACTGAACAACAAAAATTCGTGATGAAAAGGATCTTAGATCTTATTGGGAGAGGCAATGTTTATATATAACAAGTTAACAATGCCCCAGACATAACAAAGATTCTAAATCTGATTGTTATTCATAAGATAGATGTTGCTTCTTCCATCTTATTGATCTAGAAATAACATAGTCATCACATGAACTAATACTCAATCACTCAGCTCTGCATCACAGTTTTACATAAATCAGGGGTCCTCAAACTATGGCCAGGGGGCCAGATGTGGCAGCTGAGGACGATTAGCCCCCTCACCCAGGGTTATGAAGTTTCTTTATTTAAAGGCCCACAAAACAAAGTTTTTGTCTTTACTATAGTCTGGCCCTCCAACAGTCTGAGGGACAGTGAATTGGCCCCCTTATCAATCAGGGTTAAATGAGTTCTTCTGACTCCTTTGCCCCCTCCTCTCCAAAAAAGGCCTAGCTCTTCCTTGACCTAATTCTCAGCAAAAGCAGACAAAGAGTAAAGTAGGCAGGAAGGCTGTTCACCTCCTATCCTGATATCCTGATCACTCTAAGCTTTTAACTTCCAAGAGGGGAAAAATTATTGCATGTAATTATAGAACCTAGGAGAAATATATTAAAAATGCTAAGGAAA
Source organism: Sarcophilus harrisii (assembly GCF_902635505.1). Classification (NCBI taxonomy): domain Eukaryota; kingdom Metazoa; phylum Chordata; class Mammalia; order Dasyuromorphia; family Dasyuridae; genus Sarcophilus; species Sarcophilus harrisii. The sequence goes on along the minus strand of NC_045429.1, from coordinate 350,406,276 downwards.
AGTAAAAACAAAAGTCTTCAATATAGTGAAATTTGAGTCCGAAGATCACTAAATCACAAAGCAAAGAGATGAATACAGGGAAAAAAAAAAAAAAAAAAAAGGAAAAACTGAAATTTAAGGCTATTTTATTTATGTCTATGGAGAATTCTGAAGCCAGTAAACGATAATCTTTCAAAAAAAAAATACATCTTCAAAGTCATAAGGAACCTAAAATAGTAACTTCCTTTTTTTAATGCACTAGAAAAAATTCAAAGAAAAAATTAAGAAATCCAAAAAGCTATACAAAGATTTACAGAGAAGGCTATATATAATTCTTTTTTTACACTTAGTATTTGATTTGAATAACAGTACTGCTAAAGAAGAAAAATGTGCCCCTTTAAAGAAAATGTTTTACTCCAGAAGTGCTATGTCTAGCAAGAAGAAAAAAAAAGGGAAAAAAAAAAAAAGTAGATTTTTTTTTTTTATGACTGGGAAGAATTTCAAATGATAATTTTCAAAAAACCAAATTCTAGTCATTATAACATTTGTCATTTAAAATCTCCTGTCTTTACAAATTTCTTAACTACAGTGGTTTTAGTTTATATTTCACAGGGACCAGTTTTAGGTAAGAACTTCAGAGAAAAAAGTTTGTAAAAAAACATTTTTACAGAATGTTGAAATTATTCAAAGAGAAAGCACAATTTTCAAAGATGTCAACAATAATTTGACACTTAAAAATCAACACAAAGGTACCACACTTCTCTTCCAAAGATAATGAGAATTTAACCAAAATAACTTAGATAAATATTTTTGGACCACAGACCATTTCATATGAATAGATGGCTACAGTTTCATAATGATGAAATCACAGAGTCGTGAAATAAATACTGTAAATGGAGTCATTTAAAACTGTTTTCCATGGTACAATGACCAAAGGGGAACTGCCTAATTTTATAGAAGAAACAGAGAATTTTAAAATGTAGGGAAAAAATATATTTTTCAGAGGAGCCTTGGAAAACAGAAAAGCAGAACCATTGGACCAAGTAAGAAAACAGACACAGAAGGGGGAAATAATTTGAAAGGAAAAAGGTCATTAAATAGGCCAAAGAGAAAACCAGAAATAAAATCCAGATTTCCTAGAAATACCTACTTATGCAAATACACATAGACTCAAACAACTGTGCAAGAAAAGATTATTCTTCATATAGACAAACCATTTTCTTTCAAGTGGTTTTTTAATTTTTTAATGCACTTTTGGCATTTAGGGCAAAAGAAAATCTTCTCATGAGATTGATAGTAACCATTTAGTCAATTAAGACAAGCAACAACATACTCAGACTTCATTTCAGTTTCCTCTTTCTGCTTCCCTGTAAAGTTCTTAGAAACATATACATTATGATATCTTTTCAAAAGAGACTATAAAAATAAACTCTCAAAAGACTAAAAGATCTGGGGAGGGCTCAAAGAACTAGAGACACCCATCTTTATAAATTCATTAGTCTGAAAGACATACAACATAATCTTTTAAAAAACATATTGTTTTAATTCTTTCTCAGAGTAATTAGCATCAATTTGTTCAAAGTTATGTTTGCTTTCAGCTTGAAAAACTGTAGTTTCTCATTTTTCAGCTATGCAGAAGCCCAACACTCTTTCTATCAAATATTTAATAGGTTTTTTTGAATGGAGTTTTATTAACAAGGACAAAAAGAATCATAAAATCAATCATATGAAATTTAAAAAGCTTTTGTATAAATAAAATCTAACAACATTAGAAGAGAGGAAAATATTTGAAACAAATCAAATATCACTGACAAAATTCCAATATCCAAATTATGCAGGGAATTGACACAACTGTATAAAAACCCAAATCAGTCATTCCCTAATAAAAATGATGAAAGAATATGAACAAATAATTTTCAAAAATAGATTTGTAAAAAATTATGGAGGACCACTTCAAAGTATAATACAAGTCTTTTGTTTAAGAGAAATGGAAGTCAAAACAACTCTTGGGATCTTAATGCCATGAATACTGGTAAAAATGAAAACATTAACAATTAATGTTGAACAGGCTATGACAAGAAAAGCACATTGATGTACTGTGGCAGAACTGTGGAGTTTCCAGCTATTTTAAATTTCAAGATGGAAGTATGCAACAAAAGTGATTAAATTGTCCAAATCTTTTGACCCAGGGGCTGTCAGCACAATGGATAGAGCACTGGCCCTGAATTCAGGCAGGCCTGAGTTCAAATCCAACCTTAGACATTTAATATTAAGTTTGTGATCCTGGGTAAGTCACTTAACCCTATTTGACTCACTGAAACAAACAAATCCATCAACTCACCAATCCCACTTCTAGACACAAACTCAAAGAAGTCAAAAACATTAGCAAAGTTCTAGTAAAAAACCAAAGTCTCTATAGTGTAAAACTAGAAACAAAATGAGTGTTAGATTAGGAAATGGAGTGTTTAAAAAAAAACAAAACAAACAAAAAAAAAACTATGGTATCTGAAGATAGTGAAATGGTATTGTGCAGTAACAAATAGTGAATATACAAAATTTTGATTACATCAAATTAAAAAGCTTCTGTACAAACAAAACTAATGCAAACAAGATTAGAAGGGAAGCAACAAAGTGGGAAAACATTTTTGTTTTTCTTCCCAGGTTATTTTTACCTTCCGAATCCAATTCCCCCTGTGCAACAAGAAAACTGTTTGGTTCTGCACACATATAGTATCTAGGATATGCTACGACATATTCAATATATATAGGACTGCTTGCCATCTAGCGGAGGGGGTTGGAGGATGGGAGGGAAAAATCGGAACAGAAGTGAGTGCAAAGGATAAAGTTATAAAAAAATTACCCTGGCATGGGTTCTGTCAATAAAAAGTTATTATAATAAAATAAATAAAAAAGGGAAAAAATAGTGAATATAAATAAGGACTTCAAAGAAACGATTTCTACAAAATGATGTGGTATGAAATAAAAAATGAGTATGAAATGGTATGAAATAAAAATGCTCAATAGGAAGACCATACCTTGCAACTTAATTGGTTTAATGTTTTAGTAGTCTTCTAAGTGCTAAGTGATGCAAACAAAAATGCAAACAGTTTACATTCATTTCCCAGTATTTTTTTTTCTTTGGGTATAGCTGTTTCTGTCCATCATTGATCAATTGAAACTGAATTAGGTCTCTTTGTTAAATAAATCCACTTCCATCAGAGTACATCTTCATACACTATTGTTGTTGATGTATATAATGATCTCTTGGTTCTGCTCATTTCACTTAGCATCAGTTCATGTAAGTCTCTCCAAGCCTCTCTGTATTCATTCTGCTGGTCATTTCTTACTTACAGAACAATAATATTCCATAACATTTACACAATGACTATGACAATATAAAAATCATCAAAAGGAAGTTTGAACTAAGGATTACTAAATAAAGAACTGGAAATACCAATGAATGTTCTGGAGAAGATATAATAAAACACTTACCTCTCAAAGAAGGGAAATAGAAGACTACTAAAACATTAAACCAATTAAGTTGCAAGGTATGGTCTTCCTATTGAGCATTTTTATTTAATTGTTTTTCTTTGTCACAAACAGGCATTAGTGGGGAAAAGGGGGAAAGTGACTGATTTAAAAACACAAGGGATCAATTTTAAAGAAACTTTTAAAAGTATAAAAACAGCACCATCACATAACTTATTTCCTCAGTTAAGGCAATTGTCTTCTACTAAAGGCATATATGACATAGGAATCTCTTTTTTACATACTTACTGTCGAAAGGCTGCCATTGTGTTCTCCAAGTTCTCTCCAGCACCTGTAGAAACACCAAATAAATGATCACTGATTCATTTTACTAATATAAAAATGCAATTCTTGTCTAAATTGCTATATTTTAAGAAGATAAATCCAACTTGTCCAAGGACATCATATAATGCAACCTAACTCAAAATACACTATTTTAAGAGGTTAATGTTTATTGAGCTTTGTTTCTTGAGCTGTCTTCAGGAGCAAGCAATGTTTAAGCCATGTCCAAAGCAACTTGAGCAGACAGAATGACTAAAAGATCCTCCAGAGATCCAGTAACTCATTCTTGCTTTCTTGGGAAAGAAGCAATGACAAAGAAGATGGCTTATACCTCAGCAAAAACTTAAACACCTAATGTTTAAATGGAATTAGGCACAGAAGAAGAAAAAAAAGCAGTCTAAAACTAAAATGACAATAGTTTTACAGATAATGTAAACAATAGCCTCACAAAATCAAAATCCATGAAAGCTAGCAAAATATTTAAAAACTAAAAGACTAACAAAGATTTGGGAAAACATTCTGGCAACATAATAGAAATAGGAAAACAATCTCTCCATAGCAAGAAGACATACAAAGTTTTACTTCCTTCAGGAAAGTTATATTGAATGATTTCATAGGTTATTAATTCAAAGTGCATTTATAAGTGCATTAAATGACCATTTAAACTACTTTTTTCTGTTGCTTGTTAGTTTTTAAAGAATCTAAAAAATACCATAACACAACATTCAAATGCAAGTTTCACCTAATTAAAAAGTTTTCATAAAGACAAAATCCCCACAATTCTAACAAGGGATAATACAGAGTAGAATGTGGAAAGAAGATAATTTCAATTTGGGTCTTCCTCCAATTGACACCAGAAAAGATTATAAAATTAAAGGAACAATAATCCCTAACTATATGGATTCAGTATATTATATTCCATCACAATCATCTACCATAATCTAGTAAGTCATTTCCAAATTGATGAGCTGTCCCTCAATTTCCAATTCTTTGCAACCACAAAAAGTCCTGTTATAAGTATTTTTGTACATAAAAGTCATTTTCCCTTTTCTTTGATCTCTTTGGGATATAGACCTGGCAGTGGAATTGCTGGATAAAGGGTATATGTAACAGTTTTATGTAGCTATGTGGGGTATTATTTCAAATTGTTTCCCAGAATGGGGAGTATACAACTCCACTAACGCTGCATTTGTAAATCTACTTTTAAGATTTTTGAGCTCTAGGTTCTCTCCTTATTCCCACCCACAATTGAGAAACCACATATGAAGTTATTCAAAACATTTCTATAAATCAAGGTGTGAAAGAAAACATAGATCTCCTACTCTACTGAAAATAAAAACACAAAAGAAAAAGTTAAAAATAAAGAGAGCGAGACCTATATTCAGACTCAATCAATTCCTTCTCTAGGTATGGATCTGGATTTTTGGTTGTAAGATCTTTAGAGTAGTTGCAGATGATTGTACTACTGAGAATAACAAAGTCATTTACAGCAGGTTATCCCAGAACATTGCTATTACTTTGTAAACAGTATCTTTCACTTTGTTCATAAAGGACTTTTTTTCTTTTTTCCTAAGGGTTTCCTGCTCATCATTTTCCAAAGAACAATAATATTCTATCAGACAAACTTGCTTTGAAAATTATTTTTACAATTACTTTTGCTAATTTCATTTCCCCCCATTTATTCTCTCTCCTTTCACCCTGTCCCTCCTCAAAAGTATTTTCCTAGTGACCACTCCCCTTCCCCAATATGCCCTCCCTTCTCACCCTTCCCCCTTCCCATATCCCATTCCTTTCCTATTTTCCTGCAGCATAAGATAAATTTCTATATTCCTATTGCATATGTATATTATTTCCTATTTGAGCCAATTCTGATGAGAGTAAGGTTCACTCACTCTCCCTCTCCTCTTCCTCTCCTTCCCCTCCAACGTAAAAGCTTCTTCTTGCCTTTTTTTCATGACAGATAATTGCCATAATGAGAACATGTAAATCTACTTTTCTATATCCCTTTCCAACACTTATCATTTTCTTTTTTCTGCCATGTTAGACGATCTGACAGATGAGGTAATAAATACCAAGAGGTTTTTTTATTTACATTTTCTAATAGTGATTTAGAGCATTTTATGTGATTATTAATATCTTTGCTTTCTCCCTCTGAAAACTGCCCATTCATTTCCTTTGACCATTTATCAAGTTGGGGGAATGGCTCTTATTTTTATAAATTTGATTCAATTCCCTAAATATTTGAGAAATTAGGTCTTTTATCAAAGAAACTTGCTATAAAGTATTTCCTAGTCTTCTGCCTTCCTTCTTATTTTGCATTGGTTTTGTTTGTGCAAAATCTTTTTAATTTCCTGCAATCAAAATTAACCTGTGATTCTCTTTAATTCTTTGATCATAAACTCTTCTATTATGCATATATCTGAGAGGTAAATTTTCCATGACACCCCCCCCCTCCCAGTTTGTCTGTGTCACCCTTTATGTCTAGATCATTTACCCATTTTGACATTACTCTTGTATATGGTGTGAAATGTTGGTTTATACTTAAAAGCTGAGACAAACTACTTTTCAATTTTCCCAGCAATTTTTGTCAAATGGTGAGTGAGCTCTTGCCCCAAAAACTTTGATCTATGAGTTTCTTTGGAAGTACTAAGTAAGTTAGGAAGAGAAAAAGATTTTGAAGAATCATAATGATTTCAGTTTTGGACAAGTTGAATTTAAAATGCATATGGAAAATTCAGTATGAAATGTCCAATAAACGGGTAGTTGAAAATGTTAAGACTGAAGACTGAAAGGTTAGGGCTGGATAAATAGATCTGAGACTCATCTGCATAACAAAAAGGACTGATAAGAACTGTAGGTAGAAAAATCATAAAGTATGTATTGCCATAGAATCATAGTACCATGATAAAGTAAATAGATTTAGGCCCGCCAATCAAATTGTTTACTACCCTCTCATTTTAATAAATGAGGAAAATGAGGTATTAAATTACCCACCTTCATACAACTAGTGACTAGGGTATTATCTGAAGCTAGAACATTTTGTCTTGAATACAGTATTATATTCACTATAGCATGATCTTTGTCTAGTTCAAATTATTCCAAATAAGATAAATTTCCAGAAGTGCTCAAGAGGGTTAAGCATTGTAGAAAGGTAGAATAAGAAAGGGAAAAATAAATAAACATTGTTTTTGGTGATAAAAGAGTCATTCAGGATTCTTGAAGGAGGCTTCATTATAGAGAAAACTAGATTACATGGGGCTGATGAAATAAAGGCATGGAGTAATGACTAGAGAGCCAGGCTTGAAGTCACAAAGATCTTCATTTTCAAGTCTTGATGATGATCAGCGTCCATGTACAGGATAACTCTTTAAGAAGGTACCAATCTACATTAGAAAATGGAGCTTTCTCTCCTGGAAGTTCCCTATACTAGTGAAATCACAAGTCCAAACTCAATGCCCTAATGACAATTCTATAGAGGGAAAGAGAAGCAAGTAAAAGGAGAGTAGAAGAGAGAGAAACAAGAGACAGAAAGAGAAAGAGAAAGAGAGAGGGGAGGGGAAAGAGAAGGGGACAAAAAGAAGAAAGAGAAAGGAGGGAGAATAAGGGAGAGACAGAGTCAAAGACCCAATACAGACACAGACAGACATGGGTGGAGTGGGAAAGAGTAGTTTGGGGCTTGAGAGGTTAGATTAGGTTTAAATATAGTTGGCTAGCTCATACTGGATAGATCACTGGGCCTAAGTTAAGAAGATGGAGGTTCAAGTTTGGCCTCAGACACCTACTACATTTATGACCACTAAATTCTGTTTCCCTTAGTTTCTTCATTTGTAAAAGGAAGCATCTGCATTCCATGGTGATCATTAGGATAAATGTGATGATAATTGTAAAAGTGCTTAGCACAGTGCCTGGGCACAACCTATATATATAGGTTGCATTAGATAAATGCAAACTCTCATGCTTGTTCTCTCACATGCTGTGGGTATATCAATCTATATACATATATATGCATGTATGTTTATAAAATATGTATACATATATATATATATATATTTAGTCAACAAAAGATGGGGTAATAAAAGATGGTTGTATTGCCTAGAGGTCAGAAAGCATAAATTTGTAGTAGATGCTTTTCAGGTGATTTAATCATTTCTATCTGTGTTTGGCAACTCCCAAGTAGATGCAAAAAAGGCAGATTGTATGCATTACCCAGGTTTCAGGAATAGCAGAACAAAAACAATAACAGGGGAAAGAGAGAATCAAATGTGGAGGAGAATGCAGAAGTGAAATGGCAGACTATAGGCAAGGAAAAAAGGAAAGGTAGAAAAAGAATGTCTAAAAAAAAGAATTAAGGGGTGACTAAATAAGGGATCAAAGAGAAGTCAAGTTAAAATTTAGGAAGTGGGAGCTAACAGTATGAGAAATAAACAATTTCATGATGGGCCTAAATAGTTTACCTGATCTCATTTCTTATTCCAAAATGTTTTTTGGATTTAACTCTTGGTTCTCATTCACACTGCCCTTACTCAGTTCCATGTGTTTATAACCCTTTTATATATAAACTGTTATGACCTATTTATAACAGCCTTGACTGGTCTCCTTGATTTTGAGTTTCCTTGACAGAGATGTTTGTTTTTCAATCATTTTTCAGTTGTGTCCCACTCTTCATGACCCCATTTGGGGTTTTCTTGGCAGAGATACCAGAGTGGTTTGCCATTTCCTTCTCCAGTTCCTTTTAGAGATGAGGAAATTGAGGCAGACAAGGTTATTTGAATTGCCCAGGGTCACACAACAAGTGAGTGTCTGAGGCCAGATTTGAACTCAGGAAGATGAGAGTTCCTAACTCAACTCCTAACCGCTCTCTATCCATTTGCCACCCAGCTGTCAAAGTACTAATTCAAAAATAACAATAATACTAATCAGTTGTTTTCAAAGTGCTTTCACACATATATTTTTTCATTTGATCTTCACAATAACACCAGGATACAAGCTGAGATAATCATACTGTCTTCTTTTTATAGATGAAGAAAATGAGGCTGAGAGATTAAGTAATTTATTGAAAATAACAACTGCATTATTTATCTCCCTGGTTGTGTGAGGAAAAATGTTTTGTGGATTCTGAAGCATTGTATGAATGCAAGGTATTGTGACTTAGTGCCCTCAGTTCCAATCAAGGCACCCTTCTCTTTTTTTACTGCTCACTCTTATTCATTTCTGTCCTTAGTCCAGTAGTTTCATTTGCCTACAATTTCCAAATTCTATTCATCTATCTCTAGCTCAAAGCCTTCCTTCTCTGTAAGGCCCAAGAGCTTTTGGTTTTAAAGATTATTTCACCTGAAGCTGAAATCTGATGGCTCTCTCCTCTGAACTCCTACTAGTCTCCTAATCAATATTTTATAGTTTAGTAGGAAATTGTCCTCTTGTGTAATGGAAGTTAGTCACCCTATTTATGACAGGGTGGGGGCAGAGGAGGGAAGAGCCTGCTCTGACATCAACAAGACCTTTGACAAGTACCAGCTATATGACTCTGGACAAGCCACTCAGTTACCCAGTATTCCAGATAATTCCCTAAGATAACAACAAAAAAGAAGCTGCTGCTCTGCTCTGATAGAGCCAGTCTTCTCAACAATAAAATAACGGGTTGGGCACAATGCCCTGCAAACCTTCCTATGGGCAAGAACCACATCTTCCAGCAACCTTCAGTGTGTGGGGCAAATAGCAGCAGATCAGATTTGGTGAGGGGAGGAAAAAGGAGGGAGGAGAGATGAGGAATAATTTTTAACTAGAAAATTTACATACCAATTTCTACCTATATTCTTCTTTTCGCTGACTCATTCAATACATAAGACAACTGCTATTAAGATCCTTCTTCCTATTAACAAATTTAATAATGGAAATTTCATAGCTAACCCTCCATGAGGTTCCTAAAAAATACAGTCAATATCAGCTACAGACAAATACATTTTTCCTCTTTAAATTTAAAAATGAAACTCATTAGTTCTTATTCACACACACACTTATTTACATTTATAGTGAAACAGACAGTGGTCCCTTTAAGAAACTGTATTTCTTATTGATCTGTGATTCCTTTCAGATTCCCAGCCACACCTGGCTGAGGCATATCCTTCTCAGACAAATTGTCTTTCTGGGATGCCAGAGCCTTTAATTCAATTACAAATCCTGGTCAAAAAGCATCCCTTTGAATTCCAATAGGAGATCCAGTTCTCCCAACCCCCACTGAGTCTGACCTGCAAAACTCCCTGCCCTTGCGTCGAATCCCAAGGGAGTTACAGGGGAGCCAAACCTCTCCATTTGGCTCCCTGAACCTCGAATCTGCCACTAGACCTTATCATTTAACTCCCTGACCACCAGAAACCCTAATCTCATTTTGGTTCCTTAAATCTAGATCTTATCAATAGCATCTTAAAGCTTGATAAACAAAATTAATGATGCAAATTACTTTACACTGAGAATCTGGACAGTAACTAGGCCATGAATTTAAAAAAGTCTGCCATTCTTCAAGGAAATATTTTTTCTTTTTTCTTTCATGAAATATCTTCGAATTTCCTTCATTCTAAATAATTCATAATAATTCATACACCATTCCCAACATTTTTTTCCTGTGGAGGTCACAAACAGTGCTCAACTATGAAAAATGGCAAATACTGTTAAAAACAATATAAAAAGTGACTCCTATTATAGGATATCCACAGCAGCCAAATAGTTTCCATGCTGACCCTTGCATAATTTATACATTCCTGCCTCCATTCTTTTACACATGTCCTCTTTATTTTCTTTAACAAGGTAAACATTACTCAAATTTTGGAGAAAGTCTTCCCCTGAATAGCCCCAATTTTAATCCCTCATTCCCATTATGCTTAGATATTCTACACAAAAGCATAGTCAAAAATGCACCGGATTTGGACTAGGGACTCATGACACCCAAGGTTTGCTTCCTATCTCTGCCTATTATTCTCAGATAACCACAGGGGAGGCGGCTTCTTAGTTCTCTGGGCCTCATTTTCCTCATCTGGTAAAAGGGATTAATAGTACTTTCTCACAATGCTGTTGTATGGAAAAGTGCTTTGTAAATCATAAAGCACTCTCTACATTTGTGGGCTGTTAGGAAAACTGCATTTACTTGTGGATAAGGAGCGGCCCATTATAAAAGGGTCTTAAATCTCTTGTGTATACCGAGAATCTCCAAACTGGATTTAGATTTCCATTTAAGGATAGATACCGGTGGTATTGACACTCACCAAGTTTATTATAGAACTACTGAATATTCAGAAAACAATGTTATAACTTATAGTCATAGAAACACAGCCTATCACTATCAGTAAAGTCATTCTGAAATATGGAGAACTTTAAATGCATGCACCTGCTTGTACATACACATCCCTGCAGGAGCAAATTGACTTAGAAAACCACATATTTCCATTATACCATAGTGTTTTGTTTTTTTTTTAATTATTTCCTAATTACATTTTAATCTGGTTTGGGCCTCACTGAGGAATGTTTTTAAATATGATTTAAATAAGTGTGTGGGAATAAAAAGAATTAATTATTTATGGTATGTGAACAGTGTATTTGACACTTCTGGCCTACAGCACAGAGATTTAAAGATGTGCCTATAGTTACACAGCCAATAAGTATACATGGTGGGACTTGGATCCACATCATCTTGGCACCAGGACTAGTTTTCTTTCTATCCACCACTCCCTACTGCTTCTCTTTCTGTGATAGTGGTATCTCAATCAATCTAGAAATAAAAGTATTTATTAGGGGCAGCTAGGTGGTGTAGTGGATAGAGCATCAGCTAAGAAGTCAGGACCTGGGTTCAAATTTGACCTCAGACACTTAACACTTCTTAGCTGTGTGACCTTGGGCTAGTCACTTGACCCCAATGGCCTCATCAAAAACAAATAAATAAAATAAAATAATTAATAGCATATAAACTAGGTCAAATACAAAACAATCCTCTTTTCCATTACAGAATTCATTATCTTTCTACCAAAACTCACCCTCTTTTCTAATTTCCCCATTTTTCTTGAAAGCACTACATACTTGCAGTAATCCAGGTTTGAAATCTTAAGAGTTATATCAAAGTTTTATAAATTCTTCTTCTCTAGCTCAGTTTCCTCATTTTGTAAAATGAGGATAATAACATAATCTACCATTAATAACTGTTATAAGAATCAAATAAGGTATTTGTAAAGCACTATGCAAATCTTAAAACACTGTACCATAAAAATGACGACTATTATCAATATTATCTCTGCTCTTGATGGTCACCAACATAGTTCAGGCCAGTTCCATTAACCTCTTCCCTAGAGCCACCTAATCATTCTCCCTCCTTTCAATCCCTCCTCCATTTAGCAGCCAAGCAGATATTCCTAAAGCCCAAGTCTGGCCATGCCATTGATCCTGTTAGAAAATGTTTAGTTGCTCCCCCCTCACCTCAAGGATCAAATACAAACTCCTCTATTTGACATTTAAAACCTCTCATAACCTGCCTTACATTGTTCTAGGGCTTGTTATTTTCCTTGAGCCATTCTGTGCTCCATCCAGTCAAATCTGCCTATTTGCTGTTCCTCATAGGTAGCATTCTATGTGAAATTTCTGTCTTTGTACAGGTTGTCCTATCATGCCTAAATTATATTCCCTCCCTATCTTTCTCTAGTTCTCATATCCTGTAGCTTCTTCCAAAGCTCAGATCCAGTATCACTCCTATTTTAAGGCCTTTCTTGACTTTACTCCCAACTTCTTCCTAGCAGCTACTAATCCTTTGCTGTGCCCCCCTCCCAACTATGTATTTATTTATTTTGTATGTATTGTATATTTGTCTGTGTCCCCTCACAAGAGAATGTAAGTCCTCTGAGGGCCGGGTCACTTTTCTTCTGGTCTTTATATCTTTAGTGCCTAGTATAATACTTGGCACATATTAAGTCCTCAATAAATAGTTAATTTTTTTCCAGATAAGTATGGAACAGTCTCAAATCAGAAATGCAAGACTTTTTGTTTCCTTATTATAACACATAAGCATTGAAAAAATAAACATAAGAATGTGACTTTTTTTCCTTGAATCTTCTCCAAAGACATCACAAGGAGATCAAAGTCAACAATATACAATCTTTTTGCTCTTTAGACTAAAGCTTCCCACTTTTCCAAAATGAGGATTTGTTTTTGGAAACATCCTTAAAATGCAGGCTTCTTTTGGTAGGATTAAAGAGTAAAAATTTGAAAGGTTGGAAGCATAACATGATTCCATTCTTTCTCAACCCAAAAATCAAGTTAAAGCAAGCAGATAGTGTCCAGTCCATCCTTATACAGGTTCAAATTATACATTTCACATTGTATAATTAATATTTCAACTTCACTTTTACCCAGCATGGGAGACATCTGCAACTTAGAAATGAGTTAAAGGTTTTCACTGGACAAAAAAAGTAATGACTATTACTACAAAGTAAATCAAGTTTTTCTTTGGCACTATCTTTTCGTCTCTCACCAGGCAATCTCTAATTTTTGATCAATGGTCTTGGTAGAGCTATTAATTCCATTACAGCATCTTGCTTTTAAATATCCTTTCAAAATGAAACACTATCGTTAAATCTTGGTTGTGAGTTTCTATCCCAGATACTCAATACACAAAAGATGCAAAGTGTTAAATTACACTGTTTTTTAGACCATATTTGTTGCATACCTTGGGGCTTCACTGTTTAGGTATGATTTAGGAGGAATTCATATGCCATCTTACTATAAATACCTTCAAGATCACTGCACAGGACAATAAATCTATTCTCTAGGTCAGCAGAAATAGCAGAACACATGAAATAGTGAGTTCAGTTACTCATTTTTGAATATTACTATGTTATATAGATATCCAGTAGTTCTGAGATATATTTTGCCACTGGACCCCCTCTCTGGAGGGGAAAGTGAGGCAGGTGACCTTGCACAGCCCTCCCTCACTTAAATCCAATTCACTTGCATGTCATGGCATCACCTCCCTGATGTCTTGGTCCTTTTCCAGAGGAAGGACTAACAACAACAAATATACCTATAACTATTATAAATAATTAATGAGTTAGTATATACTCAAGATTTATGTAAAACTTCACAAGCATATCATGTTCTACATACATTCTAATTTAATCCAATCAACACTGTGAGCTACGTAGATACAAGCATTATAAGTAGTAGGTAGTAAAACAGCTATTTAAATCCAGGTCTCTTTCTACTACATCAACATTATTTTTCAAATTATATAATTTGAAACCAATGGAGGAAAAGTATTCATGCTTATGAAGAAATAAAGTGTTTTAGAAATAAATACCAGCAGTCTGAGGTGACGAGATAAATAGCAAACTAAAAAGTCAGAAACTTGTTTTCTAGTCCCAGTTCTCTGATTAACTAGCTGTGCGCTTAACTAGTTTGGCCAGTTACTCAACCTCTCCTCTCATGTTTGAGCTTTTTCATCTGTGAAATGAGGGGGAGAGTAATACCAAAGACCCAAATTCATATTCACACCAATCATTCTTATCATCTTTTTTAATGTTGTACTAATTGCAAATCTATTATCAAGTGGGAGGTGTTCAAAATTTGTATCAAGAAAGATCTTCTATTCAAAGATTAGAATCAGCTGAGTGAGGTCACTAGATCTCTGATGTACCTTCTGGCTCTACGACTCAAAGATTATCTTAGTTCCAAAACTTCAAAAAGCTTAAGATTTACTTTTCTTAGTATAAAAATATAATTGCACAAAAAGAGTAACTGCCATTTATAAAGCACTTTACAATTTACATAGTATTCTGAAAATTGTCTCATTTCCTTCTATTACAAACTAATAAGGTAGATAGTATAGCTGACTCCAAGTCTAGGTTTTTTTTTTTTTTCTCTTACTACACTATTCAGCCCTGAATATCTTACACATATAGGATTTTAACAACAGCAGCAATCATCCCCATTTAAATAATGCCAACTATGTGTCAGAAACTATGTTAAGCACTTCACAAATATCTCATTTGATCCTCACAACAACCCTGGGAGGTCAGTATTACTATTATCCTTCTTATCCAATTGAGGAAACTGAGGAAAGCACTGGTTAAGTGACTTGCCCAATATTACATATAGCCAGACGCCAGATTTGAGAGAACTGAGATCTTCCTTACTCCAGGCCCAGCACTCTATGTATTCCGTTTGTTATAACATATATCATAAATATATGACTTTATTTGATGAAAACATCTTTTATAGAATTTTAGGTCTAAAATAAAGAATTTTTGATCTAACACTTTCTTTTTATGGTTTTTTTTAAATGTATCAACAATACCAGCTAATCATTTTAATTATTTTCCTCTGATTTTCCTTATTCCCAACACGATGATCACCAATGAACAATGATTATAGAGCAAAAAAGACTCAATCATATAAGCTTGATATTTAGTGCAAAGGATGAGGCAATAGTGTTTATTTAAGTCCCTACGGTTTAGTCATTAAGAGTATACACCACACCTACTAGAAAGAAAACAAATTGAGCCAAATTGGGGTAGTTAACAACTGTGAATAGTGAAAAACTTTATCCTCCACCTCACCAGGAACCAACTAGAATAAAGATTAAATCCACCTTTAGAGTAAGACTTTTTTCCTTTTTGTATCCCTATTATTTAACTCAGTACCTGACATATAATGAGCACTTGTTGCCTGACGTGCTTGTTGCCTGACTGATGATAGTCCCACCATTTTGAAATTTAAGTTTGCCCTAATCCTTTGATTGTAAAGGGAGCTAGTAGATGTGAAAATTCACATTTAAATGGTAAAGCTCTAGGAGGCAAGAACCATGCCTTAAAGTTAATCTCTTAAATAATACTTAAATTCCGGGAATGGCTTGGTGCTAGTGGGTGCTATGGTTATATTTGTTGTAGCACCTTGAACAGCTCCAGGAACACAAACGTTTAACTTCTTTCAAGGCAGGAATTTTGGTTTTTTGTCTTTATATCTTCCCTGCTTAGCAAAGTGCTCTGAAGCTGAACACTTTAAAAAAATGTTTGCTGAATTCAGTATACGCCGTTTTGAAATAGAGAGGTAAAGGTCTCTGAAAAAGCTAACTAGAAAAATTCAGAGTTGAAGTATCCAGGCCTGCTTCTATTAGCACGAGAATCTTTTCATATACTAAGATCAGAGATCCTTTGAGGAGCCTGAGAGTCTGTCTAGTCTAATCCCTTTACTTTGCAGTGAAGGCAATCGAGGCCCAGGGAGCTTAAATGACTTCCACAGTCACACAGGTAGTGTCAGAGTGAAATCTGAACCCCCGTACACGTAATCCTTTTGGCTATCCGATTACTCCTCACAGGGTTCAAGTTAAGGCTGTATTGAGCGGGTGGGAGCTAAGAGACCACGGGTTCTTTCCCTGGCCCTGCAAACACGCTGCTTACAATGACCTTGAAAAAGCCATCCCTGCTGAGCCCTCATTTCCCACTCCAAGTTGGGGCGCGGAGAAGCTAGCGCCGGAAACCATGGTTACAGGTAGGTGCTTGGGCTGGACTCGCTGCTCCCAGCCTTCGGCCCTGGAACCCTTCCACAGCATCCAAAGAAGCCTGGAGGATCCTGCAAGCCATCATTAGCGCCAAAGGCTATTTCCAGATTCGCCCACTAGTGACCCTGAGATATCCCCTCTTTCTCTGCGATACCCCTTGACAATCCTCTCCAGCACTCCCCCGCAGAAACGTCCCCCATTGCCCAAGCTCCCGTCTCGTCCCCCACGCTTCGGATGCTCACTTTAAAGGGACCCCAAAGCTATGCTGTATAGAACGCCCCCACAAACCTGCACCTGAGCGCCCAGATATGGCGCCCTAATCTCTTTCCCCCTTACGCGGTTTCATCATTATGGCGCTCCGACACCCCCGACTAGGGACCCAAAACAAACGTTACAGCCCCAGAGTCCCTCACGCTGGACCACGGTGTCGGTGGTCCCCCTTTCCCACGTAGCATCTTCTCCCTCCCCCAAGCAGGAATCACGTTACAGCGATCCGGTAGCCCCCCCACTGGGGGGCCCCCCCCCGTCCCCGGGGAATCCTGAAGCGACCCCGTGCCTTAGCGCCTATTTCCCTCAGGAGCCCCCCGCCCTCCGTTACACAGCCGCAGCAGCTCCCAGGAGACCTTCCATCCACGCTCCCGCCTCTCCCCACCCCTCCCAGGCTCCAACGCCTCTCGGGCCCCGGGCGGGGGCCCTCTCCCCGCCACTGCACGCTGTCACCGGCGCCGCGCTCACCTCCGCGGTGAGAGATGTGTTTACTAAGGAATCGCTGCTTCTTCCTCTGGTGTAGCAGAGTCGGGTACTTGAGCAGCAGGAACGAGGTCATCACATAGCCCCCCAATGTGGACAGCAGATAAATCGCCGCCGAGGTCGACATTACTGCTGCTTGGGTGGGAAGGGCCGTGCCCTTCCAGGACAATTCCCGTCCCTGTCCCGCGGCCCCGGGAGTTAGAAGCGGAGGTAGCAGCGCCCAAAAGTGACCCGGCAGCTCCGTCGGCTGCTCGAGGTCTGCTCGCCCCCAGCCGGAGCCGGAGCTCTAATACACTTGTCGGCGCAGAACCTACTGCGCAAGCGCGGCCAGGCCGGAGGCGGGGAGGGGGGAGTAACAAAGGGGTCCCAACGCGCAAGCGTACATGAATTACTCGAGGGACGCTTCCCTAGAGCATCCGTCGCCTACCTGCCGGAGTGAAGTCTCTTGGAAGGCATAAGAGCAAACCCCTCCCCCCCAGGGGCAAAGGTTTGGAAATCTGCCACTTCCCAGATCGGAAAGCTTGATTAAAAGGCGAATCGAAATCATTATAAATGTAATTTAAATAATAATCATTAAATGCCTCAGATGTTATAAGTACTATAAGCAATATTAAGATAAACCCCAGGGCATACCTTCCCACTGCCTTTTTACAAAAGGCTATTTACAGAAACATCCTGACCATAAGGGCTGAAAAGAACCTTTCCATTTCACGTGAATAAAGCCCACAATGATGACTAGTTACATCCACAGCAGGTTGCCAGAAAGTGAAAATGGGTTTTTTTAAATGGTCCAGTCCAATAATCATCAATACACATAAATTTGAGAAAATGGAAGTATGCCAAAATATATATATTTTTAAATCCTTTAAAAAAGTTACAGGAAACTCCAGGGAATGCTTGGATCCTACTCAGGTCTTGGGTACATCTAAAGCTTGTCTTTTTGATTCCTAAAATCTGAATGTTTGATCCTAATTTGAATGTTTATTCTTATTGATCTAGCCTGGGAATTGGCTCTCTCTCTACAGGTTGAGTGGACTAAGTTGCCTGGAC
The DNA here is from genome assembly GCF_902635505.1 of Sarcophilus harrisii. NCBI lineage: Eukaryota > Metazoa > Chordata > Mammalia > Dasyuromorphia > Dasyuridae > Sarcophilus > Sarcophilus harrisii. The sequence goes on along the minus strand of NC_045429.1, from coordinate 350,388,158 downwards.
TACTACTACCGGCAATTCATGTGCTTGTCTAAACCCTATATGTGAACCTCAAAGAGGTCCAGCTCTCTTCTCTACCAAATGATCAAGTACATTTCTTACTAGAATTTTTAAAAATCCAAAGTGGAAGCCTAGGTAAAGTACTTCGCAGACACTCAATAGGTCAAGAATTCAAAAAGCAGAAACTTTAATAGCTAACTGGCAATTAAAAAAAAGTATCTTGACAGGGAAAATGAGATCTTTTAAGATGGTATAATCACCTACCTGAAAGTAGGTAAGTTAAACAAGTGCAGCAGTTCAGAATTTGAGGAACTATTTACAAAAGACTAAGTCAGCAAGGAAGTTTTTTTTTTTTTAAACACGTGTCAAAGGCAGTAAGGAATCTAGCTACAGACACAATGGGACTAATAAATAATCCCTTAGAGATGCAGAGATGAAATGAATTCTTAATCTTGGGCTTTAATAGGTTAGACATATGGAGTTTTCCAGTCCTACACTGCCATTTATAGCAGACAAATAAATTTTGATAAAGATAGTGGCCTGCAATTTAGGACATGGGTTCCAATAATGACTGGAAAATGTGACATTAAGCAAATCACTGTATACTCCTGGGCCCTTTTCCTTATCTAGATAATTAAGGATCTTTATTTTTAACGACTAAACTTTTTGTTAGATTAGATATACCTATTATCTAGAGGAGAAAATGCAGGGGCTTCTTTACCTGATTCCACTATTGATAATTAGAAGCTTTAATCTGATTATCTCCATCCTCAAATAGTTTACCCTTTCTTAGACAGCCTGGGTGCCTCAATTTTCAAGGGTTCACTATATTGGGTTCAAAAAGTAGACACAACCAATCAGCTTCAGTCCACAGCAGCTCAGAATTCTGCAAACTGCTGGCACATCTAGTCCAGTTAAGCATTTTCCAAAGTCCTTCCAGCTTTAAAATGTCTAGTTTTCTACTCAGAAATAAGTTCGTAAGTTGTTGTAATTTTAATCGACTAATCCTGCATAGTTTGATCACTCTAGGCACATGAAGTCTAAGAATTGTGTAATTCTTCCAAATATGGTTCCAAATATGATGTTGACACACTTAGGAATTACCAATATAATTCTTGAACTTCTGTGATCTATAGACAAGTTAGTCTCACTAAAGTACTTAGCAAGTAGAGAAAATAAAAAGCTGCACGATCACTAAAGAGTGAAGTATATAAAGCATACTAGCTGAAAAATAATGTGGTTTCTCCAAGCTGCACCTGATTAATCTGTTTGCTGAACCTATGAATAAGAGGAAAGGCAAGATATAAACTTTAGAAAACATTACGAATTGACAGCTAGGTGGCCAGGAGTCAGGAGTACCTGAGTTCTAATTCGGGTTTAGCCACTTGGTAGCTAGATGTGTGACCCTACCCAAGTCACTTAATCCCAACAGCCTCCAAAAACAAACAACAAAAAAGTCTAAATGTGCAGAAAGACAATTGTTTCAAGCATAAGAAAATTAAGGCATTTAGGAAGAAAAAATATACTTTTCACATGAGATCTGGGAACATCAACTGACACAAAAAGTATCATTTTACTTTGAAATAAAAATTTTCATCTATTTTTATTTTCTTTGTCTTTGTGGATAAAAAAAATGTGCCACACCAAGTGCACCTCACTTAGTCCTGCAAAGCATTATTAAACTTTAATATTTTCAGTGTTATTGAACGAAAACAATGACCAAGAATGGAATTTAGAAATCAATTTATAGTATTTCCTGGAAAAATCACTCAATGACCAATGGACAAAAAAGCAAATAAAACTTGATTGGAAGAGTAAATTAAAAAAAAAAAAATTTACCCTAACCTTGTTCAAGTCATAAACTCATTGATTTAATGCTAAAAGCGATCTTAGAAGTGATCTTGTCCACTCTGAAGTCAGAAGGATCCTAGTTCAAATCCAACCTCAGACACTTAACACTTCCTAGCTACGTGACCCTGAGTAAGTCACTTATCCCCAATTGCCTCAGTAAAAAATAAATAAAAGAAGTGATCTTGTCCAACTCCTTCATTTTATAGAGAAGGAAGTCCAGAAAAGATTCAGTGACTAATAAGTGGCAGTTAATAAAGTAGTAATTAGTACTTGAACCTAGGATTCTCACTGCCAATCAATTCTTGTTCCACTAGGAGGGTCAGGACTGGAATGTTCAGTACAATTTTGATCACCACAACCTAGAAAAGACCAAAAAACACTGCAGACAGCTTAAGAGGAAATGATAATGGTTGATATAATGATATGATGGATGACATAAACCTTAAGGTAAGGTATAAACAGTCTAACATAATGTATTATGTTGGTAGCATAAGTACTTCTTTCTCTCTAAAAACAATTTCAGTTTCTGTACTTGAGTGAGTGTTTCTTTTTTTGAATTGCTCATGAATTTACTTTAACGTCAACCAACCTTCTGATGATGAAAGCTTTGAAGTTAGCTAGTATAATCCTCTTCTAGCATTGGACTCACATTCAAAGCCTTTCTACTATGATAGAACCTATATGGTAAAGGCCATTTTGTTTTGAAACCCAAGGATCATCATCACTGTTTGCTACAATAAGGCTACATAAGGAGTAAATATAAATACTCTTAGTAAATATCCATTACTAGGAAAGTAGAGAATAAAAATCTATTTTTTTATAAGAAAATCATAGCATCTTTAGAGAGTACCTTTTTATTACTTAGTAGGCAAATAAAAATTTTACTTGAAAAAGCATGGTTAGAATGAACCTATAAGGTTCTTCATCAAATCTCAGAGCATCAGAACTAAAGGATTATTGGAAATAAGTAAACCTTGGGCAAATAAAGAGTATTATTTTATACATAACTTTCTGTTGTTTTTTAATCATTTCTGAATCTCCTTGCCTATTTGGGCTTTTCTTGAAAGAGATAATGAAATGATTTTGCTATTTTCTTTTCCAGCTCATTTTATAGAAGAGGAAACTAAGGGAAACAGGGTTAAGTGACTTGCTTGGCCAGGGTCACATAGCTGGTATCTGAGGACAGACTTGAACTCACGAATATGAGTCTTCCAGATTCCAGGTCTTGCATTCTACCCACTTTGACAATTCTAACCTCAAAAAATAACAAAAGATAGTACAGGTTGATAATGAATTAAAAAAAGAAAAAACACTTGGCCAAATTCATGGTTTATTCTCTTCCTTAAAGTGAGAAACAATGGGAGTAGGAACAAAAATGGAATAGAAAGAATGATGCCTTTGAATAAAGATAACCAGGGTTTGAATCCCTGTTCTGCTACTTCCAGTTTAGGCCTGAGCTTCCTCATCTGTAAAATGAGGGAGTTGGATTAAATAGCCATTTAGATTCCCTTCAGATTCAAATCTATGATCCACATCTCTACCCTTTTTTGAGGTGGTTGTAAAACAGAAATTTCCCATATCTCAGACACATAAAGGAATCATAAACAATTTTTAATAAGTTTATATGTTATTGTAGTAAAAATTTCCTAGCATTTTCCCCTCTAAGCTCCCCCTTCCCCCCAATTCATTTTACTGAGGGCTTTTGATTTTACCTAAGATCTTTTTTTCTGAAATTTCTATACTTTTGTCTCAGGAAACACCTTCTTTTAAAGTACAGAATAAATAGATTCAACTTTCAAAAAGCCAATTTACATTCAATGTTTAAAAAACACATCTATAAATAGACTTCATTTATTATCCTCTCTGGAAGTAAGATATTGAAGAATGTCTTTTGGGGCTTATGTAATGCAACAACAGAATGTATCTTCCAATCAACAAGCATTTAAGCATCAACCAGAAACTATGCTAAAGCACTGAGGATACAAAAAAAGGTAAATAAATACATGTTCTCAAGGACCTCACATTCTAATGGGGAAGATAATATGAAAATAACTAGGTACATGCAAGAGTCAAAGGATAGAAAGCAATGTTAGAGGCACTAAAAGCTAGGACAATGACAAAAAAAAAAAAAATCTGGAGAATTTGAATTGACTCTCAAAAAGAGGCAGAGGTGAAGGAGGAGTGAATTCTAAACACAAGGGAGGGCCAGTGAAAAGGTAAAGAAATAGAAGATGAATTGTCACAAGTAGGCCATGTAGTTGAATCATAAATGTATGAAGGGGAGTAAAGCATGAGAAGACTAGAAAGATAAGATGGGACCAAGTCATAAATTTTGTAAAAAATTATTAGTTTTTCTTTCTTTTTTTGTTATAAGGCAAAAGAAAAATTGCAAAAAATGTCATAGGTTCAGTGCATAATAAAAACAACTTGATAAAACAACCTATCAAGTTAAGGATTAAAAAAAATTAGCAACTCTCCTTATTGTTTAAATGTATATTGAATGCTACTAGAAGAATAATCTGGAATTAAAAAAAACTAAAGTGAATTCCAATTATCAGAGGAAAATATGAAAAAGTTATTTATTAACTTTAAACGGGATTAAAGTTCCACCAAATACCAAGAGTAATACCAAAAATGACAAGAACACTAGGAATATCATTTGCTCAATAGACATACACTTCCAAAGACCTTTAACTTTCATTTTATGTAAGCTGCTGGTAATAAAGAATAAATTTTTTTTTTAATTTCTAGCTGTCCCACAAAAAAAAAAAAAAAAAAAAAAAACTAATGCCTAAGACATACAGGTTGATATTCAGTACAAACTCCTCATTCCCTCCAGGAATAAATAGCAAGCTGTGGAGAATTTAGAAAATTAATGAGAGACAATGGATTAAAATAAAATCCTATAGAGAGGAAGGATACAAACAATAATCCTCACCTGTTTAGTTCCCCTTTACTTCATGAAGGCACAGTTATATAAGGGGAAAAAAAATACACCTAGCAAAGTTATTAGCTTTGAAAAAAATATTGCCTAATTACATATTTTTTTCTTGTAGTTTAAAATAAAGCACTAATAACTGCTTCTTTCTATTCAAGAAAACCTGCTTTAAAAAAAAATGTAAAGTAGCCTGGAAAATTAGGACTAGATCAACACCATTATCTATCACAAAATAAGTTCAGACTAGATATATAACCTAAATATCAAAAATTGTTTATCATTTAAAAGATTATTTGCAAATAGAAAGAGATATCTTGGACGATCTTGGCTAGGAAAAATACCAATTAAACATGAATTAAGAAATGATTTGAGGATTAAATGAGATTTCAATGACAAAAAATTTGAAGACTTTGAAGACGACAACTCTGAGATTCTAACTTATTATACCCATGAATTTGGCAAAGATAACATAAGATAAAATTATAATGTTGGGGGCCTTGTGCAAAGGTATGAACATTACTTCATTGATAGCAGAGCTACGAATTATCTCCAAAGTTCTGGCAAACAATTTGGAATTATATGGAAAAAATTCACTAAGCCAGAGGTTGTCAAACTCACTCACACTCACTGGTAACCCATGATACTCCCTCCCCTTCTGCCACCAAGTGTGAACTGAACATTAAAATGCAATTGGGAAATATTTAACTAAATAAATAAGATACAAATAATGTTAATATGTAGTTTTCCAAGTCAATACGTAGCTCATGGGAATCCTTATGTACAGTTTAATGGCACCCGTTTCTATTTGAGTTAGATACCACTACACTAAACCATATCATCATTTGACATAGCAATACCATTACTAATGGAATATTATTCTATCATGACATCTGGGATTTTCTTGGCAGAGGTACTATAATGGTTTGCCATTTCCTTCTCCATACAGTTGAGGAAACTGAGGCAAACAGGGTAAAAGTGACTTGTTCAAAGTCACACAGCCAGTAAGTGTCCAAGACCAGATTTGATCTTAGGAAGAGAAGTCTTACTGACTCAAGTGACTCCAGATACCAAAACTCTATCCACTGCGCCATCTAGCTACTCCAAGGAATATTACTACGCCATAAAAATGACAAAATCTCACAAAATTGTAAAGACTGAACTGATATAGAACACACTCAAGAGAACTATTTACATAACCATCACGACAGTGTAGCAAAACAAAAAATTAAAATGCCCCAGAACTCTGTATCAATGCAGTGCCCGATCGTGATTGCAGAGGACTTTATGGAAAGGATGCTTCTTTCTGCCTAGGCAACGAGGTGGTAGCAATATATACAGAATAAGGCATATATTTTCAGATATAGCTAATATGGTGTTAATTAGAATTTCCTGACTGTACTCATTTGGTATACAGAAAGCTTCTATTTGGGGGATAAGAGAAAGATTGGGAAATGACAATGATATTTTTTAAAAGGAAAAAGCATCAATAAACAAGAGAAAAGAATAATTTAATTTTGCTGGTATCTAGGGCTGTTCATTTATGCTGAAAAGGTTATCAAATAAGTCTGTCACATCAGCACTTCTATCTTTATTCATACCTACCATCAAGGGTTAAGATTGATTCTATGTCTCAATGAATGGCACAAATGTCAAAAATATAGTTTTATGTTAACATTTTGGACTAATATGATTATTTCAATAAATTTCAGTGCCTGTTTTAAAAACCAGTCCATCTATGACCCAAGAATGTAATGGTCTGAAAAAAAACAAAGAAAACAACTCCCATAAAAAAAGCTTTAACAGATAAAATAGTATTAATAAATTAGTATTTAATTTAAGAAATTAAACCACCTTTCATTCTTACTAGATTAATCTTACCAAATTTGACTCTATTTTGAGGAAATTTTTAATAACTATCTCTTGACAAAAATCTTAGTCCAAACATCTATTTTATCCAATACCAGGATTATCTTTCATCTTTCAACATTTGGGGATGCAAATTCAAATACAGAAGATAACGTTTTAATGTAGAACACTGAAACACACAGAAGGAAATAAGAGGGATCAACAGTAATAACAGTATCTTTCTTGTTCCTTTTGAGAACATCCAATTTTTATTAGGAAGATGAATTGTATTCCCAATAAATAGCAACAAGATTCCCCAAAAATGGAACAATTACTGTCCAGATGTTAACCCTTGTAATTAAAAGCCATGTTGAGTTGAAAAAGGAGTTTAAGAATAGGATTGATCTGCTTGGAAAACACTACTGTGTAACTGCTTTAAGAACCCCTCGGATGACCTTGTAGCTCATTAACTGCACATTTTCCTTGGGAGGAAAACAAGGTCCACGATCAGTCACATAAGCATAAGGGAAGCGTAGTACCCACAATCCATCAGGTGGAAGGGTGATTTCCTGCTTCTCAGGGTAGAATACTGGACAAGGTGGTGGACCTGGTTGAACCTGGAAAAAAATGTAAAGAAAATACCTTATATTTCTCAAAAAGATCACTTAACACCACACATCAGTGGCACAAGATTCTAAAGAGTTAATCATTGGACTTGAAGAACATATACCTCAGCAGATTTGTTTGCAGCTCTAAAATTATACTTATCCAATCTATTTGGCTTATAATAGTCTATCTGACCTATATGGTCTATAATAAATTTTAAATTGCAATAAGTACACTCTTTCCCTAGAGATTTAAAATGTAAACCCCCCAATCCCTGAATTATCATATTTTAAAAGGATGCATTGATTGAGTAAACCAATACACTTTAATTCTTCTTTTTAGAAATCAATGCTGTCTCAAAAAGTTTAAGTTTTGCCTGACATTGTAGAATGAACATAAAATGCATTCTGTAACTTGTTGCTCAAATGAATTACTTTTATATTATTATTTTAAAACAAAATTTTTGTTGGCGTGATCAAAACGGCGTGATCTTTCCCCTTGCTTACCTGAGGCGTTAATATTATTTGTAAAGGAGCATCAGGAACCACAATAAAAAGTCTCATAAGTTGAGCATAGTGTGGTTTTAGTCCTCGACCCTGAGATGATGACAGAATATATAAAGGCATATCACTATTGAGGGCTTTGATTGCAGATTCCTTTGGCCCACTTCCCATTACTTTCATCACTTTGTCAGGGCCAGAGCACATGAACCTCCGACCACGAGAGTCTTCATATTCAAATCCCACAAAAGCTCTAGCTATGTCATCTCGCCGCCTTCCTCTTCCCATGACAACTGAACTTCTCTTTCCAGGAACAGCCTTATTTGGAGCTGGCCAAGAGTTTGTGTCTAAGTCTCCTTCATCTTCAGATCTTGTCCTGATGACAATGTCCCAAGGCATAAGATAATTTGTTCCGGGAATGAAACCCTGTTGGTCTAAGCCAGTGTGAAAGTTATAAGACTTGGCAGGGCCTAGTTTGACCAAAGACCAGCTGGAAAATTTGGGTAAAAGACCTTTAGGACAATTTGAATGTAGCATGCCTGGGAGGTACTCAACTGTGGATGCCTGACGATCAACCAAATTTGGACGTTTCTCAGTTTTTACTTCCCCTTGTCCATGAGCTTCAGGGTTGTCTCCTCCTGCTTGTGGATCAGCCGGATATGTGCCTAAGCTGTCAGTGGACTGACCAAGACTCAATGCTAAACTCAGACTTGTGCTGTCTCCTTGGGTTTGAGGTTCTTTTTCTTTAAGTTTCTCAGCGTCTGTATCTGGAGGAGCAGGTGATGATTCATTTTTGGCAGGAGCAGGATCAGGGGTACTTGGCTCAAATATTGGGAAATTGATATGATCCAGTTTTCCACAACATTTTTCTTCTAGAAGCTATGAAAAATGCAAAACCATTAATCTTTTACTTCAGACAACAAAATCCATCATTTATGCCAAATAACCAACTAACTATAATTTAACATTCATGAACATTAAACATAATTATCAAAATGAGCACTTTTTACTTTAAGCATATATAACCATATCAACATAATTATCACATCTTCTCTCTACTACAGCAGGAATTTTCTATGAAAACTATGATACAATTACTAACTATAACAATATAAAGGAAAAGCGAATGAAAATGACAAAGCCTAACGAAGGCTTAGAGGAAATAACTATAAATTGGTATACTTCATACTCAAATGATTTAGGATCTAATAAATTTGGATATTCCCTCCAAACATGCAGACTGCAATCCATCCATACCTGTCCATCGGTGTGACTCCTGTCCTTCCACTATACTTTTTTTAACTTAATTTTTATTGCTATCTTTTAACAACACCTGACCTTCCCTTATGTTCTTCCCATTTAAGAGAGCCATTCTTCATAACGTGGCTTTTTGGGGGGGAAAGGGAGAAGGGAAGGAAGAAGGAAAAAACAATTTAGCATAATCAAATATTTAGGAAAATAAAATCCAGTATTATATGCAATGTTCCATTTCTTGGGACTCCCTCCCCCAGCTTCAGCAAAAAAGTAAACAAAGATATTTTATACACTGACATATATTAATTTAAATGTATTTAGTTAATAGGCTACATTATAGTAGTTCAATGTTTTTTTAAAATTAATTATTTTTTAATTATCTGGTATTCAGAAAAAAAATGAAAATGAACATGAAGTACCTACCTGATAAAAGTCATAATTAGCTGCTTTGATATCAAAGGGGTCGTCTCGAGGTGCTTGTTTCCTTCCACAGTTACAGGCACCAGTGGACCGAGCTCTGCTGTTGTGATACAAGACAGGAGGATTTCTGTCAGCTTCCGGCTTTTCTCCTATAACAAACCAAAGGGCATGATTTACTTCACAAATACCAAGAAAAAGTCAACTTTAATCTACATTCTACTATTTCCAACCCCAGAATTTCTCTGAAAAATTCTAGATGAGACTGTATGAAATCTATGACAGAAGAAACTGAAAAAGACCATTTTTAAAAAAACAACTTTTTTTAACTTTAAAGATCTAAGGATTTTTGTAAATATTCCCTGTTGATTATCAACATCACATTGATCAAGAACATTTAACGTAGTCCCTTGTTGGAAGTATGTGCTTAATAAAGATCTCTTGAATGATTACACCTGATTATATAATCAAACCAAATTAGATTTCAATATGGCCTCTTCATAGCCATAGTTAGAATTTAGTTTACGAGTTTTAATTCCATTTTCTGGTTATCATTTACTAATCCACCAATATTCCTAAAACAAGAGTCTCATATTTTAATATTGGGGAAATTATTGATGGATATACTAAGTTTTGTCTGGGGGAAAAAAATCCTGCCTCTTTCTAAATATGTAGGACTCTCTTATGAACCAAAACAAAAAACTCAGGAGAAACAAAGTGACTTCAAAACAATAAAGAAAATTTAAACTACCTGATTTAGGTAGTGAGTGAAATTTATGTACACAGTGTTGATCTGTTAAGCTCCTCTCCTCACAAAGCTGGTGGCCATTGCTCCAAAATTTGTAGCAGTCCTCATGCAACTGCATGGCATACTTGTGAAAGGCGGGGCCCCGGGCATGTTGACTATAGACCCTAAGAGCCTGGGCAAGCTGATTCTTATGGACAGTCATTGTGTAATTATGGGGCAGATTGGACTGGTAGGCACTGTGAGCCATGGGCAATGCTTTCTGGCACCGGTTTTCTGAGAACTTTGTATCAATATCCAAAAAACCCTCCAGAACTTTGATACTGCTTAAAATCTTGGAGGTAATTTCTCCTGTGGGAGAAGCGGGATCTTCCTCTTTCCCATCAATGGCCACTTCGTATAATTTTGAAGCAGCTGCAATCCACTTCTGATAGGTCGGGAGTTCAAAGTGCGAAGGCTGCGGATTCCTGCCCACACTGTCATCAAAACCTTTCTTGCTCAGTACCAGCTCAACGTGCTGCCACAGAAATTCTCGGAGGGTGAAATCCACGAGCTGCCCTGAAGAAGAGCTGGAGCTGCTGCTGTTCTCTATGTGGAAGGAAAGCTGTTGCCGACTGTGCTGTCTCATCACTTGGTATCGCCTCGGGCCAGAGAGGGGTGCAGGGACCAACAGGGACTCGGGGTCTTTCACAGTGCAGTGGCTCCGAAGCTGGTCCAGCAACATGCCCACTGGGTCTTCCTCCTGCCCCCCAGGGACAATGTACACAAAAGCCTGGTTGGCAGGAACGGTGAAGAGGCAGTTGATACTCTGATTGGTCAGGACTCGACTCTTGCGGAAAATGCGGTAGATCTGGTCCTCCAGGGCGTGCTGGAGCCTCCTTTTGGGGGAGTGCTTCTTGGGTTTATCTGGGTGGGCTGGGTCTTGGTTCCGGGGAGGGTCCACCTTGAGAGCCCCGTTGAGTTGAAAGAGAAAGAGGAGTCTGGGCGGGCAAGGCCGGCAGTTTAGCTTCCAGTCCTTGCCCACCGGGCAGTCCTTGATGGCAGTCTTGAGGAGGGGCAGCACCTTTTGCCTCAACCCATCCAGAGCTCGGAAGACCCGGTCGTAAGTGATATCGAAGGAGCAGGTGGGGTGGACCAAGAGCAGGATGTGACAGACGGAGAAGAGGTAGAGGAGGCTGAGGCACTGCAGCTTCTCTTGGTGCTTCCAGAACTCGTGGGCTTCGGCGTGAGGCAGAGACGAGAGGCCCCCTCCCACCTCTCCGCTCTGCAGGGCCCGGCAGGCCCGGAGCAGCTGCGAGTTGTCACAGATGGACGTCAGCAGCAGGTACAGGACTTTGCTTTCTTGGTTGTAGTAGGCCTGGAGGAGGCTGTAGTCCTGGGAGGTCGGGTCCTCCTTGGTCGTTTCGGGGGCTGCCGCGCCCGCCCGCGCCGACTCCCCGCCGCCGGCCCCGGCGTCCCCGGCTCCGCCGGCCTCCCCCACGGTTCCGGCCTCGGCGCCCGACCCCGGCCCTGGTTCCGCCGGGTCCTGACAGCGAAACAGGGGGAAGACCTGCCGGTCGCACACGGTGTTCACCAGCGAGAACTTCTCGGAGCTGAGGCGCAGCGCCGTCTTGCCGAAGATTCCCACCACGCAGATCTCATCCTCCCGCCACGGCGGCTCCGCCCCACCCGTTCCGCCGCCGCTGCCCTCCGCCGGCGAGCCTGCGGGGCTCGCAGCCCCGGCCCCGGCCGCTGCCCCGAGCAGCAGCTCCCGCAGGCTGACCGGGCCCGCCATGATGCCGCGCCGCTGGCCCGCTCCTTCCGGTCCGGGTCCGTCCTGGACACCCTTCCGGCACCCTACTTCCGGTCCGCTCCCCATCAATCTTCCCTGGGGTTCGCCCCCTAGTTTTCTTCACCTTTTCTTTGGAGAACTGAATGTAGATAGGCTGTCCCCTTTCATTCGTCCCTCGGCTCTCATTCGAGGAAGCCCAGCACCCCTCCTGGACTGTTGGAAATGAGACTGTGACCGCTCATTCCCAGCGAGTTTGCCTTAGTTAATCTCTACCCTCAGCCCAGGAAGAGCAGTTTGGGGGAGAAATGATGGTGTTATCTACTGGTCATCCCGCCATCTGGGGGAGGGGGTGGGGAGGTAAGAGGGGAAAAATTGGAACAAGAGGTTTGGCAATTGTTAACGCTGTAAAGTTACCCATGCATATATCCTGTAAATAAAAGGCTATTATAAAAAAAAAAAAAAAAAAAAAAGAGAGAAATGATGGTGTTGTGCCAGAGATGAAGATGATGATGATGATAATGGGGATGATGCTTAGAACTGAGAGCTTTTCGTTTTTAAATTTTAATAGCAATTCTCTATATAGATCATAACTAACATTTATACAGTGCTTCCTGTGGACCAGACACTGTATTAAGTGCTTTGCAAATTTTGTCTCATTTGGTCTTTCCAAAAACCCTGGGAAGTAGTTATTCTTATCACTCTTTAGGAAAGGAGGCAAACAGACATTAACTGACTTGCCCAAGCTCACACAGCCAGTGAGTGTCTAAAGTGTTTGAAGGCTTGTCCTCCTGATTTCAGGCCCATCTCTCTATCCACAACAACTCCTTATCCCCGTTTGACAAATGAGGAAACGAGGAATAAAGATACTTCTCCTGACACGTGGCCAGCGGGGACAGCAGGAGTGTCAGACAGCAAGCAGGCCTATTGTTGCCAGATCCTAGAATGTGTGGAGGGGGATAACATGTAAGAAGATTTAAAAAGTAGGAAAAAAACAAGTTCAAATGCCAGACTTTTTATTTGATCCTGGAGGTAAAGGGGAGTCAGTGGAGTTGAAATCGTTAAGACATGTACTTTAGAGAAATCACACTGGTGATTTAGTCAAGGGTAGATTGTGTCAGGGAGAAGGCCAATAAGGAAATTATTGCAATAATGCAGGAAAGAGATGATATGCTCGGGTATATTTGTATGATAGTGCCTATGTGCGTGGGGAGAAGAGTAAAAATGATAAGTTTTGACCAAAAAAGAACCAATATGTGGGGTGCAAAATAGTGAGAAATTGAAAATGACATTGAGGTTGCAAACCTGAGTGACAGGGAGAATCACAATGTTCACAAATGAAAAGCTGGGAAGAGGAGAGGACTTGGGGGCAAGGATCATGAGTTCTGTTCTGGACATGTTGAGTTCAAAAAAGTCAATTTAAGATGAAATTGATGATACAGAACTGAACTTTAAGAGAGAACTCAAGGCTAGATCTGGGAATCATTTGCAAAGAGATGATAGTTGAATTTATGGGAGCTGATGAAATTCCAAAGTGAGATGGAGGGAAAAAAAAAAAAAAAGGGCACCCATGGTTAGTGGGAGTAACCTGGACAAAAAAAGAGCAAAGCAGAAGGAACAGTCAGATAAGAAAACCAGAAGAGACCAGTGATGAAATCTAAAAAGAAGAGCATCTCCAGGAGAGGATGATCAGTAATGTCTGAGACCATGAATTTAGAAAAGGCCGTTAGATTTGGCAATTAAGAGATTTTTCTAAAAATTTCATTTCTTATTTTACCCTGACTCATTAGATTTACTGATAACAAAATTTATTTTTAGAAAATTGATATAATGAAAAGAATGCTGGATTTCTGTGAATTTGGGCAAATTAACTTCTCAATTTTCTCATTTACAAAATGTAGGATGATAGTATTATACATTTTACAGATGAAGTGGACTAAATGAGCTCTCAGTACCTTCCATCTTTGAGTATATGATCCTGTGATTTTCGTTAGTTAAGAGATGGAAACACCATCAGTATTTAGTGAGCATAAATGAAATGTCCAATAATTAATGCTAGAGTAAGGTCATTAACCCAATGCTTAATTCAATTTTTATTAATTATTGGGGCAAGTTTTCTAATACAAATAAAGAAAAAGTTTTATTTACTTGTCTGACTTTTATACTTCTCTTTCTCTTGGTAGGAAATGTTTTGAAATGTGAAATCCTTATTCTATTCTTTCTGATCATCTAAATAAAATTACCTCTCCTTTGCCTTAATCCTACTCATTAGTGTCACAAACTTAAAAGTTACCCACTAAATTTTTCTCCACAAATTTTTGTGGTGGCAAAGAATTGGAAATTGAAGGGATGCCCATCAATTGGGGAATAGATAGAACAAATTGTGACATTTGATTTAATGGAATACTGTTATGTTAAAACAAATGATGAGTATAGTTTCAGAAAAACCTGGGAAGACTAAATGAACTGATTCAGAGTAAAGGGATCATAATCTGGAAAATATTGTAATTGCTAATTAATATTATAAGGATGATCAACTGTGAAAGACTTCGTTATTCTGATCAAGACAATGATTCAAGACATTTACAAAGGACCCATGAAGAAAAATGTTATCCACTTTCCAGAGAGAAAACTGATGAATTCTGAGTGTAATTTGAAGCATATTTTATTTACATTGTGTGTGTATGTGTGTCTTTCTTTTTATAACATGTGTAATGTAGAAATATGTTTTGTTTGACTTCATATGTATAACTGATATATTGATTGCCTTCTAATGTGTGGGAGAGGGGCAAGAGGAAGAAAACTTGGAATTCAAAAAAAATTTAAAATAAATGTTAAAAAATCTTTTATATGTAATTGGGAAGTATTTATCAAAAATATATTTTAAAAAAATACATATTTAAGTTGTTGCAATACTGCTCAACATGCTTCATATGAAAGACAATGAATTCACTTAGACCCAACTAAGTCTTCAAATGCCAACATATTATACAAAGGCCAACTTAAGTATTTTACTAGTTTCCAATATAAAGTAGTAAATATAACTGACTTATTTTTAGTAGTTACACTTCCAATTACCTTCATGTAACCAAGTAAGGTTCAGGAGCTGAATGTGATCCTAAAAAATTAAAAGCAATCAATTTTCACCAATAATTGTCAGTCTTACATCAATTATTAACAAAGCACTGTAGAAAACTTTCTAATAATATATAGTTTTAGTTTTTAAAATATCAAATACCTTTATAATCTTTGGGTTTTTTTTTTAAAGCTCTGAGTGCGTCCTAACTCCTCATAATTATACTATTAGTCAAATCTGGAGAAAGCAAGAGGTCCATCATTTACTATAAAATTTTTATTGTTAAAACATAGCTAAAAGGCCTCAGAATTATTGCCCTGATTTTGTTATCGTTCATTATTAATAAAAAAGCATATAGTACATAGTGGTTTTAAGAAGCCCTTGGTTTACAGAATTATGAACAATTCAAAACAGGCTGTGATAAAAGCTTAGTAAAAACTAAAAGGTAAACCTGGGGAACATGTAATATTTCTTAATACTGGTGGTATGATGGCAGTTAGCAGCTTTACAAATATATATTAGCATACACCCATGTAGATATCAGATGCCTATAGAACCTTCCATCCAAATACCTCTTATTGAACTTTTTCAGTTTTTTGGTAACTGAAGAGGTACAACAGTATTAATTCTTTGTGAATTATCAAGTCATTTGTAAAATGAATACAGTACATAGCAGAGCTATCATAAACTTCACATATGCTTTGTAAAACATTATTTTGCAATAAGAAATGAACTATTTCCTCCATGAACATTTACATAGTTCTTGACTTTTACAAGTAGATTTTGCTTTTTTATGACATATTTCATTTTTGGCATGTGTGTCTTACTCTCACATCTCTATTTAGATATGATATCTTTGAGTATTAAGATATCTGCTTGTGTGTCTCAAAAATATGATTATAGAAAGGCCCTAGATTGAATTCTCAGCCTTGGAACTGGGATGGGGATTTTTCTAGGGCCATTGTACTTTAGCCCAAGGCTTGAACATTACTAGATGTTTTAGGAAACTCCCTAAACTAGGCTTTTGGCTTAGGAACTTTGCAGTATCTTATATTTGTCTCATATTACAGCTTTTCCTGGAAAGATGGCAAGATTACTGAGGTTTAGTAATCCTACACTTCTTAACCCCTGCTGTCTTCATTGATGAAACTGCTGTCCTCATTCTTAAGAGTAGCAGACGAGTTTCTTGAACAATCCCAGATCTGGGTTTGTGTTTAATATCAGTTCCCTCTGTTCTATGGCTAGAAGTACAGGAGAGAGAGCCTTTTGTCCAGAGCTAGCTATATCCTTTGGGAGAAGGCATAGTAGAAGCATAGTACTTACTGGGGCTGTCCATGAAACTTCCATTGGCTTCTTGAATATGGAATATGTAAAATAAGGGACTGCTAGGACATGATGGTGAGCCAGAAATAGATTCACAAAACAGGAAAAGAGGTGTGTTTTACCTTTTAAGGCCATCAGGCACCTCTCTCTTAGTTCTTAAGATAAAGATAGGTAAGACTGCAACCTCATTAGGTGGCAAATGTAGCAATTATAAATGACTTCTTAAAATGAATGGAGTCTTAAGTCAGACACTCAAAATATCCTTTCATGACAAATTAGAGAAAGGATATGATACATATTTAGTTAAGCTTGATTGTCTAGATAACCATAGGAAGAAAAAAATCTGATATCCTATTTGAACATGTTTACTCATTGAAATAGATGGACAATATTTAGATCTATATTTTTTTGCTGTGTAGACACATGATGGATGAATTATGAGTTTCTGGAATCCTAAAAAATGACATTTGAGTACATTCATTTAACATTTCATCTTCAAATGTAATCCTTCATTAACATCAATTTTGCTCATCAAAGCTGTTTGCAGAAGTTATTGGAGCTTGGGATGGGCTCTTTGGATGAGCCAGCTGTGGAAATCAAAACAAGATACCAATTAGAATTTTATTTATGCTGCTAAATAAAACAGTACAATGAACTAAAGGAAAGAGGAGAGCGTCCAAAAATGTATCCCGTTGGCATTAGCAGAATTCACTCATGTTCAACAGATTTTAAGATGAACAAGGGGATTTTTGAGAATTCACCAAGAAGTCATAGGATTTAGAGCTAGAAATTGTATAAGAGATCAAGTCCAACCTCCACCATTTTCCAGAATAAGTAACTGGAGCAAGATAGGAGAAATAACTTGCCCAAGATCAAACAGCCAGTAAAACTAGGATTCCAGGTGAGGTCCTTTTTCCAAAACCTTTCCACTGTACCTTGCTGTATCACAATCTGCTATTACAGTCCAAATGACTAAATGATGAAAAGATATTTTTAAAATCCTATTTAGTTGATCCCATCTGAAAAATCATTATATAGTCAGATCTTAGCTTCAAAAAGTCTATTTCTATCACTATTTGCTTACTATATAGCAAATTAAACTCTTATGATTGGAACAAGTGATTTTTAGCAATCTTAGATGAAAGAGATAGAATCTCTATCATATATATATATATATATATATATATATATATATATATAATATGTATATATACATATATATAATAAAATGAAAACAATCCTTTGGAAAGAAGAGCTACTATGATTTACTTCTACAAAAATATTTGTGGATAATTTCTAGAGAGAGAAGATTGTTTTAAGAGACTAAGGGAAGATGCTTTATCTCTGGGATATATAATTGAAGTCATCTTCACTATTGTTTTCTCTAAAATCAATTAGTTTTGTTTAAAGACTGTTCATAAATAAAATAATTTCCTAAAAGTCTCAGTTCAGTTTTAAGTTTTAAGCTACTAAATTTTACAACTGTACTAAGACTTTTGGAACACTCTATATTTGCACAAACATTTATGCATCATTTTATTTGTTCCATTCTCTAACCTTCCTTAAGCCTTGTCAGAAGAAAATGATCTCTTCATACTCAAATTTCTTGAAGCACTCTACTCTTAGCTTTCTTCACACTTTTCTATCTCCATTGTATCAAAACTGCTAATGAAATTCCCATGGAAATGATTTTGTAAATATTATATATTTTATTTTATATATATATGTAAATTCCTTGAAGGTAAAGATCTAATTGTTGGGTTGTTTTTTGTTTATTTATTTTTTCTTTTGTATTGCTCATGCCTAGGTAGATAGTAGGCATTTATTAAATGCGATTTGAAGTTATTTAGGACGTCCTCCCTTCCACCTTAGGAGCTTCTAGGTGGCTCCATACAGAGAGTGTAGGGCTTGGAGTAAAGAAGACTCATGTTTCTAAGTTCAAATCTGTGTAGCCTTGGGCAGATAATTTAAACATATTTGCCTTTATTTCTAAAATAAAGCTGTAAAATTCACCTGAAAATGAGCCAGAGAAGGAAATGACAAATCACTCTAAGTATCTTTACCAAAAAACCCCAGTGGAGTCACAAAGAGGTAGGCAGGGTTGAATCCCCTCTTTATACTATTCCTTAAGAGCAAGACCCATGTTATTACACTCTATATATCCCTACACCTACAAGTACAATATCTTACTCATAATAAGTTAGTCAATCCACAAACATTTATTAAGCACTTACTGTGTGTGAGGCATGTTGCTGAGTACTGGGAAGATTTTTTAAAAAGGCAAAAAATCAGTTATTGCCTTCAAGGATCTTACTTTCTAACAGTCATAACTAACAGCAATTAAGTGTCAGAGATGGGAACTGAAATTAGATCTTCTTGACTCAAAGTTCAGCATTCACATTAGCCACAACATGAGCATTTGCTGAAATGAATATTAACATGTTTTATTCTTATTCTTCCAAACTTCTTTTTTTTTTTCTCTTTTGGCAGGAAAGAGTTGTTTCATTTAATAGGAATTTAATGAGTACTTATTGTGTACCTCTTTACTGACTATCTATAGACAAGAAAGTCCTACACAAAGACCTAGAAGTTGGCAGAGATACTCTCTGGAAAACACCCAATGTATTATAAATCTAAATAAATGAGAAAAGGAGGAGAAATAAACATTTCAAAAGCTTGCCTGAAACTTTTGCCGCAAGGCCTTGGTCATTATTGGGGTCAACCCTGTTCCAGTTTCCATATTTTCTTTATTGATGAGAGGAGTTCCTCCTGGGCTCCTATAAAGAAAGGGTATTGAAAACCTTAAAGGCTATTTTTAACCAGTTTTTCATAAGTATTTAAAAAGCTTAAAGAAATTATGTTACCTATCTATGTTGACTTTCCTAAGAAGTCTTCTCAGATCCACTTGGCCTTTGCTGGGAGTGCTGATAAAATAAAGCTTTAGTGTTAGGTTATAGTAAGTTATGCCCTCTTTTCTAAAAAATATTTTTTCTTCCACTTTTTATAAAATAACTTTTTCAAAAGTGTGATGTATTTTCTTACATTAAAAAGTAACAGTCTGCTGGGAAAACTGGAAAGTAATCTGGTAGAAATTAGGCTTAGACTTATAACTTATACCACAATCCATTCTAAATGGATATATGACCTTAATATTAAATATCATACTATAAAAAATTAGAAAGTAAACAATCCTTACAACTATTGGTAAGGATATATTCTTAACCAAACAAGAGATAGTGGCAATTACAAAAGTTAAAATAACTTGATTCCTTGAAACTGAAAAACTTTGCACAGATAATATTAACACATAAAGGATAAGAAGGGAAGTAGTGAAGTGAGGAAAATCTGTATCAAATTTCTCTGATAAGGATTCGATATCTAAGATATGTAAACAACTAATAAACATATATAAGAATAGCATTTCCCAATAAATAAGTCATCAAAGGATATGAAGGAACAGTTCTCAAAAGAATTGCCAAGTATTCACAACCCATGAAGCAAATGTTTCAAATCACTAATGACAAGAAGCTAAATCAAAACAATCCTGAGGTTTTACCATACACTCTGAAAATTGTCAAAAACTGCCCCTCCCCCAATGACAACAATTAATGTTGGAGGATTTTATGAAAAGAGACATATTAATATATTGCTGGTGGAACTGTAAAGTGGTACAACCATTTTTGAAAATAATTTGGATAAACACATAAAGTGATTTAAATGTCCATATCCTTTGAACCAAGACTCCATTACTGGGCTTATATTCCAAAAAAGCCTTTAATAAGAAAAAAAATGCTGTAAAATTACCCAGATCCTTACATTATCACATTTGTGATATGGGTTGGTGGAAATTTGGACTGACGTTTCAGGGAGATACTCTGAAGATCAGACACTGTAACCAGAGGTTTTCGTTCCTTCAGTGGTGACAAAATCTTCAAATGCAAAAGGAAAAATTATCATCGATATGTTAAAAGATAATCTTGCTACTTTTAAACACATCAAAACAAAATTATTATTGTAGATCTATTCTGTATGAGATGTATCAGTTACCTCACTAATTAATTTTTATCCATGCCTGAATGTAGAACAGTGTGTATCTTTGGTCATTGCAGCAGAATTGATCTGATCCTTGGTGGATCCACTTCTATTTTAAGTTTGTATGGCAACTAAATAGTTTCTATGAAAAAATTCAGACTATGAAATTAAACACAAAACACTTTTCTCTTCATGCCTTCAATATATAAGAAAAGCTTGGTTGATTTTTTTAATGTAGTGATGGCTAGATTGAGAACAGAAGGGGAGTGTGCATGTGTGTGTGTGTGTGTGTGTGTGTGTGTGTGTGTGTGTTGGGATGGGGAGGGGACAGTGCATGTGATCCCTACTTCCTTACCTTATTCCTAAGAGAAGAACTCTGTGTCTTCTTTAACTTCACAGTGAGCAGATCTTTAACAGTTATATGCATGGGCCCCTCTTGTTTTAATGGTGCAGCCTAAAAACACAAGGAGAGGCCTGATTTTTCAAACATAAATAGAATACCATATGCACCTGGTTTTTAGAGCTTAATAACCAAAGGAATGGTTTCTAAAATAAAGCTGTAAAATTCACCTGAAAATGAGCCAGAGAAGGAAATAACAAATCACTCTAAGTATCTTTACCAAAAAACCCCGATGGAGTCACAAAGAGGTAGGCAGGGTTGAATCCCCTCTTTATTCATTGGAATTCATGGAATGGATTTAAGATGGAATAAGGAATTCATGTTTATTCTTAGAATTTTTTCAAAAGTAGCTGCTTGACCAAGAATGAGATTTTCATTTGACTTGGTACCCAAGTATATGATAATAAGGCATTTGAAAAGATACTAATCTTATTTCAAGGTAGTCAGAATATAGAAAATATAGCAGCCACAAGAACAAAAGTAACTGGAAGCTAAAGCCATGATTTTGATAATTCCAATAACATATGGGATTTTGCTTCAATTATATAAAAAATTTCCCATTTTGTCTCCATGGGACATTGTGTCACAACAATGACAGCTAAGAAAATGTTTAGGGCACATGAAGTCTGATGTCCTACATCTGATCCAGAGAAGCATTTGAGGTCACAGTAAACCAAGAACAGTTGCATTTAGGAAGCAGTACACTGAACAATGATCATAGAGTAGTGAGTGAGAAAGAGACAAAGAAAGAAAGTGAAAAATAGGAAGAAAGAAGAGATAGAAGGGAGAGAAAGATAGAGAGGGGAGAGGGACATAGAGAGAGAGATAAGGAGAAGTGGAAAGAGTGAGAAAAAAAGAGGGAGTGAGAGACAAAGAAGAAAGATACAGAGGAGAGAGGGGAAGGAGAATGTGAGATAGGGGGAGGAAGAGATAGAGAGAGGAAGGGAAAGTTGAAAGGGATAGAGACAGAAGGAAAGATATGGAATAAAGAGAGGGTGAATTAGAGTCAGACAGAGAGGGAAAGAAGAGAGAGACATAGAGAAAAGGGGGAAAGGAGAAAGAGAGGGAGAAAGAGAGAGAAAGAATGGTATAGAGCAACAGAGAGGAGAGAGCTAGAAGAAAAGGGAAAAGGGAGAGAGACATCCAGAGAGGAGGGAAGAAATTGAGGGGGAAAAAAGAAAGGGTGGGAAATGGAGAGATTAAGAGAGAGGAAGAGAGAGAAGGAGAAAAGAAAAGGAGAAGAAGATAAGGGGTGAAAGGAAAAAATCAAAGAATTCTATTTTAGTCTCATAATACAGACCATAATTAGAAAATAGTGGAAAAAAGTACCCTGGTACAAAAACTAGTAGATGGTTTCTGTCTAAGTAGACTTTGCTGGATCTCCTCCCAATGTTTTCTTATACAAGACTCTAGGAAAGCCCCCAAATTGGTTGTGTTTCTTAAGGGTTTCAAACTCAGAATGCATTTTTCTAAGGAATCAAAATCACAAATGATGGCTTGGTTCCAAGGTTATTAACCCAAAGTCTATTAACCCCATAATGTGCGAGATTATTGAAGCGGCAGAATTGGTATATGTCCATTGAGCAAAACTTTAAAAGGGTGTTTGTTTCCAATCTAAAGGATCATGAACTTTGAACCCTAATGGATCATATAGATTATTGAATCCAACCTCTTCATTTTACTGGGTCCATAAACTGGGGCCCAGAGAAGTCAAGTGTCTATTAGTAATCTATAACATTCGTTAGTAATCATCAGAGATGAGATTTGAATCTAGGCATTCTGACTATACATATTATAAAGTGTTCTTTCTACTGTATGAGCACTATGCTAGACTCTCTGGGAATATAAAAATGATCTTAAGGAACTTACATCCTAGCAGATAATATCTTAATTTCTATAGTCCCTTAAAAGAATTTTCATACAATTCCTTCCTTTCTGTAAAACAGAAAAGACTACAGATGTGGCAAAAAAAGTGAAGAACAAAGTGACTGTTTTATAGCTGTTTTTCCTTGTTATGATAGAGGGTTTCATTGAGATGAAGAGTATATTGGAGAATAACAATAATTTTTTTAAAGTATCAATAAAACATTAAAAAATTTATAACTTCTCACATTAACTCATTTGATCAATACAACCTTGAAAAGTAAATACACATTTTCTTTTGACAGATTAGGAAACGAGGCAGAGAAAGGTTAAGTTTTCGGTCATAAATGATGAAACCAGGTCTAGAACTCATTTCTAATCATGAAAATCCTATTTCCAATATAATAATCATTGTACTATAGCACATTACCTTTAAACATTCTATTTGGCTGGATAGTTATATCACTACAGTGAAGGAGGATATACCAGATTATCATAACTTGACAACTTTTATCCCTTAATATCCAGCTCTCTTTATTTCCACTCTATCATTACCTGCCAAAGGTCTAGTCTTAATTTAGTTCTGATGTAGGCTTTTCTCCTGGGGAGAGAATATAGGGACCAACCAATAGAATCATTCTATTCAATTTTGCAGTTCTATTTCTCCAGGTAGATGAATTGGTATTTTGGATTATAATGGGAAGAAACATGTGGATCAAACCTTAAGGGTATGAACACCTCTAAAAAGAAGCTGAAAAATATCAAGTTCCTAAATCCAAAAAGCTAGAGAATCTTGAGTCAGAAGTAAGTTCCCCCAAAAGATGCTCTCCTTTGTGACCCAGCCAGAAACAGTTAGCATGCCTCATACCAGTAACCATTGCTGGGAAAACCAGAAATCATCATTGCCTCCTACCTGAAGTGTTTTGGTACGATTCACCTTTTTGAGTAACAAAGGTACTGAGGCGAGTGGAAGAGGCTGTGGCAGTGGAAGTGGTGGAGGTGGTGGTGGTGGAGGAGGAGGAGGAGGAGGAGGAGGAGGAGGAGGAGGAGGAAGGAGAATCTGAGGCTGCAGTGCCCCAGATGGGAGTGTGGATGCTGATTCTCTAATAACGGTTTGAGCTTGAGCAAGATCCTCTGGAAGTTGAGGCCTTAAGTAACATGTTTTATGGCAATCCTGGCAAGAGGAACACTCTGAGGCAGGGTTCTGAGAAATCTGAAAGAAAAAGAGATTCAATTTAATAATAATATCCAGAATTAATACAGCACTTCTGACATGCCAGGCATTGTGTAAAGTACTTTATAAATATTATCTCATTTGATTTAGCAAGTGAATGGTAAATTGGCCTAGTCTGAAGATTTGATTAAAGTTTCAAGAATGGCTACTCTTGGACATGACTTATCTTATTAATTATGGATTTAGTGTTGCGTTAAATGCCCAAGTGAAGTTAATATTTAACTATAATATATATGTTATATGGACATAAATATATATAACTATATAGAATAATTAATATTTAACTATATCTAACAAAATTTTAACCAGGGTAGATGGGACAAAGAACACAGAAGAGGCAGGGGATGATTTCAAAGGGACATCATATCAAGTGAGAACTAAAGAACATTATAGCAGAAAGGGAAGCTTAAACATCATCTGGTCCCATCCCTTCCTTTTGGAGATGTGACATTTTTAGTTTCAGTTAAACATTTTGGGAACTGTGATAGGAGAGCAGAAGCTTCCCTCAGGGAGATGGATACAAATTATTTGTTTGTCAGACTGACACAGAGATCAGTACTGTCTCTGATTGGGGCTTGAGGCCCACAGCATCTCTAGAGAGAGACCATACGACCCCTCAGGTCTCCTTCCTTCTCCTGAAAGAAAAAAAAAGTCACAAAATAGCCTTTTTATTTTATTTTTTTTAAAATAAGATTAATGCAGATGGTACTTCTCATAAAGAATTTAACAGGCCCTGAATACATTGAACTATTTTTTTTATGTGTTCCAAAGTCAATTCAAAATACAATTCAAACACTTGAATTATTGTTTATACATTCATAGGCTAAATAGCATGATATCTCCTGCTATCAGGACTTTGTTAAAAATCACACTCATATTAGACTCCTCAATTAGTGCATGTGATAGGGAGTTCCACTTCAAAGACATGAATGTTTTAGTGGATTTAGGCTGAATAAATTAAAAAAGAAAAATTTTTTTTGAAAAAAATAATCTGCATGACAACTGTAATAGGATTTTAGCAGGCAGTAAAGATGAAATCAATGCATTTAAAGCTATCATTTCTGCCCATCACATAATCAATTTTTAAAACTAGCTTTGCTTAATCAATTTAACCATCTTAAAAACATTTTTTTTTTTTTGGCAGAGAAGCAAACCAAAAAAAATCAAAGAGCAAGGGTTTTTGGTTTTTTTTTTTTTTTAAACTATCATTTCCCCTGATTCTAACTTTCTTAAGTTTGTCAAACAACATGCATTTTTTTCCTTTCAGCCTAACCTCACAACTAGGCTTAGGAAAGACTTTCTCTGACCCTCAAAAGAGCCTTTTTAGGAGTATGTGAAGGTGGGTAGTCCTATACATACAGAAAATATCCACAGCAACACTTTTTATGGGATAGAACTATAAGGAAAGTTAGCATCCATCATTTGGGGAATGGCTGAACAAACTGTAGAATATCAATGAAATAAAACATTATTTATCCTACAAGGATGGCTGAATACAAGGAATTCAGAAGAAAAAAAAAGGGGAAATTGCAAGAACCTATTTAAAGGAAACTGAGTAGGACCAGAACAATTTACATGTAAAGGCAAATGATACCAAAAGGCTTCAAAACTGATCAATCCAGCAACTGATGGTAAAACATATTTTCTCAAACATAGTAAACACTTAATAAATGTTTGTAGCTGTTGACTGATTAAGGTTAGTTATACTTCCTGTTTCAGTAGGAGAGCTTAGTTCTATATGCTTGTAGATCAGTTACATATGGACTGATTGTCAAACTGCTTCAGATGAGTCACCGCCACACTATCAACAGACATGGCTATGCTTGGAAAATTATAGAATAACAATTGATTTTTAAGACTTAGGCACTTTGAGCAATGCTAAGGCTAACAATGATTCTAAAGAACTGAAGATGAAGGATACAATCTACCTGATGACAGAAAAGGGATGGGCTAAATATTCAGGAGACGCATTTTGGTACATTGCCAATATAGGACTTTAGTGTTGCTTGACTGTGCATATTGACCATAAGGGGCCTATTTTTGTTTTGCTTGTTTTTTTTTTAAAGTTTGATAAATCTTTTTAATGATAAAAATTGAACTGGATTACTTATTCTGAATATAGTATCTTCTGTGGGTATAGCTATGTATAGATATTTTCTATTACCTGACCAAAAGCTGGAGGGAATAATAGCTCTAATTTTGCAAACAACAGGCAGAAATTTGGTCTTAGATATATGACTTGTACTAACCTTTAGTGCTTCCTGGAGCTTGCAGAATTCACTTTCCAGCTTGTCAACCTGCTGTCTAATCAGACTGAGTTCCCGGAAGTAGACACGGGATGGAAATAGGTGGTCTTTCAACATCTCTAAATTCTAAAGCTCAGAAAGATACAAACCCAAATCCCAGTCATAAAGGATACAACCAAAAATGAAACAAGACAATAGCTCCTAAATGAAAGTCCTCAAGGTCCA
This sequence comes from Sarcophilus harrisii, assembly GCF_902635505.1. Lineage (NCBI taxonomy): Eukaryota > Metazoa > Chordata > Mammalia > Dasyuromorphia > Dasyuridae > Sarcophilus > Sarcophilus harrisii. The sequence goes on along the minus strand of NC_045429.1, from coordinate 350,361,838 downwards.
CAGTTCATATTGTGATCTCACATGATTAAGATCTCAAAGGATCATTTACCTGAATACACATAGGGAAGACTGGAAATGAATCAATCAAAATCATACCTGTGTAATACTGCTCTGGCAACACCAATAGAAAGACCAAACCCTCTTTGCTAGGAATTTCATTGCATTCTTTGCATTGGAAAACATGATGTTCCAAGCTAATGTTGGCCAACTTTGGCCACAACTTGTTTTTGTGGGAGAGGCATCTATCACCCTGTAGGGAAAAATAAAAAGAAACCCAAAGCTATACTGCCAGAACAGCTCCCTAAGCAAAGGGAGCCACATCATAGACCCTGAATGCTAGCCTAGAGCCTTTCCCCTGTAGGTAGGAAGACAGAAATCACTATTCATTGACAATGGAATAGGTACAGAGGCTATCTAAAGGGAATAGGGGATATGGGATATGGTGGGGAGGATATAATTATTTTTATAATGTTCACTTTTCTCTCTCAAAATTGCCATTTAGATGAGAATCCATTCTTTCTCTGATCTCCTAGACTTCAATTTTATTCACTCTCTTTATCCATGTCCCATCCCTATCCCTTCCCAAGCAGGTTTATCCAATCCCATTGACTAGCTCACTTAGACCAGAAAGCCCTAAACTTTAGCCATTCTTCAAAGTAACACAAAATTCTAACTAAATACCTATAATTTTCTTTACCCTATACCAAGACTCACCTTTCAGATGGAGGTAGAGTTGGAGGTGAAGAAGGAGAGGGAGGGGAAGGAGGAAGAAGACATGGAATAGGATCAGAAGGACTAACTTTTCTTTTTTTCAATAACATTTTGGCTCTGACTCTCATCTTTCTTCTTCTCCGGTACTTGTGCTTGGTCATTTTTTCTGTGGAAAAATTGTAGGCAGTGATTTAAACTCTTGGTTAATAGGGAAGGGAAGATAAGGAGAAAAGTCCCGGCTTTTTTATTTCACATTTTATTTATGAAATTTTTTACTTCTCCAAGTAGACTTTACTCCTTTGACTTGTTCCCACTGTACCTTTTGGTATAGAAGGACTTAAGTCTTTCTTACCCAGAATTCCCACCCTAAACCTCCTCTGTCAGTCTTGACTGCTGACTGCCTCAATTGTTCACCATATTTAGGTCTGGCTTCCCTTCAGTCCCTGTCCTTAAAACTGTCTAGATATCATACACCATTTCCTCTCTTTCCAGCTCTGGAATTATAATCAAATCAACTTTGTCACTGCTTCAGGAAAAAGTATGTCAATCTATTCCCCTTTAGCTCTACTTACTAGCTTTGTAACTTCCCCAAATAAAATATCTTTCAGAGTCATCATTTCTCTAAATGTGTGGCCTCCCTGTTATTAGAATGTAAGCTCCTTGAGAGCAGGGACTGTTATCGTTTTGCATTTTATTCCAAATGCATTTGTTATTATGGTTCAATTGTATCTGACTCTTTGTGACCACATTTTAGGGGCTTTCTTGGTAAAAAATGATTTGTTATTTCTTCTTGAGTTTATTTTGCTGATGAGAAACTGAGGCAAACAGGGTTAAGTGACTTGCCCAGAGTCACACAGATAGGAAGTATGTAGGGATAGATTTGAACTCAAGAGAGATGAGTTTTCTTTGGCCATGTCCAAAAGCAGCCTTATTAATTGTATAGTTATTAATCAGGACTTTGTAAATTACAATTCTAATCTAGAAGGGTAGAAAGAGTTAAATCATCCCAGATCTAAGACTCAGGGGTTTCCCAAAATCTTGAATAAATTTATTTTAAAATATCTCTTTATTTTTATTATATTTTTTCTTATCTTTTTTTTTCCTTTTTTTTTTTTTTTTTGTTTGCTGAGGCAATTGGGGTTAAGTGACTTGCCCAGGGTCACACATCTAGGCCATATTAAGTGTCTGAGGGCAAATTTGAACTCAGGTCTTCCTGATTTCAGGGCTGGTGCTCTATCCACTGTGACACCTAGCTACCCTAAAATATCACTTTAAAAAGTGATATTTTCTCACTTCTTGAGAAACTCCTGGATTGAAATCCAGGAAAATTACTTATGAGATTTAAACTTCTGCAAAATATCCTTTAGTTACTATGAGTTGAGATAATAACCAAAGTGGGTACTTAGAGTTGGAATAGATCTGAATTTCAATCCTATCTTAGAAACTTGGTAGACAAGTCACTTATCCTTTCTCAGTCATAGTTTTCTCAATTATAAAATGAGGGAAATAATAGCACCTACCTCACAGGGTTGTTGTGAAGATCAGATGAGATATATAAAATGTCCTGCCAACCTACATAAATGCTAGCTGTTGTGATCTTAAGCTCCCAAAGTCTTGCTGGGTTTTTGTCACAAGTACTTTGCAAAATTGTTGTTGTTAACTAATTCTCTTCTAAGAATAGGGCAAATCTAAAGTCACTTGGATTCTTGAGCAAGTGAATGGCTGAACTAGAAATAACCTTGCCCATCCCCTCCTGTTCTGACCACAAGCCTGGACTCCTTCCCTCCACACTTGTATTAGAATTGGAACAACCTGCTTTTAGACTACATACTTAAATTCGGCCTTCTTTAGTGACGGGGAGTCCAGGCACTTGGTATGCATCTCTACACTTGGCTCTCCTTTTCTGGCTCACACAGCTCTCTGCTGGGGGTTGGGAAACCAAGGAGAGGGCAGCAGTGTGGCAATGAAATAGGGTTAGGTGGGGTGGGCATCAACAGCTACTACTGGGTGGGGGTGGGATGCGTAGGGAGGTCTGCTTATCAGCATTTTGCTAGGCAACAGAGGTCAGGTTTAAAATAGTAAATGACCCACCCTGGTTTATTCTTAGAGGGCTGGAAGATGTACTGGAAAATGATGTTTGAATTCACTCTCATCTTCACAAGGCATAGAGACAAACTTGAAGCTTGGAGGTAGTTATGAATTCCCTTTGGGCCATTATAAGTACAGAACAGATTTGACAATTTCCCACCTTCTTCCCCCCACCAGCATATAAATCCTTTTGTCCTGAGGTAACATTTCCTTTTTTTTGTTCAGGTTTTTTTGTTACTGTTTTTCATTTTTAAAGAATCCTTTTAAGAAATATGCATATTCCCATTGGAATAGAACAGGGCAATATCATTCTGGCTGCTTATTTTTTAAAAATTATTATAGCTTTTTATTTACAAGTTATATACATGGGTAATTTTACAGCATTGACAATTGCCAAATCTTTTGCTCCAATTTTTCCCCTCCTTCCCCCCATCCCCTCTTCCCTCCCCCCATGGCAGGTTGACCAATACATGTTAAATATGTTAAAGTATAAATTAAGTACAATATAAGCATACATGGCCTAACAGTTATTTTGCTGTACAAAAAGAATCAGAGTTTGCTTAGGTTTTCTTACGAGAAACAAACATACTCTATTGGAGTCACCCACTCCGATTTGCCCAGTAAGCATTATTTAGTTGCCTGGCTGGAAACCCCCCCCCCCCCCCCCCAGATTATATTGAACTAGTGTGCAGGGGGTGAAAAGAGAGTAATGTGAGTTCAAATGGAGGATGTGATTTTAAGATAGAAAGACCTAAAGGAATTTAAATGAAGCTGGTAATCATCCGCTTTTCTCCTTAGGATCATAAATTTAAAGTTGGAAGAGACCCAGAAGACTGACTAGACACTAGAGCTGAGGGACTAAGGGAATTACCAGAAATTCAACAGGTAAATTAGCAGCAGACACCTCTTCCATGGTTCTTAATCCACAGTTTGTTTTTTTACTACACTATGATACATTATCCTTTGTAGCTTTTATTATAATTTTTTTGTGTGAGTTGTGATTTAATTTTTTTTTTCTAATGCAGATGTCTACTCTCCCTTCTACCATATTTTCCCTATCCCCATTGAGAATACAAGAAAAAACAAAATTCCCTGTTACAAACATGTAGTGAAGCAAATTCCCTCATTGGGTTCCATTCCTAAAAAATGTTTCAATCTGTATTATGAGCCTATCACTTTGATATTAAGAGGTAGGTTGGTTATTTATTTTATCATGAGTTCTCTGAATCCTGACTGGTAATTGTGTTGACCAGAATTCCTAACAAAGCTTTCAGAGTTGATTCTCCATAATCATGTTTGTTGTTATTACATAACTTGTTCTCTTGGAGAAGCTCTATTTTACTACCTTACACATATCAAGAGATAGTAGTATCATAAGGCATAGAGAGTAGACCTTCAAGCATAAAGGTCAAAGGCCTATCTCCAACACAGTGTGATACAGGGTACATTTCTTTGGGGGTGGGGAAGTAAGGGGAGTTGTTTTTGTTTTTGCTGAAGCAATCGTGGTTAAGTGATTTGCCCAGGGTCACACAGCCAGGAAGAATTAAGTATCTGAGATCACATTTGAATTCAGGTCCTCCTGACTTCAGGGTTGGTGCTCTATCCACTGCACCACTTAGCTGTAGGGCATATTTCTTAAGCTTTCAGTGCCCCCAAGTAACAGTCCAAGTTCATAAAGCAGAGTAGGTGGCCATTTGCCTAGATAAAGGGAGTTTTCTTCATGAGATTTTCCTAAACCAATGCAATCCTGAAAATGGGGAGGAAGGAAGGTGATTTCTAACAGTCATCCATAAGATAGTTTCATTCTTCACATGATAAATCTATACCAAATTACTTGTATTCTCAAAAATAGACAAGGGGAGAAAGAGAATTTGGAACTCAAAATTTAAAAAAAACAATTATTAAAAATGTTTTAGCATGTAATTGGGGGAAAAATATTAAATCTTTTTTATTCAGTAGAATGTAAGCTCCTTGAGGGCAGGGATTTTTTCACTTTTGTATTTGTATTCCTAAACCTTAGCATAGTACCTAACTCAGAGTAGGTGCTTATTGTCATTAGTGTATTAAAAAAAATACATGACTATATACTGTTATCATTCTATATGAATATATGATATTCATAGTTTGTGAACTATAAAGTATTTTGCTCATTTTCTGAAAGAAAACTTTTGAAAGCTGTTTAAATCCATCCTACTCATGGTCTCCCTGGGTATATAATAGAGAATTGGGAAAGCATTTTCAGATATGAGATGAAATAATTTGAGAACTAAAAGAAATCATCTAATCCCAGGTTTCTTAACCTTTTTGTTACCTGGACTTCTTTGGAATACAAGGTTTTGTAAGGGTCAATGTTGAAAAATCATCCATGCATATGTTTTGAAAATAAAAAGTTTTAATAAAAAAAAAAATATATATATATATATGTGTGTATGTATATACATATATATGCATTTTTAAAGTTCATAGATTCCAGGTTAAGAAATCCTGAATTAATCCAAGATCCTTATTTTACAAATAAGAACACTAAGAGAGAGAATTGTTGAATGATTTGTCCAAAGTTCTTAGTTAAATATTGGCAAAACCTACATCAAGAAAGAAAGTCCTTTTTATCAGAATAATTGTAGTTTAAAAAACTACAGTTATGGTGTGCTGAGGATACAGCACTGGCCCTGGAATCAAAAGGACTTGAGTTCAAATATGACCTTAGACACTTAGTAGCCGTGTGACCCTAGGGATGTCACTTAACCCTGGTTGCCTCCAAAAATTAGTTATTAGTAATAAAGATAAGTATAGAACTTGCGATTTCAATGGCATAGGGACCACCTAATGAAGAGCCTTTCCTACCAGTGTAAGTTGGTAATTTCTCTGTATCATCTTAGAGAATTTCCTCATATGCTAAAGAGATTGAGTCAGAATCACATAAGATATGTGAGTAGGAGAGACAATATGTGTCTGGGCCAGTACTTGAACTCAGTTCTGCCTGAGACTGTCTATGCTATGTTGCCTCTAAAAGCTATTTGTCCTTTGTTTTCAGAGAGGACCAATAACATCAAGAGGTGATATCTGACTCAAAGACAAATTGGATTTAATTGAGGCAGAATTGCACAAAGTTATCAGCTTCACTCTCTTTCAGAGGCATCAAAGTCCAGTGGTAGGACAAAAGTCAGTATGACTGTAGATGGTTCAGATCGCAGTGGATGACCTTGCTGACCAAGCTTTTAGTATTCCACCATGCCTACTTCAAGCTGCCTTCATGACTATTGAAATAAATTGTTCCCCTCCACCCATTCCACCCACATTCATATGTTTAGAGTAGACACCCCTTAACAGCGATGGGTTTGAGGACTGTTGGTTACCCTTGAGTTCAGCCCCTCTGTCATTCTGCCAAGACATTTTGCCAGGTGTGGTTTCTGCACAGGCTAAAGTTCCTTGGAACCACAAGTTCCACAAGTGAGAGTTATGTGTCACAAAAACTGCAAAGCTGCATGAGCAGCCCTGAAAAGGGTCAGCAAGCTCTCATAGCAGAGGTGCTACGCCCTATCTCTGAATAATAACATCAACTAAGAACTTTCTCTTTCAATTATTGAGTAGTCACAGTTGTTTCAAAATTAAAGGATGAAAGTTTCACTCTCCACAAGGCAGAATGCTCAACAGAGAAAGATTTAAAAAAAAAAAAAAAAACAAAAAAAAACAACTATTACTTGGCCCAGAAACTATAATCCCTGCTCCCATTGAGACTAAGGCTACTTTGTTGATAAGAGTGTGAGAACTTTGAGCTGCAAGAGCACTAAATCAATCAGATGTCCACATTAAGTCCAGCATCTAAAGAGGGATTCCCTAGGTTGTTGTTGGTGGTAGTGGTAGGAGTTTACAAGATGGTCACCAGGCTGTCTGAGAAAGTGGGAAATGGTAAGAGTTAAAGCTTCCATTTTGATTAGTAATAGAATGCAGCATCTACACTTCCATCCTGAATGAGATAGGGACACTGAGTCTTAAAAACAAACAAAAATCCAGCTATTCTATTATGTCCTCAATTTAACTGGGAATTTTGCAGAGTAACTCTTATACTCAAGGGGCATATTTTTCCAGAAGCATTAAACATTTACAATTGCCATCTTTTTCAAAATCATTTCATGAACCCACCAGAGGCATAAATCCTACTCATGAGTGAGGTGGGATCCAAATTGCTAATCTGAGACAGAAACCTATTATTACGTGACTCTCAAGAATACTTTTTTTCTCCTACCAAACACTATACAATGAATTGTGAATGTCTTTTATTTTTGGATTATTTCTGATGCTACAATGAAATTATTTAAACTAGGAATCATACCAGCTATAGGTATTGTAATCTAGGAGGCCAAAGAAAGGTTGGCAATTTTTATGAATCCTCAGTGCAACTTCTTAATAAAAAGTGCATATGATTCAATATCAAGACTTATTCTGTGGTTTAGAAGTAATCAGTGCTTTGGCTTGCTAATTGTCCCTTGTACCTGATATTCCATCTTCCACTTTCATTTCTATGCAAAGTCTATCCCATTTGGGATGTATCTCTTTGTTACTTCTACTTCATAGAATCTCTAACCTCCTTTAAAGCACAGTTCAGATGTCACTTCTTACCTAAGGATATGGTGTGGAGGATGATCCAACAAAGGAGACTAAGAAGTAGTCAGACAGGCAGGAAGAAAATCAGGAGAAAGTAGTGTCACAGAAACCCAGAGAGGAGAAAGCATCCAGGAGGAGATAGAAGACAACAGCGTCAACCGCAGCAGATAGATTGAAAAGGATTCAGACTTAGGAAAGATAATCAAAATGAGCAATTAAAATATCATTGGTAACTTTGAAGAAAGCAGTTCCGTTGAGTAATGAAGTTGAAAACCAAAACTGCAAAAGGTTGAAGAGTAAGAAAAGAGGAAGTAGAGGCAGGGAGGATAGGCAAATTTTTTGAGAAGTTTGGCCAAGAAAGTGAGGAGAGATATAGTTAGGTACTTTACTTTTTACTTATATTTATATATGAAATATATAAATATTTATATTTAAAGAGATATTGCTTTAGAAAATAAAATAAGATCTAATAAAGGCAGCTAGGTGGATGAAGCAGCTGGAGTCTGGAAAAACAGAGTTCAAATTCAGCTTCATTTCTTAGCTGTGTTACTGGGTAAATCACATAATCCTGCTTGCTTTAGTTTCCTCATCTTTAAATTGAGCTGAAGGAGGAAATGGCAAATCACTCCAGTATCTTTACCAAAAACCAAACCAAACCAAACCCAAATGCAGTCACAAAGAGTTGGATGACTGAAATGACTGAACAACAACAAAGATCTAATAAAGGTTTTATAAGGATGGGACAGTCTTGGGTTTGTTTGAAGACCATAGTGAGGAAATCAGTTGACAGGGAGACATTTGAGAAGTGGTGATTGAGGGTATTATCTGTTGGAGCAGATGGCAAGAGATGGTATCAAGTGCACTTGTAGAGAAGGGTTGACTTTGTTAAGGAGCAGGGAAAAGAAAATGAGAGATATCAAGGAAATTTGAAATCAAGAGAATGAGAGGAGTTCATGTCAAACAGCCTCATTTATTTTTTCAATAAAAAGACAAGCTGAGAGAAAAGAGGGAAGAATCCTGGAACCCTTGAAGAAAAGGAGATTTAGAATAGTTTCTGGGAGAGTGAGTTAATGGGAGTAAGGGAATAACATAGCTATAGTAAAGGCTCACTTGAGTATGGATGACTTAAATTTGTAATATACTCAGCAAGTTTGTAGGATTTCCTCCAGCTTTCTTCAGTGGATGTGAATAAGAGTGAAGAAGTAGAAGGTGGGAGAGAGTAATCTGTGGTAAAAAAGGAGGGCAAAGGATTAAAGAGCTGAGGATAATGTAGGAGCTGAAATTTCTAACTACTAGGTTGAGGTTGGAGAGGGAGGAAAGTATGGTCTCAGTAGGTTAATAGTATTCTTTCTACCAAACCAGAAGGCATCTGATCTTATCTAAACTTTACATCTCTCCCAGCCTCTAACCTAAGTTCTGCAAGCAGCAGGGACTTAAATGTAGAATTAAATTAGAAATCCAGATACATTCCTTTTATAAAGGATGTGATTTCCTTGAGGAGAAAGACTTTCGTTTTTGGCTTTGTATCCCTAGCACTTAGCATAGTGCTTGAGCCATAGTGAGCAATTAATAAATGCTTGTTGACTGATTGATACCTTGATTCCTTAAGAGTGTTTCAAAGCAACTTTATGGAATGCTAAGAAAGATTGTGATCTATGACAGTGGAGGGAGTACTCATTCTAACAAATGGTCCAAAGATGATGAAAAGAGTCTGTAGAGAAATTTCACTTGGATGGAAAAGAAAAAGATATCTTTATTTTCACTAACCATTAACTGAAATTTAGCATTTTCTTCAATTATCAAGCTAAATTTCTATAATCTTCATTTGATCTTCAAAGAAGTCTTTGACACAAGATTAAAAACCCATTTCTCACCTAAAGGGTTGAAATATGTGCAAGATTTTACCTTAGGCACTTCGTTCACGGTCAAAACAAAACCTGCCTTCAAGAAGCTAACGCTAAAAGGGGTAAGACATGTAAATAATTGTGACAAGTGAAATGTGATAAGGGGAAAGGAAGAGTCTAAAGCACTATAGGAAATAGAGATACAGGTAATAGGTAATATCACTTTATCGGATAAAAGGTCCCCTTGAAATTAAGAAAACCTACCTTGAATCTTAGCTCTAACACACAACTGGTTATGCTACTATTGACAAGTCACAGTCTCCCTGTTCCCCATAAAGCTATCAGAGTTACAGATTTGCATTGATAGAAGGGATTCTGGTACCCTAAACAGCGGAAATCACACATCGGGTCCGAACAAAAATGACTAAGACGACTTTTGTTCCGCTATCTGCTCTTCCCAAGCACACTTGCTTCTCAGATAAACGACCCTTTTCACCACCACCAACTAACCGTGTGGTTCAGTTATATTTAATTTAATCTTTTTTAGTGTCTTGCATTGTTCTCTAAGTCACGGGTGTGTCTTTTTGTTACCTTTTCAGTATGCATACGGGAGGCGCCCAATGCTTCCGTAGCGACCTGAATTACACAGGATGCAGAAAAGTGTAAGACACGGGCACGTTATTTTACTGAGCCTGTGCAAAGGGAAACTGAATAGCCTCAGATAATTTGTGCTGTGCACGGACGGGAAGGAAAGACAAATCTTCCTACTGATGTCGGCAGCTTCTGCCTCCCGTAACCCATACCTTCTCTCCCTTCCCTACCACCCAAATTAGCCTCCCTCTGCAAGCACGAAGAAGATGCGAAGCAGCACCAATCGCCTCGATCCTAGAAAAAATAAGGGAAGATCTCTCTGCACTTACTAGTAAAAGAGCCCCGGGAGGTAAACAGAGTCTGGGCAATGTCCTCTGGCTGCAGCATCTAAGAGAATTCAAAATTAAACCCTTGGCATGGACCGGCCAATCAGAACCGTCATCTATACTCAATTAACCCTCCGGGTGGGGAAAAGAAGAGAAGGCATTTCGTGATTGGATGAGGCATCCCGACTCCCTGACCAATCGAAGTAGTGGCGCTTTTTGTACGAATAAGGTTGTACGGCGGTGTCCCCACCTTCACAAAGAGGTTTATGGAAGCTCTTCCTTGACTGGCTGGCGCTTCTTCCGACTCTACCACTCAGAAACTTGATTCTGCAGAAACTCTGCAATGAAATTGAAAGTAGAAAGAAGGAGCAACCAATAGAAAGAATACGGAACCGAACCAATCCTGACGCCGTATTTTGTGTCTTCGCCCAACAGAAGGGCCTGTTTCATTCTGAAGGGAGGGACCCAGGCTCCAATGGGCGGGCAGTGATGAAGCGGGAAAGCCAATGGATGCACCGCGCTGAGTGACAGCTGTCCAATGGGAATGCTCCGTGCTAGCATCGTTTGAGTTCGAGGGCTTAACCACTGCCGCCGCCGCCGCCTGAGGAATGTCAACTATTCAACATGGAGGCGGCGGTCACTAAGCTGGAAGTGATGGTGAGTGCAAAGCGAAGGAGACGGACTTGTGCACTTTTCTCACCAGGAGAAGGAGAAAGCACGATAAAGTCTCTGGGAACTCTGGGCGATTCGGGTTGCCCCGATACTTGATTTCCACCCTCTCCTCCCTTGCTGAAGGGAATCGCCTCCGCCAGGGCCCGTTTAACCGCCGCGGGGAACGAGTTACATCCGGGGAACGCGGGAGGGAAATGGCGGGAGATGCTGAGGATTCGGGGCTGTGGAATTCTGTCTCCCTAGATGGGATGCATGAATGGTGTAGCCCAAGCGTTCCCTCCCCTCCGTGAAGGGGGCAGATGGTGCAACCCGCGTCCCGGGTTTCCCCCTTGAAGGTGTGAATGGATCGGTCTCAGTGTGCCTGGAGAAGGGGCGGGGTTGGTCCATTCACTCGCTATGGAGGGGGGTTGGTGGGAAGAATCGGGGGTCTGGAAAGGAGGGGGGGGGGGCGGCACGGAATGTCTCTCGGGTTGAACCATTTACCCTCCCGCAGGGGGGCTCCGGTAGGCCGGTTTATTTCCAACGTGGCTGTTCGGCTTGCTCTGTTCACACACCCCCTGGAGGGGGGTGGGTCGGCAGGAGAGCTCGTGTATCTGCTCGCGAATCCTACCTCGCGTGGGGAGGAGGGATTGAGAGAGGCGTGTGCGGGACGGCGGGAAGCAGACGGCACTCTACCCCTTGGCCGTGGCTGGGTGGGGGGTGGGGAGCGGGTCGTACCATTCGTTCCCCATAAATCGGTTTCATTCATCACCAGGAGTGGGAGGGAGGGGACTGGACTGGAAGCTACTCGCGCCGAGGAGAGGGGTGACTTTGGAATGGAGGGGGAGGTCGCTGAGGCGGGCTGGAGGAGGCCAAGCTAAGGGGCCCTTTTTTCCTTCCCTTCCTCCCTTTCTTTCAAGGTGCCTTCTTTTTCTTTCCTCTTTCTCCCGCCCTCCTACTCCTCTCTACCTCCTTTCCCCCCATTTCCTTGTTCCCTTCTCCTTCCCCTCCCCCACGGTCCGCGTCTTCATTCTCGGGCAGACTTCCCGTGGGGTGGGGGGGGGCGCTCCATACTTTGGGGGAGGGGATCCCAGGCTTGAATCCCCTCCCCCTCGCTCGCTTTCCCCCTCCACCCGGAGCTTCTCGAGAGAGAGAGAGAGACGACCTTCCTTCCTCACCGACCGCCACGCCTCTCCTCGCTTTGCCTCGCCTCGCCTCGCCTTGCTGCTGCTTCGGCCACTTGGGTGCATGTGCTGCCTGCCCCCCCTTTCTCGTCAACAGCTGCCCAGGCTTCGTTTTGACGCCTTGATTGGCACGAGCCAGGGGGGATTCGGGGAGGAGAAGCACCCCGCTCCTCGCCCCATCCCTCCCTTTCTCTCATCCCCTTCGCAGCCCGCTTTGAGCGTTAGAAAGGTATTTAATATGAGGCCTTGATTAAGGTGGGAGGTGTAGTGGCGCCTAGTGTTTTAACTTTTAATCCTCTATCTCGTGCAGTTTTTCAAATGTTCACTGACCGGGTTGTTAATTTTGAATAGCTACCGTGTCAAATAATTAGAAAATAATTAGAGGTATTGTTCTTTCCCTGTTTCCCAAACTTTCAAAAATCCTAATAAGGAGAATAAGATCAGTTCTCAGATTTATACTGCACTTTAAAAAAATGCAGCCAAGTTTAGTGGGTTCTGTGATTTTTTTTCCCCCACATGGAAGCTTCTTTTAGAAACGAAACAGCAGTTTTACTTTTCCTCATGAAAACTATCAGCTAATGAAAGCTTTATTCAATTCCCAATTAATAAGAATGTAATGTTAATAAACTGAGAAAACACCAGTGCTGATAGCCAAGTACTGCAGCACATAATGAAATACATATGGCACTTTAAACTTGAGTCGTGCCCATTGTTGATTCTTATTGAGTGTGAATTGAATCTACTTTAAAACAAGTAAAATCAATGAGGAAGGGCCGGACTGCTGGAGAATCCCAGGATTCTGCCCGGAATTAAGATTAGATTGTTAGAAGTCTTGTGCAGAACGGAAAAAGATCCCTTTGGATACATTTTGAGACGCTATAGAAAGAAAAGTAATCTAGCAAATGGGAGAGAACACACTATTCCAAACTTAGGGTGTGGTTTGGAGGAATGTGAGGAGTTGGAAGCGGAACTGGAGAAGGAAGGAGAGGAGTAGATGCTTGAATAGAAGGTGTCTAAGCTAGGGCTCCAAGTGTGAGGTAAGAGATCTAGTAGTGGGAAGCTTTGGGGATGAAGATGGAAAAAAGTATGTGCGATGTGGACTGAAGTGGGAAACCTGCAGATAACAGTTTTCCTGTGTTGGTACTTCAGCTTCCAGAGTAAAGCTGCTGCTAATTTATCACAGGGGAAAAACATCTAACCTCCTTTGATGAGACCAATAGTATTCATTCTACATTTCATAAAAAATGGGACCTAATAAATGTTACTTTCCGTGTAATTGTGATATTTCCTAAATTATCATTTTGTAAAATGTGTATTCGTGAAGGACTTTCACTTTTCTTGGTTCTGTTGGGCAGTGGGTTGATTTCCAATCAGAGACATTGTGTAAGCCTTCTAGTTTTTGTTGTTGTTCTTTTACATTAAAATTAATTTAGGGTTTTTTTTTTAGATAATGAAATTTTCTTAATGCCAAAAAGTTAAAATCTTATTCTGAATTGTTTTAGAAATAATTGTGTTTTTCATGTGATGATCTAGTAAATTCTTTGTAGTATGTAATGTAATTATTTCCCATCATCAGGATGAAGGAAACTACAGGTATAAATTCTTACTGTTGCAGAAGAATGGCAAGTGAGGCAGTTGAGGTTCACAAACAACCCTGCAACTTTGGGGTTAGCTAGTACAGACTTGTTTGTCTAGCCTTTACCCATCCCCAGCAGCTCTCCTAAATGTATGAATTTTTTTAAAGAATTTGCCGTCGTTAAAAAGAGCCCCAAACCATGACAATTCACCCTAGCAACCACTTTGTAAATTTGTAAATAGAAGTTTTGGCAAATTAATTCTGCCAGTATGATCAGTCACTTCACTGAATTACATATGTTTCTACTATTTCAAGAGTATCTTTAGCAAACCTTGACAACTGTTCAACTGTTAGTCATTTTCATTAGGTGAACATTCATGAGTGATATAAGCAATATTTCACATATGGCTTGAACTTGTCTTAGTTCAGATTTCTAGTAGAGGATACTGCCTAATTATACTGCTTAAGTTTAAATTCTTGCCATCTATAAATATGAATGTTGTTTTCTGTGCTAAACTTTTTTTTCTCCTGCATGTTATTGAATTCTTAATCATTTTGTATCGTTTATGCTTATGGTTAATCATTCTTAACCTTTCTGAGATAAATCCACTCAAAAATAATTAAGCTCAAAGTATACAGATAAAAATTAAGAATTTTTTGAATCCAACAATCAACAGTGTAGTTAATAAAGCCAGCTGCCTTAAAAAAATCAAATAGATCCTGAAATTTAACCGCTAAATTGTAATATATATATATTTATTTTTAAATAAATGCATGGGGTTTCCTTCTATTTCACAAATTGTATAATTTCCAGTGTGTGGTATCTGTATGTTTTCTCATTTCTCTCTATAATTTTCTCACTTAGTTCTTGGGGATGGAGATGTTTAATGCCATCTTTAATATCCTTTTCAAACATAATTGCAAACTTTTTTGTCATTGTTATTATTCTTAGAGAACCTTGAGGACAGATAAACTATTTTTGCTTTTCTTTGGATCCCTGGCATATAATAAGCGCTTAATAAATGCTTACTTACTAAGACTTTATTTTAAGATTAGTAAAGTCTTCTCTTTCAAGAATGTAACAAATATTTTTAGGCTATCTAATAATACTGTCAACAAACATAAATATTAAAACCATATCCTTTAGTTTCAATATTCAGAGTATATATTTTATACTGAATTTTTGTTGCTAGATGTTTCAAGTAATACATTTTCAGTGGCCTCTGATTTAATTTCAATTCCTGTCTTAATCCTTTTTTTAAAGTTCTCTTTGTATTAGAATAAGAGATCTTAAGTGTTTGGGTGGAATAGACTTTTTTATCTAGGAAAACATCCTTTTTGAAGGTAGGATTGGGAAGGAGGATTAAGGAGGGAAAGAAAGCTCATATTTGTTTTTTTTTCTTTAAATTTTTTGAAAAGTATATTTTTTTAATTGAGTTGTAGAATCTGAGAAACCAGATTTGGGATTCTTTGGAATTATATTGTATCTTTACTCTTACAGCTTTTAGTAATTTTTTTCTTATTTTTTAATTGACCAAATAATGTAACTGTGATTAAAAATTGCACTTCTTTTTTCCTCAGAGGTTTTGAGTATGAATCTTGAAAAG
This sequence comes from Sarcophilus harrisii, assembly GCF_902635505.1. Classification (NCBI taxonomy): domain Eukaryota; kingdom Metazoa; phylum Chordata; class Mammalia; order Dasyuromorphia; family Dasyuridae; genus Sarcophilus; species Sarcophilus harrisii. The sequence continues at coordinate 350,346,655 of NC_045429.1, read as the reverse complement.
CATCCTGGTTTCCTATCATGCTCAAAATAAATTATTCTTTCCTATTTAATTCTGGAATTTTTACTTCAAATTCCTATAATAGCTTAGTCTAATTGGCATATGACTTATGAAAAAAAAATGTGGTATTCATGATATGGTTTTAAATAACTCTAGAAGGAAAAACTTTGCCACAGACTTGGATAGCAAGTACCCTGTTCTTCATAATTGATGATTAAAAATATTGGATGTTAACATTTGTAATATTAGTGTTAACATTGTTTTGCATACACAAGATTTTAAAAAAAAACTGACCACTTCTAACACAATAGTGAACCATTTTAATCCTTTTATTTAACTGTTTAAAATGCAGGAAATTTCCTTTTTACTGAGTAACACAGAAATGGACATACCATAAAGGAGAGTTTGAGTAAGATTTGGCTCTGTTGATTATGATTTCAAAAGTGTTTTTGATTTGAAATAAGAAGCAGGAAGGAGCTAGTAGTGCTTACTGCACACTAATATTTGATGTTTTCTTAATCTATTTTTTCTTTAGTATGATTGGACATCTTATTGACTGAGTGGTATTTGTCTAGTGCCCTTTTTATGTTGTACTACTAGTGATCCTGCACAAGAAGCAGTGCAATGTTAAAAGGGCATTGGCCAGTGATACCGGTCACATTTCTGGGCTCTCACAACTGCTTTTTCAATGGACTTTCATCATTGGGTTAGTTGCCCTTAAACAATGGAAATAGATGATAGTGACTTGAAATCTGAGTTGTCTCCTGCACATTACTTTGTTACTTAAGTTTGTGGGAAATGAAAGTGCTTTCCTCCTATTAAAACTGGGAGGAATGTGGCAGGAATGGTAGGGCGAAAGATGTTTAAATTTTGTTCAAAGGAAAAAAATTGCAGTTGGCTAACAATACTAAAGGTTACTCTTTTGTATACATTGACTCATTAAATGTCAAGGAAACTATTGCTTGCTTTGTTGTTTAGAGCAAAGGAATAAGATAATTATTGATTATTCTCACCAAATTCTTAAAACAGAAAGAAGTGAAATGATAAGTACAATGAATGCACTGCAGGAATTTCTGGAAAGATAAGATTAATATAAAGAAATTGTTCATCTTAATTATCTTACTATGCATTTGGTTCTTAGTAATTAAAAAGGAGACTCATTGCATAGTAAATAGAGAGCAAAAAGTCAAGTTAGTTTGTTTTTTGTAGCATTCAGCCACACTTGATTTACATCCTAACAGAATTGAAATTTTTTTTACAATATTAATTAGTAGTTATCATGTGTATTTTGATATCTTATGACATGTTTTTAAAAATTCCATTTTAAAACAGTGCTTCCAATAGCACATTAGTAAGAGTGAACAAGTTATTGTATAAATAAGTTGGCATTTGAGTCCAATTTTTATACACATTGAGGTAAAGATTTTTGGGTTTTGGGCTATCATGGTAATGATATTTTGGGATTTCTCATATCAAAAATGGCATCTTTACTGTAAATGTTATATATTTTTTAAAACCTCAGCGGGTGTTCTTTGTTCTTTATAATATTTCTTATGATAATACTGCTAACGAATGCTCTGACTTTATTGCACTACTGTACTTTACAGCTAGCAGTGCAATAGTATTGTCAAAGCATCTGAAAGCAGAATACACAGCAATATTTTGATTCATGCCTTATGACTAATGATTCCTTCAAAATTTGTGGGTAATTTTCACTTAATTTGTATATTTCCTAATTGTACCAGAAAGACATTTGTGATGAAATTATGAGTTTATGTTACTGAACTTTGTGATAATTTATGCCTTAACTTAAATATTAAAATTTTAAATACATTTAAAGTATACATTTAAAAAATTAAATTTACAATTATGTGTTTTAGACTTAACTTTGAAAAGAATGCTTCTACATCTAAAGCTGTAGTCTGGCAAAGTTAATGGTAACTTTCTCAAAAAAAAAATCCATGTTTGTATGAATTAATTCAGTACAAATTTGTTTGTTTCAAAGACTCACTAAAATGTTAATTGAGACACATTGTCTTAATAGCAGTAAAAGATAAAGGTGAACTTTATTTGTAAGTCTATAAAGTGTCACCTTTCTAAAAACTGATATGTTGTAAAGAGTTTGTTTTACTTCCATAGATGTATTTTATCATTTTGTTATTATAAAAATTGCACCATAATCTTAATCCCTATTCAAACAAGTTTTGAAACTTGATTTTAGACAGGTTGAATATTTTTCTGATATGAAATGTTTTCTATGTTCCTTATAAACCTTTCCTTTTCAGCCTGTGAAAATCTACTATTCTAAACTGGTGTCTTCTTGGAAACATTCGCATTCATTGAAGATTCCAAGATTGATAGAAAAATCTTTATTTGTGTTACAACAAATAAAATATAAGTTAAGAACCTCAAAGTATTTTAACTAATATACTTGTAAAATAATAACATGGGGTTTTATTTTGTCTTGTTTCTAGTAAAAACTTTTTTATTTGATTTATTTTATGTGATTTTCTTAGTTAAAATACACATTGACAGACACTGTTAATACAGCAGCTGTTAATACAAATTTACAGTACAGAAACAGTCCTTGGTGGCATAATAAAAATACAGAAAAACACAATTGAAATTAAACTTAATTTTATACTTTTTCAACACTTAAAACCAATCTCTTCCATATTTCCTATTAACACTTTCTTTTGTGCTTTTAATCTAGTTAGAAATTGCAAATTATTATAAATCTTAAGAGTCTGACACAAAATTGTGTTTATTTACAAATTAAAGTCTGTGAACTCAAGTAATTGCCTCAATTATCAAAAACTTTGTTGGATTGTTTTGATACTGGCAAGTTTTCTTAAAATTTATTTAACTGGAGTTATTCTAACCAGCACTTTTTAGCTTGTCAAAAGAATAGCTTTTTTAAAAATCTAATCTATAACCACCAGTCTTGGACTCCTGTGTATAAAACATCTGGATAGTTTAAATTCTCTCACTAAAACTAGTTTGATACACTACATCATGAAATTCTTGATTCTGGAAATTTTTAGGAATATAATTTGTTCAATTGATGAATATTATTCAGTTTACTAACTAGCTGTGAAATATTTTAAAATCAATTATCAAAGTATAAAGATATTTCAATAGAAAGCCATTAGTGAAGCATAGAAGAAGTAATTTCCGACTTCAGAATTCATTTTAATTCTGCTTGACTAATTACTGTGTAGTACTTAGACCTTTAGGCAGATTAAGAACATTTGATAATTTTGAAAAAAGGCAGAAGAGTTTCTCTTAGGGAGAATTTCTAATGTTCTAATTTAAATCGGGACTATTTTAATTTTTTGAGGCAAAAAAAAAAAGAAAAGCCCCTATCATGTCCAATTGAACTCTTTGGGACTATTAGTTCCAAATTTAGTTATGCCATTAATAAAGAAAATGGCAGATGAGTTGAACAAAAGAGATGACACATGATGTTATTGTAAACTAAAATACAGAGTTGTAAGGGTTGGGGAATACTTTTTAGCTTGGATTCTGTTTCCTTTCCCCCCTCCTTTTAAAAAATAATATTTTCTCCCAGTTATATGTAAAGACAGTTCTTTAACATTCAGTAAAAAAACAAGTTCCAAATTTTCTCTCTCCCTTCTATATCCTTCCCCCTCCCTGAGACAGTAAGCATTTTGATATAGGTTATACCTGTTCAGTCATGCAAATCATATCACTGTGATAGTCATGGGGGGGGGGGGGGGAGACATAGATTCAAAGTGGAAAAACACATACACAAAAATTACAAAAAATAGTGTGCCTGATTGTGCATTCAAAAAATTTTTTTTTTGGAAGTGGATAGCAGTTTTCATCTTGAGTCCTTTGAAATGATCATGGATCATTATTGCTGAGAATAGCTAAACCACTTGGTCATCCTTACAATATTGCTGTAAATTGTAAACAGTGTTATTCTGGTTCTGCCCACTTAATATACATCTTTCTGGATTTTTAAGCTTTCTCTTTGGATTAATTTTAAAAGTGAATGTGAATTACAGTTACAGCAAATCCCAAAAGTGCTTAGGAGCATTGTTAAATTGATATCTATGGTAATAGGATTTTATAAAAACATGTTTTGGTGTGATTTCATGTAGGACCCAATGTTACAACCTTCCATGCATTTCTACAACACTTTAATACAATCTTTGTTTTATGAGTTACTTATGTGGGTCATGTAGGTATGACCTGACAATAGTATATATGGAGGAAAGATTTGAACCCAAGCCTTCCTGATTCCAACCCTCATTTCACTATTAGAATAGAAAGTTTAAAAATGAAGTAATTACCTTCCATGTTAACATATTCAAGATCAAATTTAAAGATAGTAGATCTCATTCAACAAACTTTGTGTCATATGCTAGGTTATGGTAATAGAATTACAAAAGTAAGATAGTGACTAGTCTTCAGTTGGTTTATTTTGGGGTAACTGCAGGAGCACAGATGAATAAGTAATTAAATAAATACGCAAAGTAAGTTTCTATACCTGAGAAGGGAACAAAAAAATGGTGGTAAAGAACCAGCAAATAGTAGAGATCCAGATTAATTTGTGGAGGAGTTAAGTACTTTAGCAGAGCTTTGGAGGAAAGTAAGGGGTTTTTTTTTTTTTCTTTCCCCTCAATAGTATTTTATTTTTCCAAATACATGTAAAGATTTCAACATTCATTTTTATAAGACTGTTCCAAATTTTTCTCCCTTCCTCCATCACTTTTCCCCTTCTCAATACAGGAAGTAATGCAATATAGGTTAAATATGTGCAGTTTTTTAAAACACTTACATATTTGTCATTTGCAAGTAAAATCAGACTAACAAGGAAAAAAAACAAGAAAGAAAAAGCAAACAAAAAGTTGAAAATGGTATGATACAGATTCAGTCTTTACAATTCTCTCTCTGCATATGAATGGTATTTTCCAATCCATGTTTATTGGAATTGCTTTGAATCACTGAATTGCTGAGAAGAACCAAGTCTATCATAGTTGATGATCACACAAACTTAATTTTTGTGAAGAATGTTTTTCTGGTTCTGCTTGCTTTTCTCAGCATCAGTTCATATAAATCTTTCAGGCTTTTCTAAAATCATTCTGTTCATTTTTTATAGAACAATAATGTTCTGTTAATTTTACATACCATAAGTTATTCAGCCATTCCCCAAATGATAGGTATCCACAAATTTTCCAATTCTTTACTACCACAAAAAGACTGCTGCAACCATTTTTGCACAGGTCTGTTTCCCTTTTTTATGATCTCTTTGGGATACAAAGTATTGATGCTGCTGAATCAAAGGGTTTTGTAGTTTGTGATAGCACTTTGTACATTGTTCCAAATTGCTCTCTAGAATGATTTCACACCACCACCACCAACAACAACACATTAGTGTCCCAGTTTTCCATATTCCCTCCAACATTTATCATTATCTTTTCCTCTCATCTTAACCAATCTGAGAGACATGAAGTGGGTACCTCAGAATTGTCTTAGTTTTCTTTAATCAATAATGATTTAGAACATTTTTTTCATTTATAAATTGCTTTAATTTCTTTATCTGAAAATTGTTCTTATCCTTTGACCATTCACCGATCGGGGAATGACATTATTATAAATTTGAGTCAGTTCTCTATATATTTTAGAAATAAGGCCTTTATGAGAAACATTGGCTATAAAAATTATTTCCCAGCTTTCTGCTTCCCTTCTAATTTTAGCTGCCTTGATTTTGTTTGTGCAAAATATTTTTAATTTAATGCAATCAAAATTAACCATTTTGCATTTCTATTTCTTTAGTCATAAGTTCTTTTCTTCTAAAATTGGTGTTTCTAAGAAGTTAAATACATCCTGATAAAATCGCTGATAAACACACTGGCTGTAAGAGGAAAAAATAAATAGCTAGAATGAAGAGTATATGTGATAAAACATTGAGCCTTGGGAAGTTTACTGGTACCAAATTCATAAGGGCCTTGTATTTTATTCTAGAGACAAATGAAAGTATAGAAGCTTTTTGAATCAAGGGGGGAGGTGTGACATGGTTAGACTTGTGCTATAGGAATGTCACTTTGGCATTAAGATAGCTAATATGCATAGGATACATAAAAATATTGCTTTGAATACCAATGATTCCTTTTAATTTTTATCATTAGTATTTTCACAACACATTGGGGAATAATGAATAGTGTTGCCCTTGAAGTCAAAGACACTGACCTGAAATATTTCAAAAGACCTTGGAAAAGTAATTTGAGATTATAGCTCTAGAGCTGGAAGGGACTTCAAAGGCCATCTAATCCCAGCCCTCCTTTACAGATGAGGAAATTTGAGACCAAGAAAGGTTTCAGAGTAACTCAGATCATACAGGTAGGCAGTACACCAGAGGTGAGATTTTAACCCAGGACTTCTGACTTCAGAGCCAGTTCTAAGATTTAACTATCAAGTCAAAAGTTGGAATTTCCTTTGTTGTTTCAAAAAAGAAATTATAGGTCTTTGAACATGCATTTATCATTCCATAGTTCCTATTTTTAAGTTTAGACAATAGCTGTCTCATAGCTATCCAAGGTAGTTAACATCTGTACAGATGAGAAAACTAAAGTTTAGATATGGTATCTGATTCCTATCAGATTAAACAATAAACAAGGGAATTGAATCAAAAAGCATATGACTTCGGGACCTGTGTACTTTATACTCTTACACATTTCTCTGTTTAAATATAATAGACTATCATGATTGATATCTGTAAATTACTAAATGATTATGGTTATTCATATCTCCAGTTCTAAAACTTTGGCAATCTTTCTACTTGTTATTGAATCTATATACCTATTTTCATTAGTTTCAAGAATGAATGTCCATTTCAGAAGCAGACTTTTACAGAAAAAAGATATTTTATTAGCCTCATCCCTTTTTCCTATCATAATCTATCTCCTTTAACAATTTAGGATATTCAGGGGGCAGCTAGGTGATAACAATACATGGAACAACAGTCCTGAAATCAAGAGGACCTGAGTTCAAATCCAGCCCCAGACACTTAATATTTACTTAGGCAAGTCACTTAACTCCAATTGCTTAGTCCTCCAAAAAGAATTTTTTTTAAACAAACAAAAAAAACCCAATGTATGGTATTCTAACCACATTCAATTTAAAGAAATCAAATGTCCTAGTTATTTTTAGTTCAGGGCTCATTAAAACCTTTTTGTTTCAAGTCTTGTAAGTGAAATTGTTTCTAATATAAGTGTACATTCTCATCATTGTGTAGTTTACAACTTTTCATTGGGAAATCTCATTATCTTATAAAATCAGTCTTGTTACATCTTAACAGTATTCTTTGTCCCTCTTATTGGAGAGTGTAACCATAACTCCATTTAAGGATGGGAATAGGACTGAGGTATCTCATTTTCCAATTATTTTGTGTTTATTTGACTCCTTAATCACCCCCCACCTCTCACCCTCCTTTTTAACTTTCTTTTGTTAGTTGTCTCCTTCCTTCCCCTCTCCAGTATCTTGGCTAAGAATATTTCAAATGAGGGCAGAAGAATCTGCTAGTCCTAGACATCAATAACAACTTCCCCCATTAGATTGTAAGCTTTTTGAAGTCAGAGACTTTATCTTATTTCTATCCACAGCACTTAATACTGTGTCTGGCATATAGTATGTGCTTAATAATAACTGTCCATTGACTATTGGTTAATTATTATACTTTCATCCCTAAACAAGCTTTGCATATTGAATATAATTTACTTTTATAATTAAAGATTTTATAGTACCTTCCTTGGTGTTATAATAATCATTTTAAAAATTCTCTTAAAATGTTTTATTAACTTAAACACTAAAAAAGATGAATGCTTTGATATATAAAGAACATACAGTTATACATAAAACTGACTATTATAGCTTGTTTTTAAGTATATGCTAAAAATAAGTATCATTTTATAATGTAGGAAATTGAACTGATTCTATAGCAATTCCAGATCATATCCTGGAAATTTATCTGTATTTAAAATAAATTACTGATACCAGTTTATTTTTATGTCATTTGCCTCTTTACAGAATCAGGGTATGTGAATAGGTCCTGATTTAACTAAAAAGTTCTAAATAATTACATTTTTCCTGGTCCTGAATCAGTAAGATACTTCTATATTGTTAAGCTCCTATCAAACGAAATAAAATAAGATCTTCACTGAATAAATCCTATTGATTTGACTTTTGATTTGTTATATTGACTTTGATTTGTTAACATAAAATTTTGTTTGTCTTAAACCAGCTATCTTTTAAAAAATATTTATTGTGTAGGCTTGTTACATTAAGTTTTTTTTATTCCAGAATGAAGCAGTGTGAAACACTTTTCTATTTCTAACTGAGCTCTAGTATCTCAATATGTTGAATAGGAATTCTTGAACTGAAAACTTAAACATTTTATGTCATATTTGCTTGTATGATACTATAGTACCATTTTATTTTTGGAGGAAGATTATGAATATTTGATATCTATAGCTGAGAAATACAGCAGGGACATTCATGGCATGGATTTATACGGACGAGTTTACATAACATTTAAAAACTGCTTTAAAAGATACCAGAGATCTTGGGCATGGATCCAAGGACATCATTTGTAGGGAATGGGGATGATAATAGCTCATCGAAAAACCATTTCACTTCTAATGCCAAAATATACTGTTCTCTTCCTGAATCCCCCTCTCTTGGCCTCAAGTATAGCTGCATTCCTTTTCTTTGACTTATTTCTCACCATTCACGAATGTTCTAATTGGAGCAGTGGGTGGAGTTGTATCTTGGAATGGATTTTAACCTTGGAAAAAACCCTTAATTTATTTTCCTCTGTGAAATGAATTTTCTTGCATATGTAATATACATCTTTTTGGTCACTCACAAGGTTAAGCTGAAGATAAAATACCAAGGGCCAATTGCTTAGTCTTGCTGCCTTCAGTGCGGAAGGAGTTGTTAAAGGTTTTTAAGGACCTCAAATAAAAAGTTACACCATAATAACATAAGGATATCAAGCATCTCCAGTATGGAAAGAAAGTCCTTAGTATCACCCCTCTGTATCTCATTTCAATTTGATCTTGATTCAGAAAAGTAGGGAAAGTTAGCCATTTTTGATCATCTCCTAGAGGTAAGGTGAAATGCCAAGGATATCTGTGAAAGTTTGAGAAAGAGTGGATTTCACCAATGTAAGGAATGTGCTTTGTTCCACATAGGAGTGTATTCTTTGTGTTATTTCTTGAAGAATTTGCCTAGATTAATTAGAGGGGCAAAAAAGGTGACATAATATTCCTTTTTAGTTTAAGTAGGCAAGAGCTTATTTAGTTTATTCTCCTCAGGATGGAGACAATGTTCTGAAAATAAAAGTAGAAAAGGTTATATTATAAAAAATCTGTCACTTCTCTCTTTATTACTTAAATATACACTTCCTATACTTTCATAGTTTTTGGAATGTTAGAACTAGAAGGAGAACAAAGAAAATGGGTCCAGAGAAATAAAGTGTATTGCTTAGAGTAAAGCTAGCTTGAATCTAGGTTTTGTTTGCCAAGTAAATGTTCATTCTTCTATCCCTTATTTTGAAAGATGCTTAAATATCTAATGCATGGAGATTCCAGATTGGCTAATGTGTCCCAAATACTTTACTTAGCAGACAAAAAGTTATTTTGCCTTATTCCTTAATTCTTTGGAGATGACTATTTATTCAATTTTTTTTCCCTTTTCCTAAAAAGACAAAACTTTTAAAAGTTTTCATTGGAAAGTTAAACTAGATAATTTAAGATTTACAAAGAGATACAAGAACATTTGAAACAAATCAGAAGTCCATCCAGATTAGTATTATCTCTGAAAATGGTAGTAAGGATATTCTATGAGAATATTGTTTTTCATAACATGCTTCTGATTGGACAAGAATATAGCCCACATATCTCCAAATTTTCCTTTGTAAGTGGTTAAGTTCTTATTCTTTTCATAGCAAGTTCCATCTATTTACTATTTGGTACTCATAAATTTAGAATTGTTGTGTTTTTGTTTGTTTTGTTTTAAGAGAGCTTAATGGTTCTGATAAAGGCCTCATTTCTAAAATATATAGAGAATTGACTCAAATTTATAAGAATTCAAGCCATTTTCCAATTGATAAATGGTCAAAAGATATGAACAATTTTCAGATGAAGAAATTAAAACTATTTCTAGCCATATGAAAAGATGCTCCAAATCACTATTGATCAGAGAAATGCAAATTAAGACAACTCTGAGATATCACTATACACCTGTCGGATTGGTTAAGATGACAGAAAAGATAATGACAAATGTTGGAGAGGATGTGGGAAAACTAGGACACTAATATATGGTGGAATTATGAATGGATCCAACCATTCTGGAGGGCAATTTGGAACTATGCTCAAAAAGTTAATCAAACTGTGCATACCCTTTGATCCAGCAGTGTTTCTACTGGGCTTATATCTTAAAGAGATCTTAAAAGAGGGAAAGGGACCCACATATGCAAAAATGTTTGTGGCAGTTCTTATTGTAGTGGCAAGAAACTGGAAACTGAGTGGATGCCCATCAGTTGGAGAATGGCTGAGTAAATTATGGTATATAAATGTTATGGAATATTGTTGTTCTAGAAGAAATGATGAGCAAGCTAATGTTAGAGAGGCTTGGGGAGACTTACATGAACTAATTCAAAGTGACATGAGCAGAACGAGAAAACCATTGTTACACAACAACAACAAGATTATATGATGATCAATTCAGATGGACACAGCTCTTTGCAACAATGAGATGATTTGGATCGATTCCAATAATCTTGTGATGAAGAGAGCCATCTACACCCAGAGAGAGGCCTATGGGAACTGAGTGTGGCCCACAACATAGCATTTTCACTCTTTCTGTTGTCTGTTTGCATTTTGTTTTCTTTCCCAGGTGTTTTTTTTCTCCTTCTTGATCCGATTTTTCTTGTATAGCAAGATAACTTATATAAATATGTATATTTCAGCATATTTAATATGTATTCAATTACCTGCCATGGGGTGGGGCAGGGGGGAGAGAAGGAGGGGAAATTTTGGAACAGAAGGTTTTGCAAGGGTTAGGGTTGAAAAATTACCCATGTGTATGTTTTGTAAATAAAAAACTTTAATAAAAAAAAGAAAGAAAGAAAGGAAATATCAAGTAATCAGGAAAAAGCCAAGTTTCAGTGAAATCCATAGAAGGGGAAAGAGTAAGAAAAGAAAAGTTTTATTATAAAATTAAGCGGGTTTTTTTTTTTAGTTTAGCAAATTCTATTTTAAGTCCTATATGTTGGACATACACATTTATTTAGTATGAAAATGAAATAACAAAGAGAGGCTAGATTTGTTTGAAAGAATACTGTGCAAGAATTCTTATGTAATTAATGTCAATACTTTTTTACTTTTTTTCTTTTATGGCATGTTTTAATTAACACAAATTTATAAGGTTATATAAAAATATTATAGAGGGACTAATATCAAACAAAATCCTATATGATCAGAACTAGAGCTAAAAGAAACATTGGTGTCATCTAATGCAGCTCTTTTACTTTACAAATAAAGAACTGAGGCTTGGGAGAGTTATAGGCATATATTATTCTCACAGTATAGTTTAGGCTATACAAATGCATTACCAGATGCAGTAAAAATGTCTTAAAAGGTAGCTAGCAAAAATTAATTTTTTTTATTATTTAAGATACATTATTATATTTATTTTTACATTGTTTTTACATAAGTTTTTCCTAGCACCCCTTCCTCTCTCCCTGCCCCATAGAGACATTTCATATGACAGAATTTTTTAAAGACAGAAGAGGAAAAAAAATTAGTAAAACTGATCAATATATCTTCTCCTCCCCTCCCCCTTTCCCCCCAGGGCAAAATAAAAAAATCTGAAAATATATTAATGTTCCATAGCTGTGGATCTTTCACTTCTACACAATTGGAGGGAGGTGTCTTTTCATATTTCTTCTGTTTTACAATTTTGCAGCATTTACTTTATGGTTGTTATTCTTTACATTTGCATTGTTGTAACCATTGTGTTTATATTTTTTCTTTGTTCTGCTTACTCCATTGCATCAGTTCATGTTAGTTTTTCCATGTTTCTCTGTATTCAACACTTTAATCCTTTCTTAAAAGCATATTTTGGGATATATGGAATTAAAATCATGCTTAACAGTGACCTCATCTGAATGGATTATCACATATGTATATTATGTGTAACAATACATACATACCTATTTTAATAATCATGTAAAATAAGAAGAAATATCACAGTTCTTTGGAAGTGAAACTCAGTGATAAAAATACATTAGAGATATCCCTTCAACCTGCTGATATCTTTTGCTATAGTTTGTCTTTACAATCTTTAATTCCAATTTTAATGTTACTTTACAAGTAGAAAAGAGAGTAGTTTGAAAAAATGATGTATCAAAGGGTTAGCTAGCTGTAGAGCTTTGCTCTGGTAACCATTTGAAGATTAGTTGTATGTTTTTTTCTAAACCCAAGTAATACATAATTTCTTCATAATAGGTCGGAAGAATAGAAATTAAAATAGAGAGTTTTAGGAATGGAAAGGTTTGAGGCTTCTCAGAAATTTTATCAGTTTGCAAGAACTGAGTGATTACTGCATATGTGCCAAGCACTGTACCAGGTACTAGATATACAAGTACCAAAAAAACAGACCTTGTATTCTATCTGGGAAAGCAAATAAGAATATATGAGGTGTGTGTGTGTGTGTGTGTGTGTGTGTGTGTGTGTGTGTTTTTAAGGGAAATAGATTCAAAGCTGGAATAGTGGAATGGAGACCAAGAAAAGCCTTTGTACCTCTGCTTTTTGACTTAGTACCTAAAATTTCTGTCATGTCATTATTTGGCTCATTTCCTAATTTATAAGGAATTTAGACGTTTGGCTTAAAGGGAGAAATTAGAAATAACTTTAATTTAGAATTTGGAAATTAAAATTCTAAAAGTTGCATCACAATTTCAATTGAACTGTCAGTTTAGCAGTATTGATAGAAACAAATATTGCTAAATGCAGTTAAAAAGCTATTTAATTTCTCTTGAAATGTCATAAAGGAAAAAATTTTTCAAGTGTATGTCACATGCAGCTTAATCCCGTTTTTAAAAAAATTATTTTTAATACTTACTGATTTATGAATCATGTTGGGAGAGAAAAATCAGAGCAAAAGAGAAAAACCAGGGGAGAGGGAAAAAAAAAAAAAAAGGCAGAAAAAATAAGTGAACGTAGCATGTGTTGATTTACATTCAATCTCCATAGTTCTTTTTCTGGATGCAGATGGCATTTTCTGTCTAAAGTCCATGGAATTTCTTTGGATCACTGAACCACTGAAAAGAACCAAGTCTTTCATAGTTGACCACGGCACATTCTTACTGTTACTGTGTACAGTGTATTCTTGGTTCTGCTTGTTTCTCTTAGCATCAGTTCATGTAAATCTTTCCAGCCCTTTCTAAAATCAGCTTGTTCATCATTTTTTATAGAACAATAATATCCCATTGTCTTCATATGCCACAACTTAATTCAGTCATTCCCCAATTGATGGACATCTACTTGTTTCCCAGTTCCTTGCCACTACAAAAAAAGGGGCTGTTACAATCATTTTTGTACTTATGGGTCCTTGTCCCTTCTTTATGATTTCATTAGGATATAGACCCAGTTGTGGCACTGCTGGGTCAAAGGTTATACATTATTTGATAGCCTTGACATAGTTCCCAGATTGCTCTCCAGAATGTCTGAATCAGTTCACAACTCCACTAGCAATGCATTAGTGTCCCAGTTTTCCTACATCCCCTCCAACATTTATCATTATCCTTTCCTATCACCTTAGTCATTGAGAGATATAAAGTGGTACCTCAGAGTTGTTTTAATTTGGATTTCTCTAATTTAATAGTGCATTTTTTCATATGACTATGGATGGCTTTAATTTTGTCATCTGAAAATAGTTTGTTCATATCCTTTGAAGCTTAATCCCATTTTTACTCTTGTTTCTGTAAGCCATGTCATTTCTTTTATGCTTAGTTTGTAAAATGTGAAACAGTCTAAATTTTTATGGTATGTAAACTTTGTTTTATGGTGTTAATATATTCACTAGACATCTGTGCTATAAAAATTTCTGGGGACATTCTCAACATTTGGATTTTGAAACCCATGTATAACAAGGGCAGTAACCATGGCAGAATTTAAATAACTTTCATATTAGATGGAGCACTCCAAAAGGAATCCACAATACCCGTAATTTGCTTTGAAGAGTTTGGCATAGTTTTGGGAATTTAAGTGTATCAGTTTTTAAAAGCTTTTTATTTTTCAAAACAAATGCGTGCACAATTCTTCAACATTAACCCTTGCAAAATCCTGTGTTCCAATTTCCTCCCCCTCTCCTTATCTTCTCCCCTAGATAGCAAGTAGTTCAGTACATGTCAAACATGGTAGAAATATATGTTAAATCCAATATATGCATACAAATTTATACAATTATCTTGCTGCACAATTGAAAAATCAAGTCAAATCCAATCAAACCGAAAAAAAAAATGGGAGAACGAAAATAAAATTAAAGCAAACAACAGAAGAGTGAAAATGCTATGTTGTGAACCACACTCATTTCTCACAGTCCTGTCTCTGGATGTAGATGATTCTTTTCATCACAAGGCCATTGGAACTGGTCTGAATCATCTCATTGTTGAAGAGAGTATGGCATCATTCTTAAGTCCATTATAATATCTAGACAAAAATGCTGTCTTTTTTTTTTTTCCTTTTTCTTTCTAACATCAACATTTTATCTTATCTCTTAAAATACAATTCTTGTTAGGACATATCACTGCTTTGTATTGTAGTTATTTGCATATGCTTTTCTTCTCTGCTGCATTGTTAGTTCTTAGAGGGTAAGGACCATGACATTTTTTTTTTTTTTTGTATCTATTTTTCATCTCTTAGCTAACCTCTTACTTCTACCCCCAAACCTTGCATATACACTAAATAATTGAATAACAATTAAATCCCCTTCTGAGAATTTTAAGTATCTTGCCCAGGATCACATAACCATTATGAGTCAGAATAGGTCTAAAACCTCTTCCTGGCTTTAAGGTCAGCTTTTTAGCTAGCACTTCATGTTTTCTCTAAGTTTTAAACTTATTGTTAAATTCCAACACCTTCCCTTCTGACCCAAGACTTCTTTGTGTTGGAATCCTAGTGTTAACTCAACTTGAAACAAGGTGATAACTCAAGGGAGAGAGAAAGATGTTAGAATCCTATTGTTAACTCAATGGAATTGATACAATGCTTGTGTTCACACCTTTAGAGAGCTAATATAAGCAAGAAATATTTAAGTACTCATTGGAGTTCACAAGTATGGGAGATTCACAAAGTTAACTTTGTGAATTCACACCTCCCTTGAAGCTCTTAGGGACAGAGAGCACTCTGGGAGGAAACTCATAATCCCACTCTCATATCCCACAATCCCACTCTTGGAGAAGGAGCATAAATAGCTCAGAGCTTCAGGGAGCCAGTCAAGTGAGTTACTTTGGAACATTGCCAGGGGTCGGAGAGGAGCACTCTGGAAGTCCACAAGCCCTCTCTTGGAGGCAAGAGAGATTCATTCCAACTTTCAACTTGGTGCTGGCTGGAGACATTCAGAGTTGAGCTAGAGGAGTCAGATCCATTCCATCTTCCACCTTTGTGCTGGCTGGAGACTGAAGAAAGCAAAGGACAAAGCTGCAAGAGCTCTTAGAACCACGGAGAGAGAGAGGTCTCTAAGAAAGCTAACCGGGTTTGGAATGAGATAAGAAATAAACATTTGAGCTTTTATCACCTGGCTGCGTTTGGGTGGTTATTACTTTTAATTGAAACTAAGGCTGCCTCCAGAAAACCTCCCCAAGAAACCTGCTCCCAGAGAGAACCATTATATTTTAAAGAAGAAAAACACATGTTTGTTTTTCAGTACTTAGCACACTGCCTTACATTTATGCTTAATTTTTGTTGAACTTTTGAAGTTTTGGCAAATACAACAAATTTCTTTTTTCCTTTTTAATTTAGCTAAGCACTTTGTTGCTGCCACCTGGAAGAAGGAATAAATACATTTAATCCTCTAGATTTGCTTCAGAAAGTTTGAAATATGCTTGGAAGTTGAGTCGATTGGAATGTAGCCCTACATTTCATCTCTGTTTATAAACTTTATATAAACAATCAGTTGACTTCCCTATTTTAAAAAACCTCTTCAAGAAGTAGATAAGCAACACTTAACTACTCTTAAAAAGAAAAAGGCATCTAACTTCAGTGCTTCTGTAATATTTTTGTCCCCTAGAGCCAGTATGGAGTAGCAATTTTGTTTTTACTTAAAAAAAAAAAAAAACTATTCTCAGTGAATATTATCTCTTCAAACAAACATCCTTTCATCTATCCTGAATTGCTAAAGCCTCATTTATTTATCCATTGCTCACATACTGTTTCTCATGATTTACTTTGGTTTTAGAACATAGTTGGCTATGGAAATTTATTACTTCCTTTAATTTAAAGTTTGCTTCTTCTAATGTGTTAAGTACAATGGATCTCTCAAAGAAATTAATTGTTAAGTGATTAAATACTAATGTGTATATATATGTATATATATATATATGTATATATATATATATATATATATATATATATATATATATATATTCCAGATGAGAGTCTCGTGGAAGCAGAGAATTTGCTCATAAAGTTGAGTTTTAACCACTGTTATCTGGATTCATTGAGTCAGAAGAAGATACATTTGCATTTAGGCTGACCGAGTCAAGAATTTGGCCAATGATTACTAAGGACATATTTTGAAACAGACATTTTTAAATTAATTACCATGTGCCAGATACTGTTCAAAGCTCTAGAATTATATAGACAAAAATTCCCCAAAACAATTCCTTCCGACATTCCACCAACAATGAATTAGTGTCACACATTCTTTTCATATCGTCTCTATTATTTGTCACTTCCCCCTTCTATCATTTTAGCCAGTATGGTAGTTACCAAATTGTAATCAGTAATGATTTAGAGCAAATTTTTTTTTAAATTTGATTACAAATTGTTTTGATTTCTTTATTAGAAAACTGTCTTTTCATATCATTTTACAATTGCAAAATTTTTGAAAATGGTATTAATTTTTCCCTTGAATTTTTTTTGCTTTCCTTCTGATGTTGAATACATTTCTTTTATTTGTACATTTATTAAATTAATGTAATTAAAATTGTCAATTTTATGTCAAAAAAAAAAACAATTCCTTCCTTCAAGAAGCATATATTATAATGGGAAAGGAAGCATGTGATACAGAGGTGAGCACTAAAAAGAATGGGTTAGTCAGTTCTTGATCCTTACAAGTGGAACAGAATAAAATGGAATCTGACTTTCATATGAGAGGAGACTGTGAAACTAAGGGAAATAAATGCTCAGACAGGCTTTATTGATTGAAAATCATTTGTCAAAGACAATTTGAGACTTAATGTGCACATACTAATTAGCAACAATTTTATTCATCGTGTGTAAACACTCCTGTGTAGACACAGGATTTGAAATGCCAAACTCATTCCCCTTGGCTATAAATTTTGGTGGGAAGGAGGCTCTACTCACATTTTGGCAACACCATTTATTTGAGATGGCAGCAAAAAGTCCTTCAGCATCTATGCACCTCAAAACTATGCACCATTTTAGATAAGCACAAAAGTGTCTCTTGTAGACATGGGAGATAAACAAATATATTTTATTGAAGGCAATAGATGAAATTTTGTAGGTGATAATATGCCCTAATATTAGCTACATAGAAACTACAGATTTATTAATACTGATGCATATTTTTTTTAATAAAGAGTAATTAGACTTCCAAGCCAGGACACATAATTCTCTAACTATAATAAT
Source organism: Sarcophilus harrisii (assembly GCF_902635505.1). Taxonomy (NCBI): domain Eukaryota; kingdom Metazoa; phylum Chordata; class Mammalia; order Dasyuromorphia; family Dasyuridae; genus Sarcophilus; species Sarcophilus harrisii. Next base: position 350,328,752 of record NC_045429.1, on the reverse strand, counting down.
AATGATTATTATTATTATAATTAAGTCCACAGATCTGGATTCTAATTTCAGTTCTCACTATTACTGTATTAACAATATGCAAGTTGCCAAACTTAGTTTTCTTTAAGTGGGAAAAACTCTCTTCCCTTCTTGTAGTCCAAGTAAACAGAGTCAGTTCCTCTCACCATATCCTTATCCCGATACCATTTATAAATGGCTATCCTCTATATCAACCCAAGAGGAACTTGGGCTACAGACTTCAGGGTAATGGAAAAGGGGAATAAGAGCTTAGATGAGAAGAAAAAGCTTTTCTGGCCATTTAGAGTCACTTTCAAGATGGAATATAGAAGAGCCCCAGGGGTTGGGAATTGGGGAAGAAGGAGTTCCATTGGGTTTCCAATAATTATTAACATTGAAAAAGGGGGGAAAGAAAGGGGAATTCCTCCAGTGGCGAGGCTTCAGGAACAGTTGTTTTTGTTTGTTTGTCATTAGTCTCTGTTCCCAGACTGGAAAGGGAAAATATGACATGGAATATATAAGCTTATGAAATATGCATTATACTCTTTTGTTTTCTGTAATATTCTCTTTAAAATGTAATGTTCTCTATTGAAGTTTTCTTGGGGTCTCTGGAAGACAGCCACATGAGTAGCCAAGGGTTAAAGTCCAAATCCTTTATTATCTCTTTCAAAGTCTTGTCTCTTTTCTTGGGGCTTCGGCTAGTTTTCTTGGAGGTCTTCTGTAATCTTGCTTCCTAAAGCTTGAGCTCCTGCCTCCCTCTCTGGCCTCTGAATCTCTCCATATTCCAAGGGTTTGTGTTTCAGCCTCCAGCGACAACAGAGGTGGAAGATGGAATGAATCTGTCTCAGCCTCCAAGAGTTCTAGTGAGCTTGTCCTTTCTGGCCCTGAGAGCTTCTTGCTTATATCCTCTACACTGAGTATACACCAATCATATCACTAGGAAACCATTATTTGTTGTAAGATTAAATCAATGCTAAATTTAACCATTGTCTCCTCAATTCCACTTAGTACCTTGTTTCAAGTTCTGGCTGTCTCTATCAATTCCACTGACTTAGTACCTTGTAAAAATCCTTTGTGTCAAGTTCAGAGTTCTGGTCCATAACAGTTTTCTTTTTTTGTTTAGGCAATTGAGGTTAAGCAACATGCCCAGGGTCACACAGGTAGTAAGTATTTAAATGTCTGAGGATTTGAACGCAGGTTCTGATTTCATGGCCAGTACTCTAGCCACTGTACAATCTAGTTGCCCCAGATTATACTCTTAACATATGTACTTCAGACTTATTAACTATCTTTCCTCAACTGTCCTGTGACTTTCAAAATAATTAATTTCTATTTTACAAAAATTCATTATTTTCATTAATTTAAATCTTAAATTAGCTAATCATTGGCACTCCCTAAATTTATTTCTATGGATTTTTAAACCAATTGTACAGTCTTTTCAATGAATTTTGTTCTTTAAAGATATATACTGCTTCTTTTCATCCCAGCTTTACACTATAATTCCTAAATCACATGGTGAGATTTTCTTGGTATTACTTTAGTTATTTTAATGTACTCTGGGATTTTTTAAAAGATCTTAATAGTTATTAAAATGGAGAACTAAAGTTAATTAAGCAGTAACTGCCATCTTACTGTTTTACAAGGTAATTATCCAGCTCCCAAGAGTCTCATTTATAGCAGAGAGGGATATTTGAATGAAGTGTGGTGGCAATATCATTTAGTTCAATCCAGTAAGCAGTCTGAATTATCAGGTATTAATTAGTTTGGGGAATATCATGATTGGTCAATTATAAAATTGAGTTTCCTACTGTGTAATTTAAAAATACATTTCCTGTTGATACTACCAGATCCTAGAACCCTATCGATATTGTCTCTGCTGTGTACATAGCTGTGAGTAGTGCAATATTGCTTATAGGGTTTTAGTGTTTGGAAAGAACAGTGGCCAGGCTGAAGAACTGATACAGAAGATGCCATCATCCTTGATTAGATAAAACAGGTAGCTAATTTTCTCATTAATACAAATCAAATTAAAGAAAATATTGAATACTTGTACTTCTGTTGTTATTTTTAGAAGGTCACAGTCACAAAATTTATGAATTGGATGGAAGGGTACTCGCCAGCTCACCAGTCCATCCTCTCTATGAAAAATAATACCTTTCCCTCCCTCCCCCCCATAATATACCTAACAAGTGGCAAATCTAATCACTTGTTTTATGAACTAGGAAGCTTGCTGCTTCTCAAAGTAGCCCACTTAATTTTGGGACTCCTTTAATTACAAAGTTTTTCCTTAGGTCAAATCTAAAATTGCCTTCTAGAAACTAATACTCTTTTCTTTTAATTCTCCCATCTGAGGCCAAACAGAATAGATAGGCTTTCACAAATTTAAAGATAACTATCACTTCACTTAGCTTTAGTTTCTTCAGTCTAACTATCCTCCAATATCTTCATCCAGTTTTCAAATATAGCACAGATTCTTGATCCTTCAGTGTCGAGATTGCTTTCCTCTGAAAGCTCTCTAGCTTATCAGTGTCCAGTATGAAGTGTGCCTAAAACTGAACACAAAATTCCTTAGGTAATTTGAGTAGGGCCTGAGGTCTGAGCATAGTATATCAGAATTTACACTTTATTCTTAGAATGTGTGCCTCTTAGTGAAGTGTATGTATTCATCATTTTTCTTTTTTAATGTAATTTTTTAAAACAAAATAAATTAAATTCATGTGCTAATTAATTTACAATAGGGATGGTCAAAAGTCATAGAATTTTATTTATGGAAAAGACCTTGGAGATATTCTATAACCCTGTCATTTTAAATATTTATTGATAACTTTTGTTTTTATAATCCTCACATTTCCCAATATATCCTTGCACCTTTCTTCCAGAGACCTCTCTTTTATAACCATTTTTAAAAAGGGAAAAATAATTCAGCAAAGCTATCAACCAAGTCTTACATTATATTCAGTGTTACATTCTTAATTCCCCATTTGTGCACTAAAAAGGAGTAAGGTGTAAATTCTTATATTTCTTTGAGGCTAGGCTTTGTCATAATTTCACAGCATTCAGTTTAATTGTTTTATTTTTCCATTTGCATTGTGATAGTAACTGACTCTACTTGTTTCATTGACAATTCATACATCTTATCATGCCACTTTATTAACTACATTCATATTCAGAGTTTCTTAGAGCATAATAATCTTTTAAAAATTTCTTTTAAATCATGAATCGCATATATAGTGCTTTATGTTTTGCAAAGTATTTTATAAATATTTCATTTTATTGTCACAAGTCTGAGAGGCAGATGCCATATTATCCACATTTTACAAATGAAAAAACTGAAGTGAGCAGAGGTTTCTGTGACTTGCCCAAGAGTCATATAGCTAGTAAGTGTGTGAGGCTGGATTTGAAATTAATATTAGAAAAAAGAGGATTGTATGTGAAACTGCACTTCTGTTACATAATTTGGATTTTTAAAAAAAGTATATACCATATTTATCACAGTAGCAAAACTATTCTTATCTGTGTCTACTTAAAAGCTTTCTTGTTTTCTTGGAATTAAAAAAAAATTCTAATGATTTTTTTTTCTATTTTTTCTTTTGTTTTTTCATCTTTATTACTACCTAGATATCCTCCCTTCTAACAATTATTGTCAAATAAAACAGATCCATATATTAGTTATTTCTAAAAATGTTTAAATAATTCTGTATGTCTAGTCCCTCTGCCAAGAGATGGGTAATATGCATCATCACTAGTTTTCTAAAGTCATGATTTATAATTAGATTGTTTCAGGATTGTCTAAATTATTCTCCTGATTTTTACCATGTCAAAGTGGTTGAAGTAGAAATTAAGACCCACCTTGTCATTTTACGGTGAAGATACCGAGATACAACCCAACAAAATACTCATGGATCTGTGATCTCATGAGTTTGAGAGATCCTTGTAATAATATAGATCATATCTCATCCATTCTTGCATACATTCTATGTGATTCTTGTACATGTTTTCCTAAAAGATGACCACAATGTCCACACAATGTGTTGGAGACCTTCCAGTATTACAAATGTACCAGTGGAACACTCTGGTTGTCTTTCATGTGATTAGCCAATATTCTTTTCTGATAGAGTAACTTGATAATATCCTTTACTAAATGTCTGTTATGTACAAAACACCAAAGACCCTGAGGTAAAGTACTTGCCCAAGCTAACAGTGGAAGAGGTAGAGTTAGAATCTTGGACCTGTCCTCTCTCAGCTATTTGTTGACTAAGTTTATTGCCAATGAGAAGCACGTATTAGTTACATTGGAGTTGAGATTTTTATGAAGCCAGTGTGTTTATTTTTTAGCTTAGTTCCAGCTGACTTCAGTTTTGTTCACTTCACTAGAAGGTAAACTTCATAAACGTTATTGCCAGTATCAGATTTAGGTTTTGCCAAGGTTGAAATGTTTCTTTAATCACCTTCTGCTACTCTCTTATAGTAGATAACTAGAATCAAGCAAACAGTTCTGCATTTCTCTATTCTCAGCTCCAATTTGTTGCCCAATTCTTGGCATAAATTTCTGTTCCTGGTCTGTCTTTCATAACCCATATGTAATTCTACTTGGTCCACAGTGAAGTCTTTTCTAACCACGAATGTAATGGAAATAATAAGACCAGTGCAATAATTAAATACAGGAATAAATCCATTAAAAGGAACCATCATTGTTGGTCACTGGTCTTAAAGTAAATGTTCCTGAAAGACAAATGCTTAAATTCTTTAAATACCTAACAATTGCAGGTAACTGTAGCTGAAACCACTTACTTTAGAGGGAGGACAGTAGTTAGTAACTATAGTGTGTTAAGAGTTTTTAAGCAGTCTTAAGTGACTGCTTCATAACTTGATTTAAAGGAAACTTAAATGATTGATACCAATTCCAATGATCTTATGATGAAGAGAGCCAGCTACCCAGAGAGAGGACTGTAGGAATTGAATGAACATAACATTCTCACTCTTTTCATTGTTGTTTACTTGAATTTTGTTTTCTTTCTCATTTACTTTACTTTTTTTTATCTGATTTCTCTTGTGCAGAAAGAAAATCGTATAAATATGTTTATATATATTGGATTTAATATATATTTTAACATGTTAAACATCTATTTTTGCTTGCAATCTAGGGAAGGAGGTAGGGGGAAGGAGGAGAAAATTTGAAATACAAGGCTATGCAAGGGTCAATCTTGTCAAATTATCTGTGCAAATGTTTTGAAAATAAAAGACTTTATTTAAAAAAAAATAAGAAGCTTAAGATGGAAGTGATAGTTTCAGATACTATTGGAAGTTCTAAATCCTAAACTGTTAGAAAGTTTGGTAGTTGTGAACAAACAATACTACTATGTTTGTTTAAAAATCTAACGTAATTCAAGTCTGAAAAAATTGTGGAATGCATGTGACTTTTGATTATATATAACATTTTGACAGTTAAAAATGCAAAGGAAAACTCTTATTATACTGTGTCATAATAAAGAGTTGAAGATTATGGACACCAAACTGGAGTTCTATATCTCCTACACACAAAAATAAAACAAATCTGTTTGAGGCTGTTGAAGGACATACAGAGGAATCATCCTTCAGAGGTGCAGAGTATGCTAGTTCCTCAACACCTCCTGGAATTTACCCAGAGTTTCATCATCCCCCT